>NC_045788.1:143761265-144364927 GCF_009873245.2 Balaenoptera musculus | reverse complement strand
ATACAAACAAACTGAAGGAAAAAGGATCAGGTTTGTGGTTACCAGAGGTGGGGGGTTGAAGGAGGGGAAATCAGATAAAGGCAGTCAAAAGGTACAAACTTCCAGTTATAAGATAAACAAATACTAGGGATGTAATGTAAATACAATGTAATAAATATAATTAATACTGCTGCAGGTTATATATGAAAGTTGTTGAGAGAGTAACTCCTAAGGGTTCTCATTACACACATAAAATTTTATTCTGTTTCTTTAATTTGGTATCTATATGAGATGGATGTTCACTAGACTTGTGATAATCATTTCATGATGTATGTAAGTCAAATCATTATGCTGTACACCCTAAACTTATACAATGCTGTATGTCAATCATGTCTCAATAAAACTGAAAGGGAAAAAAACCCCATTAATTTAAAAAAACAAAAAAAATCCCCCAAACCCAAACCAAACCAACCAAACAAAAACCCAAAAGATCACATACTCTATGATTCCATTTGTATAACATTTTTGCAATTACAAAATTAAACAAATGAAGACCATATTAGCTATTGCCAGTAGTTAAGGATGGGGTGGAGGTTGGAGGGAGGTGGCTATGATTATAAAAGGGACATGGGGGAAATTCTTGTGTCTATGGAACTGTTTTGTATTATGACTCTGTCAATGTCAATATCCTGGTTGCAGCATTGTACTATAGTTTGCAAGATGTAACCATTGGGGAAAACTGGGTAAATGGTACACAGTATCTTTTTGTATTGTTTCTTACAACTGCATGTGAATCTACAATTATCTCAAACTAAAATGTTTTTAAAAATTTAAATACATGAAGCATTATGAGGTTGGTTGATTTTGAAAATCAATTAATGTAATTCATCACAGAAACAAACTAAAAAAGGAAAAAATGATCATCTCAAAAGATGCAGAAAAAAACATTTGATAAAATTCAACATTTCTTGATTTAAAAAAAAAACAATGAATGGAGAGATATACTATATTCATGGTATTGTTAAGATGTTAATTATCCCCAAATTAATCTATTGATACAAACAAAATTTCAACAGCTATTTTGTAGATACTGACAAGCTGATTTTAAAATTCAGGTGAGAATGCAAAGGATCTAGAATAACCAAAATGGCTTTGAAAAAGAAGACTGGAGGACTAACTCTGATTTCAAGACTTACAAAGCCATAGTAATTGGGACTGTGTAGTACTGGTGTGAAATAGACAAATAGATCATGGAACAGAATAGAGTCCAGAAATAGACCTATACAAATATTCACAACTAACTTTTACAAAAGTGCAAATGTAATTCAGTGAGGAAAGGATAGTCTTTTCAACAAATGGTACTGGAACAATTGGATATCCATATGCAAAATAAAATGAGCCTTGATCCATATCTTGCACCATATACAAATATTAACTCAAAACAGATTATTTAAAACATAAAACTATAAAACATTTTAAAAATATTGGGTTGAGCAGAGTTTTTACATATGATACCAAAAGCATGATCCATTTTTAAAAAAGATTAAATGGACTTCATCAAAATTAAAATGTCGTCTCTTTGAAAGACATTGCTATGGGAATGAAAAGACAAGCCACATACAAATTGGGACAAAATAATTGCAAATCATACATCTGATAAAGGTTTTTTTATCCAGCTTATATAAAGAACCCTCAAAACTCAATAATAAGAAAACTAACAACTCAGTTTAAAAAATAGGCAAATGATTTGAAGAGACACTTCACCAAAGAAGATACATGTATAACAAATAAGCATATGAAAGATCCTCAGCATCATTAGTCGTTAGGGAAATACCAGAATGAGATACGACTACACATTAGAAAGACTATGATTTAAAAGATTGATCATAACAAATGTTGATGAGGATGTGAAGCAACTGGAGCTCATACACTGCTGGTGGGAGTGTAAATGTTACAACCACTTTGGAAACAGTGTGTCTGTTTCTTAAAAAGTTAACCACGTCTATTATATGAACCAGTCATTCTACTCCTAGGAATTTACCCGAAAGAAATGAAAGTGTATGTCCACACAAAGACTTATATACAAATGTTCATAGCTGATGAATGTGTGGAGAAATGGTCATGGCTGTGTATTGTCAGTAGGACTCCATTTTTGCAAACATTTTGGGGGACAGTTTAGCAACATCTACCTTTTTTTCCCCAAGAGAAATGTATTTCTTAGCTTGTGTGAGGCTGGCTCTGTGGTCACCTCTTTCATTTGGAACATTTTGGATTACTCTGGATATTCAGAAAACAACAGAAATTGAACTGCTACAGAAATACACAGTAAAATATGTTAGTTAGTTGTTTGTTGGGGTTTTCCTTTACATGCCCTCTTTTCCTTGCATAAGTGGTATTAGTAAATTTATTCCAAATGGAAACTTTGTTGAAAACATTTGAATTGTGTGGCCATTAGTACATTTGCAAAAGTTGCTTATTAAAACTTCTAAACAAAAGTTAACTTCATTACTGAGTATAGATGGTATTATTTTTATCCTTAAATACTTCAGTGTGTGTTTCCTAGGAACAAAACAACCTCTTACATACCCAGAGTGCAATGAGCACAATTAGAACATTTAATATTGATAACAATGCCATCATCTAATCCACAGATCATATTCAAATTTTGATGGTTATCCCAATAATATCCTTTATAGTGTTTTTTTTTCCTGGCACACGATCCAATCCCAGATCACATGTTGCGTTTAGTTGTCATATCTTTAGTCCGTTTTAATATGAAGCAGTTCCTTAGCCCTCCCCAGTGTTTTATGACTGCGACATCTTTGAATAATATATGCCAGTTATTCTGTAGAACGTCCCTCAACTTGGGGTAGTTAGATGTTTCCCTTTGATTAGATTCCGGTTACATATTTATATCATTATTTTTTGGGCAGAAGTATCACAGAAGTGATGTTGGGTCCTTTTTGCTGTATCATCATAGGAAGTTCATGATGTGTATACGTTTTAGGGTTTTTTTTTTTTTTTTTTTTTTAATATATGGATGTTTGGTTTTTCCTGCCCCATGAGTTGAAAAGAGTTTTCATTCCCCACCAGCTTAAATCTTTGATTTCTTTCCCTCTTTAGCTTCTGCTTTTCTTTGGGTCTTTTGCACTCTCCCCTGAACACATGCAGTTCAGTCGTCAGCAAAAGATCTGGAGCTGATATGCAGATTTGTGGATCGACACCCTGCCCCATCTGTGGCTCTCCTTTCACAGACCCTCTACACAGATACACACACATCAAACACACAAAGAGTAATTTGAGGTGGATCAGAGGCCTAAGTGTAAATGCTGAAACTGTAAATGATAGACGAGATTATCCTCATGACTTGGGGTTAGGCAAAGATTTTTTTTAGGATACAGAAAGCAATAACTATAAGATAAAATTGGGTATTAGATGTTATAAAAATTGAAATTTTCTGCTTATAAAAAGACAGTATTGAGAAAATGATGATGAGACAAGTCATGGAGTGGAAGAAAATACTTGCAAAGTATGTCTAACAAAGGACTTGTATTCAGACTACTAAAAGAACTCATGCACAACTACATAAACAGAACTACAAACCTGTACAACCCAATAAAATTGGGCAAAAGATCGCCACAGGCACTTCACAATGCAGTGACTAGTCGGTAGGTACGTGAAAAGTATTCAGCTTCATTAGTCATCAGGCAAGAGGAAATGAAAATCACAACGAGATACCACTACACTCCCACAGAAATGGCTAAAGTTAATAAGGCCGGCAATATTAAGTGTCGGCAAAGATGCAGCAGCCGTGACACGTACGTTTCTGATGGAAATGTGAAGTGGTACAAACACTTTGGAGAACGGTTAATTAAAAAGTTAAAAAGATACTTCCCATACAATCCAGCAAGTCTTCTCTTAGGTATTTACCCAAGAAAAATGAAAATACTGGTCTAAACCAAGACTTGAACAGAAGAGTTTATAGCAGTTCCATTCATGAGTCCAAACCTGGAAACAATTAGCATCAGTGTGTCAAGGGTAATCAGAACACCACAGAGTGGAGACTGAGTGTGCTCAGCAATGGAAAGGAACAGACTCCTGACACGTGTGACAACACGGATGGACCTCAAAAACACTCTGACGTGGAGTGAAGGAAGCCGGACACAGAAGAGTACGTACTGTATGATTCCACAATATATACCTGTAAAGAGACAAGTCTAATTTACAGTGTCAGAAAAAAATCAATGGCTGTCTGGGGTGTCAGCGGCTGCCTGGGATTGGGGGTGTTTCAAATGTTCTTGATTGTGGTGGGTGCCATGCAGGATTACTCACTTGTTAAAACTTATCTAAATTTACACTTAAAATGGGCTCATTTTACTGTGTGTAAATATGTTTCAATAAAGGTGATTTAAGTAAAAGAATACAGGGGTCGTGATTTTGATTTGTACAGGATAGATTTGGGGCCAAGAAGCATTAAATGAGAACAAGAGGACATCAGAGTGTGGTCCACTCTTCAAGATGACTGCCTTATAGGCATGCTATTTATGCTGCAAATGACAGCAACAATTGTCACAAAGCAGAAACTGCAGGAGATAATAGGAGAAACAGAAAGAAATCCTGCTATTAGGAGATTTAATACTCCTCTGTAGTCCAAGACAGATCAAGAGGACAAAAGTGAGGAAGCATGTAGAAGTCCTGACTGCATGTCATGGCGAGCTTTATGGAAACTATTGAAATCTGTGCTCTGACCAGGAAGAAACTACACTGTCTTTTCCAGGGCACATAGGATAGTCATGGAAATGGACCATAAAATAGGCAACAATAAAAATCTCAATTCCAGATAGAAGTAGTGTAAACAACATGATAAAGCTAGAAATCAAAACAGAAATATTAAATGTTCATCTTCCTGTACATTTTAAAACTTTGTTTAAAAACTCTTGTGTCAAAGGGTAATTGCAAACCAATTTCAGAAATGCTAGGAAATGGTGATAATGGAAACATATCAGAATCTAGGGAGTGTAGCTCAGGCAGTGCTCAGAGACAAACTTATAGCTTTATATTTAGAACAAGAAAAACAAAAGAAAGAAAAATAAATGAATTGTGTTCAACTCAAAAATTTAAATTAAGAACTACTGAGTAAACTGAAAGTAGGCATTAATAAGGCAAAGTCAGAAATTGAGTTGGAAAACAGAAAAGCAGTAGAATTAACAAATAAAAACCCAGTTCTCTGAAAATTACCAACAAAATAGATAAATCACTGGCTAACCTAATCCATAGAAAAATGTAAAGCCATAAATACACGTAACAAAAGGTCTAAAAAGAGGAGGAATGACCATCAAGATGGAGAAAATTAAATCTTAAGAGATTACTTATAACTCTAGGCAAAAACACTTGAAAACCTGGATGAAAAGATAATTTTCTATGACTTACCAACACTGAGTAAGTAATTGCAGCATGTCTAAGCAGACAAATTCACATAGAATAATTATCTTTTATTAACTAACTACTCCTCTCCACTGTCCATCCCTGAACCACCAGGTTTCAAAGGGAGCTAAGTATTGATAGACGATTACATGACCATCTTCATATATGCAGAAGAAGATTTATTTCATAATCTTTTATGGTCAAAAAAAAAAAAAAAGCCAGTATCTTAATGGGGTGCGCTGAGGCATTCCCACCAAAGTCAGGAATGTGACCAACCACTACCACACCCCTACTACTTAATCCTATTGGAAGCATCATCAAATGCAGTTGCACACACACACATAAACACACACACGCACGTGCGCACACACACGCGCATAGGAATTGGAAAAGAAGAAGTAAAATGACCTCCATTCTCCAGTGCAGATTGTAGTTCTAGTAAAATCAAGGCTGAGAAACTACTAAAACAATAAGAGAATTCACTAACGTAGCAGGGTATAACATTAACATAGAGAAATCAGTTGTCCTCATAGAAACAATGACCAAACAATAGTAAAAACAGTTAAAATAGTCAGGAATTAACAATAAATATGCAAAACTTGCATGAAGTAAGGCTTACTTTGAAACGCACTGAAGTAGACAAAGATGAAAATACAGGGCATGTCTTTGGGCAAGAACACTCGTTATCATGAAGGAGTCAAGTTGTCTTAAGTTAATTTATAACTAAAAATACCAAAGGGTTCTTCCTCTCCTCCAGGCCTAGAAAAATTGACTCTAAAGCTCCTATGAAAAAATAAACAAAAAGAGTCAGGAAAATGTTAGAAACGATTAGCAATGGAGGGAGGAATGGGGCTTTCCCTACAGATGTTTAACATACTGTAAAGTGTCCATAATTAAAAGTGTGGTACTGGTACATAAATGGACTGATCAGTGGGACAGACTAGAGGATCCAAAAGTAGACCCACATACATATGTGGAGTTTAAGTATGCTAAAGGCAGCACCTCAGGTTGGGGAAAAGATAGCCTTTTTAATAAATGGTATTGGGTAATTTGGATAGCCATTTGGATCCTTGTCACCCTATACACTATAGAATAAACTCCAAGTGGATCAGAGATATAAATATAAAACATGAAACCATAGAAGCTCTAGAAGAAAACGTGTGAATTGCTTTATAACTTGGGTATGGAAAAATCCTTTCTAAATATTGTTCTAAATTCAGTATCAACAGAGGAAATGATCAATAAATTCAATTATTTTACATACAAAACATTCCTGAACAAACACACACACACACACACACACACACACACACACAACACAAAACAACAACAAAAAAACAAAGGCAAAAGACCAATGACAAGTTGAGAACAAGCACTTGCCAGTTGTCTCTAAGGGCTAATCTACTTAATATGAAGAGAGTTTCCAGAAATGGGGAAGGAAAAAAGCAAGAGCAATGGACCAGGGGGCAAGAGCCAGGAATACTCTTTTTCTCAGAAAAAAAATGGGTGTCCATGCATATATACACTACCAAATGTAAAATAGATAGCTAGTGGGAAGCAGCCGCATAGCACAGGGAGATCAGCTCAGTGCTTTGTGACCACCTAGAGGGGTGGGATAGGGAGGGTGGGAGGGAGGGAGACGCAAGAAGGAAGAGATATGGGAACATATGTATATGTATAACTGATTCACTTTGTTATAAAGCAGAAACTAACACACCATTGTAAGGCAATTATACTCCAATAAAGATGTTAAAAAAAAAAATGGGTGTCAAAGGACCTCAACACATAAATAAATGCTCAGCATCATTTGTAGTGAGAGAAATGCAAATCTGTTTTCTGAAGAACCGGTTCTCAGCCATCAGGTTGACAAAACCCCAGAGGTGTGACAGCTAATTTTACTGGCGAGGCTGTGGGGTGAGGGGCAGTGAACACGCAAAACAACACAGCTTATGGAGGCAATTGGCCAGATGTAACAAAGTGACCGGTGTGCTTCCCTTGATCTGTCCTAGGGATGCACACACATGCAAGGGCAGGAGATGACAAGTGTGGGGGGTTTTCTTGGCGGCCGTGGGACTGGAAAGCTCTCAGATGTCTAGCTGTGAGACGCTGCTTGGAGCTGTGGCAGATCTACAAGACGGAAAACCCATTGCTGCAGGGATGGAGAATGAACCAGGAAATAATCTCCAGCCTGTGTTGTTAAGTGAAAACTAGAGTGGAGATCTGTGAATTCAGTGCACTCTCTTTTGTATGGAAAATGGTGTCACAAGACGAAACACTGAAAGAACTAACTAAAAGCTAAAAAATAGGAGCCCAGAGGGAGTGGGGTGGAGGACAGGCTGGGAGCATGGCCTCTCCAGGGTACTCTTTGACTTTTGACTTTTGAACCAGGTCAATATTTCATATATTCGAACAATTAAATTACAAAGGAAAATTTCCTGATACTGAGAACAAGCTGAGAAAAAGTAACCTAAGTGCATATCTTATTAATAATATAATCTCATGAAGGAAAAAAATCATTTCAAGTAATTTTAGAACACTGTAGCTTTAGCACCCATTCTCAGTGTGACACAGGACAGAAAGGGCTGGAAAGAAGCCTTAAACTTTGTTCAGAGCTTAGGGAGCAAACAGCTTGTCAAAGACAATTTCAGAAAACTGTGGAAATTTAAATACGGCCTGGGCATATGAGGATGTTTAGAAGCTATTTTTAGCTTGGTGTTCTACTTTGAACTTGATTCAGTAATGGTATTATGTCATGCAGAAAGCAATTCTTACTTTTTTAGAGGTGAATATTGAAGTACTTACACATGAAACGTCATCAAGTCTGTAATTTACTCTAAAATATTTCAACCGTAAGGTATTAAAACAAGTCTGGCAGATGGTAACAGGTTAACATAGAAAGTGGGTACAGGGTGGCACTGTCCTTGCTGATCTTCTACGCTTGAAATGTTTCATCCGTGAAAATCACAATGATTTTGTTAAACAGAATTTCAGAAAGGGAGACCTGATGGAAATAAAAAGAAAGTTATTTGGGGTTTGTGAGGACTGCAGCCTGGGACACAGGTTCAAGAAGCACTTGAACTGTGTTGCATTGAATTACAGACAAAACGGCGGAGGAAGCCTGTAAAGACAAAAACTGCAAGGTCACAGTGAGTTACACGAGTGTTTTTAATAAAGAATTATAATTGGAGCTGGCAAGACATGAGGGTGCTTGCTAAGTGAGGATTGGTTGGGGTCTGGAATGGTTGCGTAGTCACGAGGGGGGACCTTGAGGCCTCAAGGTTGCAGCTGACAGCTGCAGTTCTGAGTACGGCTGGGGGTGCCTTGGGTCTGGTGCAGCTCAGAGAAAGTTCAGGTTCTCGGTGGGGCAGGGACGTGTCTGAGACCAGATCCTCAGTGGCCACCTGACTCCATCTTTGCTTGCCTGAACTGGGATCCCTCCACTGTAATTTCAACTTGTCATCAGTTCAAAAAAGGCCAAGGAGGATCTGCTTTAGACGAGACACAGGCACAGGGGGGCATGATGCTGGCGTTTAAGCTGGTCCTTGAGAAGTGAGACGTGAGTGCTGGGAGCGAGGGCCTGGGTCTCGGGTGGTTGATAGTCTCTTGCCCTCTTATTTTTAGCATCTTTGCTTATCCCGAGAAAGCATTTCCTCAAATAACTAAAAAACTATAGAGGGCCTGTTCTCACAAGGATCCATTCTTCTTTGCTGGCCAAGCTTGAGCTCACCTCCTACATTAAACCAGATGGTCTCGTGTTCAGCCAACAGCTTCTCTGGAAACCAGGACGGATGCCTCGGGGACGGCCCAGCTGCTCCTCTGGGCCAGAGAGGCCCCACTGGTGGGGCCCGGGAAGGGGGGTGGGGTTACAGCTGGGGGGCAGCCTGGAAGCCTGCGGTGTCAGCCCGGAGCCTGGCCGGGCAGAGGTGGCCTGCCCCCTCAGGCCCGTCCACTCTGTCACTCCTGTTCCAGGCTTTCTCAGACGCAGATCGTAAGATCCTGGCGGATCAACATGTAACAGGCAGCTCCTTCTCTCTGAGGGAAAGTAAACTACGCAGATGGGTCTGGGACCCCATGAAGCCCGAGTCGGTGAGGTGATTCACCCGGGAAGTGGGTCTCTCTGGGGGCGGGTGGGGGCTTGGAGCTCCCTCTCAGTCCATCCCCGGGGCTGAGGGCCCTCGAGCTCTTTGGCAGAGCTGTTTTCTGAAGAATCCAAAGAAGTTAGAAGCCAAAGTGTTGTAACCCACAGTCAGGATTTGAAGAGTAAAATCAAGTTATAAACTTTATTTTTACAAACATATCAATTTATCATTCGTTGACCCTGGTGCCATTTTGGACCGTCCAGGAGATTCTCTCAGGCTCAACTGGAGAAGAAAGTTCAGAGTGTTTGACGGGGCCGCGAGGTCGAGGCTAAAAGAGAGGCTGAGTTTCAGGGAGAAAGTGTGTGTCCCGCGGGCACTGCAACAAATCACCACAAACTCTGTGACCCTTGTGATGACACCAGGCCCACCCAGATGACCCAGGATGACCCCCCAGTTGGAGAGGATCCAAACTGTAGAGGGAGGTGGAAACCGGCAGGAGGGCACGGAAGATGGGACAGATGTGCTGGTGCCGGCTGCCCCTTGGCAACACCGGCAGCCAGGCTGCACCCAGGGGGGCAGGTGGTCTCAGGCGCCCTGACAGGAGACCTGCAGAAGGAAGATGGGGGGGAAGGAGGCGTCCCCTCTTCCTGCACCCACTGTTGCCAATGGGCCTGATCCAGGAGAGAGGAGTGGGGAGAGGGGGCCGTCTCTTAAATTATGACAAGAGTTTAGAAGGACCGGGGTAAGAGATGGAGACGGGGTGTACGGCTTCCTAACTAACACAGCCGGGTAACAAATCGCCACCAGCTCAGTAGTTTTAAAGAACGCAAATGGACCATCTCATGGGCCCCGTGGTTAGTGGTCTGGGCACAGCCCAGCTGGTCTTGCTCGGGGCTCACAGGCCGGAAACAGCCTGTCGGCCTGTGCAGTCCAACGCTGGGGGCCCTCTTCCAGACTCACTGGTTCTTGGTGGAGTTCAGATTCTGGCTGTTGTGGGGCTGGGGTCCCCTCTTGTGCCTGGCGCCCTCCATGGGCAGTTCCTAGAAGGCCAGCAGGAGAAACCTCTCTGATGTCTTTTAGGTCTGACCCACCCAGGAGAATCTTCCATTTGATTAACTTGAAGTCAACTGCCTTGGGACCTCCGTTACCCTGCAGAGTCCCAGGAGTGGGGTCCCAGCCGATTCACACTCAGGGGAGGGGTCAGTATGAATTTTAAAATGCCCCATTCTGCCTGTGAGAAGGACCACGAGGCTGCAAAGGGAGGGAGGCTCATAGCTCCCCGCCCCAGGGGTGGACGTGTGCTGGGGACACACAGCCACGGGGAGCGGGACAGGATCCAGAGCTGCCAGAGATGGTGCGGACGGGGGGCCGGTGGCAGAAATTCCAGCTTCTCTTTTTTAATCTAAAGCGTCTGAATGTGTACAATTCTAAGAATTGTGACACACACCCACGTGACCCACACACCATCAAGATGGACAACACTTCCATTATCCGGAAAGTTCCCTGTGCCCTTCCCGCCACTGACCTATCGCCACCGACTTACCGCCACCGATCAGCTTTCCCACCCTCGAGCGTCCGCAGACGGAACCATGCAGCACGTGTGAGTCTGGCGTCCTTCACTCGGCACGATGTGTGTGCAGCTCACACGTGCTCTGTGGCGTCACGCGTGGCGTTCGCGGCGTGGATGGGCCTCGGCTTGCTGTCCTTTCTCCTGTGGGCAGGAGAACATTCTCCCCGAGTCTTTGGTTGGCACAGGGCTCAGGATGGTGTGGCGGGCTGTGAGGGAAGAGTGAGGGATTCCAGGGTCCTGCAGGGGCTCTAACGTGGGCGCGCCACCTCCCGCCGCCCCTCGCCACACGGCCCCTCCTGACCGCGGGCGGCGGCTCGTCCCGGCTCACCTTGCTCCCCAAGCGGCCATCCAGGCTTCCCTGGAGGAGGGCCTCTCAGTCTCCGGGGACCGTAAGTGTAGTCATCCCCGCAGCCAAAAGACAGAGGAGCAGCTGAACTTAAAATCCTGCCCCAGGAGGGCATCACTTCCTTTAGACTCGGGATGGCGAGCGGAGTTGCCCAGGGCAGGGCTGGTCTGCGGGATGGCGAGCGGAGGTGCCCAGAGCAGGGCTGGCCTGCGGGATGGCGAGCGGAGGTGCCCAGGGCAGGGCTGGCCTGTGGGATGGCGAGCGGAGGTGCCCAGGGCAGGGCTGGCCTGCGGGATGGCGAGCGGAGGTGCCCAGAGCAGGGCTGGCCTGCGGGATGGCGAGTGGAGGTGCCCAGGGCAGGGCTGGCCCGCGGGATGGCGAGCGGAGGTGCCCAGGGCAGGGCTGGCCCGCGGTCTCGATCAGTGAGCTGTGTGGCCAGCAGCCCTCGGACCTACAGCCTCCCGCCGGCCCTCAAAAATCATGGACGGAAAAGTGCTCCTTCCTGACCATTCTCAGCATCAAAAACGCAGCATAAAGACCAAACACTGGCTGTAGCGATAAACGTGAAGGTGATCGACTCTTCCATGAAAAACAAAGACCATCAGACGGGGTTAAATGCCACGAAGGCCATGTTCAGAACGCACACCAGGACAGCGTGTCTGGAGCTTGAAAGTGAAAGGACGACCAAAAAAGAGTCACAAAACACAAACCAAGGCAGGTGAGGCCGAAGCCCTTCTGCCGTCCGGGCAGGACCCCGTGGAGGCCGCAGCCCCGAGGTCGATTTCACACACATCCGGGCCTCTGAACCCACACTCGGATGGATTGCGGGGCTGGGTCAGAATAAAGGGATCCCGGAGATGGGCTGCGTGTGCCCTGTCGGCTCCGTGCCTGCCGACGGGTCCCGGGCAGCTGGCAGGGGGCCTCCAAGTGCCCCTGGGATCCCGCTACAAGGCCCAGGCTTCCCGGGAGGAGGAGCCAGGAGAGAGGCCGGTGCTGGCCCTGGCAGTGTGGTCAGGACAAATAGGGGGCGGCCGGCCCCCTGAGGGTGTTCCGCACCCCCGGCCGACCCGGTGCCCTGTAGCCCCAGCTGTGCACAGAAGGGAGTCGAGGGGGTGTCGGAGCCACAGGGCCCAGGAAGGAGCGGGATCCTGACCCACCGACAGGAGCGGGGCAACTGGCTTTGCACTGGTTTGCGGGGCTTCACGTGGTGGTCTAGAACATTTCCTTTACAGACTTGGAAGGGACGTGGGCGTGCTGGGCCGGAGGTTCCCCTCACGGTAGCTTTAACAGAATGAAGGCGGATCCTTGTCCTTATCTGGCCGTGGAGGCGAGGAGAGGCGCTCGACCCGGTCCCAGCCAGGGACTCCAGCTAGAGAGGTGATTCACGGATTAAAGGCGCGGCCCTCTGAAAGGGGAAGTTTCTGATTTCTCACTGTCCTTCAGGAAGAGGTCCCTGGGGTGACCACCTCCAGGCAGGGTGGGGAGGCCTGCGAGTGGGGGGAGCCCCCGGACCCATGCCTCTGTCCCCTGACCTGGGTGCAGACCCGGGGTCCCCAGGAGGGAGCCTGAGCCTGGGGGGGGCTGCGGGGGTCCTGCAGAGGCTCCTGGAGCCCCGGCGCCCCCTCCCTGACCAGGCTTGCTCCCCTAAAGCCGCCCTTTCCTGCCAGCCCTCGGCCTCCCCGCCGCGGCCATGTCCGGGGGCTCGAGCTGCCTTGGCCCCAAACGGGGAAGCGTGTGATGTGAGGGGGTGAGGACTCGGGTGGGTGCGTCCCTGTTACGAACCCAATTTGCGGCTGAGGACACTGAGGTGAAGGTGACTGGCTCAAGGTCACGCCCCTGAGGGGGTCATGCCGCTGAGGGGGTCACCCCTCAGCCCGGGGCTCCTTCTGGTGCCAGCGGGGCAGTGGACACTTACCGCCAGCAGCTGTCGGGTTCCCATGGAGACGAGTGTGACATCAGGCAGGGGCTGAGCCCCTAGGGAGACTCCTGACCCCTCCCTCTACACGGGTGCTGCTGCCCCCAGAGTCACGCGGCCCCCGCGGCCCGGCGCTCGGCTCTCATGGCCCCGTTGCGTGAGGGGTCGGGGTGGGGTGCCGTCGCCCCAAGGGCGGCCCCACCCAAGGACACTAGCCAGGTGCCCCCGACTAGGCCCGCGCGGAGGCCCCACCCGCCTCTCCTGACCCCGATGCCAAAGGGCATCGGACTCCTGCCCTCCTTCTTCAGCTGCAGCCCCTCCCACGCCCCCCCCAGCCCCCCACCCTTCCTGCGGGAGGCCCTCTCACTGCTCTGAATCCAGGCCCAAATCTGCCAGCCCCTCCAGAAGGCCAGAGCTGGTGTTTGGTGCTGGGACGCTGGCCCTTTTGGGGGTTTATCTTGTCGGATCCGACTGGCTCTTCCAGCTGCCCTCCCCCCCGAATCCGCTTCTGATTCTGCAGCCCAGGGTGTCAGGGCCCCTCCCGGCTCCTGCCCCAGACCTGGAAGAGGGGGGAGGCACCTCTACTGGCTCTGAGTGGCGCGCCCCAAGCACCTCTGAGTCCTGTTGGTGCAAAGTGCAAACGCCGAGTGGGTTTAACTCCCCAGACAGATGACCGCGGAAAGGAGAGTGAAAGCCTTTATTTGGAAAAGTCGCCGACATGGACACCGTTGAGAAAAAACACAGGAAGGAGTAAAAGTAAAACTAAAGTACCAGGAAGGCCTTCAGTAAAATGTAGAACCAATCACTTCCTTGAGGAAAAAGAGCTTTGGCTTGTTTGATGAAACGCATCACTTTGCCCCTGGTGGCGGGCGAGGCCTCTGCGTCCTGGGTGGGGGGATGGGGGCAGGACAGCACCTTTGCTCTGGGGTTTTCGGGACACAGGGCCGAGGAGTCGCGCTTTCTGCCGGTCGGGGTGAGTGACAGGAGCCTCGGGAAGAGGTGTCGGCTCACCGGGGCTCAGGCTCACCGTCGTGTGCGAGCTGCCGGGAGACCTGACTTCAGGTGTGAGCGTTTCGTGAAGGATGCTGGAGGACCCGCGGCGGGGAAGTCAAGCTACGAGGGAGTGGGGCAGGGGAGGCGGTGACAGCTGACCCCAGAAAGGAAAGAGAAACCAGGCTTAGGGGTTCTGACTCGGGATTAGGGGACGCTGACGGGCAGCACGAGGCGGGACGGTTCAGGTGCGGGTTCAGGTGGGCGGCGGGAGGGGGCCGGCAGAGCCCAGGGTCAGGGGCGGCCACACCCCGCTCAGAGGGGCTGGCACAACACAGAGCACTGAATCACGGCTTTTCAAGCTTTTCCTTTAAAAAAGACCTAGCTAATCGGTGGGTCAGGAACCTCCGGGTCCCCTTCTCACTTTCCGTCTCGGTGGCGGTGGCCCGGCTGCTAGCCCAGCGCCACCTTCCTGGACACCGTCTGGTAGAAGACGCCACGCAGCAGCGCCTGGTAGCTGGGCACGCGGAACAGGTGGCGCTCACCGAAGGCCACGTCGTACTCGGCCGCCTTGCCGGTGGCCAGGACGCGCACGTGGGGCTCGTTCACCTGGGGGCCCACGACCACCGTGAAGGTCTCGATGCCTGCGCGCTGGGCCTCCTGCACGGCCTTCTCGATGGTGGCCGCCGTGGCGCCCTGCGAGTTGCCGTCCGAGAAGAGCAGCAGCCTCTTCCTGGCGGCGCCGGACGAGGCCTCGCGGTAGAAGCGGGTCACGTAGCCCAGGGCGTCGGTGACGTCGGTGGCATCGTTGAAGAAGTCCATGGTGTCCAGGGCGCCGGCCAGCACGGTGTAGTTCTGCAGGAACTGCAGTGCCGCGCGCTCCGGCCGCTGCTGCCCGGTGCCGCCGTACTGCACCACCGCTACGCGCACCTCCTGGCCCGGGTCCGTCTGGCCCGCCGTCAGGAAGCGCTCGGCCAGCCGCTTGGCGAAGCGCTTGGAGGTGTCGAAGTTGTGACTGCCCACGCTGGCCGAGCCGTCCAGCAGGATGGTGATGTCGGTCGGGGAGGAGAAGGTGACTGTGGGCAGGGGCGGCCGTGAGCACACACCGAGGCCCTGGGGAGCCTGGCCCCACCCACCCTGCGGCCTCCGGACCCTCCTCGCCCGGTGCCCCCCCCGAGAGCCCCTCCCCCTCCCCCGGCACTCACTTGGGCAGGTGTAATCTGGACATTTCTTGTCTGTAAAAGAGAGAACCGCACAGCATGGACGCAGCGATCTCAGAGACCGCTGTTCCACCTGTAACCCGCCAACAAGAGGACACCTGGCATCTCCACGGAAGCACAGCTGATGCTCCTGAACGGCTGGCCCCCCTCCACCCACCGGGAGGGGTGTCCTTTATTCAAGAGGGGGCCTTTGCGGGACAGAACGGTCCCCCGGGCACCAGCCCAGTGAGGCACCCCCCCTTCCCAGAATGGGGAAACCAAGGCTCAGAGAAGAGGAAGGGTGGTCCGCAGCTCAGACCCCGGGCCACGCTGTCCCTGGACGAGGCTGAGCACGTGCCCACCGGGAGGGCTAGGACCCCAAGTCGGACCCCGCAGCTCTCTCTGGCTGCCGACCAGCTGTCTGCACCGTGGACTCAGCTCTGACCCTGGGCCAGGCCCGGATGGACATGGCAAGTATGTTCTTAGGTGGGCACCTCTGAGGGGTCTCAGGCACCAAGGCCAAGCACGGCCTGCACCTGTGGGTGCACCGAGCCTCAGATCCCAGCACACACATGGCCCATGGCTCCAGGACAAAGGGCGGGAGATACGGTGCAGCCCACACTTGGGGGAGCGCCTGTGTGGACGCTGGGCCCCGAAGGAGCCAGGCCATGGCCTGCTCGGGTAAGAGTGGGAAGCGGCTTGGGGGGAGCAGCAAGCGTGCTGCTGGCCGTGGGTGTGTGGCACCCGTGGCCGGAGGTCGCAGTGAGAGGAGAGCAGGACCACGTCTGGGTGGAGGGGGGCCCTGCCCGCACCCACCTATGCAGATCTGGGCGGTGATGTTCTTCAGGAAGCCGTCGTCCAGCAGCTCCGCATAGTTCTCCTTGACCAGCGAGATGCCCGGCCGTCCCTGGGGCGCCAGGCCTTGGCAGGAGATGACGTTGAGTTGGTCGGAGCCCGCGGCTAAGCCAAACACATCCTTGATGCCCACGGAGACCACCTGGGGGGAGGGACAGTGTTGGCATGGCCCTGGTGGGGACCGTCCCCCGAGCCCCAGGGCGCAAGGGAGGCAGCGCAGATACGGAGGCCGCCCCACCTGGATGTCAGGGCCGCAGAGCACGCTGAGTGGGATGGTGTCCCTCTGGGTGTCCGAGCGGCCGTCCGTGATGACCAGGGCGACGCGGTCGTTCTGGGTGGGTGGCAGCAGTCGCCTGCGGGTGTACTGCAGGGCCTCGCCGGTGAAGGTGCCTCCGCCCATCCACTGCAGCTTCTTGATGGCTCTGTGGGGCCACGGTGCCGCCCTCAGGGGGGGCCAGGGGGCCAGGGGCACGGGGGCAGGGCTGGGGGCAGGGCACGGGGCAGGGGGCCAGGGGCACGGGGGCAGGGCTGGGGGCAGGGCACGGGCCAGGGGGCCAGGGGCATGGGGGCAGGGCTGGGGGCAGGGCACGGGCCAGGGGGCCAGGGGCATGGGGGCAGGGCTGGGGGCAGGGCACGGGGCAGGGGGCCAGGGGCACGGGGGCAGGGCTGGGGGCAGGGCACGGGGCAGGGGGCCAGGGGCACGGGGGCAGGGCTGGGGGCAGGGCACGGGGCAGGGGGCCAGGGGCATGGGGGCAGGGCTGGGGGCAGGGCACGGGCCAGGGGGCCAGGGGCATGGGGGCAGGGCTGGGGGCAGGGCACGGGGCAGGGGGCCAGGGGCATGGGGGCAGGGCTGGGGGCAGGGCACGGGGCAGGGGGCCAGGGGCATGGGGGCAGGGCTGGGGGCAGGGCACGGGGCAGGGGGCCAGGGGCACGGGGGCAGGGCTGGGGGCAGGGCACGGGGCAGGGGGCCAGGGGCACGGGGGCAGGGCTGGGGGCAGGGCACGGGGCAGGGGGCCAGGGGCATGGGGGCAGGGCTGGGGGCAGGGCACGGGGCAGGGGGCCAGGGCAGGGCTGGGTGGGCCGCTGGGGACCATGCGTGGGCTGGCTCCGAGCAGCCGCACTCACTCCTTGAGGTCCTGGGCGTTTCTGATGTTGGGGTCCCTCAGGTCCACGTGCTCCTGCATCTGGTTGTGGCTGTACTGCACCACGCCCGCGTGCGACTGCCCAGGCTCAAACTGCACGGGGACAGAAGCCGCGGTCACGAGCGGCCCCCACCACGGGCCCCCGAGGCACCCACGCCCCTCCTGGGCCACCCTCCCACCCACCACCTGTCCCAGGCCGGACCAGCCCCCGGGCCTCCGGGCCCCCGGGGTGACTCTCATGCTCTGGTGGGCTGGGGGCTTCGACTTTCGAGAAACAGAGCGTCCGTCCCACGGCCCCCAGCACCCGGCCCTTCCACTCTGGTGTCAGGACGGACCCCTCCTGGGAAGCTCCGTCCTCGAGCGAGGCCAGGGTGAGCACCTCACCTTGACCAGCTCGTCCCTGCTCAGCCGGTCGATGACCTTGACGATGAAGTCCTTGGAGATCTCGAAGTTCTGCAGGCCGATGCTCTCGGAGCTGTCCAGCACGAAGAGGATGTCGATGGGGCCGCACTTGCACTCTGTGGGCGGCGGCGGGCTCAGCCTCGGGGCCCCTCCCGGGACCCCTTCCAGAGCAGGGCCGCCCCGAGGGGCAGGGCCCCGAGGACCCGGGGGCACTGGGGAGAACTCCCGTCCCCCCGTGCCTGGTTGTGTGAGTGACCGGGGAGAGGACGAGTTGGGCCGGCACCCCAGGGCTGTGGGGGTGTGGGCGAGGGGCTCCACCACCCACAGGGTCAGTCCCCTCGAAAGCTAAAAACACCAGGCAAAGAGTGACACTCACCACAGCAAGCTGGGAAGAGGAGAAAGAGGAAGTTACGTGGCAGTTTAGCCTAAACCCTCCAGCCAGCCCTGCCCGCTCCGCAAGGACCTTCTCGTGGGTGGGCACGCGCCTGCCCTCCTGCCTGCCTCACCCCGGCCAGCACCATGGCAGGACGTTCCTTCTAATTCGGACAGTTACTCAAAGGTGGAGATACTCACAGCACATTTTCATGATGATGTCCAGAATCTCGCATTCCTGGGGAGGGGGTGAGACACTCCCATGAGACAGAACAGGCCCTCCTGTGACCCCTCCAGGGCTGCCCCAGGCTCTGGGGGTGAGGCCAGCCGTCCAGGTCCCCATCCCCAGGACCACAGCTGGGACCACAGAGGGGCTGGGCTGGGCAGGGTGTCTCCCTTCCCATGGTGTGCCCTGCTCTGCCTGTGAGGCCCCTGCCTGCAGGGCATGAGCACCTGATGTGGTCCCTGACATGTGGCCACGTGTCCCCCACCGTGGCCATCACATGTTCCTGTGGGGGCAGAGACATGTCTCCCCGTGGCCATAAGATGTCCACCCTGTGGCCATCATGTGCCCCCCCCCGGCTTCATATGTTCCCCTATGGCCACCACGTGTCCCCCCAGTGGCCATCACATGCCCTCCCATGGCCATCATGTGCCCTTATGGCGATCACATGTCTCCTGTGGCCATCACACCCCCATGGCCACCATGTGCCCCCCTGTGGCCATCACGTGTCCCCCCCGTGGCCATCATGGCGCCCTGCTGCTGTCACGGCTCCCCACCCTCACAGGATCCTGGGCCAGAGTGGTTGGCCCCCAAGGATGTTCACAGACACCCCACTTACGTCTGGCCCTGGTGGTCCCATGTGTCCTGGGGGTCCCTGTCAGAGAAAGGACAGGAGAGGGTGGACGCTGGGGCCCTGTCCGATTCCTGGGCTGCAGGTCTGACGGGAGCCCTCGGCTGACCCCACCTCCATTTAGGGCCCCCAGAACACTAGGGGCAGCTGAGGCTTCTGCACGTTAAGGGCTGGGGGACCTGCTACCGCCGTCCGGGGAGCGACAACTGTCTAATGTGCCCTTTCCTGGTGGTCTGTGGGTG
Source organism: Balaenoptera musculus (assembly GCF_009873245.2). Taxonomy (NCBI): domain Eukaryota; kingdom Metazoa; phylum Chordata; class Mammalia; order Artiodactyla; family Balaenopteridae; genus Balaenoptera; species Balaenoptera musculus. The sequence goes on along the minus strand of NC_045788.1, from coordinate 144,345,558 downwards.
CTCACTGCCCGGGGCAGAGTGTCCCTGTGGGTCTAATGGCGCCACCTCGAGGGGCAGGGTGCCCAGCCTCACCCAGGCACCGCCCTGGGCCCTGCCGTGCCCATCACGTCTCACCTGGAGACCCACCCTCCCTTTCTCTGCCCACCCTTGCCTGCTCAGCCCTCCACCCCGAAACTGCCCGTTCCCCCTCATCCTGCCTCCCGAGCCCTTCCCCAGAGCCTGGCTCCCAGGTCCCGTCCCCCCCCCCCCAGCCTCTGCAGCCTCCAGGTGGGGCACCTGCCCGCGCCCGCCGACGCACCTGGGGGCCTTCGGGGCCTCGGTAGCCCTTTGCTCCTTTGGCGCCTCGGGGAGAAATGTCATTGTTCTGGAAGGACAGCGCGGTGTTGCAGGCACGGCCACACGTGGCCGGAGCCCCTGGACCCCCTGCTGCGAGTCTGCCCACCGCACCCTCGACCCCGGGGGCCCAGCCGCCCTCGGAGCCACCACAGCCCTCCGGGTCTGGGCCCTTGAGGCCGAGGCTGACCCGGGATGTCACAGCATGTGGTGGGCTCTGCACTCACGTCCTCTCCGGGGTCCCCGGCTTCTCCCTCGTCTCCCTTGAGGCCAGGGTAGCCTTTGGTGCCCTGCAGGGGAGAACGTGGTCAGGGGGAGCAGGGCCCAGGGTCTGGGGTGGGTGCTGCGGCCCTGGGCCCCTGGGGAGGGCAGGGCTCTGGGGGGGAGTGGCAGTTAGCAGGGGCACCCCGCCTGGGGCAGGCGGGGCTCCCAGAGACGGAGACGCAGGCGGGGGGGGCCTCGGCGACAGCTGGGCTGCGGGGGCAGTGCGTCTGCACGTGTGTGTGCCTCTGCACTCGTGTGTGTTTGCTCAGGTGTGGGAGCGGTGTGCTCGAGCGTGCACGTGTGCTCCAGGGGCCGACAGAGCGGACGGGCGTGTACTCACATTTATCCCGGGAGGACCCCTGCTGCCCGGATAGCCCTGCAGGGAAGGCAGGACAGTCACGCCAGGCTCTGACGTGGCGGGGGGGCCACGAGGGGCAATCCCAGCCACGGAGCCCCTGTGCGCCCGACTGGCCAAAGGGGGTGTCCGGGGGCACTCACAGGGAAGCCGGGGAAGCCCTCGGTGCCGTTTCCGGGGGGGCCGTCTTCACCCTGGGAGAGCAGACCGCGTCCGGTCACTGTGGGCCTCGCCCAGGCCGGCCGCTTCTGGACTCCGGGGTCCCAGGCAGCCCCCCTACCAGGGCTGTGCCCTGTGCCCTGCGTCACTCACCCTTTCGCCCATCAGCCCGGGGTCTCCGGGGGGTCCTGGGGGCCCTGAGGCTCCTCCGGGGCCCTAAGGAGGGGAAAGTGAGGTGGACGCCAGGCAACGAGCCACACGGGCTCAGAGGCAAACGGCCTCGTGGAGGAAAGAGGGACAATTAAATAAAATAACGTGTCTTCACGCAGCACAGCAATGACTAAAAGAAGGGTTTTTAAACCAATAATCCTGGGGGCCGTGTAACCTTCGGGCCTTAGAGGCACTGCCCAGTGGTCCACCCAGGGAGTGACCCGAGGACGAGGTGACCAGAACAGGGACAGAAACGCACGGGGTCACTGCAGGAAATTCAAACCCGAGAGCCCATCCGGCGGGGGTGGAGGAACCAGCAGATACAGCTACAGGCGTGGCCAACGGGAGCACGTCAACAACGTGGTGAAAAATCGTTAAGGTTTGAGCTCATGATGAGAAAAACAACAAAAAAACCTCACCAAGTCAAATTTATAAGGCACAGTATGCAAAGAAAGAAAAAAGAAATTTGGAAAGAAATAAGCCAAACTGTTCATGTTGTTTATCTCTGGGTGGGTGTTTTAGATTTCTTTTTGTAGTTTTCTTCATTTTCTAAATGTCCTAAGAGTCACATATACTGTGAGGTGAAATGAAACATTTTTCACAGGTAAGGAGCCTGGGGGGATCTCCTAAGGAAGCGCTGGGTACGGGGTGGGGTCTGGGTCCAGGGCTGGCCCCTCCTAGGATGGGGGGAGGGGAGGGCTCCTCACCTCGGTCCCTGGGGGCCCCTCGTCGCCACGGTGTCCTTTCGGTCCAGTGGGGCCAGCCTCACCCTGCAGAGGGGACACAGCCACCGGTCTCCCTCCGCCCCAGAGCGGCCCCCCGGGCCCCAGAGCCCGCACCTGCTGGCTGCCCCATCCCCGTCCCTCCCTGGAGGTGACCCTGCGTTCCCGGGTCCAGGCTCTCGGTCCCCTGAGCACTGCGCAGACGCCCCCAGCCAGGCCCCAGCGAGGAGCGCAAGCGTGTGTCACTCAGGGCTGCTGGCCCGCCTGCCCCTCTGGGCCCCACCAACGGGACCCTGGACTCAGAGGCCCGTCCCCTGGGCCCCGTCATGAGGCGGCACTTCTCACGGGTTCTCTCCTGGCTGCCCTCCCATCGCAAATGTGCACGACGCCCGTTATCCGGCCAGGAGGCTGCTACAGCGCTGCCGCCCCGCACCGGGCAGGGGTCCGGCCGTGGCCACGGCTCGGGGGCTGGCGCGGTGGTGCGCCTCGGCCAGCGCCAGCGTCACGCTCCCTGCACGCTGGCCACGGGGACACGGGGGCTCAGGGGGTCAGCCTGGGGCCCCGAGACCTGCCTCGGGGCAAGAAGAGCGGCACCACCTGGTCCCGGGTGGCACCTCCTGGGAAACTGGGACTCAAGGGCTTGTCTAAGACACAGAAAGACCAAACTCGGGCGGAGTCCCTGCGGGCAGCTGGCATCCTCGCGGGTGGGAGGGGGCGCCCACCGCGGTGGGACGTGGGACGGGCGAGGCCTGACGGCTGGGCCCGCCACGGGACGACGGGACCCTGTCCTCTGTTTCTCCACTGCCTTTTCCTGGGATTTGGGAAAACATATTTCCCAGAACTCTCTGCATGGACCCTGGGGTCGGAGCCGGCCTCCTGCCGGGCCTGGAGTCGGTCGTGGGTCCGTGATGGGGTTGGGAGCGCGGGGCACAGAAGCCAGAGCCTGGAGGCCCGGAAGTCGAACGTCCAGGTGACCAAGCGCCTCCTTGGCCGGGAGCCACGGGTCAGGAGGGGACCGTCTCCGGTCGCTCACAGGCTGGGGGGACACAGGCCCCCCTCCCAAAGGGGGCAGCCGCCCCCGGCAGCGCCCAGGGTCCCCACCGCCTGGGGTGGGGCCTCCCTCTCTCCCCACACTCTTGGTCGTTTCCTTTTCTTTGCGGTGACTATCATGGCTCTGAAAACTAATGCTGCTGGGATGCTCCCGTGAACCCCAGTGTCGGTTCCTGCTTTTAGAGTTTCGTGCCTTTAGAGTCTTGAATGACTTCCTGAAGGTGCCACAGGGAAGACGCGGGTCACCCGGGCGGCTTGTCCTGGCAGCACCGGCCAGGAGCAGCTACTGCTCCTTGCTTCCTGTCCAGGAAAGTCAGGGGCCCAGGCAGGGGCCCAGGAAGCCGCCCCAGCCCGGCCTGAGGCCACGTGAGCTACAGTCGTGGGAACTGGGTGGAAATGGAAAGAGGAGGGGTGTGCGACAGCCAGACCAGAAAGGGCACACGTAGGTGAGGGGGTTTAAACATGATGGAAGTGCATTTTAATCAGCAGGAAAGACTGCAGTCATGTGTGTTGCGACAACGGGCTGGCCTTTCTCCGAAAAAGTCAAGCAGGCCAAGCTCACCTCTCTTCCAGCCCCACAGTCTATACTCCAGACAAATCAAAGACGTAAGCAAAAAACACACTAAAAGGGGTGAGGGCATTTGCAAATCTTTGTAAACGAGCAGGACATCCTTCACCACAAGGTACCACAGACAAGGTCAGGACGCAGATGACAACCGACAAAATGTCTGCCCCGTGGATGGAGCCCCACGCCATCAACATGGGAAACACAGATGCCGGTGGGAAATGAAGAGCTGCCTCAACAGCCTGGCAGAGACCGCGCTTGGCCCGTAAACCCACGAACAGTCAAAGCAAGAGGGGAGAAAAAGCTCACATCAGGAGTCTGATCATAGCTCATCTTGGCAAAGTGTGGGAGCCGTCCTATTTCACACTCTTGGGGGAGTGTGAGTGGGGGCCAGATAGAGAAGTAGGTAGGATTATTTGGCAAATATCAACTCACACACACACCACTGGGGCTAAGAAATTTTGCTGCTAAGAACTTACATTCTGGACATAGCCTTGGAAGTTCTTCAGGATGGATGGATGGATGAACGGCTGGGTGGGTAGATGGATGGATGGACGGCTGGACACATCCATCCACAGATATGTGATAGATGAACAGATGACAGGTGGGTGGATGGATAGATGGATAGATGCGCACATATGTACATAGATGATGGATGGATGGATGGATAGAGATGGATGGATGAATGGACGGATGGACAGATAAGCTGACTGAACGGCAGATGGATGTTGATATTTATTACAGTATTTTTCTTTTTTTTCGGTCCTGCCGTGCAGCTTGCGGGGTCTTATTTCCCCGACCAGGGATTGAACCCGGACCACGGCAGTGAAAGCCCGGCATCCTAACTGCTAGACCACCAGGGAACTCTACAGTATTTTTCTGTAAAGCAAAATACTGCAGACAATCTCCTTACAGTCAACGGGGCGAGAAGGGGCAGGAAGCAGACCCTTCCGAGGGCGCCAAGGAAGAGGCCGCGTCGCAGGTCAGCGGCAGAGCCGGCCGATGCCCAGCCCGGCAGCACCCCGAATTGCAGGGCCCCCCAGGGGCTCGTGGACCCTGGGGCAGCCCTCACCCCACGGGAGGCGGCGGGCGGGGTCAAGGGCCTTGCGGGACCTACCTCTGCAGCCAGGCGTCCTCAGCACGCACATAGGTCAGCTTGCTACGTGTTCACTACGTGTGGTCTGTCTCCCCACTGGATGGCCGGCACCCCCATAACAAGGGCGGCACCAGGCTGTGTGCCCCCCTTCCTGTGCTCCCCCAGGGCCGGCTGGAGCTCGAGCAGGCCCTGCTGACCTCTGCCAGGACGCACTGGCCACCAGCGGTGTCCCTCTGCCCGAGGCCTGCCCAGTGCGGCTGCATCCCAAACTGCCTCGCCTCTGCGTGCATCCTGTCCCCGCCCTCCACTCGTGGACCCCCGGGCTGGCCCCGGGCCGGGGTCTGGAGAAGATGGGCTGAGAGCAGCGGTGGGCATGATGCCCCCTGGGGAGGGTGGTCTCACCTGTGCCCCACCCCCAGCCGCTCACAGCCTCCTGCCTGTCCCCCGCCCCCGCCTTCCACCCAGCCCGCTGCTTCCTCAGGCCTCCACTCTCCTCCTCATCCCCAGCATGACCTCTAGAAGGTCACATCCAGGAATTCTAGAACCTTCTGTGCACCGACACTCCCAAATCAATTTCCAGCCAGGATCTCACCTCTGGGCTCCAAACACTGAGAGAGGCTCACACACCCTGTCTCCAATGTGGGGTGCCTCTGTCTGGGCTGAGTCCCCCGTGACCCCACTCCGCCAGGCCAGGGGGTCCCCAGGGTCCCCCGACTCCAGCATGCCCCTGCTGCTGCCTGCCCTGCCCCTGCATGCCCCAGCCCGGCCTCCAAGCCCACTGCCCTCCCCCAGCACCAGCCGAGCCAGGGCACCCCTCCTCACTCTGAGGGCAGAGCTGGGGGCAGCATGGGGCTCTGCGCACTCAGGGCTGCGTCCTGGCAGGCGCCCACCCTGAGACAGGGCTCCCCTGGGCCCAGCTCACCAATCTGCACCAGCCACCCTGGCCCCCCACCCGACCCCAGACATCCCAAGGTCTCCAGGCCATGCCCCTGCAGGAAGCACCCCAGGTGGGAAGAGAAAAGAGACCTCCCCCTAAATCTGTGAGCTGATCTAAACTGGCAGCAGCTCCCCCCCTGCCCCCCAGCAGCCGGGCTTCCTACCGGGTCTCCGGGGACGCCAACGGGGCCTTCTCGTCCCTGGTCACCTTGGGGTCCAGCTTCGCCCTGGAGAGGAAAAGCTGCTGAGGTGCAGATGGAAGAGGGCAGCCGCCCCGGGTGGCCACCAGGCGAGGCCGGGGGCCTGGCAGCTCCCACACAGCCAGGAAGGGCCGCTGTCTGCTGTGGGCCGGCCTCGTCCTTCCTTTTCACGCTTGCCCACGTGTTTCCCACAATGTGGCCACGTGCCTGGCCATCAGGTGACTTGTGTTTTCAAGGGGCCACGACAAGGGGCCAGCAGCCCCCCCGAGGCCGGGAGGCATCTCATCGTCCACCCGGCCTCGGGGCCCGGAGCTGTGTGGGGCTGGCCGTACCTCCCCCGCCGTTTGTCCAGGGCACTTCCTGGAGGCACAGCCTGGCCTTCAGTCCTGTTTCCTGACCTGAAGGACAGGGCTTGGAAAGGGAGTCAAAGCTACATCGTCCCTGCTTTGCTGTCCTTCCCCACCCCTGCCCGGTGGGGCGTGGGGTTCTGGGGGGGCCCGGGTGGGGCGGGGTCAGAAAGACAAACCTCTCTCCCCCTGACCTTGGCCTTGGCTAAGCTCACTCTCCCCATCGGGACGCCTTGGACACGCATCTGGAGGAGAAGCATTTGCCCCTACGGCCGAGTGTCACCCCAGGGGGAGAGCACAGCCTGGAGAAGTGTCCCGTTCTTGCGGACGGGGAGCGGCGTCGCCTGCGCCGCCAGCAGGTAGAGGGCCAGCCGCCTCTGAGGCTTGGGGCTCAGCACCCTTGCCTCCTAACCCCGGAGCCATAGGGTGAGGCCTGCTCCCCCCTCCAGCTGGGCAGAGTCTGACTCGGAGCCCACGCCCTGGGTCCCGCCAGCCTTTCCCGCTTAACCGCGTGGCAGAGAAAGCCCAGCGTGGCCCCTGATGGTGAAGCCGCTGGGCCTGGGAGGTGAGGGAACGACAGCCACTGAGCCGTTGCCAACATTCCTGCTCTTGAAGTTGCAACAAAGGAAAACTGTCCCCGGAAGAATGCAGGCTCCGTCTGCGAAATGTTTACGGGGTTCGGGGGGAAGAGCCCAGATGTGCGGCGGGAGGGGCCCGCTGAGTCAGCTGCGAAAGTGTGAAGTTGGGCAGCTAAATAAAGGCCAAGCTAAAGAATAATCGCAGCTCGGGGAAGCCCTGTGGAGCCAGACACCGGGCCAGCCGGCGTGAAGGTGGTACCCACGCTGCAGAGAACGTGCTTACACGGCGTGTCTGGGTGACTTTGCAGGCGGCTGCTCCCTGGTCATCCGTGGTGAGTGGAGAAGCCGCACCAGCTCACCTTGCCTCCCAGGCCCTGGAGGTGGCCCGGGCCCATGCAGCTTGGAGGTCTGGGCGGGGCCCAAGGGCATGAGCTGCTGCATTTCCCATACAAGGAGTGTGTGTCGGGGGGTATATTTGGGAGATAGGAGGCGAGCGCGTGGGTCGCCCACATCTAGGGGCCAGAGGGCCTCGGTGGCGTGTCCTGTAATTCTGATGGCCTGACCCCGGCCTGGCCCCGGTCTCTGCCCCCAGGGGATGGGGTCCCAGCTTTAGGAACAGTGACTCACCGGGTCTCCTCTCGGGCCCCGCGCGCCTGAGGTCCCCCGTGGTCCGCTTTCCCCAGGGCCGCCCTGTGTGGAGAAAGCAGAGGGCGGTGAGGCTGCAGCCCAGACGGTGAGGGCTGGGGCTCGAGGCCTGGGCACAGGGCCTGGCGCCCCAGCAGATACCAGGACTTGCAGTCCCTCCATCTCACGCCCCGTCCTTCAGAGACTGGGGTCCCACTGGCTCCAGCACGCTCTCCAGGGTCTGTCCACCTGGGACCCCAGGGCTGGTCACACCATCCACGTCTGCCACTAAGTGGTGAGGCCCAGGGCGCCTCCACTCACCCGCTCTCCGGGGGGTCCGTCTGGTCCCGCGTTTCCCTGCGATTGAGAGGAATGAACACGAGTGTTAGTTTGCGTCGGGAACTCTGCTTGAGGCTCGGGCAGCAGGAGGGGGAGGGCTCCTACCTCGTCGCCGGCTTCTCCCTTCTCTCCCAGGGGACCAGGCTCTCCGGGCTCACCCTGGGGACAACATTGCAGACTGTCTGTCCTTGACCCTGAGGCCCCTCCCAGGGCCGGGGCCCACCCCCCTGCATCGGGGGGCTGTGTGTGTGCTCACCTCGTCTCCGGTGGGCCCCGTGTTCCCTGGCCTCCCAGGCTCCCCGTCTGCTCCAGACTCACCCTGGAAAGATCCAAGGGTCAGCCTTCAGGAGGCCGTGCCCAGCCGTCCTGGGGGCCAGTGACCCCACGCTGGCCCTGCTCACCCAGGCTTCAGGCCGCCGTCCCTCACTGACTGCAGGCGCCTCAGACGCAGAGGACCCTCCCCAGACTCCCACATCTCCACACAAAACCCGCCTCCTGGGTTCAAACGCCGCCCACCACAGGGGCCAACCCGGCCCTCAGGAGTGGAGGCCCACTGTTGCCAGGCTGGGGACCTCGGCCCACACTCCAGGACATGTGCGTTGCTAGGACGCGTTTGGGGCAGAGTTCATGTTACTGCTCCAACTTTCCCAGCACTTCCTGTTGCTGAAAAAAATACCAGCAACAGATTTGAATTAGACCCAAAACGTGACGTCCTCGCGCCTCACTGCTCCGCCCACTGCAACATCACCCTGTTTATTCCTGAGTTTAGATTTCCCGCGAGCAGATGGATTCCGGGCTGACCCGCGGGCTGCGGGCTACGTGGACGTTCCTGAGGTGACCCGAGAGGCCGCAGATGGACGAGCAGGGGCGGTGGCGTGATGGGCACCGGACGTGCCCGAGGCTGAGGGACCAGCACTCCCCGGGGCGGAGGGTCCCACCCGCAGCCCTGATGGCCCCGGGAAGGGCAGTGGCGAGGCCTCAGCCCCCATGGGCGGCGGGGCCTGGCCCCCAGACTAGGGGCGAGAACCTGCTTCCAGGAGGGACTTCTGCTCAATGCTCGGTGGGTTGTAAAGCCCCAGCCTGGCCCCCCGCGGGCTCGAGTTACTGACCTTGTCTCCTTTCAGTCCGAAGGCACCCGCGTCGCCCTTGGGCCCAGAGGGTCCTTGGATGCCCTGGGGAGAGGACGCAGAGTCAGACCACACTCTGAAGCCGCAGCCACCGGGCTGCACACACGTGAGTGACAAGCCAGAAGGGCAGGTCTGCACGTGGTATGGCCCGTGTGACTTCTCAGCGTGTCAGCAGGAGGGTTGAGGCAACTTTCACTCTTGAGGACTTAGTCTTAAAATGTCGGTGAGAGAAAGCGACTTACATCGATTCCAGGCGAGCCCTTGCAGCCTGACAGGCCAGGGTACCCCGTCTCCCCCTGCAAGGAGGAAGGCGGGTTTGGTGGTCAAGCCTTTCAGCTCTGGCTCATCCACCCCCTTCCCAAGAAAGCCCCACCCGGCAGAAGACGCTCTGAGCTTGGCAAGGTGGCTTGGGGTCCACTGGGACCTGGGGCTTGGCAGGAGATGTCTCCTGCCTTTCATGCTGCCTCAGAGTTGCCCAGGGGTGGCCACACATGAGACCCCTACCCACCCACCTTCCCTGGGGTGGCCAGCCTTGCCCACCGTCCCTTCCTGAAACACGGGCCCCGCTTCCAGCCCTCCCCCAGCTGAGGGTGACCTTCATGCCGTCCACGCCGTCCACGCCACGCTTCCCCTTCTCGCCCTGCAAAGTGCAAAAACCAAAGAAGGTCAGACCAAGGTCAGACCGCGCCCCACAGGGAAGTGTCCCCACCGGCCACGCCCCTACGGCCACACTCACCTTGTAGCCCTTGGGTCCCCTGGAGCCCTGAGGAGACAGAAAGGAAGGGTGAGGGGCTTGGTCTCCCCATCGTGGGGCGAGGTCCCCAAGGAGGGCGCCTCCCCGCCACCCAGCTCATCGCAGCCCAGCCACGCCGGGGACAGGCAGCATCGTCCTTGCCCAGAGTAGGGGCTGCTCTGTGCCCCGAGGGACGCCCCCCAAAGTCTCATGTCACTCACCTTCTCCCCTCGGCTCCCTTTTTCTCCCTAGACAGCAAACAGAGGAGGGAAGGGGGCTGTGAGGGGCGCCCCAGGCCCGATGCCCTGAGGCCCCAGGAAAGGCTGTGGTAGAGCAGGGGGAGACGCACCTTCATGCCCTGGTAGCCGACGGGTCCGAGGTCCCCAGGCCTTCCCTGCAACAGAGAAAGGGGTGCGTTAGACACCCCTGGGGGCAGGGGCAGCCCCCGTCCAGCCCGCTTGCTCTCCACCTTACTCAGGCCCGGTCAGCTGGAGAGACCTGGCTGGCTGGTCACTGACCTGCGTCTGAGAAGCGCCCTGCTATGAAGGCCTCACCCCCTCCTGGGGGCTCTCAGCGGAGCTCCAGGGAGGCAGGGGTCCAGAGCCCTCCCGGGGCCACGGGGAAGGGGGAGACTGGCCGTGGCTGAAGCAGAGGCCCTGGGACTTTGCTGGCTGCCCCCTGCCCCCATCTTCTGAGAGCAGGTGGGCCTGCGGGGGGGGCCTGAGGGGCATGGGGAGTCTTCCTGGGCAGGGGGTGCTGGAAGGATGGCTATGCCGTGTGCGCCCTGGTCCTCGCCACCCACGGGGGCCGTGTCCTCTGAGGGTCAGGCCACATGGCGATGGTGCTCAGAAACCAGCCATCCTTCTGGAAGTTTCCGCAGCCTGATTCCCTGGCCTCGGGCTTCTCAGCGCCCCCATCCCCCTTGGTCAGGGGCTCGGCACTCACGGGGTCTCCGGCGTCTCCTTTCTCTCCCGGGAGCCCTGGCTTCCCTCTTTCTCCCTGGAATACAGAGCAGATCAAGGTTAGAGGACAAATTCTGTTTATTTCTAAAAAGCTGGTGAGAAGGACCCTCTACTTGCTAACAAAAAAGCTCTAAAAAGCTATTCCATCCGGTCCCTAGTGTTCACGTGGCTTTCAGGCACCTTTCTCGTGGCCCATCCTGGGATCTGCGTGGTCAGGTCCACGGTCCCCTCCCACACACCCCACCGGGCCCTGGGGCTGCCCGGCGCCGGCTGGACTGACCCCTGAATCTTTTCTCTCCGCCCGTTCTCGCTGCTGTGCTGGGCTCCCAGGGGCGGGCGGGGTGGATGGGGCGCCGGAGCCCCCCAGGGGAGGTAGCCACGTGGCTCCACAGCCCCTGCACCTGACACTTTCTAGGAAAAGCCAGAAATCTGGACTTCCACGAGCAAGCTCCCAGGTTGTGAATACTGGGAACTAATTTTGTTCTCCAAAACCTCCGCACGAAGCAGTCCCGGCCTTGGGCCCATGTTCGCCCGTCCCACGGGGGGCCCACCTCCAGGAGCGAAGCCACAGGGGTGGTCACTCCAGAAAGGCCACTCCCTCCCCCACGGGGCAGAGGCCGGAGCGGCGGGCCCCACCCCGCGGCAGCCCGTGGCCGCCGCATCGGTGCGGGGTCACCGTGCCCGGACTCTCTCCCGCAGCTGGGGCACATGCTCAGCGCAGCAGGCGGGCGGCGGGCGCTCGGGACGGCTGCCTGGGGTCCAGCGCGTCCCTAGCACCCGGGTGCCAGGCTGCAGGGACGTTTCTCCCAGGCTTCCCCCCACACCCCAAGGAGGAAAGCACGGACAGGACGCGGCCACTCACCTCATACCCGGGGTCGCCCCGCAGCCCGGGAGGTCCTCTGGCGGGCTGCAAGACACAAGAGAACGGTGAGCGCGAGGCGGCAGAGTCGGGGTGGCCCGGGGCGGGGGGGGCACACTCACCTGGCACTCGAAGGAACAGCACTGCGGAAGAAGGGACAGGGGGACACGTCAGAGAGCCCAGGCCCAGCCACACCGGCCGCCCACGCTCAGCCTGCTGGTGGAGAAACGGGCGCCGGTGTTGCTATGGCGCGGGGCGGGGGGGGGGGAGGGGGGCCTTACCACTTGCTCCACGTTGTTTTTCTGAAAAGTGAAAGAGAAAAGTCAAGTTAATTTTCATCCCCGGGCACAGGATCCCCGGCACCCCGGACGCGGCGGGGAGGGCGGGGCAGCGCTCACGATCGTGTCCCTGATGGTGTCGATGGTCTGGCTGATGACTTCCTCCGCGTCACGGCTCTGCCCCCAGTCGGCCGCCGTGAAGTTGCGCCGGTACGTGTGGTCCGTGGCGATGATACTCAGGCGTGGCTCCTGGCGTGGATGCGACCGGAACGAGGGCGAACGTTGGGGACGGTGGGCGCGCCGGGCCCCTCCCCACCTCTGCTCCCCTGGAGCCCCCCGTCCCTCAGGCTGTGCCTGTACCCGCGCCCCCCCCACCCAACGTAGGCCCAGCAGGGGTCCTACCAGGTGGTCGGGCGTGATGGCCACAGAGAAGACTTTGATGCCCAGGTGCTTGGCCTCATTCACGGCGTCTTCCAGGCCCCCGCAGGGCTCCTTGTAGCCCTCCAGGGGGTGCCCATCGGTCACCACGATCAGGTACTTGTTCTCCTTCAGGTGGGAGCCCCTGCAGGGGGCGGGAGAGGTGAGACCACCCAGCATGGCCCCCTCAGGCCAGCACTGACCCTGTCAGCCCAGAGCCCCATTGGAACCGCAGAGCTGAGACCCCTAGACTGGAGGTAAGGGGCAGGGGGCTAGAAACCCTGGAGAGAGACCCAGACCCAAGGCAGTGTTTCCTGTTTCTCTGTGCTGATCCGGCCATAAGTGGGATTATAGGAAAGGACATTAAAACAGAAAATAGAGTTCTGTGGGATCACATTTCAGGTCCCCTCTGCCTTCAGTGGTTGAGAAGACGGTGGACCGCTGGAGGGAAGGACAGAGGGGTGGAGAGCGACCTCGGCAGCCATGGCGCAGGCTGGGCAGTGGTCAGCAGCACGACCCCCTCGGCCACTGGGACTGGTCCTGGGGACCTTGGGCACCAGAGCCTGGCTTGCCAGCGGGCAGCCCTGGAGTTTGGCCGACCAGGCTGTGACCAGGGAGGTGAGGCAGCCTCTGAGGGCCGCGGGGCCGCAGACGGGAGCCGGGTGGGCAGCGGGCACTCACCCCACGAGCAGCTCCTCCAGCCCCTTCTTGATGGCACAGTCCGTGTAGGTGCCTTTGCCGAAGTACTTGACCGCGTCCACGCTGCTCTTGAGCACGTCACGGCCGCTGGGCATGCGCGTGAGCCCGCGGATGATCTCTACCTCATCGCTGTAGTGCAGCGCGCCCGCGTTCCACACCAGGTTGCGGTCGCAGCGGTAGTACCTGCGGGCCCCGCGGAGGTGAGCGGCCCTCCCCAGACCCAGGCCCGCTCCCCTGCTGTGTCCATCCGAGGGCAGGACGGCCACCACGTCACAGGTGGACAGACAGCCGGTCCCGTCTCGCCCCGAGGGGGAGGGGCCTGTGGGCCCCGGGCTGGGCTTCCCGAGCGGCCCTAAGGCCCTGGGTCCCGGCGCCGGGGGCCACACGGGGCGGGGGTGGGGGCGGCCAGCTAGTGACCACCGTGTCCCCTGCTCTCCAGGGCCTCAGACAAGGAGCTGTGTGCCAAGAGCCTGCTCCAGGGCCACGGGGTGGGGGGCAGACCCTCCATGGACAGCAGTGGGGCCGTTGACAGTGGCAGGGGAGGGACACTGGTGGGGACCCCTGGATCTGAGTGGCCTCCTCTTTCTGCCCCGGGCACCTCAGTCGATGGTCTCCGGGGGTGGCCAGGCCCCCAGCCCATCAGCAGACGGGTGACGGAGGCCCCCTGCCGAGAACCAACGCCGACAGCAGGAAGAGCCCCCCAGTTCACAGGCGGGAGAACGGAGGCGCAGGGCCAGAGCCCCCTGGAGCGGGACGACGGGCTGCAGGGCTGCCCTGGCGCCCCCTCCCCGAGGCACATCCACACCGGGGCCCTCCCTGGGCCTCATAAACCCGGGCACTTCGGGAGGTCTGGGGCTTCAGTCCCACAGTCCCTGCATTGGGCAGACCTGTCCTCTGTCCCTGCGGCCCCTTCTGGTGGGTGGGAGGCTCGGCGCCTGGGTCAGCTGGCCAGTGGGTGAGTGGGTCAGCAGGGACAGGGTGGGACGAGGGGAGGGGCCTGTGCAGGTGAGGGAGGGGGAGGACCCTGGTCTGAGCTGAGCCCTCCCCCACCCCCGTGGCCCTGACCCACCCCCCTGCAGGCGTGTCCTGTGCTTGGCCACACCCCCTGCCCGGGGCTCCCCCGGTGAGTGAGCGGATGCATGGATGGATGGAGCGTGGTGCCCCCAAACCCAGGACTGGGCTGGTGGCCCCTCCGACCAGGACAGTGGACACGGGGGACCCTGGGACCTCGGGCCCGGGGTGTGGGCTCTGACCGTCCCCTTGGGCAGTGGTCAGCGTCCAGGTGGTTGGCGAGGAGCGCCCCCTCCAGACACCGGGCGGACCCACAGGGCCTTGGTCAGCTCCCCACGCCCGCTCAGCCGTAGAGGTGGGGAGCTGTTTCCTCCTCGGAGTTTGGGGCCCGGAGCCCAGGCAGCAGCAGTGCCCCCTCCGCCCTCCCGGCTGACCGGCCTGCTCCGTCTCAAACTCAGCTGTCTCCTGGCCCATCTGCACCACTCAGACTTGGGGAGGGGACTCGAGTGGCCCGGCCGACACCTCCCTTCTCAGATGGGGACGCAGCCGAGCAGGTTGAGGCTCAGCCCTGCCTGCTGGGCCACGGCGGGGGCGACCCCAGGCCGGCCGCCCCCTGAGAGGACGGAGGTCCTACCTGTCCTTCAGGTTGTCGATGAAGCGCTTGGTGAAGGCCTTGACCTTGTCCACCAGGGCCCCGTAGGGCTTCAGCCTCAAGGCCACGCTCTCGGAGGTGTCCAGCACGAAGAACAGGTCCACGGGGCAGTCTGGGCCGGGAACGGGAGGAGCGGGGCCTGCAGCTCACGCCCCGAGCCCACCTTCCCCAGGTGAGTCCCCCGCCAGCCACCTCCCCGGCCAGGCCACCCCTGCACCAGCTCAGACTCCGAGCCTCTGGGAAGGGCGAGGAGTCCACCCTTCACCACAGCTGAGGCCGGTTTCTCACCGCGTTTCCAAGTTGAATTTAAAACTACCAGGGGCATGACCTTCAGAAAAGGGTGGGTGGGAACAGGTAACCGTGTTTCTTGACTGACCACCGGCAAGGAATCAAAGGGAGCTGAGAGGCAGAGAGGGGGCAGCACCGGCCGAGGACAGGCGCTCAGGGAGCTTGCGGGCTCAGCCTCCTCCTGCCGGGGTCCTGCGCCAGCCGCGCAGCCTCTGAGCGCTCGGGCAGCAAGGGAAGGGGCTGGGGTCCCACTGGGGCATCACGGCTGATACGCCTGGTCCAGGCCGGCCTCGCCCGGCAGCCGACGCCAGAGTCCCAGACGCGGCAAGTCCACTCACCTTGGAAGGCGATGGCCCTTGAGACTGCCGCATCGTCCTGCGCGGTGGCCCAGCAGGCCTGCAGCATCAGGGGGAGCAGAACACGGGGCAGACTCATGTCGCCGGCCTGCGGGTCACCATGGAGCGGGGTCACGGGCAGGGTGGGCTGGCGACGGTGGCCGGGGAGAGAGAGAGAGAGAGAGTTGTCTCTGCTCTCCTTCGGCCAGAGTTTCAGCCCAGGAGGGAGGGAGGGGTGGAGGGAGGAGCGGGAGGAGGGGCCGGGGCGGGGGCCCAGCAGCCGGGGAGGGCGGGGGGGTGTCTCCCAGCTCTGGGCGAGTCGCTCACGCTCCCCGGAGCTGGAGCCCAAGCTGCTCTGGGCCCCGGACGCCACTCGGTGAAAGGATTTACCTCCCTGGTTTGTGGGGACTTTTTTATTTGCCTACGGTTCTCCTGCTAAGTCAGCTTGAAGAAGTCTGAAGAGGACGGGAGCCCTGAGACGAACTTCCCTGAGGCATTTTGTTTCCCATCTTCATGTGGGCTTGATTGGCCTGTTTGCCTGTCCGCTCGCTCACCAGTTCCTACAAATCACAGTGCTGTTTGTGTAAACATTTCAAATCCATTGTTCGGTCTGACTTCCGAGGCGTCATAGAAATATCTTTTCACAGTTTAGTCAAATACATATTGACGAAAGATAATTTCGTTTTTTACTCTGGGAAAACGCAGTCAGCACAATAACTATACGTGCATTTGTTTTACATAAATACATACATAGACAGAGAGACAGAGACACAGAGAGAGGATGGTGAGACCCTGCTTCTGAGGACAGGTGTGAAGACCCCCGACCCCGGGGCCCTGCAGGGGTGAGCTCCGGATGTGGCCAGGCCCACCCCTGCCCCAGAGAACATTCTAGAAGATCTTTCCCAGAGCTGGAGCTGTTACCACTTGTCTAACATCGGCCGAAATGTTTTATAGTTTAAAGACATGCCGAAGTCGTATAACCACAGTAAAGAAGTTTTGAGAAACCCTTCGGGAATTATACCTCTCAGTGATTGCTGTGGGATTTCTTCCAGTGTTTTCCCCGTACGTACATTCTGAATCTTTTGTGAGCTAACCGTGGGGGTAGTTTTACTTGCCACTGGTCTCACCCAGGCCGTGCTGTGGGCACTTCTCTCTGTGCTCCGGGGTTGGGCGCAGGGCACCCAGCTTCCGGGTCAGACAAGGGGGCTCGGCCCCTCGCGCAAGGCTGTTACCTGCTCACGTGGTCTCTCCAGGTCTGAGCTGTTTTAGCTGCAGGGGCGGCAGCATTAATGTTCTTGCAGGTTTTGGAGATGAAGTCGGAATCTGTTGTGTGAAACCCTGAGCCGTGACTCCCCACAGCAGGGGCCCAGCTGCCGAGTGGTTCTGGACTCACCTTGTCTGTGAAATGGGGAGAAACAGGGACAGTCGTGCTCGGGCCTCTGGCCGATTGTGGGACGGGAGGGTCCATTTGCGGACACCGCTGGGCAGTGAGGATGCGGGTGTGAGGAGGGCACAGGGACACCCACACTTCCCAGCCGGCCGCGCCGGGCAAGGTGGTCCCGAGGGGTGAGCCGGCCTCGGGAGGGTCAACGTCCCCACAGCCCCCAGGCCCAGGCCAGGCCTCAGACCCCTCCCTGCAGGGCTCCCGGGAGCCAGGCAGACAGCACAGCTGCCCTACGGGGCCGTCGGCCAGGGTGCAAGGGAGCAAGTTAGGGTGCCGGGCTCTGCAGCACCCCCTCTGCTTGTGGAGAAGAGACAGGATGGGCAGCCAAGGGCCCCTTTCTCTTCCTCTCACTCCCACCGTGGGCCTTGCTGGCCCCTCCCTGGGGGCGGGGGTGTCACTCACCTGATGTCCCAGATCGGCTTTCGGGGAGCGAGCCTTTCCCCACAGCACCGCAGGGACCATGAGGGCGCCTGCCTGGCCTGGAGCCCCGGAGCCCTCTGGGGGGAGGGCATGAGAGGGGAGGGGCCCCAGGGAGGTACTTGGCCCGAGGCTGCAAGCCCCCCCGCCCTGCCGCTCGCATGGTATCCAGCATCCGTGAGGGGTGAGAGGCGGGCCGCGGTCCTCGGGGACCAGGCTGGGAGGGTGTGGGTGTCTGGGGGGAGGGTGGGTTGCAGGGCTGCTGCAGGTTGGAACAGACCCCCAGGTGACACTGTCCAGGCAGCTGAGGTCTCCAGGCGGGAAGAGTCAAGGCCCTGGAGAGGTGGGGGAGGACATGGGCTGGGGGGTCCAGGAGGCTTGGGGGACAGGGCTGTCCCCAGGCCCCGCGGGAAGGGCTGGGTGGTGATGGGGAGAAGCCCCCCATCTCTGGGCCTCTCGCCCAGGCTAGGAGGCTGTTTCAGGGAAGCACGGGTCACCTGCCCCCCGGGGTGCGGCCTACAGTGTCCGGAGGCCCCGCAGGTCACTCCCTGGGCTTCGGCCTCCTAGGAGCTGGGGCTCTGGACCCCTGGGCCGCTGACAGGAGCCCTCCAGGGGCGCCCCCCGAACGGACTCCTGCACCTCCCAGGCCCCTGTGATACCAGGTGCCTCCAAAAGTAAGTGCAGGGAAAGGGGAAGTTATCCACCAGGATTGTCCTTGGGGTTAAAAACCGCGGCGTGGGTGGAAGCTGGGAGGAAAGCGGCTCCTCCGGAAACGCCTCGCCTCGGCCTCGGCCTCGCTGCAGGGGCAGGAGGGGCCGGCCGCCCGCGTGCTGATGGGGGCGGGGCAGCGCCCTCCCCCCGTGGAGCAACAGCGCCCCCTCTGCCCTGCAGACGCCCGAACCTCCGCGCCAGGCAGGGCCTTCCTCCTGCTAAACAGCCCTCTTTCCTCCTCACCCTCCAGCCTCTGCCCACCCTTTTCAGGCAGCAAGTGTGAGGCCCTAAGAGGGGAGGGGGGAGGGGGGAGCGGCCTCCTGCAGCCCCTCCAGCCACAACCAGTGTCGGGTTGTGCCCGGACCCCCGGGGCACGTCTCCCCCCCTGCCCCCAGCCTGGGAGACCCTCTCCAGGGGCTTGTGGGGTTGCTGCCAGCCTGCCCCTGCCAGCGGTCGGGGCCCCTCAGACACAGGGCGCACTCCAGGAAGGACAGCAGGGCTGCGGCCCAGGACCTTTATGGAGGGGGGATGAGGGGAGGCGCAGGGGCGAGGAGGTGAGAGCAGAGCTCACTCCCCTCCCGCTCTGGTCTCCAGGCCAGGCGCCTGGATGGTGATGCCCCCATGGGTGATGCCCCCCGATGGGTGATGCCCCCGATGGTGATGCCCCTGATGGGTGACGCCCCCCGATGGGTGATGCCCCCCGATGGTGATGCCCCCCGATGGGTGATTCCCCCCGATGGGTGATTCCCCCGATGGGTGATGCCCCCCGATGGTGATGCCCCCGATGGTGATGCCCCCCAATGGGTGATGCCCCCGATGGTGATGCCCCCCGATGGTGATGCCCCCCAATGGGTGATGCCCCCCAATGGTGATGCCCCCGATGGTGATGCCTCCCGATGGGTGATGCCTCCCGATGGGTAATTCCTCCCGATGGGTGATGCCCCCCAGATGGGTGATACCCCCCAGATAGGTCATGCTCCCCATGGGTGATGCACATCTGGTCTGGGCACGTGGGGAACATGGACATGCCCTGAGGACGGTGAAGACACATGCCAGGCCCCAGGATCTTTGCCCCCCGGCCCTTAGCACGAGTCCAACCCTGCAGAGGACGAGGGTGAGGGTGTGCCTTGCCGTGGGCAGCGTATCCCTCGTCATCTCCTCTCCACTTGCTCACAGCACTGTGTCCACACAGCGAAGGTGGCCAGCAGGTGACCCCACGCTGCACCCCATGCCGCCAATCAGGTGGCAGCGCCCCAGGCAGCCCCCTGGTGCAATGTCAAGAACACACAGAGCCAACCATTCCAGGCCTGGCGCTGCACCCATGGTCCCGGGGCTGTCGGGGGAGCTGGTCCTCCCTGGCTGGCTCCGGGCAGCTCCAGGGCCCCCGCCTGACCGCACGCTTTGTCCCCCTCTGACGGTCCACCTGCCGGCTGTGCAGCCCCAGGGCCCAAGCGCGGCCCCCTCTGTTGGCGAGGCCACGCTGCAAGGAGGCCTTCTGGTCGGAAGTGACCACAGGGGTGGCACCCCAG
Organism: Balaenoptera musculus; assembly: GCF_009873245.2. Taxonomy (NCBI): domain Eukaryota; kingdom Metazoa; phylum Chordata; class Mammalia; order Artiodactyla; family Balaenopteridae; genus Balaenoptera; species Balaenoptera musculus. Next base: position 144,326,318 of record NC_045788.1, on the reverse strand, counting down.
AGGGCCGCCCCGTCTCCGTCCTGTAGCGAGCACCCCCACGGCCGTGGTCGGCGGGCCGGTTGGACGGCGCTGCCCTTCGGAGCAAGGTCCACTTTGCCGAGTGCTGATTCTGTGGTCTGACATGGCACTTTCTGGGAAAAACTGTACATTTATAATTGCAAACATGGATTTTCAGGGCACAAAGGGCTTTTCCCTGTGTTTCCTGGTTCGATGCTTCCTCCGACTCAGGGGTAGGCAGGCAGAGCTTACCCCCATTGTCCAGGTGGGGAAACCGAGGTGGGTTATCGTGCCCAGAGCCACACGGTGGGTGAAAGACCCATGGAGACAGACCCAGGCCGCTGCCCACGGCTGAGCCCTCGCCGCTGAATGGACACTTCCTGACCCATCAGGGCCACTGGGACCCACGGCAGGCTCTGAAAACTCAGACTCCTCTTGATAGAACTTCCTAGACCAGAAGGGCCCGGAGGATGGGGTGACACGGGGAGTGTCCCAGGAACCTGGCCTCCCAAGCGATGGCGGCGGGTGTTTCCGGGATGCCCTGCTTCTTCCGGGTGTGGGTGACAGAAAGCCGCCTTCACTTATAAACACCAAAGACCCAAACCCTCTTAGCATCTGTTGAACAAAACCCTTTTGATTTCTTTTTAATGCCTCAACTATTGAGTGAATTTTCCTCCCAACTTAGAGCATGATTCATCAAGGAAAATGTTTTCCATGGTTACACATGTGGTTTCCATGGCAGTGCGACCGTGAGGACGTCGGAGCTGACGGGGGTGCCAGACTGGCCAGGCTCCTGTCCCTGCCCTCAGCGTGGACCAGCCTCTCCCTCCTCTCCCCTCTCCCTCCTCTCCCCTCTCCCTCCTCTCCCCTCTCCCTCCTCTCCCCTCCCCCTCCCCCCCCCCCTCCCTCCCCTCCCCCCCCCCCCCCCCCCCTTCCCCCCCCCCCCCTCCCCCCCCCCCCCTCCCCCCCCCTCCCCCCCCCCCCCCTCCCCTCCCCCCCCCTCCCCTCCCCCCGCCTCTCCCCTCCACTCCTCTTCCCTCCTCTCCTCTCCCCTCCTCTCCCCTCCCCCTCCCCTCCCCTCTCCCTCCTCTCCCCTCTCCCGGCCAGCTTGACTGTCGGGTCCGGCGGTCTGGCCCCAGGCGCCGAGCACAGGGAGGTCCTGTCTCCCAGCTCTGACTGCGAAATGAGTCAGCTGGATGGGAAGCAGCCAGCAGTCAGAGAAGGTGCTGGGGTCGGGGGAACCGGGGTGCCTCCCCCAGGGGCCGAGAGGTGTGGACGGTCACGGCCAGGCTGGCCGCCCAGGTGGAAGCGCTGGCATGTGGGGCGTCTGAGTCACAGTGACCTGCAGGCGGGACCCCTCAGGTGGTGACTCATGTCCTGAGCGACAGGGAGCTTGCACCAGCTGGCAGCAGGAAGGCAAAGAACCAACAGAGAAAGAGGCCGGGATGGGAAAGGCAGTGCCCACAGGCGTCCACGCGTGCCGGCCGCTCCAGGGGACGGGGGGGCGCCCGCGCTCTCGCCTGAGGAGTAGCTGCGGCGCACCCACCAGGGAGTGTGGTGGGTCCCACCCCTCCGCATCCCAGCTGCCCCGAGGAACTCGATGCGTCTGTCTGGCCTGCGTCCCGGGGCCACGCGCTTTGGCCTGATTTACTCTGTCCTGTTGCTGAAGAGCCGAGAGTCGTATTCCCTGGTCGGTTGGAATCAGACCTAGAGGCTGTGGTTGTCGTTTGAAAGAAACACTGAGAAAGGAAGGAAAGGGGGGGAGGAGGGGGAGGGGAAAGGGGGAGAGAGGAAGGGGTGGGGGAAGGACCCTCTGGACAGACCGTCTGTGATGGACGCCGTGCGGGGGCCGTCCCAGTGTCCGGGGTGGTGGAGCTGTGGCCACTGCCCGTCTAATAACCGGTGAGACGTTGCCGGTGACACTTGCCGAGGGTCGTCCCCCCAGGTCCCACTGTGACAGCGCAGGAGCAGGGCTGGAGGGTGGCAGGGCTTCCCACACCCCATCCGAGGCTGGCCAGGCCCCGGGAACTCTTTGTTTCGCCAAGTTCCCAGGGACCTCAGCAGGGGACGCATCTTGTCTTTAGGGAGGTGCCCACCCCCCCCGAGCTTTGTAAAGAGAAGGCATCTCTTTGCCCTGAGTGGGCTGGGGAGGGATGGGCACAGGGCCCCTGGAGGACAGGCTGAGACACGGTGACCCGGCTGTGGGTCTGGAGGGGTTAATGTTTTCCCAGCTACCTCATGCTGGCCTCCGGTTCTGTGGAAAAAGCAAAACATCTGGCAGTAAAACGTCTTTAATGGCATCTGAGGCTGTGGGAGAAGCTTGGCCTTCCTCGGAAACAGAAGATTTAGATGAAATTGGGGAGCCCGGGGGAGGGGCTTCTCAGGAAACGACAGCCCCGGGCGCCTACCACTGCCCACCCAGCAGGGCCCCTGCCGTCAGAGCATTCCTGCAAACAAAAGTCAAGTCCTGCTCTGCTGAACTTTGGGGCAGGGGTCCCAGGGGCAGGGGCCCCATGCGCACGGCCAGCCCTGTCCTGGCCCCTCTGAGGTGCAGTGAGGCTCCAAAAGGGCGAGGGTCTTGTGTGGGACCCCTGGTCTGGGGGCCGCAGCCCTGCCTACCCCCTGCCAGACTCCCTGCACCCACTTCCCCCAGCCTCAGGGTGGGGCTCCCTCTCTTAAGCGGGGGCTGGGGCTTCCCCCCGCAGGGCTGCCCCCGGCAGTGGGCTGGGGGCCACGCAGTCCCTGCAGGGCCTCGTCCCCTCCCCGCTGCGTCCTCGAGGGGGGAGCGCTGGGGCCTGATGTGGACGCTGGTGTCTGGCTGCGGGGCCGGGCTGGTCCCGGATGACGTGAGTTAACCCCGCACCGGTGGGCACAGGACTAGGGGTCCTGGCCGCGGGCCTGTGCCCCTACACCCCAAGTCACACAGCGGGTTAGTGAGGCCTGTCGGAGGGCAGAGGGAGAGCGTGGGCCCTGCCCCGCCGCTGACAGCCCACCAGACCGCTGGACCCCAGAGAAAGAGGGAGTGCTCCCCCCAACTGGCGGGGCACAGGGTGACCTCAGTCCCGGGTCACTGAGGGCCCGGCCCGGCAAGCCCCGCCCCTCGCTTCCTCCCCTGAGACCCAGGACCCCGGCATCTGCGGGGGCCACTGAGACCCTCTGGCCCTCGGCCTGACTGTACCAAGGCTTGGGAAGCTGCTGGCATCCGGCCGGTGTACCCTGAGGCCCAGGACCCCGGCATCTGCGGGGGCCACTGAGACCCTCTGGCCCTCGGCCTGACTGTACCAAGGCTTGGGAAGCTGCTGGCATCCGGCCGGTGTACCCTGAGACCCAGGACCCCCGGCATCTGCGGGGGCCACTGAGACCCTCTGGCCCTCGGCCTGACTGTACCAAGGCTTGGGAAGCTGCTGGCATCCGGCCGGTGTACCCTGAGACCCAGGACCCCGGCATCTGCGGGGGACACTGAGACCCTCTGGCCCTCGGCCTGACTGTACCAAGGCTTGGGAAGCTGCTGGCATCCGGCCGGTGTACCCTGAGGCCCAGGACCCCGGCATCTGCGGGGGCCACTGAGACCCTCTGGCCCTCGGCCTGACTGTACCAAGGCTCTGGGAAGCTGCTGGCATCCGGCCGGTGTACCCTGAGACCCAGGACCCCGGCATCTGCGGGGGCCACTGAGACCCTCTGGCCCTCGGCCTGACTGTACCAAGGCTCTGGGAAGCTGCTGGCATCCGGCCGGTGTACCCTGAGACCCAGGACCCCGGCATCTGCGGGGGCCACTGAGACCCTCTGGCCCTCGGCCTGACTGTACCAAGGCTTGGGAAGCTGCTGGCATCCGGCCGGTGTACCCTGAGACCCAGGACCCCGGCATCTGCGGGGGACACTGAGACCCTCTGGCCCTCGGCCTGACTGTACCAAGGCTTGGGAAGCTGCTGGCATCCGGCCGGTGTACCCTGAGGCCCAGGACCCCGGCATCTGCGGGGGCCACTGAGACCCTCTGGCCCTCGGCCTGACTGTACCAAGGCTCTGGGAAGCTGCTGGCATCCGGCCGGTGTACCCTGAGACCCAGGACCCCGGCATCTGCGGGGGCCACTGAGACCCTCTGGCCCTCGGCCTGACTGTACCAAGGCTCTGGGAAGCTGCTGGCATCCGGCCGGTGTACCCTGAGACCCAGGACCCCGGCATCTGCGGGGGCCACTGAGACCCTCTGGCCCTCGGCCTGACTGTACCAAGGCTCTGGGAAGCTGCTGGCATCCGGCCGGTGTACCCTGAGACCCAGGACCCCGGGAGAGCATGGCGGTCAGACCGGGAGAGGCCCAGCTCTGTCCCCTGCTGGCCGAGTGACCTCAGGCCTGGCACTCCAGCTCCGAAAACTGTCCAGAGAAAGCCCGACATGCTCAGCGTTGGCAGCTGGAGGAGGGGACCGGCAGCAGCGTCGAGGGCGTGAGGCCGAGGGTGCCATGGACGTGGGTCCAGGTGCACCCGCCCTCCTGAGCACGATTCCACGTTTGCTTCCACTTGCCCCACGTTTGCTTCACATCATGAGAGGTGTGGAGTGCTCGGGGAGAACATCTGAGTCCTCAGAAACACGCCGAGGCTGCTGGGCCTTGAGCCACCCAGTCAAACCCCAGAGTGTGTGGGCGAACAGACACGGATGTTCCAGGGAAAAGGGCCTCCAGGGGCCTGCGGTTTAAAATCATTCTGAAGAAGCACCGTTGAAGCCTCCCCTCCCCACTATGCGCCCGTGGGCCTGGGCCAGGCGGGGGGGACGTGGTGCAGCCCCTCCTGGGCTGCGGGGGGTCAGGGTCCGGAGCCCCACCGTCGGGGATCCCCAGAGGGAAGCCCCTCCCAAAGGTGAGGGGAGGTGAGGCCCCCAGCCCCGGCCTCGGACCCCCCCGCCAGGAGGCGGAGACCCCGGGCTTCGGCACTGGGACCGAGGGGTCTCTGTGGGCCCTGGGCTGGGCCAGTGTCCACCCCACGCGCAGGACCAGGCCCCCAGGGGGGCCGCTGGCCCAGAGCAGCGGGGCTCTGTCTGTGGGCCGCTAACCCCGCCAGGCCCAGGCCCTGTCCCAGGGCCCCCCCACCCCCCTCCCTCCAACCAAACCCCTGACATCCCAGGACGGGAAATGACAGGAAATGACTGCAGAAACAGTAGGTGGTCGCTTGGGACGCGTGAGTGCGCAGGGCCTGGGGCGCCCTCTGCTGCCCGTCGGGGCCTCGTGCAGGGCAGTCCGGCTCGGGAGGGACAGCCCCGGAGGAAGCATGTTGCCTGGTCTACCCAGGCCCCAGAGATCTGGAAGCAGGTCGAGGGTTCCTCTGGGGACAGGGGACTTGTGTGGCTGACCCCTGACCGTCCCCAGGTCCCAGTCCTGCCAGAGACGTGGCATGGCCGGGGCGGCGTGGCCCCAGAGGCCCACCCAGGCCTCAGGCAGTGGGGCCTTCTGACGCCACCCAGTCCCGGGCTCTTCACTGGCCTCACATGGGTGCACGTGTCCTCAGAGCCATGTCACGGTTGCCCCAGGGGAACCCTTCTCTCCCCTTCCCACCTGGGATCCGAGGAGCTCGGAGACACCTCCGGGCCGAGGTGGGCGCCCCAGGGGCCAACCCCCCGTCTTCTCCCCTGGGCTCCCAGCCCCTGGGGGGCAGGTCAGCAGGTGGAGCCAGACCGGCCCCTCTGGCCCCGGAAGGCCTGAAGGGGCAGTGACCCCGGGCTTCTCTCGGGGCTGCCCACCCACCCCACCAAGAGGAGGCGCGGAAGAGGGTGGGAGAGCGGCGGCGAGGGCTGGGTGGACCTGCCCCCCACCCGCAGGGCCAGTCACCGCCTCACAGCGCAGACGCCGGCCTGTGAGCTCGCCCGTCTGCACAGAGGCCCCGGGACTCGGCACCACCGCGTCACCTCTCTTTTCAGACAAGAAACTTGGACACAGAGGCCTCGAAAGCACCCACAGACACCAGAGCCGGGCTCACGCCCCCACGGGAGGAGGAGAGGGCCCAGCAACCAGGAGCGTCAGGGGTGAGGGACCCCTCAGGAGCGTTTCATGGTTTTCCTCACGTGTTCTGGGCAGGTCTTGTTAAGTCTATGCCTGTGCGTCTTTTTATTTTACTTCATTCTACTCTGCCTTATGTTATTTTACCACTGCCAATTGGATTATCCCTTCCACACACCCTAGTAGTTTCTGTATGCTGATTTCACAACGTGACACTTTACGAAACTATCCTGAATTCTTCTGGGTTTTACAGATGCGAGTTCCAGTTGTTTGCCGTGCCTTCTTCCCCAGGTCTTGTGTCTCTATGGCTTTCCTATTGATCACATTGGTCACCCGCACATGCTACGTCGTAGACATGGTAGCTGTAGCAGGCCTGATGGTGCCTGGCCTGCTACAGGTGCAGGGCTGATGTCTCAGACCCCTTCATGGGCCAGCACGGTGTCCCCAGCGCTGGAGGCTCCCGTTTGCACCTGCTTTGAGAACTGCCCTGACCGATGGGCGTGGCCTCCACGCATGCCTGGGGGGCAGCTGCAGCCACCATGGAGGGGCTAGTAGGGGGTCACAAAGGCAGATGCTCTCGTTTCCAAGGGACATTCAGACCCCAGAGCTCTGTGGGACCAGGGTCAGGCTTCACTGTGTATTTCTGGTAATCAAGGGCCTGCTTCTACTTAACCAAGTATCATAATTAACATCAGGAAATTAACACTGACTGGATAGCACTGTCTAATCTACAGAACATATTCAAATGTCATCAGTTGTCCCAATAATATCCTTTATAGCAAAATTTAAAAAATACATATATATATGCACGTATGGCCCAGGATTCAGCTCAGGATCACATCTTATATTTGGTTGTTATGCCTCTTTAACCTATTTCTTGCCTTTCCTGACTTGACATTTTTGAGGAGTACAGGCCACTTAGTTTGTAAAATGCATCTCAGTTTGGGTTTGTCCAATGTTTCCCCGTGATCAGATTCAAGTTACTCATTCCTGGCAGGAATTCCACACCCTTGTTTCTGAGCCCTTCTTAGGGTGTGGAGTCAGGAGTTTCCTGAGGCTCGTTTGTCCCACCACTGGGAACGTCACGGTTGTTCAGCACCCAGCAAACGTGACGTCCACCAAGTTTTCCACTGAGAGGTTACCATCTTCTGGGGATATTCTTGGGGACTGTGTTAAATTTCCTATTTCTCATTAAACTTTAACCCACGAGTTTTAACATTATTCGATGATCCTTGACTGAAACAGTTACTAATCTGACTTCTGTTACAGTGATTTTGTAATTTCCTCTTTCCTTCTAGTTATTTGCTTTCTGCTCCAAGGAAGAGCTTTCTCCTTTACCCCTGGATTTTTTCATGTGTTTATTTCAGTGGGAACTTGTGGATTCTCATCTTATCCTGCAGCTTGTGACCTGTAAGCGTCGTGACTGCTCATTTACATGCTCACGTGGGCCCACGGCTGACCTTCTCCGAGCGCCAGCTTCCCGCTTACCCTCTCTCTGCTCCGCCCAAGACCAGCCATGTCTCCAAGGAGCCCTGATTCCTTCTGAAACAGCAGAGATGGTTTTTAGAAACCAAGGCCTGGACGGACGTGTGTCCTGCTTGCTCAGGTGCCCGCGCCCGACCAGGGCCAGCAGCCATGTCCCCAGGTCACCAGCGATGCCACCCGGGTGTCCTTCCACCTCGGCCCGAGGGCGGCAGCTCCTTCCCTGGGGGGGTAGGGGCCTGGTTTGAGTCCATCAGGGCTTTTTGCTGTAAACTCTGCCCCATTCTTTCCTGTTTGATTACATTTCCTAGGGTTGCTGTAATGAGTTACACAGATGGGGCAGCTCAAAGCCGTAGAAATTTATTTTCTCGCAGTCTGGAGGCTGAGCGCCCTCTGGGGCTCCGGGGGAGGGTCCTCCGGCCTTGCCATCTGCTGGGGGCTGTGGCCGCAGCTCACCAACCGCCCCTCCGTCTCCACCCGCCTGTCTTCTCTGTATCTCTGTGTCTAAATTTCCCTCTTCTTACGAGGGCCACCAGGGCCAGTATGGCTCATCTTGACTTGATCGCATCTGCAAAGACCCTGCTTCCAAACGAGGCCAAGTTCTCAGGTTCTGGGACAAGGACGTGGATGCGTCTTCTGGGGACACAGTTCAAACCACAACACCTGGTATAGGTTTTCCTATCCTTTTATTTTTTACTTTTCTGTGCTGTTTTATTTTCAATGTCACTTGGAAGTAGCACATGGCTGGAATCTGTATATTTATCCAATATGAGAGTTTCTATCTCTTTGAGAATTAATGGATTAATACATTTCATAAGTGTCATGAGTTAATGCATTTCACCTGCCTTCCTTCTGAGTGACTGTGATACGTTTGAAGGAATTTCTTCCATCATACAGCATAATTTAAAACAACCGTGTTTTTCTTTTTTTGCCTTTCCTACCTTTTATTAGATTGAGCAAATTTATTTTCTTCTTTTTCTCAACCAGTTTGTAATTTACACATTCTATTTCTTTCTTTTAGTATTGACCTTTAAAATGTTTAACATGCATACTTAACTTCGTATTTTCTAAGGTTCTGAACTTATTTTGTGTGTCTTTACTTCCTTGCAATAAGAGAAGAATCTAGCGTGTTTTAACTTACACTAGAGCCCGTGTCCAGACTTTCCACATTATTTTGTCAAGAATTTTGGCTCCAAGTGGAATTTTTAAATAAGTATTATTTACAGTTTACAAATGAGCATTACTCTCATTATTAGTTTTGTTTTTATTTACAGTCATTTTTTCTCATCCACCAACATTTGCTTCATAACCTCCTGTTCTTGTTTCATGGATATAATTCCCCCATTTACCTTTCTGAGGATTTAAACAATTCTGTGGTCATTATTCTGCCCTTTGCTGGGTGACAAAGGGCAGCAGAACACGCCCCCGGAACAAGCCCTCTGGCGTAAGGATTATTTTGAGTCAAAGGCTCTTAAATAGCAGCAAGTACAAGAAGGGCCTGCTGACCGCCCCCTTCTCTGAAGGCAGGAGGTGAAGCCGTGGGAAGGACACCCTCCTGGCACCAGGAGGAAAGAAGCCTTCTTACCGCCAGCGACGGGGAGTCAGGCCGAGAGGACACTCAGTGAACAGACTCGTTAAAGTGACTCTCACCTCCCTTCGCCTCCCAGACAGTTAGTTACTCCCCATGATGGTCTCTCTCTACCAGGTAGGAAGGTGTTTTGGTTCTGCTGTGCCTTTGGGTCTTCCTCTCCTTATGCGGCTCCTGTGTCCTGTAAAACTTGTCTTAAATAAATCTACAGTTGGTCTGTCTCAGTCAATCAGTCCCCGGGCCCAGCCGGGCACCCTCAGCAGGAGGTAACAGACCGACCGCTTTCAGGGCCGGACCCCCCTCAGACTCCGCGGTGTTTGCCTGGGAGCAGCTCCTGGCGGCCCCAGCCTGTACCCTCTCTCCTGCAGGTGATGTGGCCCCAGCAGGTGGCCAAGGGCTTAGCTGACGTGGCCACTGCCCGCTCAGCCCAGCTGTGGTCCAGCCGCTGCGGCTCAGTGTGACCTGCTCCAGGCTGGGAGGGAGGGAGGGAGGCGAGAAGGGAGGCCACCCCTGGCCTCTGCCACCGTGTGGTCCAGGCTGCGGCTGGGTGAGGACACTCACTTCCGGGCCTGCAAGTCCACACTCGTGGGGCTGGTGTCTGTATTTCTGCCAGATGTGGCTTATTCTCCTCTTGGAAAATGAGGGAGACGCCTTCTGAGACATTATTTCACACAGACTCACGTCTTTCCGTCCACAGAGCCGGCTTGGGGCTTGAGAATAGAAAGTTCTCAAAGCAAGTTTGTGACAAGTTGAATTATCCTAATGAAGCTGCTCACAGGGCTGCAGGGAAGCCCACCTTGTCACCCCCAGGTGGCCAGGCCTCCCCACCACCGTGCTAGATAAAAGTACAATATAGAAACTCTATTGCTTAGAACGTTAAAGAAATGTAATTTTAAGAGTTATCCTATACGTTAGCAGCAACATGTACAAGTACCCAGGGACATACATGACAAAATGAAAGATGCAAATAAAGAAAATTTTAAATGTGAGTGAGATATTAAAGAAGACCTAAAAGAGAGAGGAACTCAATATGCACAGGGAGACTCAAAATCCTAAAGCCGTTTGAAGAGTCAAGGCGATTCTAACCAAAATTCCGTCATGACTCTTAAATGTAGGAGGAAAACACCTGGGCAGGAACATCAGATGCCCCTAAAGGAGAACAAAACCAGGGGCTCTGGCCTCCAGAATCAAGGATTGCGGTGAATCTGTGCTTGTGCACACAGTCTGGTACCTGGAAGCAGACGCGAGTGAAAACCGAGATGCTTCACCAAGGAGACCCCCCTCTCGGCAAGGGTAGGACCAGTTCCAGAAGGATGAGCGCTTACATGTCAGAACCAAATGGAAAACTTTGGGGAGAAAACGTCAGAAGATATTGATACGACCCCTGGGCAAGAAAGGAATTTGTCAAACAAGACTCAGAATTCACAGGCCACGAAGAAGAGATTGATAAATTTGACTCATTGAGATAAACATAAAAAGACACTGAAACTTTCCAGAACAAGCCACAGACTGGGGGTATAATTGCAGCACACACGACCAACGAACGGTCGATCCCCACACGTGTGAAGAGCTCCTAAAATACAGCGAGAACGACTAAGGGGCCAACAGGAAGATGGCAAGAACCAGGAACAGGCATCCCATGAAGACAAAACATGACTGGGGTTCGAACCTAGGGAAGGGGCTCCGCCATATTAGGAATCGAGGGAGTGCAATTAAAACCACAAGTACTTGCACCCCCAGAGAAGACTGCGGAGGTGCGCCCCTCCCGAGGACACCCACCCACTGCCGGTGGGAGCAGAGTTTGGTGCAGCCGCCTGGGGAGGTGACTTGGCAGGATCTGGCCAACTGCATTGCGTCTGTGTGTGGAGGGTCCCCCAGCCAGGGTGCAGCACCCTGGCAGCAGGTGTATCCCGGTGGGGCCTCCCTCAGGCCTCAGCCAAGCCCTGCTGCCTCTGGCCATGAGTGTCTTCATTCGTTGTGCGTGGGCGCCGTCCAAATACGAGTGTTTCCCATGAAATGCAAACCCCTGTGACAGGAGACCCCAGAAGAATGTTTACACCAGCGATCTCTATAACAGCAAAAAACAAACAGAACTGCAGACAACCCCGATTCCCCCTGCAATGACCGGACATGTGTGACCAGATGCTGTTTGGCCCTAAAACGGTCTGGGCTACAGCCTCAGCAGCTGCACCCAAAGCTGTGTGCAAAACGCTTGCCGTAGAAAACGCATTCAGTACAATTCCACTTATTGGCCTTAAAAACAGTACAGAACTAAACAATGCAGTGTGTAGGGAGGAGACAAAATGTAAAGGGCAATAAAATGGGCAAAGTCCAGGTGTGGGGCAGAGGAAGGGAGCTAGGAGGCGGGCCCCCGCCTTCAGAGGACACACAGGAAGCAAATACACGTTTACTGACTTTTTTATATTTACCCATCTGTTTATTATTATTAATTTTCTCTGTTTCTTTCTGTGGATTTGAGGTTTCATCTGCTGTCGTTTCCAACAGGGCACCAGTGCCACTCCTCTGCCTGTGCCTTTATTATCAAGTATCATACCGTCATGGGTTAAAGGCCCAACGGTACAATTTTATAGATATTGTTTTCTGCAATTGTTTCTTAAGTCAGTTAGGGGAAAAAAGAAGAAATGTGTAATTATACTGTCTCTGTAATTAACTAAATACTTTACTGGTGCTCTTGATTCGTGGGCATGTGTGGACTTGAATTACTGTCTGGGGTTGTGTGCTTTTAGCTCAAAGAAATTCCTGCAGTATTTCTTGGGCGGCAGGTCTACTCGCAACAAACCTTCTCAGTTTTTGTTTACCTGCAAGAATCTTTATTTTATCTTCATTTCTGAGTGATGGTTTTGCTGGATATAAGACTCTTGGTTGACAGTTTTTTACTTTCAGTTATTTTGAACGTGTCACCTGTTGGATCCTGCCAACTCACTGTTTCTGATGAGAAGTCAGCTGTCGCTATGATGGGGGCTCCCTGTGCGGGGCAAGTCATTGTTCTCTCACTGCTTTCAAACCTCTCTCTTTGCCTTTGGGCTTCCTGCCCACCTCCAGCCTCTGCAGAACGTGATTCCGGCACTTGGACAGCTTCCTCTTTCCTAGAATCTGCTTATATTGTCATCTTGTGACACTCTAGCCCCCGTCTGGGGACTGAGGGCCTGTCCTGTGGGGTGGCACCAGGAACACAGCCTCTGCTCGAAGAATCAGGTTTCTGGCCCCTGGACATAGCCCGTCCCTCCCTTCCCTCAAGCTAGTTTTACAATTAAAACATTTTCTTAAAAAAATTGAAGCCCAAAATATTGGACTTCAGTATTTTGACTGTGATGTGTCTAGATGTGCATCTCTCTGTGTTTATCCTCTTAGGGACTGTGGAGCTTCTTGGATATGCAGATTATCGTTTTTCATCAAATTGGAGACGTTTTCAGCCATTATTCCTTTGGATATTTTTTCTGCTCTCTCTCCTCCCCTTCTGGCCGACGTTCACTGGCTGCCCCGAACCTGGGGACACAGGCGTTGCCACCAGAGTGGCTGCTCCATGCCCCAGAGCTGGGCGGCTGTACCCTGACCTCGAAGGCCAGGGCCTCTGCTGTCTCTGAGTTTCCACAGTTTTTGTGGAATAAATGCTTCTTTTAGTGGCTCCTTTGCTAATTCTGACCAGTGTGCTGGGGGTTTCCTTGGGGTAGAGGTTCTGCCGGGCTCTTCACATTTGACTTTTAAAACGAACATGTGCTTAAGTAATAGAAAATAAACAATAACATCTCCCTTGTAAATGTGGGAGCACGCGACGCAGAGCCGCCCTGGACCACCCGCCCCCGCGTGTAACTGCTGGCAGAGGATCCTGCCCCCGACGGCTGTTCCCCGCTCTGGCCCCGCTGACTGCGAGACGACAAGCCTCTGCTCGTGATTCTTACCCTCCAAGCTCCTGTGTCTCCTTGGGGACCTAGGCATCAGAAGGCGGGTCTCTGGCCGCCCTCCTCCTCCCTGCTGGACCCGAGGCCAGGTTGAGCATCTCTACAGCTCGAGGCCGTGGCTGTCCGGGTGTTTTCAGCTGCGTGGCTGGTGCTGGGATGCGAGGCCCCTGCAGGAGGCTCCCCGCCTCCCGGGCTCCGCTGAGGCGGCGGCAGGGCCCCCCAGCCCCCCGGGCGGGGCTCTCAGACTGGAGCGTTGGCCTCTCTGACCGCGTGTGCGGACATGCCCCGGCGGGTCCAGATGTTCCCTCTGCAGACACCCGCCTCTCCCTCCAGGAGAACAAAGGGGCCTCCGGGTTCTCGGTTGACAGGCTGCCTGGCTTGGAGCTGCCGGGAATAGGACTCAGCCCCATGGGAGGAAGCTGCCGGCTCAGGCCCGGGCCCCCACCCTGTGGCCGGTGGGTGTCCCAGCCGTCCGAGGAGAGGCTCTCGTCTGTCTTCAGTCCGCCTCTCACTGGGTTATTTGTAAAGTGATGTTTTCCTTCCCCGTCCTCCCCACATGCCCCTCAGACCTTGCTTGTCCGAAGGTCAGAAGCCCACACAGGAGACGGGGCTGGGCGGCGTCCTTCCTGGTGTCGGCTCACATGCTCCCCTGTGAGCTACGCAGCTGAAAGGGGGCGGCCGGGTTTTGCCACATTTTCCGACAAAGTCGGGCCCAGCTTCACAAGCTGGCTGGACCTCGTTTTGAATGGTCCTTAGGGCATAAGTAGAAACTAACAGAGCCGGGAAAGCTTGAGAAAAAGGAACATAGATGATCCTGGAATGAAACAGCTTGTAACATTCTTTGCTCGTGACCTCTGTGAATTAACCAGAAGGACACGGGCAGGAGCGTTTACAGCCAGGAGCCTGACAGAACCTTCCGGGCGCCGGTGACCAAACTGGAAACCAGAAGCAGGCTGGACCCTGGAGGGGCCCCGCGGTGTGTACCGTTCTGCGTCTGGGGAGCTGGCCCTGCCCACGGCCAGGAGCAGATTTCCTGGGGGAGCGTCTGACCCCGAAGCAGAGAACATTCCACTCACGTGGGCAAGCAGGAGGCCACGCCCACCCACCCAGCGGCCCTCCCTCGTGGGGGGTCCCTGCCCCTGCTCGGTCACCACTGGGGTCCCTGTGTTCCTCCCGGCAGCTGACAGAGCGCGGAAGTCTCCTCGACGGGACACGGCGCGACACTACGTGGCGGCCGCTGAGTCAGCCTGAGCCCAGGGCAGGAGCCACGGATGCCACCAGGCAGGTCCCAACCCCGCATAGCAAAGCCCACCCGGGCCCGGTGCTCCCGGTGGTGAAGCGGGTGGGTGGGCTCCCTTCCCCGGGCTTCTCTGGCCTCAGCGTATGGCTTGCTCGTGTCTGAAAGGGGGTGGGCACGAGCTGGGGGGGCGCAGGGTCCACTCGGAGGGCCCAGCCAGCAGGCCCAGCACACGGCCTGGGGCCGACGGAGCAGAGGACAGCCAGCGCCCCGCCCCCTCGTGCAGCCGGAGGGGCCCCGCAGGTGACAAAGACCAGCCACCCAAGCCCCAGGGAAGCAGGGAGGAGCTGCCAGCCCAGGAGCCGCACTGGGGCGGGCACGGCGGCCGGAGGTGGCAGGACCGCGACCTCGGCCTGACGCAGCGCGTTTGCGCAGAATCCCCGCCCCTCCACCTGCCCCAGATTTCCCATCAGATCCCCGCAAGCTGGGCCTCACCCTGAGCAGTTGGGTGGCTTGGCCGGGCTTGGGCACCTGCCTGCCCAGAGGGTGGCGGGGGCCACATCCCTGCGCCTCTGCCCACCTGGGCCAGCTCCCCTGCCTCGGCGCCAGCCCCTCCCGCCGATGCCACCTGGGAGAGAGCCAGGCCTCCTCGGCGGCTCTGTGTCCCCTCCCCATCCCTCCCTGAGCGCCCTGGCCGCACTGCCCGGCCGCTCTTCTCTGGCGTCAGGCTTGGGCTGGACCCTGGGTCCTCTCCAGAGGCCCTGCCAGGTGGAGGTGCTCATGGGCACCTCTGGGAGCAAAGCCCCCTCACAGCCACCCCAGGGGACACCGTGGCCTGTGGGGCTCCCCGGCCTCCAGCCGCACGCTGCCCCTTCCCACCCGCCTCACTCACCCCGCCCCCCGGGAGAGCCCGCGGGGACGTGGGCACGGCCTCACCTTGCATGGAGGGGCCGCCTCCACACTTTCAGGTGAGCCCCTGGGGGCCCGGCGCACCTCAGGCCCCTGTCTCGAGGGGGCGTGTGCAGCCTTTAGGACAGACGTAGCCCCCAGGTGGCCTGGCCTGGTGGTAAAAATGTTCGATTAGGAACCAGTGTGAGTTTTCACATAAAAGTCCAGTCTCCAAGAAGAGGTGTTGCATGGCCCCTGCCCTGTGAACGCGGGTGTTCCTGACACCCCAGGGCCCACCTGCCGCCCACACCCCAGACTCCCCTGGGCCAGGATGTCCGGCTCGGCCTCACATTCCCCGCACGGGCTCTCTCTGCAGTAGACTTTGTCCCTGAGTGTGTGCAGCCTGAGGGTCCCCCCTACAGGACCCCGGGCCCCTCCAGAGGTACAGGGCCCTCCAGGAGAGCCCCCCGGGGTCTGCCTGCTGGGCACTCTCGCTGCCTGGGGTAGATAAGCTGCTGTCAGGTGGGTCTGTGTGTGGTGTCGATGAAAGTAATCCAACAATCTGTAATAGGAATAGAAAAGAGTTTTATCTGAGCCAGACTGAGGAGTAGTCTGGAAGACAGCCTCTCAGATAACTCTGAGCAACTTCTCCAGAGAAACAGGGTTTTCAGCACAGTTTTATGTCTTCTCAGAACAAAGAACATCGAACAAGTCAGGGATACCTTCCTTCAAGGTCTGCAAAAAACCAGGCCAGCACGTACACAGCAAGTCAGCGCGGCCTTGACACCTGGGAGGGAGGCTTATCGTCAAAGGACCAGCATTGGCGTCGCAAGGAGGGAGGCATTTCATTTTTTTTTTAACATGGACATTCTTTACTTCTGGACAATGTGCCCTTTTCTTTAATAATTAAAGCAGATGTACAGTGTATGTTTGATAGGCCATAAACAGGCTGTTTTAAGTTAGCATAGAATTCAAGTTAACTCGTGTATAAGCCAGAATGACCTCCCCAGACCTCAGTGTGTGAAGTTTCCTTTCCTGAGTGGCCGCAGGCAGAGGCTGAGGGTCCAGGGCCCTGGGGACTGACCTCTGGCTGAGCCACCCGGCCACGTTAGGAGGGATGGGAGGCCAGGGTGCCTGCAGAGGGGCCACTGTGGGGGGCTGGGCAGACAGAGCAGAAACGTCAGGGGGCTGGGAAAGGGCCCAAGCCGGCTCCGTGGATCCGGGCCACCCACCTGCCGACCCGCTCCACCCAGTCCGGCAGCTTCAGAACCGCGGACGCCGAGAGCGTCCAGGCAGCGTGGCTATGACCAGGCCACGGCTTCAGGTCCGGGGTGTGCACTCTGGTGACCGTCACTGGGATGTGGATGGTGCCCATCCGACCCACAGCTGGAGCCGGTGACCCCACGGAGGGGGGGTACAGGCGATGCCAAGCAAACTGGTCCATGGATGACGAGTTCCTGCTGAAGACACTGGGGGTGAGACAGAGAGAAACCCCCTCCCCCAGGACACGGAGTGGCTCGGGAGGCATGAATTCCACGATAATCCAGCTTGTTTTTCCCAAAGAGGGCCGGCGCCAGGGTGGGGTTCCCAAAAGGGAGGGTGTGCCAGGAGGGGGCAGGGCCCTCCCACGAAGCCTCACGCGGCGGGGGGCCGGCGAAGGCCGGAGGGCAGAGGCAGAGAGCGGAGGGCCTGGGGGTGACGCGACCACCGGCGGCCACACCGAGAGGCTCACCCCTGGCCCCGGGTCCCCAGCCAGGAAGGACCCTGCCTGCCTGTGTTTGGGGGGGTCCTGTCACACACCCAGAGGCTCCCGGTTTATTCCATAAAGGACTCACTAGCCACACCCGCCCATCGTTGGGCCCCTGAGCTGAGCTGTGAGGACGGATGTGGTGAAAGGACCCAGGCTGGCCCTCCGGCCACTTGAGCTGGGCTGGCGTGGCCCGTCTCCCTGCTGTGGACGCAGGAGGACAGGACAAGCTGGAAGGGAAGCGGTGGCTCCTCTGAGCTCGCAGGGGGTCCCGGCTGGGCGGCCCTGACTGCTTCCTCAGCGAGGACCCCCAGGCCCACCCGGCTAATGCCTCCTGGGCTGCAGGGCGGGGGCGACATCCCAGGCCTCCCAGGCTCTGCTAAGGGCCTGTGTCCGAGGGGCTCAGCCAGGCACTGGCTGAGAGGGGGCACCAGGAAGCTTCATCCAGGTGGTCAAGCGGGGATGATGGCCCAGCTCCCACCAGCTGCTCGCTGTCTGCACGTCCTGGGGTCTGAGGACACGCCTGAAGCCTCAGATGCCCTGGTATAAGGACGAGGTACCCCGACCCCACCCCCTGTGCTCCATGCCCTGTACCCCCTCCCCTCTTGGGCCTGGGAGGTAGGACAGGACAAGATGGTGACCAAGTTTGAGGCCACAGGGATGTGTGTGGGTCTTGTCTGCGGGCTGTCCTCGGCAGTTCAAGGGCTGCCTGGAACCTTGGTCCTGGAGGGGTGCCCACCCCACCCCACACTACCCCCCTCTCACATCGAGGGGACAGAACACAGGTCTGACAAAGCCAAGAGAGGACCAACATGCTGAATTTCTCTTGTCCTCTGTGCAGGGACAACAGCCAGGTTTGGGCATTTGTCCACAACCAAGAGCTACTGGCACTGAAACCCTCATGACCAACAGCACGAGGTAGAACTTGTGAGGACAACCTGGCTGGGGCATCACTGGGAGAACGAGGCATCCACGGTCCTCCCCGAGCAGGAAGCTGGAGCCGGGAGGGTGGGAGAGCTGCCTCAGAGGATGTCACTGGTCTGCAAAAGGGGGTTGTAGGGACGAGTGGGCACAGGCCTGGGGCTGGTGGGGGCCAGGTGGGAACAAGTGAGGCCAGGTAAGAATAGGTGAGGCCAGGTGGGGTCAAGTGGGGTCAGGTGGAAATAGGTGGGGTCACGTGGGGCCAGATGGGAACAGGTGGGGCCAGGTAAGAATAGGTGAGGCCAGGTGGGGTCAGGTGGAAATAGGTGGGGTCAGGTGGGAACAGGTGAGGCCAGGTGGGAATAGGTGGGGTCAGGTGGGGGCCAGGTGGGGTCAGGTAAGAATAGGTGGGGCCAGGTGAGGTCAGGTGATGCCAGGTGGGGTCAGGTGGGGTCAGGTGGGGTCATGTGGAAATAGGTGGGGCCAGGTCGGGTCAGGTGGGGGCCAGGCCCAGTAGTGAATATAATTCTCATGCCGTTGGGGACCCCCCAGAACTCCTTTCAGACACTAGTCACTGATGGGGATTGAGGGTGTCCTGGTCTGGACACTGGGGTGTGCCCAGTCCGGTGGGACTGAGGCCCTGTGGTGAGGTCTGGGTTCCAGATGCCTCATCCATCCCTCTGGGTCCTTCTCAGGCTGCGAGGTCCCTACCTCGCTGGTATCCCTCTTCCTGTTCACCACTCGATAGAGAAAAACATTCCTCAGGGTGTACGGAGAAGCACATGTTTCTATAGGAAGCACGGCTCCAAGGAGGCAACAGGTGGAGCTTGGACACAACAGGACAGCAGACACAGGAGGAAAGAACAGGTCACAGTAGCCGGGTCCCATCAAGGAGCCACCTACCTGGTCAGGGAGCAGCCTCAGTGGAAACAGCCCTAGAACAGCAGTGCCCCAGGGAACAGTGTCAAAATGCACGAAACAAGAGCAGAGTGAAGAGGAGACAGAAACACAGAAGTAACAAAAGACCCCATTCTCCTCTCAGTCCAGGGCAAGTGCAGGTGAAAAACAAGGCAAAGTTCTAAACTGTGACCCGGTGGATCTTTCTGGGTAGTGGTGTCCTTACCAAGAGCAATGGAACCTTGTGCTCTTATGTTAATGGCTCCATCAGACCTTTGTGATTAATGGTTTCACCCGAGAATTCCTCACTCTGAGAAAAAGGGTACATTTTCCGCTGGAGTGTTTGAGGAGACAAAGAAAACCTCAGTAAATTTAGAGAACATATTCTCTAATTGAAGTGCAAAATGTCTTAAAAGCATTCATAATGAAAATAGGGAAACAAATTCTACCAGGAAAAAAAACCCCAAACTCTCCAAGAGTTACTGCTTCTAAAATGAAACAAAGCCTCAAAGATAGGCTATTTAGAAAATAATATATAATAAAAACACTATAGCCTATGGGATATGGTTAAAAATAAAATATATATTTAAAAAGCATATTTTAAAATATCTACATTACTAAATGTGAAAAAAATGGACATAAACAAAACTGGTTTTTAATGTGATATGTAAGAAAACAAATTTTAAAACAGAAAAAAGAATTAATAAAAGTAAACATGGAGTAATTGAAAAAGAAAAGTAATAGAATAATAAATAAACCCACCAGCAGGTCTTTGGGAAAAAACAATAGAATAGATAAGAACACTAGATGACTCCATAAAGAAAAATAGAAAGGAAACACAGAATTTTAAAAAGAGAAAAGGAAATAAGCACAGAAGTAAAAGAAATGAAAGGATTTGCTCAATCCAAAACAAATAAATGGATGAAGTGGATAATCTTCCAGGAAAACACAAATGGCCGAAACCAGCCCAGAGAATAGCATCTAAATGGGGCAGCATCCACAGGAGGCCCAAGCCCCGCGCCTCTGGCCCCTCCTCACACCCAGCTTCCCTTCTGCAGGGGCCAAGGTCCTGAGTCTTCAGTCTGTGGAGGTGCCAGCCTTCACCGCAGGGTCAGGGTCGACCATGGCAACACAAGGACCAGGACATGAACCATGGTGAGTCTGGCAAGGGATGCTGACCAGGCCTTTAGAATGAAGGAGAGGAGCTGGGAGGGTCAGGGGTCCATGTAGTGGGAAGACTGTCTTTCATTCTATGTCCTTTTATTTTACCTAAATGTTTAAAAATCTAAGTACATGTATTACTTTATCAAGAAAAGATAGTAGAGGGCAGACATCAGAAGGAAGAAGAACTACATTCTGCAGCCTGTGGAAGGAAAACCACATTCACAGAAAGACAGACAAAATGAAAAGGCAGAGGACTTTGTACCAGATGAAGGAACAAGATAAAACCCCAGAAAAACAACTGAAGTGGAGATAGGCAACCTTCCAGAAAAAGAATTCAGAATAATGATAGTGAAGATGATCCAGGACCTTGGAAAAAGAATGGAGGCAAAGATTGAAAAGTTGCAAGAAATGTTTAACAGAGACCTAGAAGAATTAAAGAACAAACACCTAGAAGAATTAAAGAACAAACAGAAATGAACAATACAATAACTGAAATGAAGACTACACTAGAAGGAATCAATAGAAGAATAACTGAGGCAGAAGAATGGATAAGTGACCTGGAAGACAGAATGGTGGAATTCACTGCCATGGAACAGAATAAAGAAAAAGAATGAAAAGAAATGAAGACAGCCTAAGAGACCTCTGGGATGACATTAAACGCAACAACATTTGCATTATAGGGGTCCCAGAAGAAGAAGAGAGAGACAAAGGACCCAAAAAATATTTGAAGAGATTATAGTTGAAAACTTCCCTAACATGGGAAAGGAAATAGCCACCCAAGTCCAGGAAGCACAGAGAGTCCCAGGCAGGATAAACCCAAGGAGAAACACGCCGAGACACACAGTAATCAAATTGACAAAAATTAAAGACGAAGAAAAATTATTGAAAGCAACAAGGGAAAAACGACAAATAACATACAAGGGAACTCCCCTAAGGAAAACAGCTGATTTCTCAGCAGAAACTGTACAAGCCAGAAGGGAGTGGCATGATATATTTAAAGTGATGAAAGGGAAGAACCTACAGCCAAGATTACTCTACCCGGCAAGGATCTCATTAGATTCGATGGAGAAATCAAAAGCTTTACAGACAAGCAAAAGTTAGGAGAATTCAGCACCACCAAACCAGCTCTACAACAAATGCTAAAGGAACTTCTCTAAGTGGAAAACACAAGAGAAGAAAAGGACCTACAAAAACAAACCCATAACAATTAAGAAAATGGTCATAGGAACATACATATCGATAATTACCTTAAACGTGAATGGATTAAATGCTCCAACCAAAAGACACAGGCTTGCTGAATGGATACAAAAACAAGACCCATCTATATGCCGTCTACAAGAGACCCACTTCAGACTTAGGGACACATACAGACTGAAAATGAGGGGATGGAAAAAGATATTCCATGCAAATGGAAATCAAAAGAAAGCTGGAGTAGCAATACTCATATCAGATAAAATAGACTTTAAAATAAAGAATATTACAAGAGACAAGGAAGGCCACTACATAATGATCAAGGGATCAATCCAAGAAGAAGATATAACAATTATAAATATATATGCACCCAACATAGGAGCACCTCAATACATAAGGCAACTGCTAACAGATATAAAAGAGGAAATCAACAGTGACCCAATAATAGTGGGGGACTTTAAAACCTCACTTACACCAATGGACAGATCATCCAGACAGAAAATTAATAAGGAAACACAAGCTTTAAATGACACAATAAACCAGATAGATTTAATTGATATTTATAGGACATTCCAGCCAAAAACAGCAGATTACACTTTGTTCTCAAGTGCACATGGAACATCCTCCAGGATAGATCACATCTTGGGTCACAAATCAAGCCTTGGTAAATTTAAGAAAATTGAAATCATATCAAGCATCTTTTCCGACCACAACACTATGAGCTTAGAAATCAATTACAGGGGAAAAAATGTAAAAAACACAAACACATGGAGGCTATATAATACATTACTAAATACCCAAGAGATCACTGAAGAAATCAAAGAGGAAATCAAAAAATACCTAGAGACAAATGAAAATGAAAACATGACAATCCAAAACCTACGGGATGCAGCAAAAGCAATTCTAAGAGGGAATTTTATAGCAATACAAGCCTACCTCAAGAAACAAGAAAAATCTCAAATAAACAATGTAACCTTACACCTAAAGGAACGAGAGAAAGAAGAACAAACAAAACCCAAATTTAGTAGAAGGAAAGAAATCATAAAGATCAGAGCAAAGATCAATAAAACTAAAAGCTGGTTCTTTGAGAAGATAAACAAAATTGATAAAACTTTAGCCAGACTCATCAAGAAAAAGAGGGAGAGGACTCAAATCAATAAAATTAGAAATGAAAAAGGAGAAGTTACAATGGACACCGCAGAAATACAAAGCATCCTAAGAGACTACTACAAGCAACTCTATGCCAATAAAATGGACAACCTGGAAGAAATGGACAAATTCTTAGAAAGGTATAAACTTCCAAGACTGAACCAGGAAGAAATAGAAAATATGAACAGACCAATCACAAGTAATGAAATTGAAACTGTGATTAAAAATCTTCCAACAAACAAAAGTCCAGGACCAGATGGCTTCACAGGTGAATTCTATCAAACATTTAGAGAAGAGCTAACACTCATCTTTCTCAAACTCTTCCAAAAAATTGCAGAGGAAGGAACACTCCCAAACTCATTCTATGAGGCCACCATCACCCTGATACCAAAGCCAGACAAAGATACTACAAAAAAAGAAAATTACAGACCAATATCACTGATGAATATAGATACAAAAATCCTCAACAAATTACTAGCAAACAGAATCCAACAACACATTAAAAGGATCATACAACATGATCAAGTGGGATTTATTCCAGGGATGCAAGGATTCCTCAATATATGCAAATCAATCAATGTGATACACCATATTAACAAACTGAAGAATAAAAGCCATATGATCATCTCAATAGATGCAGAAAAAGCTTTTGACAAAATTCAACACCCATTTATGACAAAAACTCTCCAGAAAGTGGGCATAGAGGGAACCTACCTCAACATAATAAAGGCCATATATGACAAACCCACAGCAAACATCATTCTCAATGGTAAAAAACCGAAAGCATTTCCTCTAAGATCAGGAACAAGACAAGGATGTCCACTCTCGTCACTATTATTCAACATAGTTTTGGAAGTCCTAGCTGCGGCAATCAGAGAAGAAAAAGAAATAAAAGGAATACAAATTGGAAAAGAAGAAGTAAAACTGTCACTGTTTCCAGATGACATGATACTATACATAGAGAATCCTAAAGATGCCACCAGAAAACTACTAGAGCTAATCAGTGAATTTGGTAAAGTTGCAGGATACAAAATTAATGCACAGAAATCTCTTGCATTCCTCTACACTAACAATGAAAGATTAGAAAGAGAAGTTAAGGAAACAATCCCATTCACCACTGCAACAAAAAAAATAAAATACCTAGGAATAAACCTACCTAAGGAGCTAAAAGACCTGCACGCAGAAAACTATAAGACACTGATAAAGAAATCAAAGATGACACAAACAGATGGAGAGATATACCATGTTCTTGGATTGGAAGAATCAATATTGTGAAAATGACTATACTACCGAAAGCAATCTACAGATTGAATGCAATACCTATCAAATTACCAATGGCATTTTTTACAGAACTAGAACAAAAAATCTTAAAATTTGTATGGAGACACAAAAGACCCCGAATAGCTAAAGCAGTCTTGAGGGAAAAAAAACAGAGCTGGAGGAATCAGACTCCCTGACTTCAAACTATACTACAAAGCTACAGTAATCAAGACAATATGGTACTGGTACAAAAACAGAAATATAGGTCAATGGAACAAGATAGAAAGCCCAGAGATAAACCCATGCACCTATGGTCAACTAATCTATGACAAAGGAGGCAAGGAAATACAGTGGAGAAAAGACAGTCTCTTCAATAAGTGGTGCTGGGAAAACTGGACAGCTAAATGTAAAAGAATGAAATTAGAACACTCTCTAACACCATACACAAAAATAAATTCAAAATGGATTTGAGACCTAAATGTAAGACCGAACACTATAAAACTCTTAGAGGAAAACATACGAAGAACACTCTTTGCCATAAATCACAGCAAGATCTTTTTTGATCCACCTCCTAGAGTAATGGAAATAAAAACAAAAATAAACAAATGGGACCTAATGAAACTTAAAAGCTTTTGCACAGCAAAGGAAACTATAAACAAGACAAAAAGACAACCCTCAGAATGGGAGAAAATATTTGCAAACGAATCAACGGACAAAGAATTAATCTCCAAAATATATAAACAGCTCATGCAGCTCAATATTAAAAAACAAACACCCCAATCAAAAAATGGGCAGAAGACCTAAATAGACATTTCTCCAAAGAAGATATACAGATGGCCAAGAAGCACATGAAAAGATGCTCAACATCACTAATTATTAGAGAAATGCAAATCAAAACTACAATGAGGTATAACCTCACACCAGTTAGAATGGGCATCATCAGAATATCTACAAACAACAAATGCTGGAGATGTTGTGGAGAAAAGGGAACCCTCTTGCACTGTTGGTGGGAATGTAAATTGATACAGCCAATATGGAGAACAGTATGGAGGTTCCTTAAAAAACTAAAAATAGAATTACCATATGACCCAGCAATCCCACTACTGGGCATATACCCTGAGAAAACCATAATTCAGAAAGACACATGGGGGCTTCCCTGGTGGTGCAGTGGTTGAGAATCTGCCTGCCAATGCAGGGGACATGGGTTCAAGCCCTGGTCTGGGAAGATCCCACATGCCACAGAGCAACTAGGCCCATGAGCCACAACTACTGAGCCTGCGCATCTGGAGCCTGTGCTCCGCAACAAGAGAGGCCGCAACAGTGAGAGGCCCATGCACTGCGATGAAGAGTGGCCCCCACTTGCTGCAACTGGAGAAAGCCCTTGCACAGAAACGAAGACCCAACACAGCCAAAAATAAAAATAAATAAATTAATTAATTAAAAAAAAGTTCTTTATAAAAAGACACATGCACCCCAATGTTAATTGCAGCACTATTTATAATAGCCAGGACATGGAAGCAACCTAAATGCCCATCAACAGACGAATGGATAAAGAAGATATGGTACATATATATATGGAATATTACTCAGCCATAAAAAGCAACGAAATTGGGTCATTTGTAGAGACGTGGATGGATCTAGAGACTCTCATACAGAGTGAAGTAGGTCAGAAAGAGAAAATCAGATATCGTATATTAAGGCATATATGTGGAACCTAGAAAAATGGTACAGATGAACTGGTTTGCAGGGCAGAAATTGAGACACAGATGTAGAGAACAAACGTATGGATACCAAGGGGGGAAAGTGGGGAGTGGTGGTGGTGCTGTGATGAATTGGGAGAGTGGGATTGACATGTATACACTAATATGTATAAAATAGATGACTAATAAGAACCTGCTGTATAAAAAATAAATAAGAAAAAAAGAAAAGATAGTATAACATTAATTGACAAGTGTTCATTGACGGGTGATGGATGAACAAAACGTGGTCCATCCACACACAGTGGAATATTATTCAGCCTCAACAAGGAAGGGCATTCTGACAGGTGCTACCACATGGATGAATCTGGAGGACATTATGCTCAGTGACATAAGCCAATCACCAAAGGACAAACACTGTGTGATTCCATTTATATGAGGTCCCTGGAGGGGTCAGATTCATAGAGACAGAAAGCAGGCTAGTGGGGGCCAGGGGCTGGGGGGGATGGGAGTGAGTGTTTCATGGGGGCGGAGTTTCAGTTCGGGAGATGAAAAGGGTCTGGAAGTGGTGGTGGTGATGTCTGCACAGCAGTGTGAATGTGCTTCATGCCACTGAGCTGTGCTCTTAAAAATGGTTATGATGGTCAATTTTATGCTATACTACACATATTTTACCATAAAAAGATCACTTACAAACTTTTGTGATGAAAAATAAACTGAGTGCCAGTGCAGCCTGGATGGTGACTCTCCCAGGAGCAGTGCTGGGCCCTCTGGTGGCCACGGCACTGTGGTCTGGCCACCTCTCCTGGCGTGACTGGACCCCCATGGCGAGGGTCCACGTGGCCCGGGGGACATTCACACCGGTGGTACACTGGTCACTGCTTGAAAACCGGCTCTCTGGGGGACAAGCCCTGATGGGGAGCATTTCCCAGTTTCTGTGATGTAAATGCCCCCTGGGGGGATGTCAAGCTAATCACGTGAGCTCGCCGGGCGTGGGGCTGGGGGAGAGTCACTGAGCTGGACTGACCAGCCCTGCTGCCCAGTGCCCACATGCAACCAGTTGTGTCCTTCACCCTTCGTCCAGCGAGCAGTGACAGAGACCCCACCACCCACACCGGAAGCAGCTCCCCACCCAGCTTGCCACCATCCCCAGGGAGCGAAGCCACTCTTCCCACTGCGTTAGGGACCAAAACACACAAATACAACATTTTTGAATATGAATTCTTTTATCATCTTTTTGGCTTCAATGTCTGCATTTTAACCGTATGGAAACGATCAGATTGTGAAAGGAAAAGAAAAATGGAGTCAGTGATGCCCAGAGGGTCTCTCAAATGGAGCCGGGAGGCCACTGAAGATGGGACTTTCGCTTGTCCCAGCCCGGACGGACTCTGACCCTGTGACCTGATGAAGTCAGTCTACTTGCCGGACCCCTGCCCTAAAGCAACTCGTGGTCCCTTAAGGACAAGTGTTTTCCAGCTCCTGTCAGGACCAATCAGTTCTCACCAGGCAACTTTTAACAAAAAGGCCTCTTGGCTTTTTGTCTTCAGAAGCCCCTGACTCTTTCTCTCCCCTGGACACTCTTTCGGGGTTACCCACATCTGGGTCTCCTGAATTGCAGACCCCAAGTAAACTCTTTTCTTACGTGCAGCCGCTTGCGTTATTGTTTTGGTTGATAAGATCTGGGATATGGGATATTCTACAAGATACTTGTCCTGGAGTCAAAGTTACAGAATTCCACACGAACCACCAAAAAGAACAGAATTCTACATGAACCACTACCCCAGCCCGAGACCAACCCTGGAGCTGCACCTTTGCTGGGGAAACTCAAACAGCAGAGCAAAGGCTTTGAAAACTGGGCTGACGTTGGATCGACCACACACAGCAGGTAAGACGGGACTTCATCAGGTCACAGGGTCAGAGTCCGTCAGGCTGGGAGGAGCCCAAGTGCCGTCCTTGGTGGCCGCCCGGCTCCATTTGAGAGACTCTCTGAACCGACTCCAGTTTTCTTCTCCTTTCCATCAGGTAAAAGTGAACACTTGAAATGAATGGAAAGACAGAAGCTCTCAGCAGAGAAAAAGAAATTACAAAAAGAACCTAATGGAAATTTTAGAATTCAAAAATACAGTGTCTGAAAAAGATTTGCAAATCACCTATCTGACAAAGGACTTGTACCCAGAATGTATAAAGAACTCTTCACACTCAACAATAAGGAAACCACCCAATGAAAAATGGGCAAAATATTCTAACAATCACCGAAGAAGATGTATGCATGGCAAATAAGCACATGCAAAGATGCTCATCAGTAGTCATGACGGATTTGCAAATTAAAGTTTAAGCTACGCTAGGAATCCTCTAGAATGACTACACACAAGGGCTGTAGCTGCCGACTGGGGTGCTGGGCACCCCCCTGCAGTGTCGTGGGAACAGGCACAGACACTCTGGAAATCTGCCCGTAATTTCTTTAAAAATTGAACCTATACCTACCATAAACCTGAAAGTTATGCCTTGGGCGTTTACCCTAAAGAAGTGAAAACACACAAAACCCGCATGTGGGTGTTCATAACACCTTTACTTGTATCACCAAAGGCTAGAAACAACCCAGTGTCCAGTGTATGTTTGAACAGACGGGTCCACACAGGCCCAGAATGGAAAGAACAAACCGTGAACAGGCACTGCGGCTCGGCTGGGTCTCGGTGGTTTCACGCCAAGGAGACCTTCTGCGGTCACATGTTGTCTGGCTCCACACCTCCCCTAACTGCACTTGGCTTCACTGAGCTTCCCAGACACTGCGTATTTTATAGATTGAAGGTTTACAGCAGCCCCGTGCTGTCAGATGACGGTTAGCATTTTTAGCAATGAAGTATTTGTTAGTTAAGGTATGTAGGTTGTTTTTTAGACATCATGCTACCGAACCAAACTCAGGTCTGCTGGTCCGACCTGCAGCAAACCCATCTACTGACCCGGGCTGAGGTGAAGGAGAGGGCGGTGTTTACTGCAAGGTGCCCAGCGTGGGGCTGAGCAAGGAGGACCGAACTCATGCTCTAAAGACCCAAACTCCCCGATGGCTTTCGGGGAAGAGTTTTTAAAGGCAGTGTGAGGAGAGGGTCGCAGGGCGTGATCAGCTCCTGGACATTCTTATGATTGGCTGGTAGTGAGGTAATTGGGAGTCAACATCATCAACCTTCTGGTTCCAGCCGGTCTGGGGTCTGCGTGCTTGAGGGCAGCATACAGTTAACTTCTCCACCTGGTGGGAGTTTCAGTCTCTGCAAAAGAGCTCAAAGGACATGACTCAGAATATCATCTACAGTCCATGAGGAGGAACTAAAAGCCCTTGACTTAGTTTTATGGCTAAACTATTATTTTTATGTCTTGCTTGACTGTTTTCCTTTGTTTCTGCATTTGCTCTCTTCTCTGATTAAATGTGCTCTTTGGAAGTCAGGGGATCCCCGGGAGGCTAAGACTTTTCTACAAACGAGAGGTGGGGAACACGGGGGCGGTGGGGGGTCCCTGGGAAGGCCCCGCAGAGTCCTGCTGGGTTTCAGTAAAGCTCCTGCACAATTCATAGACTACAGTATGGTATAAACATGACTTTACATGCACCGGGAAACCAAAAAATTCCTGTCTCACTTTATTGCGAGTTTTGCTTTATTGCTATGGTATGGAACCAAATCCACAGTATCTCCGAGGTCTGCCTGTAGGTGACTTTCTGGCAAAGACAGGACCATAAAGACGGATCACAGATTCGTGGTTTCCGTGGACTGAGACCAGGGGACGGGCTGGACTGAAGGGGCAGCGGGAGGGGGTTTGTGGGGGTGATGATCTGGCTTGAATCTTGCGTGACGGTGAATTTGTCCAAACTCACAGAACTGAACATCACAGAGGGTGGATTTTAGAGTCCTAAACTAAATATAAAAATTTAGAGAGTCACTGTTGTTGAGGAAACGTCGGGAGAGCTGCTCCAGACTGAAGGAGACCAGGAAACATGAGACCATGTGGTGGGTGGACCCAGAAACACAGCTACACGTGATGTCCTTGGGGTGACCAGGGAAGGGGGACGTGGACTAGAGGCTGTGTGGGCTACACGCTTCTTGGCCATGACGACCATCCTGTGGTTTTGTACGAGGTCACCCTTGTTATTAGGAGAAAAGGAGACTCACGCTGACACAGTTGGGGAGCAAATCCTTTCAGATACTGGGAGAGAGAGAGATTCAGGGACAGAGACAGAGGCTGGCATGATGGTACATGGGTTTCCACTGCATATTTTTTCAAATTTTCTGTGCATTTTAAATTTTATAATAGAAAGTGTATATTTTTAATGCCATGGGGAAAATAACTCTAGACACACCTTATCATCTGGGACTGAAATTAAATTCTGAACTCCTAGGCCAAAATAATTCAACAGCATTTTCCAATCACGTGCTCCAAGCTGGAGGGACGTGTTTCTTGTTGATAGGCTCAGCATCGGTTTGGAAAGTTCTAGAAACCAAACCAAGAATGCATTTTGCTCACAGACTTGCTCTTGTCCTTTGCAAGGAAAGCTGCAAGGCTCTGAGCAGGAAGCTTCTGCAGGTGCAGATGTGATCTGGGCGGCTCCTGGTCCCACGGGGAGGGCTGGGGGGCAGTCCCAGAGGCAGGGCCCGCCGAGGTCAGTGGCCCCAACCACAAGGCAGGCATGTCACCCTCTCCCCCACAGAGGGGAACCCGGGGGCTCACGGGAAGTAAGCAAGTAGGAGCTGTTGGTTTCCCCCACTGAGTTGACCTCTGGACACCAGCCTCTCACTTGGCTTCACCTTCACTTTTAAATGCGCTGGAAAGATCAATGATTTTACTGTTTGATTTAAATTTCACCAGTGATTCCAAAACCATGAACATATAAACTCCTATGGGCATCTCAAGTGTGCAATTTGGAAGATTTCTTTTTCTTGCAAATCACAATTATCCATAAGAAAATACGGTGCCTTTTCTTTAAATGACCTCCTTTAAATCTCCCACGCACACAGGACTCTTGGAGGCATATGTATCAATAAATGGACACTAGTCATCTGAGCATCACGGTTTGTATAATTGGAGCTGCACACTTACAGTCCTGGAGGCTCTGCCCAGATGGCCGAGAACTTGCTTTCTGGGCTGACTAGACTCTCGAAGCCCAGACACATCTTAACTTGGCTCCCAGAGTAAACTCCATGGGGTGAAATAAACTCACTTTCACTGACTCTGTTCTTTGGATTCTGTGTCGCTCTTTTTGTTTCTGGTTCTTGGCCAAGTTTGGCTGGTAAGGGTGCCAGGTGGGGTCAGCTGAAACACGGTGCAGCACCTAGGACCCTTAGGTGGCCAGGGGGAGGCGGTGGGGGGCCCGCGGGAAAAGGGTGAGGGAAAATTGTAAACAAATGAGTGAGGAATGGAACCCAGCAGGCACCATGCTGACCCCAGAGGCCCCGTTCCTCTGAGCAGCCCAGGCCTTTCCAGCGCTTGGCTGGCGGCCCGTGGCTCCTTCTCAGGTTGTGCTCTGGGAGAGAACCTGACGGAGGACCCCTGCCTGCTGCTGCCGCACAAGGGGGTGGCCAGGGCGTGACCTCCCTCCTCCAGGGTGGCCCCACAAATCCCTTGGGAGTAGCAGTTCCCTCCAAGGCTGCTGTGCATTGCCCGCTCAGGTCGCTGTCCCTGGAGCACTGTGGCCGGGTCACCAGCAGGACCAGAGCATCGGACACTCTCCCTTCCGCCACGGGCTCGGCCCCACGGTGCACCCAGCCGTGCTGCCAGGCCATCCATCCAGCCGTGAGGACGTGAGGTCATCCGTCCAGCCGTGAGGACGTGAGGCCATCCGTCCAGCCGTGAGGACGTGAGGTCATCCGTCCAGCCGTGAGGACGTGAGGCCATCCGTCCAGCCGTGAGGACGTGAGGCCATCCGTCCAGCCGTGAGGACGTGAGGCCATTTGTCCAGCCGTGAGGACGTGAGGTCATTTGTCCAGCTGTGAGGACGTGAGGTCATTTGTCCAGCTGTGAGGACGTGAGGCCATTTGTCCAGCTGTGAGGACGTGAGGCCATTTGTCCAGCTGTGAGGACGTGAGGTCATTTATCCAGCTGTGAGGACGTGAGGCCATTTGTCCAGCTGTGAGGATGTTTGGTCATTTGTCCGGCTGTGAGGACGTGAGGCCATTTATCCAGCTGTGAGGACGTGAGGCCATTTGTCCAGCCGTGAGGACGTGAGGCCATTTGTCCAGCTGTGAGGACGTGAGGCCATTTGTCCAGCTGTGAGGATGTTTGGTCATTTGTCCGGCTGTGAGGACGTGAGGCCATTTGTCCAGCTGCGAGGACGTGAGGTCATTTATCCAGCTGTGAGGACGTGAGGCCATTTGTCCAGCTGCGAGGACGTGAGGCCATTCCGTCCAGCTGCACGGACACGTCCCTCCCAGGGCCCCACCTAGCGCCAGGCGCCTCCCTCTCCCCTCGGGACCCTGCCCACCCCTCGGAGAGCCTCCTGCTCCGCTAACTTGTCCCGTGAGGGGCGCGAGGTTCCTCAGCCTGGGGGCGGGGGGAGACACTGGTCGCATTCAGCATAAATCCGGGCCATTCTGGAAATTCATAAGGAACAGGGTTGCTCTACAGCAAAGTGTAAAATCTGAGGGATAAGTGCATTAACACGTTTTTCAGTTTGATATGGAATTATTTTCTCTGATAAGTAACTATTAAAAGGCCGACTGGAGCAGGACCCCGTTGGTCGCAGACCTGGTTCTTACACCGCTTACAAAGACGCTTGCTTTCCTTTAACTTTCCACAGCGCCTCCTGTGTCCGAATTCATTTACTTTCGCAGGAAACCGAGCAGGCGCTGTGTCACGAGCAATACATTTTTGGGGAGTGCCTCATGCTTTGCTCTCATGTAGATCAAAACGCAGCTAGATTCACTCCACAAAGTTCTAGAGAGCCCCAGAAACTAACGCAACGTGAAGATAGGGGCAGGCCTGTAATTACAAGCATATTCACGGGAAGATTCATTCATCCCTTACACAATTGACACAGCAGCCCGTGATCTCCTAGTTGGTCTTCTTCTGCTTTCTCAATTCTTCTGATGCAACAGAAAGTCTGGACCGGGGCTCTGCTCTGGCCAGGAGTGGATCTCGCCCTGCGAGAGGGACGGGCTGCGGCCATGGGGGACACGCGTCACACAGGTTGACACACTGTGTCCTGAATCTCTGGCCCTGCAGACACACCTGTGCCTCCTGACAGGCATTTGCTGGGTGTCCGCCGGGATGGGGGCAGGGTGGGGTGTGCGTGGGCGGGGGCTGCCAAGGCCCCCACGCCGTTGGCAGGGCCCTCTGGAGTCACTGCTCCTAGGGTCACAGCCCTTCAGAGCCTCCAGCTTCCCTGCAAATATTCTTCCTGCCCACTCTTCACTCAGCAGCAAAAGAACAAAGCGAATCCCCTCATGATGCGGGGAACGGAGCCCCGGGCTAGGACCAAGCCACCCACCGGGGTTCTTCTGGAAGGGCTGGCCCGGGGCCCAGGTCTGCAACACTAATGCCCCTTTCCTCTTTTGCCCGCCCGTCTTCGGGGGACACCCAGTGGAGGAGTTTGCCCCCCACACTGACCATGATGTTGGGAGAGGTCAGGGCGGCTGAGGCTGAGTCATCCTGGGAGGGGCCTGCTTGCTCCTGGACTTATTTCCTGATCTGGGATGGGCTGGATTGGACCCTTCTGGGATCTCGAGGTCCTATAAGTGTGAGAAAAAGAAATACACCTAAAACTTAAGGGGGTTCCTTAACGACGTGAAATAAGAGCAAGAAACCATGAGAAGTGGCTGCATATTAGCCATCCCAAGTGTGATAGCTGAAGAGCCGACAGACGGGACCCAGAATAGGGCGGTGTCGGCTGAAGAACTGACCAGAGTGCCGGGGGATCGGATGCAGGCCCCGGAGACAGAACGCTGGGGAAGAGCTAGAAGGAGAAGGAAAAGCCACTAAGAGGGGTGCCGAGTGGAGGAGACAATCAATTCCAGGAGACAGAAGTTACAGAATGAGAGAAACACACAGACAGAGGAATTATCTAATGAAATAATGAAAATACATTTTCTAGGGCTACAGAAAGGTGAACGCCCTGCCCTGAACAGTGCACGTAGAGGCGCCAGTGGCATGCAGAATGGAGGAGTGGCGTGTGTGGTGCTTGGGCCTGGATATTTTGGGGTGAAGTATGGACATTCCAGAGGGAGAGCACAGATTCTCCAAAGAAAAAGAACCAGGTTCACACAGCTGACACACAGCACAGTCAAGTTTAGGGGGTGCAGCACAGTGATGTGACTTCCATGCATCATGAAATGATCATCACAGCAAGTGTAGTGAACAGCACCATCTCATATAGACACGACATTAAAGAAAGAGAAAAAATTTTTCCTTGTGATGAGAACTCTTAACAACTCTCATAACAGCACGCAGCAGTGTTAATTATGCTCATCACGTTGTGCATTACAACCCTAGGACTTATTTATCTTATAACCGGAAGTTTGTACATTTTGACCACCTTCATCCAATCCCTCCTCCTCCCACCCCCACCTTTGGTAACCACAAACTTCATCTTTTTCTATGAGTTTGTTTTTGAGGTATAGTTGACCTAAAACACTATGTTAGTTCCTGTTACACAGCATAGTGATTCAAGATTTCTATACATTTCAAAATGATCACCATAATAAGTCTAATTCTGATCTGTCACCACATAAAGGTATTCTGTAGGAATTGACTATATTCCCCACACTGTGCATTTCATACCTGTGACTCATTTGTTTTGCAACTGGAAGTTTGTACCTCTCAATCTCCCTCACTATTTCTCTCCTCTGCCCACCTCCCTCCTCTCTGGCAACCACCTGTTTGTTCTCTGTGTCTATAACTCTGTTTCTGTTTTGTTATGTTTGTTCATCTGTTTTGTTTTATAGATTCCACATATAAGCAAAATTATACAGTATTTGTCTTTCTCTGTCTGACTTATTTCACTTAGCAAAATATCCTTTTGGCAAATGGCAAGATTTCATTCTTTTTTATGGCTGAGTAATATTCCATTATATATATACACATACACACACACACTCTCACCCACACACCACATCTTATTTATCCATTCATCTATTGATGACCACTTGGGTTTCTTCCATAACTTGACTATTGTAAATAATGCTGCAATAAACATTGGGGTGCATATATCTTTTCTAATTAGTGTTCTTTTTCTTTAGATAAATACCCAGGAGTTGAATTCCTGGATCATATGGATCATATTTAATTTTTAAAGGAATCTCCATACTGTTTTCCATAGTGGCTGCACCAATTTACATCCCTACCAACAGTGTAGGAGGGTTCCCTTTTCTTCACATTCTCACCCACACTTGATAGTTGTTGTATTTTTGATAATAGCCATTCTGACAGGTGTGAGGTGATATCTCATTGTGGCTTTTAAAAAAAAATCTCATTCTGGTTTTGATTTGCATTTCTCTGATGATTAGTGATGTTGAGCATCTTTTCATGTGTCTCTTGACCATCTACATGTCTTCTTTGGGAAAGTGTCTATTCAGATCCCTTGCCCGATTTTCAATTGGGTTGTTTGTTTTTTTGCTATTGAGTTGTATAAGTTCTTTGTATATTTTGGATATTAACCCCTTATTGGATATTTTGTTTGCAAATATCTTCTCCCCATCAGTAGGCAGTCTTTTCCTTTTGTTGATAGTTTTCTTTGTTGTGCACAAGCTTTTTAGTTTGATGTGGCCCCAATCCGTCTCTTTTTGCTTTTATTTCTCTTGCCTGAGGAGACATATCCAAAAAAAATTACTAAGACCGATATCAAGGCGCATACTGCCTATGTTTTCTTTTAGAGTTTTTATGTTTTTAAGTCTTACACTTAAGTCTTTAATCCATTTTGAGTTTATTTTTGTATATGGTGTAAGAAAGTGCTCCAACTTGATTCTTTTGCATGTATTGAATAGCTGTCCAGTTTTCCCAAGACCATTTATTGAAGAGGTTATCTTTTCTCCATTGTATATTCTTGCCTCCTTTGTCAAAGATTGATTGCCCATACAGGGTTTATTTCTGGGCTCTGTACTCTGTTCCATTGATCTATATCTCTTTTTGTGCCAGTGCCATACTGTTTTGATTACTGTAGCTTTGTAGTATAGTTTGAAATCAGGGCATGTGATACCTCCAGCTTTGTTCTTCTTTCTCAAGATTGTTTTGGCTATTTGGGGTCTTTCATGTTTCCATAGAGATTTCAGGATTATTTGTTCTAGTTCTGTGAAAAATGTCATTGGTATTTTGATAGGGATTGCACTGAATCTGTAGATATCTTTGGGTAGAATGGACATTTTAATAATGTTAATTCTTCCAATCCATGAACACAGTGTACCTTTCCATCTGTTTGTGCTGTCTTCTGAAATTCTTTTATTAGTGTCTTCTAGTTTTCCAAGTAGAGGTGTTGTTACATCCTTAGTTAGATTTATTCGTAGGTATTTTATTCTTTTTGATGTAACTGTAAATAGGATCGTTTCCTTAATTTCTTTTTCTGATAGTTTGTTGTTAGAATATAGAAATGCAACAAATTTCTGTATATTAATTTTGTATTCTGCAACATCACTGAATTTATTGATGAGCTCTGCTAGTTTTTTGGTGGCATCTTTAGGATTTTCTATGTATAGTATCATGTCATCTGCAAGCAGTGATAGTTTTACTTCTTCCTTTCCAATTTGGATTCCTTTTCTTTCTTTTTCTCATCTGATTGCTCTGGTTAGGACTTCCAATACCATGTTGAATAAAAGTGGTGAGATTGGGCATCCTCAAAATGTTCCTGATCTTAGAGGAAATGTTTTCATTTGAGTATGATGGTAGCTGTGGGTTTGTCATATATGGCTTTTATTATGTTGAGATATGTTCCCTCTATACCCACTTTGGTGAGGGTAATGAGGTTTCACCTTACACTGGTCAGAATGGCCATTATCAAAAAATTTAGAAACAATAAATGCTGGAAAGGGTGTGGTGAAAAGGGAACCCTCTTGCACTGTTGGTGGGAATGTAAATTGATACAGCCACTATGGAGAACAGTATGGAGGTTCCTTAAAAAACTAAAAATAGAGCTACCATATGACCTAGCAATCCCACTACTGGGCATATACTCTGAGAAAACCATAATTCAAAAAGAGTCATGTACCACAATGTTCATTGCAGCACTATTTACAATAGCCAGGACATGGAAGCAACCTAGCTGTCCATCGACAGATGAATGGATAAAGAAGATGTGACACATATATACAATGGAATATTACTCAGACATAAAAAGAAAAGAAATTGAGTTATCTGTAGTGAGGTGGATGGACCTAGAGTCTGTCATGCAGAGTAAATAAGTCAGAAAGAGAAAAACAAATACCATATGCTAACACATATATATGGAATCTTAAAAAAAAAAATGGTACTGATGAACCTAGTTGCAGGGCAGGAATAAAGAGGTAGACGTAGAGAATGGACTTGAGGACACGGGGAGGGGGAAGGGTAAGTTGGCACGAAGTGAGAGAGTGGCATTGACACCCATACACTACCAAATGTAAAATAGCTAGCTAGTGGGAAGCAGCTGTATAGCACAGGGAGATCGGCTCAGTGCTTTGTGACCACCTAGAGGGGTGGGATAGGGAGGGTGGGAGGGAGGCTCAAGAGGGAGGGGATACGGGGATATATGTATATGTATAGCTGATTCACTTTGTTGTACAACAGAAACTAACACAGCATTGTGAAGCAATTATACTCCAATAAAGATGTGTTAAAAAAAATGCCCATGGACTCTCAAAAAATGAATAAATAAAACTCAATAATAAGAGAACCAAATTAAGAAACGGGCAAAAGGTTTGAATAAACACCTCAGCAGAGAAGGATAGAGGGCAAATGAGCACATGAAAAGATGCTCAACATCATGTTATAAGGGAAATGATAATTAAAACCACAGTGAGTTGCCACTGCATACCCACTTGAATGGCTAATATTAAAAAGACTGAGCACCCCACATGCCGCTGCGGATGTGGAGCGACTGGAACTTCCCTGCAATGTGGAGAGAACATAAAATGGCACAGCCACTGTAGAAACCAGGTGAGCAGATTCTTAAGAGTTAAAGATACACCCGTCATGTGCCCCAGTCACTTCCCTGCTAGGTATTCACCTCCAACAGAGACTTGTACACGCAGCTCACAGCAGTCGTATCTGTGGACACGGAAGGGTGGGCAGCTCCGAAGGGGCCCCGCTCCTCTGGGTGCCGGGCATCAGCCGGGGCTGGTGATGTGCCTGGCACACGAGCATCTCCTCTGGGCCCCACGCCGGGCCCCATGCCGGGTGGCACGAGTGAGGCCCCTCTTCCTGACTCTGGGGGCATCCCGTGTGGTGCCCTTGGGGCTCCTCCAATGGCGCCTGGCCTGCTGCTTCCCGGCCTCTCCCGCCTGGACCGTGGGGCTGGCATATCTCCACTGACACGTCCAGAACTGAGCGCCTGTCTCCCCAACCCTCGTCCGCAGCCTCCCCGTTCATGGAGGGCAAACCGCCTTTCCCGGGCTCAGAGCGAGAGCTTTCGTTCGCGTGGCCTGGATCCTCTTTCTTCCACAGCACACTTCGGATCCAAAGGGAATCCTGCTCGTTCTTCCTTTGGAAGCCTCCAGAACCAAGGCACCTGGCTGAGCCCCACCTCTGTCAGTCCCGCAGCCTCCAGAGCTCCCCTGGCCCCCGTCTCTCCTGTGCCCTCCTGCCCTTCTGCCCTCCTGCCCCAGCTCCAGCTGCTCCGGCCCCGGCCGCCCCTCCACCGGCTCTTCCCCTCCAGATGCGTGCGCAGCGGGGCCCGCACCTCAGCCCCCCCAGCCTGCACCTCCCGGGGCCCCACGGTGAACGCTGCACTTCCCACGTCCTCCTCACGGCTGGCTCTGCCCACGGCCGCTCTGGCTCTCTAAGGCACTTCCTCACCCTGCCTACCGGCCACCCGCCACCCCAAAGCTGACCGAGGTGCCCAGAGGGAGGCCCGCGTCCACCTCGTCCCCGCCACCTCCCGGGCCCTGAGCGAGGCCGGCACGGTGGGTGCGTGAGTGAACGGCAGCCCTGAAACTTGGGCTTCCGGTGTGGCCGGTGCCGCTATGCTGTGCACCCAGCCTCGACCAGGGGACTCCAGGGAGGGCGGGGGAGTGTGCCTGGGCGGCCCGAGCACCGGAGGCCTGGCCGGAGCCTAGGGAGCGGGGCAGACGAGGAGGGCCTCCTGCCAAGGGGCGGGCACCAGGGCAGGCCCTCCGGCCACGCGGACTCCCAGCGATGCGGGGAGGGTGGTGCCCCCTGCGGGGCTGTCCTGGCCTCACCTCCCGGCCGCCCACCTGCTCGGGGCCCGTGAGCCCGCATCTGACACGAGCAGGCAGAGCTGTCTGCCCCGGGCCTGGGCCCCCCAGGGCTTCAGCGCCGAGAGGGGTGCAGGGGGCTCCCAGGGTGAGCGCAGGCGAACTGAGCCGGGAGGAGGGCGCATGCGGGCTCCCGCTGGGGAGCGCAGGGCCACCGTGCCCGGGGCGCGGCGGGGCAGCAGCCTTCCTCCCCGACGCTGGGCTGGGAATGGCATCGCTGCCCCCACGCAGTTTTGCAAAAGTAAAACCAGAAGAGTCGTGGAAGTCAGACAATGACTTGTTTAAAGGTGGGAGAGGGTGGGAGCGCGATTTGGGTGAGAAGGAGCTGCTCCTTGGGCGGCAGGTGGCCGCACGAGCATCGGGGGAGGTCTGAGTGCGGGGGGCACAGAGAGGAGCCAGAACCGAGGGGCAGCGCACAACGTTTATTGAGCTGGGACGTGGTGCGGAGGCGCCTCCGGCCGGTCCCCACTCTCAGCCCCGAAGACGCCCGGGGCCCAGAACCCCCGCTTCGCCCCGCACCCTGGGTCAGGACCCCGAGCCTTCCTTTCTCCTGCCCTCGGACAAAGGGAGATGTGCACCCTACCTGGCGCTGACCCGCGTGGCCACGGGAGCCGAGGCCGAGGGACCGGGGAGGGGCAGCTCCCTGCGGCCACAGCTCCTGGGGCTTGGAGGGGACGGCTGCCGGAAGTGCCGTCCAAACGTCAAACCAAGTCTTAAAACAGTTACACGGACACTAAGGAACAACGTTTCTAAAACGTCACAGATGCGAGTGGCCCCAAAGCATTTAAAATAATGAACACGGCATGCCAACGCGTGAGGAGACGGGCGTCAGTGAACTTGAAGCAGTGTCGGGGCGGAGCCGGGGGCTCACAGACACAGATAGAGTGCTGTGGGTGCATCTCTAGGGCACAGACACCTTCTGTAGTAAAGAAACCTCTATATCTGCAAGGGGGTGGGCGGTCTGCACAGGTGGCGAGCGGTGGGGACGTCGGCAGGGTTAGAGCGCGCCCATCCCGGTGACCTCGGACGTCAGCCTGGAAGAGACAAGGGCACAGGGCACAGGTCACCACGTCCTCACAGACGGAGGAGTCCTTAGAGCCTTGCCCCTCCCTCTTCATTGCCATGGACGGTCCTGGCTCACAGCGCAGTGGCCACTAGCTGAGGACCAGGGACCAGAGCCACGGGGCCTTCCTCCCCGGCCACAGGGGCCCGTGTAACTGTCACCACATGGTGGGGTGACGACAGCCACCAGGACAGGCCCAGGCTGCCACAACCGTTTCTAGGGCCACTGCCGGGAGGGGCATGGGAGTGACACTGCCGGGGAGAGGGACGCAGGGCCCTTGTGCCGCGCGGCTCTGGAGGCTTCCTGGGTGTGGTCGCCCTCAGCAGGGAGGCCGAGGGTGGGGCCCGCTATGCCCAGGAGCTCCGCCCTGGCTCTCGGGCCATAGGACCTCCGTCTGCCCCAGCGCATGACTTCAGATCCTTGCACGGTTCCCTGACAGCCGCCCACCAAGTGTCTGGGTCGGGGGGATCTTTACAACCACAGATGTGTGAGAGCAGAGAAACGCAGTGACCTGTTCCCTGAAACTACGGAGCCTTTTATGCTGACCTTCAATGACCCCAGACCCAGGCCTCTGCCGAGCAGAGAACGTGGGGTGGGCACAGGGCAGGTGCTGGCCAGGCCACCCCCAGCTTGTCCCCGTGGGCAGAAGGCCGGAGGTCCCAGGAAAGGCCAGTGAAGCAGCCCCTCCTCAGCTCCAAAGCGCAGGGACCACCCAGGTGTGCGGAGCTGGCAGCACGGCTACGAGGCTGGCGGTGGCATCACAGGGCCCGGACCCTCCCACTGCACAGGGATAGGCAGGAGGCAGGCTGGCCCTCACACCTCCCTGTGGCTGTGAAGAGTGAGGCCCAGAGGCTTGGCTTCAGACGCCCCGAGACGCTGGCCTCCCCACAGTTTGCCGCCTGAGGCGCCAACGCCTAGCGACTTGTCTGGGGCCGTGCGGGCACCACTGGAGGTGAAAGGTCAGGTGTGAGAGTGCAGAGGAGCGTGTGGGCCCGCGTCCACCTGGAGACTGTCTCCGTCACGCTCCACCCCCCGCGCCCCTGCACAGCTGGGAGAGAGAAGCCCCGGGAGGCAGCCCGTGCAGGCCGCCCTGTGCAGCCCCGAGCGGGCTGGCCGGCCTCACCTGGCGTTGATGAGGTACTGGGCAAGGCTGATGTTGGCCGGGGTCCCCGTGATGGTGATCTGGCGCTCTGACGACCCCTCTGTGGCATTGGCGATTTTGATCTGAGCTCCAGACATCTGTCGAATTTCATTGATTTTGGTCCCCTGGCGTCCAATTATGCAGCCTATTAGCTGGAAGAAAGGACGGAGGAGCTTCTTAGAGGAGAATCCACCGCAGCCCGTGTGCGGTGCGGAGCCGCTGGGGAACTTGCAGGAAGCGCTGCTTTGGGCCGCCCACCCCCAGCACATCACAGGCTCCAGAGGGAAGAGGCACGCCCACCCCGCTCCTGCTGGAGGACGGGAGCCGCGGGTGCCTGGCCTCTGCTTGGCCTCGACAGCAAGAAGTCCCGACAAATCAAGACACAGCGGTTATGCGGCCGCATCACCTGGCCCAGCGTCCTCTGTGGGCCCGAGGCCGTGTTAGCCCCTCTAGGCCACGCCCTCGGGCTGGAGGGATGTATGTTTGAGTGGACACGGGAGCTGGAGAGGCGGTGTCCCCAGCCATCACCATGCCCCACCCAGGCAGCTGCCCCTCTAGGACACGTGCCCCACACCTGCCCTGTTGTCTTGGTTTGGGGATCGGAGTCAACATTCTTAAGATAAACCAGGGATCCAGAGGAT
Source organism: Balaenoptera musculus (assembly GCF_009873245.2). Taxonomy (NCBI): domain Eukaryota; kingdom Metazoa; phylum Chordata; class Mammalia; order Artiodactyla; family Balaenopteridae; genus Balaenoptera; species Balaenoptera musculus. The sequence goes on along the minus strand of NC_045788.1, from coordinate 144,284,978 downwards.
GGCTGGGAGATAACTGAGTGTGTGAGGGGAGTGTGTGAGGCCCTCCGAGGGCCCATGGGGCACTTCTGGGCCACCTACTCCCAGGGCTGACCCTGAACCAGGCAGGGCCTTCAAATGGGGGCAGCCGGGGTCCCCAGGCAGCTCCGGCATCTGAATTCCGAGTCAACCCTGAAGCGCCACCAGCTCCTTCCTTGGCTGGTATCTCGGGGGTGACATCACCCACCCCCATGGGCACTAAGCTGCTTAACCAGGGCGGGGGGGGGCAGGGGCACACATGGGCTCAGGATGGGCGAGGCCGGCATACTCACATCATTGGGAATGGTGAGCTCATGAGTGCTGGCTGGGGGGCTGGCGTCCAGACCTGGGCACAGCGAGGGGAGACGGTTAGGCGGGCAGAAGGTTGCTCCCGCTGCACCCGGCGCTCGGCCCCGCTGGGCCGGCAGGCAGGCAGGGCCAGGGGCTGCCCAGGGGAGGGTCTGCACAGCCGGGGGCCGGGGCCTGTGAGCGCTCAGCCCCAAACTGCCACCGCCCTCCTGACCCCAGCGTCTCTCAAACAAGGAAAAGGAACCCAGCAGGATGCAGGTTCACTTTTTCGTTCTGGGCATGACATGATGTCACTTGTCTGCTGTGTTGTGCAGTCTCTCGAGACACCCTTCACAGACACCCTGGTGGCTCTGCCTGGCGCCCCGGGTACGGGCCGCACTGGTCACGCCAGCCCTGGGTGCCCACCCTCCCTCCCCCAGACCCGACAGCAGGCCTCCTCGGCTGCGCCTGTTCCCTCCCACGCTCTGCGGCCCCCGCCCCCGGGCAGCGCTTCCGGTGGCGGGCAGGGAGGCCCAAGAGCCTGGCAGGGGAGGCCGTGCCTTTCCACAGGGCGTCCTGGGCTGAGACCCAGGCCCAGCTCATCACACGCCCAGCTTCTGTCTTCACAAATGTCAGCTCAGCACCCACCAAATCAGAGCCAGCCTCTCAGGGTTCAAGGACAAGATCCACACTTACTTTGGAAACAGTGACCACAAAACGCAGGGGGCTGTGAGGGGCCCAGAAGGGAGGGAGGGTCTGCCCTCGCGGGTGAATGCTGGGGCAGACACACTCCTGTGTACGAGGTGCTTCCATCCCGTCAGGAGGCGTCTCAAACTCAAAACCCACAGCCGAGACCCTGCTCTTCCTGCCCCGGACCCGTGTGTCCCAGTGTCGTGGGGCCCGCAGCTCAGCCCAGACCCGGAGGCCCCAGCTCCACCCGCCTTCCCCGTGGCACACTATCGCAGGCCCGGCTCACGCACCTTCGGAATATTCCGGAACCTGAGCCCTCTTCCCACGCCACGCTCCTCCCTCCCTGGCCCCTGCCCCTCAGGCTAATCCCCGCAAGGCCCCGAGGGGTCCCAAGAAAGGCGACTGCCCGGCCCCCGGCCCCACAGGCACCCTCCTCCGCGGCATGTGTGTCCCCGGAACCAGATGTGCCGTGGCCATTGGTGTCGAGGACACAGGGACCCGATGAGACCGGGCCTGTTCTGGGGCCCGCGGCGCACGGGGCTCAGCTATGCTGAACGAACTAACTCACCCCAGACCATCCATCATTTTTCTGTTACGCAGCTAAACCTGGAGTTTCTGTTCTTTATCTCTTTTCATAAAGGTATTATCAATAGTCACTTAGTTGTTCAACCATCTATATACATTCAATCTTTAGTGACACTTAAAATGTCACTTAAGAGATTTCCTTGGTCCCAAGTCCCGTGCGGTGCCTCCTGGTTTGGGTGACACAAGCTGGGGGTCACAGCCGTTCACCTAGCTTATGACTTTTCATCAAGGGGACTTTCTTTCAAAAGGTGCCGAAGTCAAACCCAGCGGTGAGCTACCCTCTCATGAATCGTGAACGCTGCTTCCCCAACACAAACCCCAGCTGCCTGGGAAGCGGCGTGGCGTGGCCTTCAGGGTGAGGACGACCAGCAGACACCTCTCGTCACCGCCCAGCCTCCCTGACCCGCGGCCGTGGCGGGAGCGTGCGCGTGTGCGTGTGCAAGTGTGGTGTGTGAGCGCTCTGGGTCCACGGGGCCTTGGAGAGGGAGGTCGTCACAGGGGCATGTGAACATGGGTCCCACGTCCCCGAGGCCGTGCTGGGAGGGCCGTGTTGGGGTGGGGTGGGGGCCGTGTGTCCCGGGTAAGCCCGGCGCTTGGAGTCCCCAGGTTGTCTCCTGGAGACGATGGCTGGGCAATTATCTGCAATCACGTTATAAACTGTACAGACACCCAAACATGTGTTATCACCAGACACACAACTTTGTAAAGGTTGGTATCCAGTTCCATAATCAGAAACATTCTATAAATGTTCTACTCTAGTTTTCACTCATTCAGTTCTGCACTAACTTAATTAAAGGCTGCACTGAGAAGAAACCCACAGTGAGAGCATGGAGCACCAGAGCTGGGGTCCCAGCTGGAGAGACGCCTCCTGAGCCCCGTGGCCTCAGCTGGGCCCACGTGGTCCTGAGGGATGGGTGAGGGGCGGACGCACCCTGAGGCCCGGAACACGCCAGCGGGGGTGACAGCTACGACCCCTGCCAACAGTCCTCTCCCGCATTTCCCCTTCAGCCGGCACTCGCTCTTCTGCTCTGACCCAGGCTTTCACGAGGCCCGTGTGGGTGGGGATGGGAGCATGGGGGGCGCCTCCCTCCCAGGGAACCTGGCAGGTCAGGGCCACATGCCTCCAGTGGCTTTGCTCCCCAACGGCCTGTCAGCGGGCCGCGACCACTGCTCCAAGCCTGGGTGACAGGACCTGCGGATCCACGCCCTGCCCCGCCCTGTCCGGGGAGCGTTTTAGTGCAAATCCAGCCCACAGTGATCTCATCTCCCATGAAACACATTTCTGGAAGGCACACAGCGTGGTCAACCCTTCACTCCAGGCCCCCACACGCTGTGCCACTGGGAGAATAAGTGACACACAGGCGGGGCCTCTGGATGACAGGGCAGCTGTGCCCCGAGCCCAGTCAGAGCCGACCCACCACGCTCCCAGCAGGAACGGGGCGGAAGCTGGGAGCCGCGTGTGCAGACCTGGGGCCAGCCACTTGGGCCCCGGCCCTGGGTGGCGCCGGCGTCCCTTCCCCGAGGCGCTTGGCCAGCAGGCCCCTCGCCCCCTCCTCCCGCCAGGTCCCTTCCTGGCCTGCTTGCTCTCCCTTTAGCGTGGTTTTCTTTTACCTGACGACTGGCCCATCAGATTTTGAGCTTCTTCGGAGGAGTGTAAAGGCAGCTTTTCTCCTGGAGAGCAAAGAAGAAACAGATTTAATGTTTTGCCCTCAAGGAGAGAAGCAAGGTCACTTCAACTAGGGAAGCTCAAAGTCTGACTGGTGTGCCGCTCCGAGCTACGGGGGCGCCGTCCCGGGCGAGCCGCCCTGCGGGTGCACCACCTCCTGCAGGAGGGCCCCCCCGACGGCCGGTGGGCAGCACAGAGCAGGGTGGACCCTCGGGGGGGGGGGTGTCTCCTTCAGGAAGGCCAGCTGTAGGGTGACTGCCCCGTCACGGAGACGCACAGAGATACCCCCGCCCACCCGCGGCAGCGTGCACAGCGCCGCGTCCCTGGCCCTCACTCCAGAGCTGCGCTTGGTCCGCTCACTGCCCTGAACACAGACCGCTCGGAAAGAGAAAGGCCCCAGGTGAGAAGAGAGGAGGTCAGAAAGGGCGGCTGGGTACGTACCGGGGAAAGCGGGGTTGGTCTGTCCGAGGGGAGGAAAGGGGGTTTGCTGCATGGCCAGCTGGTGGAGCTTGGTCAACTGCTGGGGTAGGAGGGACACGAGAGCTAAGAAGGTTATTGTCATTGAGTACAAGTCACACCAAGTTAAAAACGCGTAACGGAAGTCTGCACAGATAGATAGAAAGGGGGCCATGCGACACATGGCAGACGCAGCAGCACGCAAGGACTTGGCCTGGGATAACCAATGGGCCGTGGTTGGTTGGCAGGCACATTGAGTCCTTCCCCCCCTCGGCCCCTGGCCAGGCAGGCCCCCGGGCTCCACGGGGAGGGTCTAGAGCCACAGAGCAGGACCCGCTGGGCCCCAAGTGCCTCAACGTCACGCTGTCACTCGCAGGACCCACTCACGTCGGTGGGTTGGCTTCCTTCTGCAAACCTGGGCCTGGCCCACTCCACGGCCGGCATCCTCCCCTGCAGGCCCTCGCTCTACCCATGGGGCGACTTGGAGGGGCCACCTGTGGGGCCCACCGCCCACCCCCTGCGGCCTCCAGGATTACAGGAAGCAGTGCTGGAAGGCTCCGCTAAGGGAGCTGCAAGGGCCGCCAAGAGGGTGCAGGGCTCCTACGGGGGGGGGTCCCACACCTATACCCCTTCCCCCCACCCCCTATGCCCCATCCGTTGTCACCTGTCCCTTGGCCCCCATCCCCCAGCCACTAGACATTGGTGGGGGCTTTGAAATGCAGTTTCTTTAGTTATTTTATCTGAGCTTCATTTCTTAAATAAACACTACAAATAACAGAAGATAAAGGTAAACGTGGTGCGCCTTGGCCACCTAATAGGGGCTGTCTGAATGCTGGGACCCCCCCGGCCTTGGAGACTTCCGGGCGCATCCTCAGCCCTGGCTCACCCACTGGCCCGGCCCACATCTTCAGCCGAGCGGAGGGAGGGCCAGGACATTCCAGGACGTGCACTCAACTCCCAACCTTCACAAAGGAAGCCCAGCCCGAATGCTTCCAGAGCCCGGAGGCCGGCATGGGGACTCCACGGAGCCCCTGCGACTGGCAGGTGTGGGCACCCAGGGAGCGTCGAGGGCGTCCCCAGGTGAGACGAGGGTCTGACCAGTCACCACGTGGGTCCCATTCTGCAGAACGTGTCGGGGGTGGGGGCAGGTCCGAGCGCTGGGATCTCCACGTCCCTGGCCTTCACGGGCGAGCCCTCGGGCGACAGAGGAGTGGGTATGCTGCTGGCCTTCCAGGGGCCAGGCGCGCTCTCCTAACAAATGCCGAACACCCCTTCGCAGTACGTGGGGGATCACGGCTGCCCCACGGGGGGCCCCTCCCGAGAGCCCGCCACCCCGTCCCGTGTCCGGCAGGTGCGGCCGTGGGACAGGGCTGGTGGCGCGCTGGCCGGCCAGTCCGGCCTCCTCCTGCATCCACAGGTCGGGGTCCAGGGGCCGAGTTGTGCCCAGCCTATGGCCTCCGGGCACACCTTCCCGTTACAACCTCCACTGTGCAGCCGCTGGGATGTGGGTGGGCTGTCGCTGCAGCCAAACTTCGGTGTCTCCTGGCCGCTTCTGTAGCATCTGCCAGCGCAGGGCTGTCTCTTCCCTCCCTCCCTCCCTGGAAGCGGTAAGCCCACCGTAAAAGCAGCCCTCCCCCACCCCAGGCCTCTCCCCACGCTGGGGGTGGGCCTGCTCGGAGAGAACTGGCCTCATCCCAGATTCAGCTGTCATGCCTGGCAGCTCTGGGGAGGGGACGTGGTGACCTGGGGTCAGATTCAGCTCTGAGGGTCCCCAGTGAGGTGGGGCCGGGGGCTGACAGCACACCTGCTGCGCGGCAGGTCTGCCCTGTGACTGACACCGCTGGGCTAAGCGTGGCCTGGGCAGACGTGCACAGAAGCCCCCTGAGAAAGGTGTCAGAAGAGCACACCCGGGAAACACCGCTATGGGGACACCAACCCAAGTCTTGGGGACAAGAGGTGTGAGGGGACCTGTACCTCCCAAGCCACGGGTGAGATGACCTGCAGGGAAGGCGCTGAAGGGTGGGAGACCCCGCTGCGCGGCTCGGGCACCCTAGCTCCTCTTTCCAGGGGCCCGTAAGAAAGGTGGCAAGGACCCATGGGCGTCGGGGCATGCGGGTGTGTGTGGGGGGCACCGACTGGGTCCTGCAACCCCGCCTCCCCTGAGCACATCGTCACCCCGAGTTACGGGGACACCGGGCGGGGTCTGCGCCCCGAGCCCACCCACACAGAGCGCTGGAACCGGGTCTAAGGTCTCCTCACAAGGAGGTAACACAGGTTCCTAGGATGGAGGAGGAAACCCCGTCTCTGGAGACAACAAACATCCAGTGGGCTGTCCAGAGCCCAGCCCAGGGCAGGCAGGCCACCTGCTCTGACCGTCACTGGGATTTCGTGCAGACGCCGCACTGGAGCAAGAAGCGCCGCCTGGCGCGGGACTGGCGTCCTGGGGGCTCCAGCCCTTCACCCGGGGGCCGGGCGCCAGCGAGGAGCCCGAGGGGCGGCCCTGCGGCACCGGAAGGGCCTAAGGGGCCTCGGCCAGGCTGCTCTCTGCTCCTGGTCTGCGACGTCACCCCCGTCACATGCTTATGTGTCCGACGGCCGGGCTGGCATGGTCCCCATGAGGGCAGGGCCCTCTCCTATCTGTCCCTGAGTCTCCAAGAGTGCACTGCTGTGCATTGGTCAAGATGGCAGGGGAGAGCGGGGCTCTGGGGGCGGGAGAACTGGTCGGAGTCAGCTCCAGCATTGACCAGCTTTGTGGAGATGGGCACATCTGGTCTCCGTGGGCCTCGTGCCCCCGTCTGCGAGGCCCGGTGCCACGTGAGGGATGGGCAGGCTGAAGTGCTGCCCACGTGAGTTGGGGGTGAATGAACATCGCAAACTAGCGGGGCATCCCCACCTGGCCACCCACAGCCCCTGCACCCACGGGTGCTCCTCTGGTCCCTCCATCACCTGCTCACGGTTAAACGGATGAGCCCATTGGCCACGCGTGTTACGGGCACAGCCAGATAACCCGCGAGGTGGGCTCCGCTCACACCTGGCAAGTCTGGCACTCAGAAGTTCAGTGATTCAGGCCCTGACCTGTCCCACTGCAATGGATTTGCTGCTTTGTATGAAACAGTGGCCACACCAGCAAATAGATCCCCTCTCAGGCACCCACGAATATAAAGTGACATCTTGGGAAGGACTGACCGGACGGTGGGGCCTGGAGGAGCACCCGTCCCGCGAGTGGGTGGGCGATGGGTGTCAGCTGGCATCTCTCTGTCTTGGCTCTGCCCTTAACTTTGCCTCCATTTCTACATTTGTAAAGGAGGGAGCAGCACAAAGTGCTAAGGGCACTTCCCACTTTTTGAGATATTTCTGCCATAAAACAAAACAAAGCAAAACAAGAGAATCAGACTTTCTAATCTGGCCAGTACCTACAAACCACTGGGAGGGAGGACTGGAGGGGAGGGCGGAGGGCGGAGCCAGCGGGCAGGCGTCACGTCACGGACATTTCTCCATAACTGCCTTTTCCACTTAACGCTGTGTCAGCACACAAAACAGAGACAAATACTCAACACGGACAAATACTGAAGTCAGGAGGATTCACAAGCATACAGCTCCACGAGTCAGCACCAGATGGACATGCCACGCACCGGCACTCACACCTAGGGACGCGCCACCTCGTGGTTTAGTCTGCAAGTCCTGTTTCCTCTTCTGTGAAATGCTTGTGTCTTTTGCCCATTTTGCTATTGGGTTGTTTTTCGCTGATTCACGTGAACTTATGTATTTCAGATACTAATCCTATTTCAGTTATATGTGCTGAAAAGATCTTTTCCCCACTCTCCTTATGGAGCCTTGAGAGAAACAGAATTTAAAAACTTTAATGTAGTTGAATTCATCACTATTTTCTTTATGGTTTGTGCTTCTGTTTTAGGAAATCCTTCCCTGATCTGTGAACTGAAAGATACTGTTTTCTTCTAAAAGTGTTAAATTTTTCTCTCTCGTGTTGAAGTTCTTGGTACATAAGGAGTGTTTTTTTTTGTTTACGTTATAAAGACTATCCTATCAGATACTGTCTGAATAACTAGCTTGATGATTCTTGGCTTTTGCTCTTTCACGTAAAATTCAAAACAGCCTGCGGGGATTTTGTGTGCAATTGTACTGCATCCGTACCTCAACCTGGGAAGATCTTTGGTGTCGTTTCCAGGAGGATCGTGTGTCTCTCCATTCACTGTGGTCTTCTGGTCTTCTTTAACTTTCAATAACGACAAGATTTTTTAAAAAAATTCACCTTTTAATTATTGATTTCAATTCACTTGCTTTATGGGGAGAGAGTCATCTATCTGATTCCAATTTTTGAAAGATGGTGAGTCTTCTTTACGGTCTAGTGTGTGATCAAGCTTTGTAAACGTTTTCATGAATTCAGTAGCTGTGCTGGGGGAGTGTTCGGTGCACGTCGGTTAACTCGGGCTCACGTTGTACTGTCAGAATCTGTTTGTACTTGTCTACTTGGCCTTCATTGAAAGAGGTCTGTTAAGGTTTCACTGCAACATCTGTTAATTTCTCTTAATGGTTTGTTAATTTTTTCCTTTATATATGTTTGAGGCTATGTTTTAGGTGCAAACTTAAATTGTTTTATCTTCTAGTGAAGCATTTATCAATAAGTAATGACTAAGTAATTTCCTTTAAAGTTTTTTTTTTCCCCACTAACAATAATAATGGTGTATTGTGTCATTGGGTTAGTATTTTCCTAGAATAGGTTTTCTATTCTTTTAATTATTCTAGGTCCTTACTCTTTACGTGTGTCTCTTGAAAAAAAAAATGATTTTTTTTTTTGTTTTTGTTTGCTTGTCTCTTTGTTTAGCTTTTCTTAAAAAACTTTCTGATAGCCTTTGTTTTTTAACTGGAAAGTTTCTCCCGCTTTGATCACAATTACCCACAGATGTAGACTAATTTCTGTCATCTTATTTTAATTGCCCTGATCTTCAAGGGTTTATTTTCTTTTTTTTCATTCCCTTTGTTTTGTACTGATTAATCTTTTCCTGTCACCCACTTTCCCCTCCGTACCTTTATGGAAGTTACGAAAGTGAACATGTTTCTGATAGTCACCACTTTGAAATTTTAACACGTACATTTAGTCTCAATTCAATATCTTTGCCTTCCTCCTGAACGATACAACGACCTACAGGACGTTTTAATCCCCTCAGCCACATCCTAATCTTACGTATGTGATTGGTGCCCATTTAGTTCTGTTATGTTAATCCCAGCAATTAGATAGCATTGATTTTGATTTTACAAAGTTTGTTTTCATTGACCCAAATGTTTAAATTTTAATGTAGTCAAAAATATCAATGTTTTCTTTATGATTTGTGCTTATGTTAAGGAAAGAAATGGTAATTTTTTTTGCTCACCATTCTTTCTTGCATTTATAGTCTTCCTTCTGGGATCATTTTCCTTCTACTGACGGGCATCCCTTAGAAGGTCACAGTTGTTTGTCTGAAAACATCTGTAACTTGGGAGATCCTCTGGAGGTTGAATTTTAGGTTGACAGTTGTTTTCTTTTATTTTGCCACCACAATTGCTCCTTTAGAATATTCCTTCTCTCTCTCCTCTTGGAAGATACACTTTTGGTCTTTGGTGTCATGTGGCTTTACTTGGACACGTCTAAAATGGATTTTGGTTGATCTAGTTGGGGATTTGTTGCGATTCCTGAATGTGAGGATTTTTTTGTTTATTGATTCTGAGAAATTCTCTGTGCTCATCTCTTAGAAGCTTCCCTCCCTCCGTCCTATCCGTTAACCCTGGGACTTCAACTGGATCTGTGTTCTTCCTTCTCAGTCCTCCTTATCGGTGTTTCTCAGACTTTCCATGCAAACAAGTTACCCAGGGTCTTGTGAAAATGCAGATTCTGATTCTGGGAGGGGCGGGCTGAAGGCCCGGCCACTGAAGAGCTCAGCTCCGAGGAGAGGGTGTGCAATCCCGGGGAGAGGGGCGGGGGCAAGAGTTAACCTGCCCCTGTTTCCTGCTCTGCGGCAGGTGGGGCCGGGGCGCCTCCCCACCACTCCGAGCTGCGAAAGGAGAGGATTGAAGATCCTCCCATCTTGGAAGAACAAAGAGCCAGAGGTGCGGGCGTCAGCAGGGTGGCCGTGCAGGGCTCTCACTAGAAGATGCTAGGAGCAGCCTCAATGGCACCTCCCTGCGGGCTCCCGGAGGGGGGACACCGAGGAGGTGGGCGGGGAACGCACTCCATCCCTGGCTGTGTCCACTGTGAGCAGAGCCCCAGGGACCACCGTCCGCACGGGATCTAGCTGTGCGCTCCCACTGGTTTCTTCTACTTACTATGACTCACTCGCTTCCAGTTTCCCCACTGCTACCTCTCTAAGTAAAGAGCTTCCCGGCTAACATGGCGCCCATCTACCCCCAGATACTCAACACCCTCTGCTGAGACCCAGCGTCGCGGGGACCGACAGCTCTGCTGCTCCTGGCCCCCAGCTCTGGCGAGGGCCCCTCGAAGCCCCATGTCCTCACCAGCCCAGGCTCCAAGGGAGGCCGCTGGCCCAGCTGGCTTCTGGTCTCGATTCTGCTCACTTCCAGCACCCCTTTAATGAGGGGATGCTAAGTAAGGGAGTGACTTGGAAACTTTGAAGAGTAGAAATAAGATTCACACGTGAGGGCATGCTTGACATTGACTGATTTCTCCCAGAAGAAACCAGTTTCTTCCCGGTGTAATCAGTACAGCGACAGAAAGAGCGGAGGTGGGAGAGAGCGGTGGTGGCCATGCTGTGTCTGTCCAGGCTTCGCATCTGCTCCTGCGTCCTGAGTTGTGGCCACCATGGTCCTTCCTTGTATCTGAAACTACACCCGACCCCTCGGGCAGGACACATGGGCGGCCGTCCTGGAGCATTCTGGCCGCCAGCCGTGACCAAGGCCTGCAGCTGTGACAGGCCCAGTCATCCAGCAGTCCTTGGCCTCTCCGAATGCCCAAGAGCTATGAGCTTCCAGAAGGATTCTGGTAAAACAAGGGCCGAGGCAGGCAAGAACCTGGAGGGAGACTGGTGAGGGTGGGGCCCTGATTCTTACGTAGGTTAAACCAGAAAGCAGGAAAAACTACGCACATTTTAGCTCTAGAGGAAGAAATGCTCAGCTCTAAGAAGTGTATTTTCTCAAAGTCTGTGCCTGATTTAGGAAGGAATTAGCTGCTGAGATGACAGTGGGTTGTGTGTCAGCCACTGGGGTTGAAATATTCAAATGGTGTATTCAGTTACCTTATAAAATAAATTAGTACTTCCTGTAATTATTATATTTGCGTTCTAAGAAATGAAGCTTTTAAAAAATTCCTACTGAATATTAAGCTCAGATAAAACTGCCTTCCTGGCCACGGTCACTCGTCACCATTTAATTTTGTTTTGAACGATTCTTAGTGATGGTCCAAGACTTCAAGTTTCCATTCCTGCAAGAAAAGCATTTATCAAAGTCCTGCTCTCTTGTCCTAACAGCTGCTCCATCACACGTGCGGCTCTGGAGAACGCAGGGTCCTGCACAAAAGTGCTTTCACGATAAAAAACCAAGTGTTTCAAATCTCTGTCAAACTCAATGAGGCAACCATGTAATAGCTAGCTATAAATTAGTTTAAAATCCAAAAAAAAACTGAAACTACCCATTTTTAAGAGATACTGAGACAATCACATGGAAAGAGCAAAACAACCAATTGATATAAAAACCAATCAACCACACCAATCAAAGTCCCTCGGCCTCGCTAGGTGCGTGTGCTCTAGCCGAGGGAATTCAGACCAGGAGCTCCAGACCAGGAATTCAGGCCTGGAGCGCTGAGGCCTCGGGCAGCAGGGAAGCACAGGTCTGCCATGGGCTGTGGGTCTGAGCCTCATCTCAGACCTGCTCTGGGGTAAACCGTCCCTCATGGCCCAGACCACCGAGTGTGCTGAGTTCTGAGTCTGCTTTTGCACAGAAGCTTTTCCAAAGGCACAAGACCACCAGCCATGGGGAGTGAAGGCTGTGCCACCCTGTAAACCAGCTTCTCCTCTGATCTCCGTCACCCCATGCGGGCGCTCTATTGGGGCCCACGGAACCCACACACCACAGTGCCCGTCCTGACCCCACCAGTGCTATGCTTGCTCACTCCACATGGGTGAAGAGCCCCCTCCCCGGGTTCCAGCACCTGCCGTCCCCTGGGTCACAGCCAACTGTCGTCTGGGATGGGCAGGGCAGGCATCCCCCATGTGGCATCAGGACGGCCCCCAGCCCCGTCTCCATCAGCTTTCTCTGACTTTTGATTCATGTGTGTTGCTTAATGAGGATTTTTTTAAAAAGGAAAAGCCGTTGGTTTTTCTTTTCTATTCAACAGAAACGTCCTGCAATGATAGTGAATTGAATCTCTGTACTTCCAATACACACATGTGCTCAGTGTCAGTGAATTCTTACAACTCTCCCTGCCCTGACTTTACGTCTTAAGGCGGCCGGCTCTTCATCTGCCAGTTCAAAAGCGCGAGCGTCTGCACAAGGTGGGCGGGCATTGCTGTCACCTGCAGTCCCTCTGCCTGGACAGAGCCCGCCCCCCACTGGCTCTCCGAGAGCAGCGCACGTGGACCCGCCTTCCCAGGACAGAGGACACTTCTCGGGTCGGACCTCAGCTTGCTGTGCCTGCGGCCGTGGCGCACAAACCCACCCACCTCTTCCCTCTCTTCCCCGCACCCCGCTGCCCGGGCCAGCAGCGCAGACCTCGCGGCCCAGCCTATCTACAGCCCTGTGGCCTGCGGCCCCGCTGCAGTGTGCTCGGGGCGTCCAGTCCTCCAGCACCAACGCTGCGCTCAGCCTGGAACCCAGTCCGGAGCGGCCCCGGGCGTGGAGCGCGTCCCAACGCTAGGCCAGAGCCTCGTCTGCCGCACGGGGTCCCGGCAGCCTGGATCCCGTGCATGCGTGGACCCTGCCCCGACCGGGGACTGAAAGGGAGCATGTAGCTTCGCCAGGTGTTCAAACGCCCATCCAAGGTATCCCGGCAGACCTGCTGATGGCACATCACCTGCCTGCTCAGGTGCCCACGGGGCCCAAGCTGTCCCTGCCCACCAGGGCAGGCGCCGGGGACACAGCAGCCCGGTGGCCCCCGCCCGAGGCCCCATGTGCCTAGGAATAGCCGGACTGCAGCCACAATCAAAACAATTGGACATCAGGCCAAGTCCTCCACAGGAGCAGAATTAGTGCTAAGAGATTCAAGGTTATTCAGGGCCATATGGATATGACACAGGTCAGGAACACTGAGAACAGTATTAATATTATAGTGTAATATTAATATTAGTAGCGATTGACAGCAGCATGCAGGTAGGAGGGAAGTGGTGACGAGAAGAGAGGTGAAGGGACAGAGTAAAAACTCACATCTGGGTGGGGGATGGCGTACTGTCCCTGGATCGTGTAGGCCTAGAGAGAGAGAGACACCGTCAGCTCGAGAAGCGGCAGCCACGTGTCCCCCACCACGGCCTCCCCTGCGGGACGAGGGCCCTCCTCAGGGAGGGCTTTCCTGTGAGCAGGCCCCGGGCCCTCTGGTTAAGGCCTTGCCCCTTCACGTAGGAGAGGCGACCCTCCCAGGGCCCGGGGTGCCGAGATGGGGGGCAGGGTCCTGGCGTCGAGCCTCCCGGGTCCCTCGGTGGCTGGAGCTACAACCAGACACACGACGGGGCGGGGCGGGGGGGGAGGGGAAGGACCAGGCAGATGGCTTCCGACTCACCCCCCTTGCTCCCCAACTGACAGTATCTAAGAACGATCCGCTTGACCGTTGCCATAGATTCACTGATTATTAACCTTTTGAGAACTGAATCGGCTATCAGAGTAAACACTTTCAGGAAATATTTACTCCAAGAAACCCAAACAACAAAACAGAAAACTTTAAAAGGTGACTCAAAACCAATTTTGCGAACGCCAGGTTAAGTAAGAAATGCACCCAAATCAGCCACAGGTTGGCCGATTGTCCTCCAGCCTCAGAGGACCGGGTGGCTGTTGTGACATGGGGGCAGCGTGCTCTTGGTGGCACAGCTCCCAGAGGGGGCTTGTTCTGCCGTCACCGTGTCACTTGCCTTCAAGACAGTGACTCGGAGCAGCCGCAGCGCGTGTGTGGGCCCCGGAGCCTCTCCCACTGCCCGCCCCACCTGCCTCAACAGTCCCTCAGCCGAGATGCTTCCAGAAACTCACAGCCAGAAAACAAACAAACCACACAGAGTCGAGGGAGAGTAAAGACAAAGACCTGCCACTGGGACTCGGTGAGGTGGAACGTGCGGCACCAGCCACGCTAGGCCTGCAGGTGGGGTGGGCGCAGAGCCCCCGTCTCGGGGAGGCCCGGGCACCTCGTGGGGAAGGAAAGGAACCTGATGAGACACAGCACGCACCGGGGAGGCTGTGCGTGATCGGGGCCGTGGGACGCCACCAGGCACTGCGCCAACGTGTCCCCGAGTGTGACAGGCCCTGGGACAGTGCTGCCCATGTGCTCCCCGGCTGGCAGTTCTTTAGCCCAGACACTTTCAGTCTCTGACTTATCTTTTCATCTCTCAGGTGTTATGGTTTCTAGTTCTACTGGAAGTGCACGGGCCGCCTACCATCATTTCAGGGCAGAGGTACAGACAGACGACAGGTCACAGGTTCCGCCTGGATGAAATCTTTACGGACCGAACCTGCTGGGACGGCAGGAAGTGCCTCTCGGCAGCGGGGACGTGCGGGCGTCTTCACGGGGACGGGGCGAGGCGGGAGGCTCTGAAGCCTGGGTGTGCAGCGCGTCCTGCACGCGGGCGGGGAGGGCCCGGGGCCTGGTACAGTGGCCCCTCTGCCCGCTACCTGCAGCGCCGCGGTGACCCTCCTGTGACTCTGTCCCCCGCCAGCGACCAACACTAGTCAGTCACTGGCCACGCTACCTGTCCCCAGGGCACAGGCGCTGGGTTAAGGTGCTGAGCCCCTGCGAAGCCCACGGTGGCGGTGACCTCGCCGTCCTGACTGCGGGGTGGGTGACGCCCTGCTTTGCCGGCCGGGGCTGGGCTGGGCCCGGGAGGCTGCCAGGCTCTGGCTCGTGTTAACATGCCTCCCCTCTGAATAAAGCCCGCACTTCCCCATGTGGAATCATCGCGGGCTTGCTCGCATGTTGGGGCTGAGGCCACGCAGGTAACTAACCTGCCGCTGATCACGGATGTGTGGCAGGAAAGGAGCTCTGAACGAGGCGGGCCGTCTGCGGCTGCCCTGAACCACGGGGGCTGCTGGAGCCGCTGCCCCCCTCTCCCCGGGGATTCGCCACAAACGCTGCCGCAGGAGCTCAGACCCTGCCCTCACCTCACGGGGCTCAGCGGGAGAGAAACCGGACGAGGTTCCCTTACAGAGCAGAGAAAAACGTGGAGAGTGTGTATTTGCCTCTTTTCCTTCACGGCCCTCCCGTCCTGGGTCATCTGGGAAGTCTCTGTCTTAACTCTCCCTTGAACAAGGCACACAGCACTGCCGCCTGGACGCAGAGCTTCTCCTGGCACACTGGCCTGGCCTTTTCAAAGTCCCTCGACCGCGGCTGCCGTGACCCTGCTGCGAAGGGACAAAGCGAGCTCCTGGCGGACGCCTCTGAGCCCAGTGCCCAAGGGCAGAAGACAGGGCACGGCCCCCCTGTCGGCCCCTCCAGGTTCCGCTAAGCCAACCATTGGCCTCAGACAGAAATCTCCATGACCCCTGGTTTCCAGGCCCTCCCTGGCGGGAGAGAAAGCTCAGGGGCACCCACCAAAACAGCAGGTGTGTGAAGTGGCCATGGCCGGCCTGCGGGGCCTGCAGCCAGGGTGGGGCAGGGAGGAGGGAGAGGGTTGTCCCTGTAACGGGACGCCCAGCTGGCCTCTCCTTCATCCTTGTCTCGTCCCTCACGTGCTCCTGGGGGAAACTCGTGTGTGGGAAGTTGGGAACGTGTATTTCAGGGGAGATGGGGCCAGTTCTTACAGTCGTAGTTGCCTCAACCAGGAGTCATAAAACCCCTGGTAACGCTCCCGGCCCTTCCTGCCTCTGAGCTTCCTAAAAACACCAGGAAGCTAGACTCGGGCGGTGCTGCCTGGCTGAGCAGGCCTGAGCCCGG
Organism: Balaenoptera musculus; assembly: GCF_009873245.2. NCBI lineage: Eukaryota > Metazoa > Chordata > Mammalia > Artiodactyla > Balaenopteridae > Balaenoptera > Balaenoptera musculus. The sequence continues at coordinate 144,269,208 of NC_045788.1, read as the reverse complement.
ACCAGAGTCCTCCTGGGCCCAGCCTCCACAGGGCGTCCGCCTCGGCCCTTTCTGTCTGCGGACGCTGCCCGGCGGGTCTCTCTCGCGGTGGTCCGCGTCCACCCCAGGGCCGGCTGCGGGCCGGGAAAGCTCTGCGTCCAGCGTGCGCGGGGGACACGTGCACGTGAGAAGGGAGAAAACCTGAGTGCACTAACGGGCAGCGGCGGGGGCTGCAGTAAAAGGCTGAGGTTGGCAGTGGAGGCCGAGAGCGGGTCGGCTCTTACCTGACCACCTGCAAAAATGACAGGGGTGGAGGCGGGCTTTGGGCGGTAGGGAATGGTGGCACCTTTCGGTGGGGACTAGGAAAAGGGACAGGAGAGGGAGAGAGAGCGTTAGAGCAGCTTCGCAGCCTGGCAGTCGTGAGGCCTCCTTCCGAGCCCCCCCGCGCCGCCCCGCCCTCCCCAGCCCCCAGGTCCTCCAGGGACCACGGCCCTACACACAGCCCCAGCAGGAGGCGGCGGGTGACGGGTGAGGCGGGCGGATGCGTCCCTGCCCGCGCACGTGACCCTCCCCAGGTGCCAGCACAGGTGCCACGTTCTGAGAGGGGCGCGCCCCCTCCTTCAGTCCTTGGGAAAGATCCCCCGGGGACTCGGTGCCAGTGCCGGGGCTTCGTGTGGCCTGGGCTGATGTTCAGTCGACATCGTCACAGGAAAGTTAGAAACATCCAACTTTACTATTTAAAAAAAGAGCCATCGTTTAATGCACCTTAGAGTCCAAATGAAATAGTCCACAGTTGTGATGCAATTTGCTACAATTTCCTTTCATTATTCTGTGTCCAAAAGTATAGGATTCATATCTTGGGGTGAACGATATCCTCAAGCACCAGAAGTCGGCCAGATTCTGATGATGTCAACCTGACCCCTTGGTCAGAAGCCATCAGGCCCTCCCCTGTCCCCTTGCCTGGGTGACCGTCTTCCCTGGGAGCAAAGTCCACAGGGCTGGGCCCGGGCTGTTGTCGGGAGTCCTGAGTCAGCAGCACCACCAGCCAGAGACAGAGCTCAGGGACCAGGGCAGCCTGTCTTTGCTGGGAGTTCCTGAGGCCATTGCCCACCCAGGCCCAGCCACCAGGCGGTGTGACCTCAGAGTGACCCAACCCAAGACACACACAGGGAGGTGGGGACAGCAGAGGGGTTGGCAGCTTCAACTCTGCAGCCCAGGCCACACCATGCGAACTTGTCCATGCTGCGTGCCCTTGAACACACTGTGTGACCTTAGATGTGTGCTGTGTGACCTTGAACACAGTGTGACCTTGGCCTACTGTGTGACCTGGAACACACCATGTGACCTTGGCCTGCTGTGTGACCTTGGATGTTCTGTGTGACCTTGACATGTTGAGTGACCTTGGCCTGCTGCGTGATCTTGTGGAGAGCAAGAGGGGCTGCTTCGAGGGCCGGTGTGCTGACCCCGTGTGGGTGACGCTGGGCTCCCGTCCTCCCGTCTCCGGCTCATCTGAGGTCGTGTCCAGGTGCCTCTACAGCCGGGTTCTCTGTGGTCTCGGGGCGATTAGGGGTCACCGTGCAGGAAGCGTGACTACCCTGAGTGACCGTTTCCGCTGCAAAAGGAGGACTCGGTCCAGCTGCTGCCCCCACTCCATCCCTGAGCTGGTGGGTGGGCTCCCCGCTTCTCAGCCTCAACTGTCACCTTGCTCCATGGTGCACTCTGACCCCGCCGACGGCAGCGCCTGCCCTCCACTGGCCCTGATGGCCATGACGCCCAGTTCCCTTCGAGCTGACCTCTGGTGGAGGGAGGCCTTCTGAGCACACGCCCCCGACCCAGGGCTGCAGCCCCGACCCTCGCGTTCTCCACTGACCCGCCACACCTTGAGCAGCCCCTCCCTCCTTCGGTAGTGATTTCATGGGCGGAGCCCCCCACCCCAGAGCCCGAAACTCCAGTCACTCTTCATTTAACACCGGACCAGGGGCTCCTAGCTGCGGTGCCGCTTCCTCCCCCATAAGTGGCTGCTCCGGCCTCCGGGGGCTTCGTGACACCAACGGCAGGAGGCCTCGTCCCCGTCCCTCGAGGACCAATCACGCCTGCCCGTGTGCTTCAGCGTTCGCCGTTTCACGGCCCTGGGGGCACCAGCGCCCCACAGCCAACGGGGTCAAGCTCTCCTGTGGGGTCACGTCTGACCACAAACGTGGCACAAGCAAGGCCACGTGGGAGGGGTCCTGAGGAGCCCACATATCCTGTTCTGACCTCGTCGGGGACATCGGAGGTGGCGTCCCTCCTGGAGTGGTTCACGCCACCCCGCCTCGCCTGGGCACTGCCACCCACCAGGCCGCTTGGGCATCTGCCACACTAGGGGTGCCGGGCCCTGCTCGCTACCCACCCTCACGGCCCCTCACGGTCACAGCGCCAGGACTGAAGAGAACACTCATCCTCACCGTGACCAGCGTGTGGGGAAAGCTTCAGAACGAAATATCTAGAAAAATAGTTTTGATTTCCCAATATCATACTTCAGGAAAATAAAAACGATACAAATTCTTTTTTAAGGAGTTGGACATGGTGCTTTAACACCATGTCAAGTACAAAAGAGGGAGAACCCACCGCTGCCCACCCCCCCGAGGCTAATTCCTGGGGGAGACTGCTGTCACCTCAGGCAGACCCTCCGTCAAGAGCTTCGGGCATGGGGGGAGGAGGGCCCAGGTGGCCGGGCCACCAGCACAGGTATTGAAACCTTTCGTCTGAGGCACGATGACTTCATTTTAGCTTAAGAAAGACCAGCAACTATTATTGATAGCTTCAATTAATCTTGCAGCAGTTTGGGTATTGATTGAAAGTTAAATCTTGGGGTTTTTTCCCTCAGATTTTCAAGAGAGGTTTTTCCTGCTCAGCTGTGCCTTCCTTGCTTCTCCTTTGGTTAATCCTTTTGTTTACTTCTTTCTGTCTTCACAGTTGGGGCATTTTCGTGTGCTTTTCCTAAGTCCTGCCCATTGTACCTCGGCAGCGTCTCTGACGCCCTCAGGCTGGTCCCATGCAGTGGGGTCCTGTCCATGGCGTGGGCCTCTTCACTCCATCTGCATCTCCAGCCCAGACCTGGCCCCAGGGCACACCTGCACCACTTTTAAGGACTGACCCTTTGCTGAACGCCCCTCACACCATGGACTACTAACTCTTGATCCAGTTCCAGAAATGAGGGGAGGGGCTCATGCCCCCCACGTTCTCCGTTCTCTCCCCAGATCCCCAGTGAAGACGACTGACCCACCCGAGGCGGCAGGAGCCGGCGGCTGCCCTCCCACGGAGCCTGCACCCAGGCCGTCCCTGAGGCCCGCCCTCACGCGACCCTGACCACATGAATCCTCAGGGCCCCGAGGCCTCCAACGCTCAGAAGCCCCGGCCGGCACGGAGTGCGGGGCAGGCTGGCGAGGAGCCCTGGACTTGTTGACAGACTGTACCTCCAGCATGACCACACAGATTTGCTTGACACACTGGATGATGGCGTCGGGGGTCCCCGAGATGGTCACTGCCCGCTCCGTGGAGTTGGGCAGCATGTCCCCGGCCACCTGGACCTGGGCACCTGTGGACTGGAGAGACCAGACGTTGGAAGGGGCCCCACCGAGGGGGGCAGTGTGCGCTGCAGCGGCACTTCCTGGGTGCCCCCGGGGGCGTCGAGGGCACAGCACGCCTTGGGACGCCCCCCGACGCTGCCCCAGGTCACCCCCCACGCCCTTCCTCCGCACGCTCCGTCTGGAGCCCCCGGGGCAGCCCCATCCAGCTCAGCCCGCCGCTGCCAGGGCACCGCGGACCTGGAGCAGGGCGGGCGACGCTGGGTGCGGAAGCAGCATCTCAGGAGAAAGAGTTTTTTTTTCACATATGTGGAATTCTCTCTCTCTGTGGAGTTTGAGGTCACAGAGAAAGCTGGATCCCAGTATGGGGCCTAAAGCGTGCGGCCGTCTTTCCTGGAAGGAATCAAGCCTGGGGGCTGCCATCCTTTGGGGAAGGAAGGCCTTGGGCTTTCCTTGGGAGATGAGCTTGTGAAGGTAAGGTGGGCGCCTCAGGCAAGCCCCACCCCAGCTGGGACGGCGCAGTGACTCTCAGGAAACGGGCCCCGGCAGTGGGAGCGGCAGCCTCCCGGGGGGCAGGGCCCGGGCCCTGGAGCCCAGGACTGGGTGGGGGTGCCACGGCCGCATCCCGGGAGTCAGGCCTGGGCTCCTCTGCGTGACGCCCACAGCGGGGGCTCCCACGGTCACTCTGCCTTGTGGCTCGTCCCTCCCCTGCTGCAAGCTCTGTGCTGCAGGGTCTGCAGGGACCCGGCTAGTGCTCTGCCCTAGGGACATCCTGACCCGCCCGGCGCTCGGCTCCCGGGCGGGGAGGGCTCGTTACCTCCCTGATCTCCTTGATCTTGGAGCCGCCTTTGCCGATCAGGGACCCGCACTGGCTGGCGGGGACCACCAACCTCAGCGTCACCGGGGGCTTGCTGGTGGCTGGGCTGTTGCTCATGCAGTTAATGATGTCCTGGGGAGGGAGAGGCACGTGCGTCGGCCGCGAGAGCCTAGCAGGCTCCCTGTCGGGGGTTGGGGAGATGAGGACGAGGGGGAGGCAGAGGCACGATGGCAAACGGCTGAGGGTGAACAGCGGGAGGACACGGTGGCCGGGCTGGGCTGGTCACAGGGGCTGCACGGCCAGGCCAGGCTCAGGGGACGAGGCGGGGCGGCTGGAGAACACAAGGGGACCCCCAGACATGCACATCTGGGCAGTCGCACTGCTGCTGCAGGGTGGGGCGCAGACCCCCAGGGTGCCTGGACGCAGGGTCTGACCTCTGTCCCTAAGGCCTGGCGGGCAGAGAGGGGCTTGGACAGAGGGTGATCCATTTGACAGAAGGACTTACTCCCCAGCTTGATCACCCTTCAAGTAAAGACACCAAATGCATCTCCAGATAACTTTTAGCAATTTCAAAAATATCAGAAACACATAAAAATCTTAAGGTTGAACTCTGACAGATGTACACAAAAGTGCACAGACACATAAATGCATGTAGATTTCCCAGGCCTGGGTCTCCCTTTGTCCGTCCACATCTGAGCCAAGCTAAACACACTGGGGGTCAGCTGCTGTGGACAGGGCTGAGGCCTGGACGTGGCTGCTTCACTGCCGGCGCCAGGCCTTCCCTGAGGACTCGTGCTCTGGGGGCAGGCCCCGAGGGACCGCTCAGTGAGGGAGGGGGGCCTTGGGGGTGGAGGGACCCTGGCCTGTCACCAGGTGGACCGGAGGGGGCAGTCCCCGGGGAGGCAGAGGAGGCAGAGGGGCTGAGACGTCCCCTCTTCTGGGACAGGGCTCCCTAGGGGCGCCCCTTACCTCCTCAAACTTGTAGGCGATCATGGCAAAGGCCTTGAAGATGGCGTCTGTCGGGCCCGTGATGGTCACGATTCTTTCTGGGCAGTTTCCTTCCGAGATGTTGATCCTTGCCCCGCTCTGGGAGGGAGGTACGCAGACCCCAGAAACTGGATTAAAGCCTTGGGGCCGGCAGTGGGCTGGATCCTACTGACCACCGGGGACTCCTGCCGGCTGGTGGTGCCCGAGCCTCGGCACTGATGGCCGGTCCTGTCCTACTGTGCTGGCTGTGACCCGGTCGTGACCGGGAGGGCACCTGAACTGCTGGTGTGTGCTTCGGGGCTCCGCATGGCCACCCCTCGCTCACATCCCTGCCATGCGGGGCTCCCGGCGGGTCCCGGCCGCATGGGGCTGGGCGCAGAGCTGCTAGGAGGCCCTGGCCTCCTCCCTCCCGCCCTCCCAGAAACAGCATGTGGCTCAGGGCGCCAACTCACCTCTTCACGCATCTTCTTCACGGTCTCTCCTTTCTGGAACAGAGGTTCAGACAAGGGAGGGGGTCACTTGGGCTTCCACCACAGGCACGGGAGGCCGGGCGCCCCAGCCCTCGAAGGTGGGCTCTGGGCCCGGCATGCGTGACTCCCTGGCCCTCCCGCCACCTCGCCCAGGGCACAGGCTGTGGGCTGGGCAGACCTGGCCCCAGGGACCTGATGCGGCTCCACGCTTGGCCTGGGCACCTGCTCCACGGGGCGTGTTTGCACCCGTCCCCCAGCCTCACAGCCGGCAAAGTGGGGACGAGGCCCTCGGGTGATCCCACGAGGAACTTGTGAAAAGAAGCCTGACTCTGAGCTCCGGGGGATCCCCCACCATTCAGGGACCACGAGGAACCAGCGAAGCCAGAGACGGTCGCAAGGAATGGGGGTGCGGGGTCCTGGCCCACCTCTCTCCTACACGCACCCAGCTTCCAAACCAGCGCTCACTTTCCCCAGGGGAACGTTTCTTTGAGAATGGACTCACCACCACTCAGGCCGGAGGTGGGAGACTGCTCCCAGGAATGCACGTGGGAACTGGTACTGAGCTCTCAAACCCGGGAAGAAGGACTGGCCACCAGGGCAGGTGGGCGGCGGGGCTGCCTCGGGGGATGACTCCCCAGCTCCCACAGGGCTGGACAACGGGAAGCTCTGCGACCAGCCTCATGGGGGTGCAGCCTGAAGGCGACGGGGCAGGATTCCAGTGGGATCCTCACTGCTCACCTGGCACACACCGTGTGCGGCTCACCCCCCTGCACAGGGGTGCTCCAGACCTCACTGTCCCTCTGAGATACCCTGCTAGAGGCAGAGTTCACTCAATAATTACCTTTCTGGGACTTCCCTGGTGGCGCAGTGGTTAAGAATCCGCCTGCCAATGCAGGGGACAATGGTTCGAGCCCTGGTCCAGGAAGATCCCATGTGCCGCAGAGCAACTAAGCCCACGCGCCACAACTACTGAGCCTGTGCTCTAGAGCCCGCGAGCCACAACTACTGAGCCCACATGCCGCAACTACTGAAGCCTGCACGCCTAGAGCCCGTGCCCTGCAACAAGAGAAGCCACCGCTCACCGCAACTAGAGAAAGCCCACGCGTAGCTACGAAGACCCAAGGCAGCCAAAAAAATAAGAATAAAAAAAATAATTACCTTCCCGATGATGCTGCCAACTTCCTGTGGGAAAAGAATCACAGAAAGATGACGTCACAGAGCAGAAGGAGCAAAACCCCTGCGACAGGCGCCACAAGGGCGTCCGCCTTCCGGGTCACGCACGCGGACGGGAGGCTGGGCGGTCGGGAGGGAGCGGGCAGACAAAGAGAAAGAGAATGGCCAGCTGCTGTCCAGATAAACATGCCAACAGGTATCACCTGTGCACTTAAGCCCTCAAGGAAACCCTGCAAGAAATGGATGAAAGATAAAATCTCCCCCAATGATTTTGTGATGTATAAAAATTCAGCGCTGCTATTGCTATTTGACTTTTTTTAAAAAACGTAGAACACTGAAAAACTCTGGAGCACACCGCCATGGTTCTAAAGCCTGGGGCCCGCAATGGTTCAGACTCGCTCCCGGCCAGGACTGCCCGTCGCAGCACTGCCCAGCCTGGGACAGACCCACAGGCTCCGCCACGGCACCTCAGGGAGGCGGGGCCAGCCTGCTTCTAGCTGCAGAGAGCGGCTTCCACAATCAAACTCATCTTCCTCATTACAGTGAAGCCCTCAGCGATCACAGTGTCCTGGGAAACGCCTCAGTTCTGCGAGGCCAGGAGGGCGCGTGTGCAGCAGGGGCTGTGGCAGCAAAGGGCAGCTGGGCACGGGGTGGTGGCCCCTCCGGCAGCCAGGGCGCCTCACCTCCCAGGGGCAGGGTTTGGTACTTGCTGTGGCAGCAGCTGCTGGAGGGGGGGCCGTGCATCTGACCTCAGACTGTCCTCCACGGTATACACCCAGCTTCTGACAACCTTGACCAAATGCTACCCACCCTGGGAGCGGGAAAGGCGGTCAGCATCCCTCCATCACGGAAAGGGAGGCTGTAGGTGTGAGCACCAGTTTCCGGAAATCTAGGGAGAGCAGTGCCCCAGGCACTATGCCAGCCTCTGCCGTCCCCTGGGTTTCTCATGGTACGAACACCAGACAGAGGAGCCAGGATGAACCCTGTGCTATTGGACTGGAATAGGGGGTGTGAACTCGGAGCCCAATTTAGAGATAAATATGGAAATAAATAGTGCGCAAATGTGCGCAGACATAGGTGTGTATGATTCTACACACACCCACACCCACCCACCCACACACACAAACACATATTCCCTAGCTCTGTCTGGGGCCCACAGCAGCCCAAAAGCCATGAGCACCCCACGTGCCCACCTCTGGGCTCTAACACCATCCCACCATCCTCCACTCAAGGGAGTCGGGTTCTCTAGAGAAACAGCTGACTCCAGGACCAGCGGGAAAGTAAGGATGAGCGACAGTGGTGTGCAGAGAGGACACGCAGTCAGAACGCTGGTCCCCCCAAAGGATGCGGGCCAGCTCGGTGGGGCGACCGCGGCCAAGTCAGGGACAATGTGAGCATCAAAATCAATAACGACAGTGCGGGGACAGCGTGGGGACAGCGTGGGGACAGCATGGGGGGTGATGCGAGCAGAACAGCAAACCCTGCGTCCAGGAAGCCACGAATGAAGCAAGGGTGGCACACAGGACGTTCATGCAACACCTAAGGACCCGCCAGCAAAGACGCCCTGATGACTGTGGAAGAGGAGTTGGGGAGACGCCCAGCAGGTGCTCCCCACCAAGTGACACCCTGAAATCCGGACTACCTGATAGGAAAGCTTCTGTGACACTCCTGCCAACGGTGAGGAAACGTCAGAAAAAGCCAAAGTGAGGGACATTCTTTCTACAGAAGAACTGGGTGGGAACTTTGCTTTCAAAGCAAAAGGCAAAGGAAGCGTGGGGAGCGCCTGTCGGAAGGGCAGCCCTGGGATGGCCCGTGCACTTGAGTGGGGCCCTAGCCACCTGGCCGGCACGTGTGCATCAGTGTTAGTGTGCTGGAGGAGAACGCCCTCACATGTAGAAAATACACACTAGGGCACAGGGGATGCGGCAGCAGGCGGGCAGCTCAGTCGCGAAAGGTTCTGGGAGAAACGTAATCTGGACGGCACTGCAGCTGCTTTGTAAGTCGGAGATCGCTTAGAATTTAAAAAGCCTAATACGAAGCGAAGACCCCTGCGGTGGGCGTGCCCCCCCCTCCCCCCTCCCGCCCCCGCACCTTTCCGTGCATCAGCAGGCGGATGGTCAGCGTCACGTTCAGGCCACCTTCTGAGACCTTGGACTCCATCTTTCTTCCAAAATGTAGCTGGGGGTGGTGGCTCAAGGTGCCGAGGGTGCCGTGAGGAAGGACAGATGGGGCCCAGATGGTGTCACCTGGCAAGGGAAGGCACACGTCAGGTGACCGGGCCTGGGCGGGCGGGTGGGTCGGTGGGCTGCCGCCTTCAGCATCGCTGCTGGGGAAAGGCAGAGGCTTCCTGGGCACCCCAGTCAGCACGAGGAAGGGCTGGCCCCGGGACTCACAGTGTGGCACCTGTGGGGGCCTGGGGTACATGGCAGGGGGGATGGGCCTCAGGGAAAGCCCGCCAGCGAGTGACCTGGCCTCACTGCTGACTAACGCGTGGTCCTGGGCCTCAGTGTCACCTCTGTGATGAGGGACACCGGACCAGCTCCCTCAGCCGCTGGAGGGGAAAAGGGGTGACCAGCAAGCCTGGGGACCCCCGTGTGTCTGCTCTGCTGTCACCTTGGATCTGCCCATTTCCCACCACATTGGTGCCAGAATCCTCCCCTTCACCCTTAAAAAGCCAGGAGATTACAGATCTGTGTTCCCTTTATGTCTAGAGTCGAGATTCCTTAGTTATCCTCATTCTAAAGTGGACTCAGTCTCTATTAACTAAACTGCCAAACAGCTGAGTGTCCCCCTTTATAAAGTTTTCAGAAAATGCTTTACATCCCATATCACGGGTCCGCTTATTGTATAATTTCTGCAGTGTATCGGTTCAGCACTTCGCCCGCCAGGCAACATTTAGGCTCCGTTTTAAGATTTACAGGCAAGGAATGGTCACAGTAGCGGACCTGAAGGATGGTTAGAGAGCGAGGTGCGCGTGCGGGTGACTCAGCCTGACTGTGTGGAGGACAGAGCCGAGAGGCCCCCGCCCAAGGTCCGCACAGCGTCCAGGTCTGAGTTCAAACGATCGGAGTGGCACCAAATAGACATGGCTCCCTGCCACGCAGACACCCTGCAGCAGCCCTGCAAAGCCCTTCCTAAGCTCAGGGTGCGCGCCAAGGCTAAGGTGCCTGCACCGATGAACCGGACGGCGGGGGGTCCAGGCGGGGATGCCACGCCTCCTTTTAATTAGAAACATCTCCGCCAGGGTCTGGGGCCATCTGTTATGTAAATGTTTCCAGCCCACGGTGGAGAAAGTGGGTCAGCGAGCGCCAGGGGTGCTCCAGGCTGCAGGCCGTCAGCCGCCATCAGTCACACGGGCCAGTGAGCGCCGGCCTGCTTCACGTGGCCACGAGTGGGCAGCCCAGGCCTCCGTGGACCCTGGGCACGGAAGCAGCCCCGGGGGCTGTTCAGGTCAACCGGACTCAGTACCCCCGACCCTGAAGAACCCACCCTGAGATGGCAGGCGAGGGGCGCCGGGAAGGTGGGGGCATCCTCTGGCCATCCCGCCAGGACCCGGGACACCTCCCATCAGAGGCCACCCCAAGTGTGCTGGGCCCGCTTCCCACCTCTGTGGTGGCCAGGGATGCCCTGCAGGAAGCAGCAGCTGCACTCCTGTGGGTACAGCCGTCCACACCACGCCAGGCGGCGAGTTCATCAGGAAAAACCTCTTCCTGTGACTCACTCCTCCCCACACTTGGTGTCCAGAAACCGGCAGATCCCTCTCGCCAGCGAGGACCCCTCCATCTGTCCTCCTCATGCTGGGGATTTAATATATTTTACTCCACTTGGTGAGAGGAAGAGGAGAAGCAGACATGGTCCCCCGATGGGGCCTGGCAGGAGGCCCCCCGCTTCTCGCCTCCCCCCACCCCCAGAAGCCCGTCTAGTCCGTGGTTCAAATGCCTCTCTGTGCTGACACCATCCTCAGATGCGCCTGAGCCTAGATCTCACCCTGCACCCCACTCCCTGGGCGCCCTGATTTCTGACGGACGCCCCCAGTCCACGTGCGCAGAGATGGGCTGTCATGTCCGTGTTCTGCTCAGGCCCAAGACCTGGCACGATGACCCCTTCTCCGACCCACCCCATTTGTTACCAAATCCTGACACACGGGGGCAGCGTCCGCGATTTATTCCTCTTTTCTAGTGTCTTGAGGAAGAAGCTGGTGGCATGGGTTTAAACCCTTACTTTTGGCCTGATACAATGTTCAGTTCTATAAACTTCTCTCTACACGTGGCTTTCGCTGTGTCCCACACATTTCTATATTTGTGCTTTCTGTCCACTCATTTCAAAAGACTTAATTTCTCTTTTGATTTCTTTTTTGATTCATGGGATATTTTGAAGTGTGTTATTGAGTTTTCAAATATTTGGAGATTTTCTAGATAGCTTTCTTCTGTTGATTTCAAATTTAATTCCATTACAGTTAGACAGCATATTTTGTAATACTTGAGATATTTTAAATTGATTGAGAATTGCTTATGGACCAGAACGTGGTCTATCTTGTGTGACTGGGTGGGATGTTCTACAGATGTCACTAGAGCAAGATGGCTGGCCATGCTTTTCTGTCTGCTTACCCCAATATTGAGTAGGAATGCCGACGTCTCTGTGATTGTGGATGTGTCTGTTTCTCCTGCAGTTCTATCTTTTTTTGCTTCATGTATTTTAAGCTCCATCGTTAGCATCGTAACATCTAGCATTGTTATGTTCTGTGGATGAATTGACCCCTTTACCATTATGAAAGATCCTTCTTTATCTCTGGTAATATTCTTGACTCTGAAATTTACTTTGACATTAATACAGACACCCGACCTTACTACTGGTTAGTGTTAGCATGGTGTCTCTTCTTCCATCTCTTATTTTTAATTTATTTGTGTCTTTATATTCAAAGTGAGTTTCTTGTAGGCAACATATAGTTGCCTACAAGAAACTTTTTAATCTTTTTCGACAATCTGCCTTTTAATTGGGGGTGTTAGGACTATTCACAGTGATTGTTGATGTGGTTGAGTTTAGGTCTATCATTCCACTATTTGTTTTCTGCTTTCACCATCTGTTCTTCGTTCCCCCGTGTCTATGTTTCCTCTGCCACATTTCGGATTAATTGCATACACTTTGTGATTCCACCTTGTCTCCTTCGTTCACTAACTAGTCTCCACTCTGGGTTTTGTCACCCAGGCAGTGGCTTCAGGGCTTAGGCACAGACCTCTAACCTGACTCAGCCCGTGAGCTGCGGCCTCGCCGCCTGACGGGTGCAGGACAACCCGACAGCAGGGTGTTCTCCTTTCTCCTCTCGGCCTTTGCCCTGTTACTGCCACACGTTTTAGTTCCACCTATGTTATAGATCCTACAGTACTTTATTTTTTAAATTTAAACAGTCAATTCTCTTCTAAAGGGATTTGGATAATCATAAAAGAGTCTTTCATGCTCAACCATGTAGCTCTGCTATCATTTTTCTTCTACCGTAAGAATTTCCCTTAATATTTGTGTAGGGCAGGTCTGCTGGTGATGAGTTCTCTCAGCTTTGGGTGTGTCTGGACAGTCACCTTCTTTTGAAGGCTGTCTCACCTGGTGCAGAATTCCAGGTGGGCCGTGGTGCCCTTCCCTCCTCACCGCACTGTGTCTGGAGGGGTCTACGGCAGTCTCCCCTTTGTCCTCTGAACGTAACCTGCTTTTCTCTAGCATATTTAAAGGTGTTTCTCTTAATCACTGGTTCTGAGCAATTATGTTATTATGCTGTGCCTTGTGTTTTTGTTCTCGGGGCTTCATTGAACTTCTTGGATCTGCAGTCTTAGAATTTTCATCAAATTCGGAAAATTGCAGCCATTGTTTTCTCGAGTATATATTCTGCTCCCGCCCCCGCGCAGGGAGGGCCTCCACCTGCAGGCATGGCAGGCTCTGCCCTCTGTCCCTGTGCCTCACGGAGTGAGGTGCCATTCTCCTCTGCCTCACTGGATGGGCCGCTCTGCTGCTGACCAGCCAGCGCCCTTGGCACCTCGGACGCTGCAGTGTCACCCCCAGAAGCCCGGCCCGCATCCTTCTCTGTGTCATCCACGTCTCCACTGAACACGCTCGACCTTCCTCTTGCTTCCTGAACACAGGCTGTACAGTCACAACGATGACATCAGTGTCCGTGTCCCCTGGTTGTGTAACTGTCGTCGTTTCTGGGTCGAGGGCCAGGCAGTGGAATGCAGCCCTGACACCGCGTGACCGTGAAGAGAGTGCTTCCTGTGTGGGTTACAGAGTGAGCGCCGGCGGCGCCTGGTCACTTCTGGGGGCAGCACAGCCAACAGCCACCAGCCAAGGGTGGAGGAGACCCAGGCGCTGCCTCAGACGAACCTGAAGGCCTGGCCCATCTCTGAGCCGCACGGCTCTTCCCGATTCCTCGGGCGGGATCCTGCACGTGGTCAGGGTGCCCTCCTCGGTTCAGTCCCATCTATAAGGAAATCATCCAAATCTGACCACCAGCTCCCAGTGCATGGGAGACACAAATCCATTTCGACCGCTTTGCTCAGCTCCTCGGCTGGAGGACACGAGTCACCTCGTCCCACTGACACAAAGCCTGAGGCTAGAGTTAAGGGAAGGGTGGCCGCAGGGACAAGGCCCGGGATGGGAACCCGCAGACCTCACCCCGCAACCCAGGTCTCATGTTTGCTCTGATCTCTCCTGTGCAGAAAGCCTGCAGGTGCCCTGCCACAAATCCCAGTCCCCGGCCGATGTCGCCCAGCACCGGGAAGGGACACTCAGTCCACGTCTGTGGCGTCCCGAGGAAGGACTCCAGCTGCCCTGGTGTGGGTCCTGCACTGAGGTCACCGGGGGAAGCAGGGCCGGGAGCTGGCCTCAACGCCCAGGCAGGGCGGAAGCAGCCACGTGCTACATCCACATGTAAGAGCGCCCCCTGGTTTTCAAGGGCATCTGCCCCAGGATGCCAGGCTGGGGAGATCTGGGGGGATGGAGGCAGGTTTTGTGACACTGCAATCCCTTGTGTCTATATGAAACCTCATGTCCTTCCCTCAAGGACGTTGGGGCCACAGATGGGTGTACACTCAGAGCCGAGGGGCACGCCCAGCAACACGTATCTGTGGCCATTTCCAAGTCCTGCCGCCTGCGCTTTGGTGGGGAGACTAAGATCCAGGCGAGCGGCGGGGAGAGCGGGTCTCCCGGCGGCGCTGCGATTCCCTTGGGAGGGAAAACGGGCTGATGTGACACTAGGGGGAGCAGGTGCAGCCTCACATTTGCTGCACGGCCGGTCCAGGCTGTGGAGTCCGCCTGCAAAAGAGACCAGCTTGAGTCTGGAGGAGCCCCGCTGAGCCCGGCCGACAGTCCCCCCACTCAGATCTGGGCAGGATGGGGTGGAGGGCAGAATCCTGACGATTTCTAAACATACCCCAGGCTTGTGTGACTGGACTCTTCTCCAGTCACAGGAAACACACACAGAGGGCGTGGCGTCTGTGCTGCCGTCCCCGGCAGTCGAGGGGGTGCTTGCACCTGACGAGTCCGCTCCGCTGGCCCCGCAGCGCCTCTGAGCTTTCCGGCCTGCACTCTGCTGCTCCCTACCAGCCACCACCTCCCGGTGTCCAAAGAGGAAGCAGGAGAGAAAGGTACATTCAGGAAGCAGACATATGGGCTATTTGACAGGCGAACTTTATAATCATCACATGTACAGATTCTGTTCACGTGTGTAAAATACACTCATTTACTTTTCACTTAAAACTCCTGGTGGATTTAAGAAGTCAGCATCAATGGGTGGCTCTGGGTAAACTGCTGAAGCTGCATTTAGGAAGCTGGCAGGAGGGTGAAGTTACCTGTGATGCCAAATGCCTGGTCACTGCAGAGGACTATCCTGCCGCTGAGCAGCCAACCCCCAGGGGAAGACTCCTGAGAATGCCTCTGATGGCCCCTCCAGGGACACCTGCCTGGTGAAGCCACATGGCTACCCCTGCTGTGGCACAGCCCTGCTGGATAGGGCACAGCCCTGCTGGATAGGGCACAGCCCTCCTGGATAGGGCACAGCCCTGCTGGATAGGGCACAGCCCTCCTGGATAGGGCACAGCCCTCCTGGATAGGGCACAGCCCTGCTGGATAGGGCACAGCCCTGCTGGATAGGGCACAGCCCTCCTGGATAGGGCACAGCCCTGCTGGATAGGGCACAGCCCTGCTGGATAGGGCACAGCCCTGCTGGATAGGGCACAGCCCTCCTGGATAGGGCACAGCCCTGCTGGATAGGGCACAGCCCTCCTGGATAGGGCACAGCCCTGCTGGATAGGGCACAGCCCTGCTGGATAGGGCACAGGAAACAGGGCGTCAAAGACCAGTACCAGAGCCAGTGCTGGCTGCTCCCGCCCCTGTTCTTTCCTACAAGAACACATAAATGCAAGACGCAGGTTGAAATTTGCCTCGTAGGTAACTGGTAATAAATAACTTTGTTAATTCAACAAATATTTCCTGGGCAATTACTAAGCTCCAGGCACTGTGCTGTCCTACAAAGAGAAGTAAACAGGGCACCTTCCTGAGGGAGGGACGGGCCTGTCAAGAAATCCTTATGGTGATACAGGAGCCAGAGGAATGGGAGGAGCACTGGGCCCACGTGGGAGACAGCCCCACCCAATGTGGAGCGCTCTGGGTGTCAGTCACAGGCCAGGCTGAGTCCTCAGGCAGCAGCACTTGGGGGCTGTGAGTGCTCCTGGGGGGAGCTCTGAGAAGGACTGTTGCCCCAACTCCCAGAACGGCCCTTAGGGCAGTGGCTACACTGTTCATCCCATCCCAGGAGGGTGGTGTACCTGCAAGATTCAAGTCTGGGAAAGGAGATGCTGCCGCACCTGGTATCCCAGGGCTCAGCTGGTGGTCTAGGGCTCACCTGGCCGTCTTACAATGACAGAGCATGGAGGCCTTGGCACTGAAGTCGAGGTGTGTGTGTGCCACCCCTCGGGGCCTGATTCAGGAGACCCAGGTGGTCCTAGAAGCTGCATTTAAGGTTCTCCAGACTCCTTTTGAGCAAGGCCATGTTTGGGAGCCACTGGTCCTAATCCCCACCCCAACTCTTCCCCCACTCCATCTGTTAGGAATTCTGGGAGGCTGCCAGTAATAGGAACCAACCAACCACATAACCCCAGGCCTGCTTTTCTCCTTTTGTGAAAGAAATCTGGAGGAGGCAGTGAGTTGGGGGCAGGGCAGACGTGGGAGGTAACGGTGAGGAAGTGAAGGCAATGCCTCCTTTCACGAGTAGAACACCTACATTATATGTATATAATGTAATATCTGGGCAACACTGAAAAGTTGCACAAAGGGGATACTCAAAAACACTGTCAATAAGTCAAAATGGAATTATTAAAAAAATGTTGAGTAACCCACAGGAAGGCAGGAAATAAGGAAACAGAGAAACAAAACATAGGGAGAACAAACAGAAAACAAAAGATGAAACGGCAAACTTAAGCCCTAACATCTCAATAATTACATTAAATGTAAATAGTCTAAATTTACCAATTAAAAAAACAGAATGGCAGAGTGGATTAAGAAAAATGACTCAACCATATGCTGTCGATAAGAAACTCATTCACTTCAAATAGAAAGATGTAAGCAGACTGAAAATAAACTCATCGGAAAAGATGTGTCACACAACCACTAATCAAAAGAAAGCAGGAATGGCTATATTAATATCAGATAATATTGACTTCAGAGCAATGAAAATCATCAAAGATGGAGAGAGGCATTATATAAAGATGAGTCAACCCATGAAGAAGCAATAGCAAGCAATCCTAAAAGTGTATGAATCAAACACTAGAACAGTAAAATATGTGAAGACTGACAGAACTGAAAGGAAAAATATAGAAATCCACAATTACAGCTGAAGATTTCAACAGCGTCTCAACAACTGAAAGAATAGCTAGGCAGAAAATTAGCAGGGATATAGAACTCACACCACCATCAATCAACTAACTGGACCTAGTCAACATTTATAGCACATCTGGCACCAGCAGAACACACACAGAATATATACCAATGCAGAACATATCCTTGGCCATAAAACAAACCTCAACAAATTTAAAAGACTCAAAATCGTATGGTGTGTTCTCAGGTCACAAAAGAATCAAACTAGAAATCAATAACAGAAATAACAGAAAAATCTCCAAGCACACGGAAACTAAAACAACACCCATTTAAATAATCCTCAGGTCAAAGAGGCAATCTCAAGGGTTATAAAAATATGTTGACCTGAATGTATAATGTATACCTGAATAAAAATACATACCCGAATAAAAATACAACATATCAAAAATTGTAAAACACAACTAAAGCACTGCCTAGAGGGAAATTTATAGCACAAAATACATATATCAGAAAAGAGAAAAAGTCTCAAACCAATAATCTAAGCTCTCATTTTAAGAATCTAGAAAAAGAACAAAATAAATTCAAGCAAACAGAAGAAAGGAAATAAGACAGAAATAATTAAAATTGGAAACAGAAAAACCAGAGAAAATCAATAAAATAAAGAGCTGATTCTTTGAAAAGGTCAATAAAATTGACAGACTTCTAGGACGACTGACAAAGAAAGAAGACAAAACATCATTATAAGGAATGAATCAGGAGCTATTGTTAAGAAACTTGCATACATCAAAGGGATAATAAAGGAACACTAAGAACAACTCTACACAAATAAATTGACTTAGATAAACTGACCCACTCTTTGAAAAAGACAAACTACCACAACTCATCCAATATGAAACTGATAATTTGAATAGCCCTACATAACTGTGAAGGAAATTGGGTTCATAATCTTAAAACTCCCCTGCAAAAATTCTCCAGATCCAGATGGTTTCACTAGAGGATTCTACCAACAGTTTTAAGAAGAATTAATACCAGTTCTACATTATCTCTTTCAGAAAACGGAAGAGAAGAGAAATAGTTTCCAATTCATTTGATGAAGCTAGTATTACTAGCCTGATACAAAAATCAGTACAAAAGATGGTACAAAAGACAGTACAAAAGGAGAAAACTGCCCTCAAGAATACTGGTGCAAAAATCCTTTAAAAACATTAGCAAATAGAACTCATCAGTATATAATAAGAATTATACACTATGTCCACTCTTCCAGCGATGCAAGGCTGGTGCAGTATTTAAAAATCAACTCGTGTAATCAATCATATTGACAGACCTAAAGAAGATATCACTTGATTATATTGTGCAGAAAGGCACTTGACAAAATTCAACACCCACTCGTGATAAAAACTCTCAGGAAAAAACACAGGAATAGAAGGGAACTTCCTCAACTCGATAAAGAGCATGCACAAAAAGACCTTCGTCCAACATCACACTTAGGGTTAAATCCTTTCCCCTTAGAACAAGGCACAACATCTCTCCTTTCACGGCCATTACTCACACAGTCGGGGAGGTCAGTCAGTGCAAAAAGGCAGGAAAGGTAATGAGACGAAAAGATAAAATTGTCCCTATTTGCAGATGACATGAACTACTTAGGTGTAAATCTAACAAAACGTGTAGGACTTATATGCTGAGAACTACAAAATGTTGAAAGAAATTAAAGATCTAAATAAATGGAGAGACAGAACACAGATTGCAAGACTCATCATAGTAAAGATGTCAGTTCTCTCCAAGTTGACATACAGCTTTAACATAATTCCTATTAAAATTCCAGCAAGAATTTCAGCGATACAGACAAGATCATTGTAAAATCTATACGGAAAGGCAAAGGAACTAGAATAGCTAAAACAATTCTGACAAAGGAAAATAAAGTAGAAGGAACTGGTCTCCCCAATTTCAAGACTTATTATACAGCTGCTGTAATCAAGGCTGTGGTGTTGGTGGAGAAAATCAATGGAGCAGATACAGAATCCAGAAACAGAGCCACACAAATATGCCCAACTGATTTTTGACAAAGATCTAAAAGCAGTTCAACGGAGGAAAGACAGAAAGACAGCTTTTTTCAACACATGGTGCTGGAGCAACTGGACATCTGTAGGCAAAAATGGACTTTTTGAACTAAACTTTATACCTTATATAAAAATTAACTCAAAAAGGATCACAGAGTCAAATGTAAAACGTAAAGCAACGAAACTTTCAGAAAAGAAAAGGAAAAATCCTAAGGGTCCATGGTAAGGCAGAATTCTTAGACTTGACACTAAAAGCGTGATATACAAAAGGGAAAACTGATAAATTAGATGTGTCAAAACTAAAGACCTGTGCTTTGCCAAAAAACATATTAAGAGGATAAAAAGACAAGCCAAGACTGGGAGAGAATATTTGCAAACCACACACCCGACACAGAACTAGTTTAAAGCATATATAATGATCAAACTCAACAGTAAAAACGAAACAATCCAATTAGAAAACGGGCAAAAGACATGGACATTTCACCAAAGAGGATAGACAGGTGGCAAACAAGCACATGAGAAGATAGATGTTCAGTATCATTAGCCATCAGGGAAATGCAAATTAACACCACGGGAGGGGCCATCGCTCACTTGTCACAACGGCCAAAATAAACAGCAGTGGCCACACCGAGCCCGGAGAGGATGCGGGGCTGCGGGCAGGCCACTCGGATGCTGCGGGGATGTGGCCTGCTCACTTGGAAGACGGTCTGACAGTTTCTTAAAAAACTAAACATGCAACTACCATTCGACCTGGTGGTTGCACCCCTGGGCGTTTATTATAGAGCAATAAAAATTTATGCCCTCACAGCAGGCTGTGATTTTATTTGTAATTGCCAAAAACAGGAAGCAGCACCTTCATCCAGTGGTTGGTTAGCCAGTCACGGTGCATCCCTGCCAGGGGCAGCGCGACAGGGACCGCACACGCGGCACCTACTCCGCCACAAAGCGGAACAAACTGCTGACGCTCTCAGCAACGGGAGGAACCTCGGAGAATTAGGCTGAGTGAAAAAAGCCAGTCCCCAAAGGTCACACACTGTATGATTCCACTTACACGACATTCTTGAAATGACAAAATTACAGAAATGAACAGATCACTGCCTGCCTCGGTCCAGGCTGCATGACCTTACCCTCCTCCCTCCCAGGCTCAGGCTGGTTCGCAAACCCCCCAGTTCCCAGGAGAGGGCAGAGGAAACACTCACGAAGGAACATGTCTTGTGAGGCCAACAAAAGGATGCAGAAAAGTACCAGGAAGCAGAGCGAACCGCGGCCAACCAAGCTGCCCCTCTCTTCCACATCCTCTCTTCATCTGAGTTGGTCCAATTTGAAAAGTGAGTTTGTTTTCAATTTCATTGGTTTCTGGTCTTGTTTTATTATTTCCTCCCTTCTGCTTGCCTTTTCTTTTCTTTTAGTTTCTTAAGGTAAAAGCTTGGATAATTGTTTGCAGACGTTTTCTCATGTTAGCATTTCATGCCATAGGTTTCTCTAGAGGCACTGACTTCCTTGATTCCTACCAATTTAGAGATGTGCGTTTATTATATATATTCTATTATTTCCCAATATTCCAAAATATTTCCTAAATTCCTTTGATACAGCACATTGACCGCATTATTTAGAGGTGCGTGTTTTGATCTTCAAGTATTTGGAAAATTTTAAGTTACCTTTGGTTACTGATTTCTAGTTTAGTTTCACTCTGGTCAGAATATATACTTTTTGTGATTTCAACTGTTTTAAGTTCGTTAGGCTTTTGTGTTTTTTTACACAGAGCACGGTCCACCTTGGGAACACCCTGTGTGCCACGAACATGCCCCTCCTGCGGCCAGGTGTGGCGTCCTGCAAGGCCCCTTGTCCCGTCAGTCACTGAGAGCGCAGCTGGATCTCCAACTACAATCGTGAATTTATCCTCCTCTCTGTTCTATCAGGTTCTGTTTCTTGTGTTTTGAGGCTCTGTTAGGTGACGTATGTACATTTGGGGCGGATGTGTCTTCCTGGACAATTGACCGTTTTATATTCACACAATGCCCTTCTTACCCCCGTCACCGTCTCGTCCGGAAGCCTACTTCTTCTGATGTGAGTGTAGTCACTCCAGCCTGGTTTTGATCAGTGTTCACATGACATATCTTTTTCTGTCAACCTGCCAAGAGCATTATATGTCATGTTGGTGTCTTGCTGGCTGCACACAGATTGATCTTGCTTTTTTTTCCACTCTGACCATCTCTTACATTTAACTGATCTGTTTACACAATTTACTTTTTATATTTCAGATTTAATAACTGTCCGCTCTAATGTCTGTGTATGTGTATTATACACGTGTGTTGTATAATTATGAAATAATTTCAGATTCATGAGTAGCTGCAAAAATAATACAGAGTTTCTGTGTACCCTTCACCCAGCTTCCATTTGACATAACTGCAGTGCATTAGCAAAACCAGTAAGGGACACTGGTCAAGCACTGTTACCTCAATGGCCCCAGTTTGTACACGCCCTTCTTTTGGTGTATGGGTCTATGGAATTATATCACGTGTGTAGATTTCTCTAACCACGCACACAAGTGGGACCACCATGCAGAGCTCTGTAGGTGGTCCCTTCATAGGCTCACTCTCCTAGGCAAGCCCTGATCTGTTCTATGTCGCTACAATTGTATCATTTCAAGAACTTCATATAAATCCAATCAAACAAATGCTACTGCTCTTGAGGTCTAGAACCCAAGCTGCTGTACCTAACAGAAGTCTGTTCATCCTGGTGGCTGGGGGGCATGGCTGCACCACGACTTGTGCATCCAGTCACCCCAGGAAGGACATCTGGGTTGGTTTCGGCTCTGGTGGATTACACATAAAGCAGCTGGCAGCAACAGGGTGCACGTTTTTGTGTGAACACAAGGTTGCATTTTTCTGTGATAAGTACCCAGGACTGTGATTTTTTTTTAACTTTTTATTTTATATTGGAGTATAGCCGATTAACAATGTTGTGATAGTTTCAGGTGCATGGCAAAGCACGACTGTGATTATTGAATCATATGTTAAGTGTACCTTTAACTTCTTAAGAAACCGGCAAATTATTTGTGGGAGGAGCTGTGCAGTTTTCCACCCCTCCAACCGCCCCCCACCCCACGCCCCTGCCCAGGGCAAGACAGGCCCAGCACTCTGTTCCCGTCAGCACTTGGGGGTGTCAGTGTTTTACTTCGGCCATTTTTATAGACGGTGGTGACGTCTCCTTGCGACTGAACCTGCTTTCTCCTAACAGCTAACGGTGCTGAATACCCATCCAGGTGCGTATTTGCCATCTCTTCACCCTCTCTGGAGAAGTGTGTGCTCAGGTCTTTTGTCCATCTTCTAATCGGACTGTCTTGTTTTCTTTCCATGGAAGTTAAAGGGCTTGGCCTGTATGCTGTGGACACAGTCTTTTGCTGGATATGTGATTTACAACGATTGTCTCTGAGGCTCTGGTTCGTCTTTTCATATCGTAACAGGATCTTTCATGAAGCAAATGCTTCTAATTGTGATGAAATACAAGTTCTCAATTTTATCTTCTATGACTTTTGTTTAAAATTTTTATCTTTTATGAGCGAGCCTTCTTTTCCTATATTTTCTCCTAAATAGGTTATAATTTTAGATTTTACATTTGGATGTTTGATCCATTTTGAGTTAATTTTATGTAAGTTGTGAAGTTCAAGTCAAGGGGTTTTTTGTTTTGTTTTGTTTTATGCATTAGCCAATTGTTTCAACACCACGTTTTGAAAAGACTGCCCTTTCTGTATTAAGTTGCTTTATTACCTTTGTCAAAAATCAGTTGTCCATATGTGTGTGGGTGTATTCTTGACTCTATCCTGTTTGATTATGTAAGTGCCTATCCATCCACCAATACCACAATGTCTGGATTACTGCAGCATTATGGTGACATAAAATTACTCCAACTTCAATCTTTTTAAAAATTCTCTTGGTTTAACTAGTTCCTCTGTGTTTTCACATAAATTTAAAAATCATCTTGTTTGCATCTGCAAACAGTCCTGCTGGGACTCTGACAGGAGCTGCGTTAAACCTGCAGACCCACTTGGAAGCACTGGCACCGTTACGTTGAGTGTCCCAGCTGTGAACACGGAGGTCTCTTATTTAGATCTTTGATTTCTCTCATCAGTATTTTCTAGTTTTCAGCACACAAATTCTGTGCATATTTTGTTACACATATAGCAAGTATATAACTTTCTGGAGTTCCCGTAAATGGTGTGTTTTGAATTCTGGTTTCTGATTGTTCATTGATGGTATATAGAACAATATTGACTTCTGTATGTAGACCTTGCTTTCTCAACAACTTGCTAATTATTACTAGTTCCAGGAGTTTTTTTGGTAGCCTTAATGGGATTTTCGAGGTAGACAATCGTGTTTTTTACAAATAGAAATGGTTTATTTCTTCCTTTCCAATCTGTATGCCTTTTCTTTTATTTACTTGTCATATTGAACTAGCTAGAACTGTGTCCTCTGTTCAGCAGGAGTGGTGAGAGCAGACATCCTTGTCTTGTTAATGATTTTAGGGGGAAAGCAGTAGCTTTTCACCATTAACTATGATGTGAGTTGGTAGGTGTCGCTTACTCCATTGCTCCAGAACCAAAACCTCATTTGATCTTTTATATTGATTCAATTGGCAAAATCTATTTATAACCAGTACTATTTAGTGAAATTCTGATAAAACAAATTCTCCAATCATTCTTTTTTAAAGGAATATTCAAATCAAAAGAATTCTAGTACAATGACTACTGTCCTAATAAGACATGCAGCTATAACGTGCAGCCAACCGCACACGGTACACAGGCTTGCCCTTATGCAAATGCACTCTGTCCTAACACGGGAGGGCCAGTCCCAGCCCTGTTTTACATATGAGTCCCACAGAACTGAGTGACAACAAGTTGGCTCCAGAGCTCATGCTCCTGACCAGCAGACAGGTGAACTAGTCAAACATAAACCATTGACAGCATTTGTTTCAGATGTGAAGAGAGAAGAGCCACGTTTGAAAGTGGCATGTGATGCCCGAGCCCTGAGGCACTCTTCTGAGGGGAGGGCCAGTAGACTCGGACATTAAAGCAGAAGCCGTTTTACAGCAGTCACACTGCCTACAGGTGCAGCATGCGTCAGCGCGGGATTTCTCGCCCAGAGACGGGAGCTGGAGGAGTCCCGCCAGCCAAGCGCCATCTGAGGCCCGCACGGCTGCAGCGAGCGCACGGCGGCTCTGCCCCGTTAGCTGTGCTTTGTCCAGAGCTACACGCAGGGCCTCAGCTGTGCCGGGGAGAGACCGTGGAGGGGCCCTGGGGGGAGGGCCCGCACACTTGATTTATCCTGTTTAACAGCTCACTGCCCCGTCAGGCTGCAGGAGGCCAGGACAGCACAAACCCACAGAGCTTCTTGGCTGCTTTCGGCTCCTGGAGGACTCACAGCGCAGAGCACGTCCTTGAGGCCGGGGAGGAGGGAGATTTCTGCAGGAAAATGCTCTCGCCGGCCTCAGGTAATGTTAGAAAGACGCTCGGGCCGACACAGCCTGACTTCAGTGAGCACTGCACACAGCCTGCCGGCTCCTCACTCAAGTGTCCGGACAGACAGACGTGCCAGGCTGGGAGGCTGGCTGCCTGCTCACCTCCCTCCCTGCTGCAGAGGCCGTGGAGCGCGGGTCTTTCCTCTTGCTGGGAAGGTGCGGGCTTCACCCAGGGATACTCCTGTCCTACATCTGGGGAAGCGCCCAGGGTCCAGGGTGTCACCTACATCAGAGCGTATGGCTTGCAAACATTCTGATTATTTCAAACACACCGTTTCAAGATTAATAACACCTCTGTTGCGGAGATGGCAGGACTCCCTTGGATCCGACTCTGGTCCTGCGGTGAGGCCTGGGTGTGGACTTGACCCTCCCGAGGCCGTGGCTCCCGGAGCCCGACTTCTCTGTGCACCGGCCACTGCACACAGCAGGTGCTCGGCCTGTCTGTGCACCGTTTGCCTTCCCTGGACCCTCAGGCCACACTGGGAGGCTGACCACGGCAGGGACCGTCCATCTAACACTTGGTTCCTAGCAGGGGCCTGTGCTGGGGGTGCAGGACCAAGCAAGGAGGAGCCCTCACCCTCCAGGGGCTCAGGTTGGTGGACAAACAGGCTGCAGGCTGGTCCGCTGTCCGTCCAAAAGGCTGAGTCCACGTTCGGTCCCTCCCCCGCCCCTCGGCTGTGTGCTCCAAGTAGGTCAGAGAGGCGAAAGCGCCTCTTCTGGAGAGGAGAGGACAGTCGCTCACGGCCTCCGGGCCAATGGGATGTGAAGGTCGAGAGGCTGGGGAACGGTCCCCACGGAGAGCGTGGGCGGCCTCCCTCCTGCCCTCGCCCTGGACGGGGGATGGGACATCTGGACGGGGCGCCAGGTGCGGGCGAGCCGCGCGTCAGGGGAAGTTGGAGACAAGGGCAGGAGCGCACGGAGCCCGCCCCTGGGGCTGCAGACTTGGTGCTCTGCAGGCGTCGGTCCAAGAACAGCTTGGGTTTTCTGATGTTGCGTGACTTGGCCCAGTGCAGCGGACTGGAGGCCGGCGGGAGAGAAGCGGCAGGGATGGAGCCGTGCTTATCCACCCCGCCGTCCGGCGACGTGTCCCTGCACGTGTGTGTGCTGGGCGTCCGCCCAGGACATCAGGATGAGCCGGGTGCGCGGCACAGCACGGAGGGTAGAGGCCGGGTGCAGCCCAGGCAGAGCCCCCGGGAGCCTCCAAGGCGGAGGCACAGCCGCAGTCATGCGGGCAGCAGGCCCCTCACTGGGGAACCGGTCCCGCCGCGGGCCCGCAGTTCCAGCCTCTGATCAGCTAGGAACTCTGAGTCAAATATTAACAGACAGAATCGGCAATGTTGGAGGACTACTAATCACAACACCTCAGGGAGGTTTACACCTGGAATAGACAGGTAATTTAATACCGGGAATCCTGTCAACATGATTAATAAATTAAATAATCATACAAACAGTAACAACACCTAAAGCTGATACAACGTTCACCGTGTGCCAGGCACAGTCCTCCCTGTAGCCCCGCCAGGAAGTGCCCCTCCACCTCACAGACCGGATGCGGGGCAGGGGGCTGGGGGCAGGCAGGGGGCTGGGGGCAGGAGGCCAGAAGAGCCGAGGCCTCAAGCTGGGAAGCGCAGAGCTGGTCCCCAGCCCCGAGGCAGGTGCAGGAGGCACTGAGCGTACTGCTCGGCCTCCCTGGCAACACAGGACAGAAGCGCCTTGAGTACGCTCAAGACCATCTGCCCAAAAAGAGCAAAGCACTGGTTTCAAGCCTGTGCCCCGGGCACCATTTTTTACTGGGGAAAAGGGGGACACAGAGCTCTTATTTCCAGCTTTCATTACAACAAAGGGACATAGATGGTAATTTATACCAAGAAAAATGCGGGAACCAGGGAATAACTTTAGATAAACGTAACAAAAGAAAGGGTGTTGCCCTGTTAGCGTGAAAAGCAAAAGAGGCCAAGATTAGTTGAGCTCATGAGATTTTTAAGGAGAAATAAAACCCAACCAGTTATGAGGAAAAAGGCTGGCTGGGGGCACTCTGGTCAGGGTCCCCTCCCAGAGCTCATCTCGGATTTGAGGTGGTGCCCGCCACAAGGCAAGGACAGAGCAGGGCCCCGCTGCCCGACGGGAACAGACTCTTTCACTTAGTAACCGGGGCCCAAAGAGTGCCCTCGAGCCCTCCCAGGGCCGCTCCCCGGGCGGCAGGCAGGCTGGCCAGTCCAGGACTTGCCTGGAAAACGTCCTCAGAGGAACGCACCCAGAGCCAGCCCTCCTCTCCCGGCTCGGAGGAGGGGGGCCTGTCCTGGGAAACCCGCCTCCCACCAGTTCACACCAGGAGGTCGGCCTCCCCGCCACACAGGGTCCCTCAGGGCAGCACCCCCCCATCCTCAGGACCCCGTCAGGACCCCGGAGAGCAGGCGGGGAAGGATGCTGAGGGCAGGAGGCCCGAGGCCGGAGCCGGGGTGGGGTGGGGGGAACCAGAAACGTGAGGACTCAGCCCTCGCAGGAGCTGGGCCCTTTTCTGGGTGCTGTCCCCCCAGGGCTGCCCGGGTGAGGGTGCCCCAGGTGCCAACGGGGTTCCCCTGTCGAGAGGGCGGCTTCTCTTTCCTAAAAAGACCCAGGGTCACCTCGGCCTCCAGATGAGAGCAGCACTGGGGGCAGCATCGCCGACCGGGAGGCCCCCCTCCCTGCAGCTGATGTTCCTGATGGAATTAGTCCCCGGGGCTTCAGTCCTCCGAGGGCCCGTGAACCCCGCAAGCCCTGCGCGGCTCACTCCCTGCAAGGCCTGGCGTGCTCTCTGAGCTGTGCTGGCGGAGCACAGGCAGGCGCGTGCACGGGGGTGGGGGGGGGCTCCCCATTCCCACCTCCCAAACACAAAGGCAGATCTGTAAAGCCAAGTACAGACACGGCACAGGTAACCCACACAGCACCCAAGCGGGGTCTAGCTCCCGACCTCGGCCGGGAAGAAGTGGGTCACACGAGCTTCGCAAGACAAGGGCTGTGGGCAGCAGGACCTGAGCCGCACAGGACAGAGGACTTGACCGAGCTGCCGGAGCCGACCGCCACCCCACCCCGAGGGTCCCGACAGGGCGCGGCCTGCGAAGCCTGTGGGCACCGCCTCCGCGTCCCGGCACCCCTCGCCCATTTCCTCAGCACCGGCGCCGGGTCCTTGCTGACTGGGGGCTGCGCTTGGGGCACGGGGACAGGGGTGATGCTCTGGGCCCGGGCGGTCATCTCGCCGTGCTTCTGGAGGCCAGGCCAGGTGGCTGTCCCGGAGGCAGACCGCGGACACAGCCGGGAGACAGGACCCTGCCTCTTCCCTGCCTGCCCAGCCCAGTCTGAGGCAGGGAGCTCTGGAGCCGAGGGTGTCACCAGCTGACACCAGCTGTCCGGCCACCCACGGGCCCCCAGATGCCACTCCGGAGGCTCTGTGGCAATTTAAACCTCAGAAAGTCAGAAAAACAAGTTTCTCAGTCACCCAGACGAGCTGCTTTAAAAAGATCTGATTATAATAACAGTGGGATCCTTTTTAAAACGAGCAAAAAGGACAGAATAAAAAGGCAAAACAAAGGGCAGCAGAACTGTCCCTGCTGAGGTGTGAGTGTGACAGGGTGGGCCGTGGGCGGACCCCTTTCAACTGGGACACAGGATCCGGGGGCTGGGAAACAACTGCCTCAGAGCAGATTGAACCCCACCCCTGGGGGGGTCGCTCTTGTTGGCCCCTGTCCTGAGCATTTCCTAGGGACACACGTGACCTTTTGCATAAATATCACAGCACGTGTGCGCCTCAGCTTGACTTCAAAAGCAGTGTGATTAAGAGGCTGTAAAACGCGCAAAGCTTAAATCACAGCTGGATTTCACACCCACACTTAACACCAGGAGGTGTGACCACCAACTCACGACAAGGAACAACTCCGCATCACGGCTCAGCCCCATCTGGAGAGCTTGCTTTGCGCCCAGGGCGCACTTTGCGGGCGGCCCCCCTGCCACCAAGGTCCCTGGGGTTGTCCGAGCTCTGAGCGTGGCAGGTCGGTGCTCTGTCGTTCCTCCCCTCCCGAGTGGGACTTCAGGGTGCAAACGTGGTCACGTGAGACTGACCCTTCTGTCACCGGCATTGGCCTCCCGTTTGGGGCGAGGCCCTCGGTGCCTCCTGGGCCGAGTGCCTGCGGGTGCCCGTCCCCGGAGAAGGCCATTTCCAAGTTGCCACACGTCCTGTCTGGGTCCTTCAGCTCATCATCTCGGCGCAGAGGCATCTGTGTTTGACGTGAGGTCAAGTTCTGACTTGGGGTTCAGCTTTTTTTAATAGATACCTGATGGACCCAACGCCATTTACTGAAAAGTCTTTCTGTTCTACCACTTTTATTAAAGCAAACAAAACAGACCCACCTCCCTCCAGACCAGTCTCCTCCACCGACATCCATCACCGGCTTCCTTACTCCTGCCCGGCGGTGTGTTTTTATACAGGTTTCTTTCCCTCTCCTTTCTTGCCTTCTTCTGGATTGTTCTTAACGATACCTCCCCCCTCGGCGCGGGGGCTGCCCGCTTGGGGAGTGAGCCCAGCCTCGGCCCTGCCCCCGCCGGTCCCCGAGTCCCCGGAGTCGCGACCACCCAGGAGCAGGCCCAGGGCCGTCCCTCCCGTCCTCCCTCCACCGGCCGCCGCCTGGGGCTCGGCCTGGGCAGCAGGGGCGGCCGCGTCTCCTCTGGTTTCCGTGCTGCGGGCAACACTGTTGGCAGTGGGGTCTCCGTGCGGGAAGGGCACACAGGGAACAGACCCCGTGTCACCTCAGGACAAGAGACTCCGCTGCCAGGTCACACGCGGGGAAGAGGACACACATGGCTCAGCTGTGACCTTCCCCGTGCCCACCCAGCTGCGGGCACCAGCACCGCCCGCGGCTCTCACACTCACACGGGCACCAGCGTCCCCAGGAAGTTCTGTGGATCACAGAACCAGGCTCAGCCCAGAGTTCCTGACTCAGGCGGTCGGGTGGGGATAGACAAGACTGCCTCTCCAGAAGGTTCTCAGGTGGTGGCGGGGGTTAGGACCCTCTCGGAGGCGCACCGACGGGCACCGTCCTCTAGAGCGGCAGGGGCATGCCCCGGAGAAGGAGCCGGGCCCTTCCCGGGGGACCGCCTGGAGCACCGGCTCCACCCCGACGGGCTGCCCGTCCTCAGACCCTGACCTCTGAAGCTCCCCCTCGGCCAGAGCCAAGACGGCTCTTCAAAGGCTCCAGCCCCGGGGGCGCGCGGGACCCCAAACCTTCCTGAGGCTGCTGGACCCGGTGATGTGCCTTTCACGGCGGTGGGTTTCCGCGCCTCCTTCCGCAGAGTGGGGGCCTCGCAGAGACGGTGGGGCACTGGCGGGGTGGCCCGGGGGGCGCGTGCAGAAGGCGGCCCAGCTCCTCCTGCAGTCCTTTTGGTCCCCAGACGAGGCCAGACCGAAAGCCAAGAACGTCCGTCAGAGACCGGCCCAGGCCAACGTGAAGCACGAGGACGAGCTGCTGGCCGTCAGGAGCTTGCAAGGGGTGCCGTGGACAGAGGCTGGCCCTCTGCTTAGGGCACCTTCCTCTGAGATTGTGTTGTTTCTGGAAAAACAATCTTCTATTCCGCTGGTAAAAAAGGGCAAGTCAGTGCTCCTAACACTGGCCGGGGTGCAGGTTTACTTCCAGGTCTTGTTCCCCCCAGAGCCAATTATGGGGCATAATTTACATGAACGCACATGAACCTGCTACCCACACAATGACCGAGCCCCATCCTCCCAGCCGTGAGGACGTATGTCAGGTGGAACAGGAAAAGGAGACAATGTGAAAACTGCATTGAAATACTGGGCACTTTCCCAGGCACAAAGGAAGCGTTTAGA
Source organism: Balaenoptera musculus (assembly GCF_009873245.2). Classification (NCBI taxonomy): domain Eukaryota; kingdom Metazoa; phylum Chordata; class Mammalia; order Artiodactyla; family Balaenopteridae; genus Balaenoptera; species Balaenoptera musculus. Next base: position 144,238,936 of record NC_045788.1, on the reverse strand, counting down.
ATCATAAATACAAGAACGATTGAAATTTCCTGCTCTATCTTAAGGAATAGTAGAAAAATTTCCCTTTCTTCAAGATGGCAAAATGGATAAAGAGCCCTTTAGATATAGTTCATGAGACTCTTTCAAAGGCTGCAGTTGGAAGGAACTGGGTATCACCCTAAATGCCTAATATTTCTACAAGAGAAAAATCTTATTTTGTTACCAAGGGTGCAACTGTTATTTTTACATCTCAAATGTGGGGGAATTAATCATCTACAGTGTCCACATTCACTTCTATGGACTTGGCTATAGACCTATGTTTCCTGGAAAGCCAGTTAAGATACACATTTTAAATATTTTATTTCTGAAAAGCAAAACCCTTTTCTCCGGTAGAACACACTCAAATCAAATACCATACAACTTTGGTTTCTGGCAAACCACTCTGGAAACATTTTTTTCCCAGGAAATCCTAACAAGAGCGTATAGTTTGTCTAAGTATGGCACCAGTGGCCAGCCAACTACACAGATATTGCAAACATTTTATAGTCTACTCATTACCTGCAAAATATGTTCATCAGACACCCTGAACTAATGGAATACTTCGATTCACTTATAGGACAGGTAAAAAAATTTTTTTTGTTATTTATAAGCCACAAAGCTCACGTTAGTTTTACAAACACTTTTAAAGTACTGTACCTTTCCCCGCTGCCTCACAGAGGCTCCATGCTCACTGGCCTCCCAGGGACAACAGAAGGGCGTTACTTCTCATCTAGCATCAAGCTCCGAAAGTGCGTGTGCTCCACACGCCGCAACACACACGCATCGACCTTACTCTAACATGTGCATTTCACGCCAGTGGATGCCACCGGCTCACCTGGTCACCGCAGGGGTGGACATTCCCCAACAAAGGTGCTGGTCCCAAGGAGGGAGCAGAGCCCTGGGCCCCGGGGATGACCAGCCTCTCTGAGGGGAGGATCACATTCCCATACCTGCCCCAGGAGCACCAACAGCTGAAAAATGACCTGTTTGTTTCCTACGTAATAGCTCACTAACACTGGAGTGTCAACAGTGACCCTGATCCTTAAAGAGGAGCCGTGTTGTCAGACCAGGGGAACGTCTGGAGCTCTCGGTGAGGACCCCACGCTCCCGCTCCGTCAGCACCGGGCACAGCCCAGCTGGATGGCCCTGGACACCCGCTGTCTGGGCTCCGCCTGGCCTCGGCCGGGCCCGCAGCCCCTTACCTCAGAACAAAGCCACTCTGTGCGGTCGGGCAGGGCCGGATGGATGTGGCTATCAGACAGATGGTCACTCTCCCCGTTTAGAGAAGATAAAAATGCTAAAGGAGAAAAATTAGAGTGCGGTTTTGTTCTAAACCAGAGGAGGCTACAGATCCCATTGGCCTCAGGTTGGAGACCTCGTGACATGGGACCAGGCACATGTGACCTACTTTTCGCCCAGCTCCCCTCGTTCCGTTGGAGGGGTGCGCCTGGCGGATGCGCTGTCATTTTAATGACGCCTTCCCCCAACAGGGGCCACCGCACAGACCGCCGTGCCTGCGGGACATCGGCCACGACAGCTCAGGCCTGGAAAAGGAGGGGGGCAGAGACCTCGGGCCCATGTCAATCGAAACACAGCTCTGCAGAGCCGAGCCACTGCCGCCCCTGTCAGCTGTCTGCGCGCTCGGGGGCTGGGTCCTCACCAGGACGAGGCGTCTGAAAGGGCACCACCCGCAAACCCTCTCCTTCTCCCAGTTTTCTCTTCCTCGTGATCTAGGGCTTCTAGGTGCTGCCTTGGAAGCCAGCTGTGTGCAGGAGCTTAGGCAGCACTGAGCGCTGGGCGTCCTGAGAGGAGTGAGCCCGACAGTGGGGCTCTGGTCTGGGCAGCAAGACGGAAGGACCGACCCAGACCCATGAGAGGACATGGAGGACGCAGCTGGTCCCCCGGTCAGAGCGGGCACTGCCACCAAGCAGGAGGAGGTTGCCCTGTGACTGCGCTATCACCTCCACCTCTCGCCATCTCTCACGAAATCAGATGCAGATCCAGGGAAAAAGCCAAACACCTACCAGGTGGGGAAACTCCGGCGCAGAGAGGACCCGCTGTCCGGGAGGACGAGCCTGGCTTTGCTGGGGGCGGTGCCAAGCTCCCGCTGCGAGAGCCCGCAGAGCGCGGGGCACCTTGTGACGCCAACTGGGGTGGCACCTGCCAAAATCAGCCTGACTGTTCGTTACGGGAAAAAACGGAAAATGCATATAATGCAAAAGCCCTGTAACTTCATCCCCCAGAAAGACCACCAGTGAGAGTGGCGTGTTTTGAGGTCGGCCTCGTCAGACGTTTTTCCAGTAGGTGTGTGTCATTATACTTTTTCACAAAAATAGGCCCAAACCACCCAAGTTTGTCCTTTTTTTCTCACTTAACATTATATACAAAATATTTTTGTATGTCACTATACTTAAATCTACACAGTAGTGATCAAATTCCCCATGGTATCCCATTTTATGCATAAGATTTTATGCATTTAATTTTACGCATTTTCATGCATAAGGATATAGTCAACTGCAAGGACTGTATATTCTGGGTTTTTGAATTGTTATATTAAACAGTGTTTTAACAATACTCTTCGGGTGGACCTCTCTCTGTCCGTCTTTTATTGCCTCAGAATATTTCTTTATAGAAGGTCAAAGGACACACGTGCTTGAGGCCCTGGATAGGGTGACAAACCGACCCAGCCAGCGGCACCCCCGCGAGGAGGGGCCCTTCCCGGCGCTCCCACCCACACTGGGCAGCCTGTCATCGGTGCCCACGGGGCCCGGCGTCCTGGGGATGCCAGCGTCAGTGGCTGGCAGGGAAGGAGGATGCCAGGAGCCCTGTCATGTGTCCTGCACTGTCAGCTCGTCCAGTCCCCGCAACAGCTCTGTTAGGGACAGAAAAGGCAGCCCTGTCACTCGGGCTTGCTCACGGTCATAGGGCACAGGCTGCTGAGGGCCCCCTGTCGGCCACTGGGAGGGTGCTGGGAGGACTGGGCACTGGCCTTTGGGTCTGGTGGGGGCAGGAGGGGTACAAGGAGAGCGAGTGGCCACGCGAGGCCACCAGGGTTGGGAGGTGGTCACGGCAGGTGGATGAGCCCCCAAGGCTCCCCGCCTGATTCTGCGTGGGGAGAGGTGGCTGGGGGAGGAGGAGCTGAGTCCTTGAAGAAGTGACAAGGAGAGGAACAGCGAGCAGAGGGGCATGAAGGACCAGAGTCATGGGCCGAAGAGAAGGAGCTGAGGGCGCGGGGACCACATAGGAGGCCAGAAGGTGCAGCCTGGACATCGGGGGAAACCGAGGATGGTGGCATCCAGGGTGTCTGGGGCTGACAAGCCCACAATGAGCTGAACGCGGCTGAGGGGCAGGGACAAGGCCAGGGCAGCACAGGACAGCCTTGCCAGCTGTGCCTGCTAGCTGTTTCAGCGTGGGTGTCGGGAAGGGGGGGACCCACACCGCTGAGCACTATGCCTCCTGCCTTGGGGGGTCGTGTTCATCGTGCTAAGCGGCCGCTCACTCGCTTGCCCACGGCTGGGGCTTCTCTGTCTCACTGGACTCCACCCATCACCCCTGCAGCCTGCCCTGTGCCCGACACAAGGTCAGGCGCTCAGGCCTTGGAGCACAGGGGCACCTGGCAAACGTGGCCGGGCAGAGGGCAGGCCCACAGGCCGGACAGGGGCCCCCGGTGTGGGGCTGGGTGGCGGGGGGGGGCAGGCAGAGAGCCTGGTGGGGTCCCTCGGCCCCCGCCTTTGCTGAGCTGCAGCCTGGCCTGGGGGTGGTCCGGGCCTGTCCTCCACCTCCACGTGGTCCCGAAGAAGCCTGGTCAGACGGCTCTGGTTTACATAACCAGCCTCGCTCTTGACAGCAGCCTGGGACGTGCCAGCCGTGTGGAAGGAGCCGTTCCTTCCAGCTCCTGCCCAAAACCAGAGCTGCCTCCAAGTGACCTGTCACTGACATTCACGCAAACAGACACCTGGAGGCTGAAATGATTTTAACCTTCCTCCATACAAAGCAAAGATCAAAACAACACAGCGTGCAGGCTTATGGAATTGGGTCAAGCACCACAGGATTAAAAATGCTGAGCTGCAATTAAAAGAGCAAAACAAAGCCAGACAGACAACATTTGGATAGGGCAGAAGAAAAGCTGCCGTGGAGAAGAATGAAGAAGAATTTCATAAAGTCGGTCAGGGGGCCCTGTACCCCTTATTTATTAGTTTTGTGACCTTTTAAAGATGCACGTGTTTCTTTGACAACCACCTGGGAGATAGGTTGACTCAGAACCTGTACAATGTGTATGGCGTGAACCCGGATTAGTAACTCCCACAGCTGGAAACAGTTTCTCAGTGGCCACCTCTGCGGCCCCGCGTGAATAAGGCACCCTAGAATGCACTCTTCAGCCTTCGGCAATGCCCTTGTAACCTGAAATGCACGGGTGAATAAACTAGAACTGGCCTGGAGAGGACCAGGCATGAGAGCTGAGCAAGGAACCTTGGAGGCCTCCATTTACAGTGAGACACCGAGGCCAGGGAAAGTCAGTACTGCAGGCTCAGGAGCCCTGAAGCCCCGGGCAGAACTCGGACCTCAGGGTGCTGGGTGGAGTGCACAGCGGCACACAGGACACACAGGCTCCGGCACACCCCGTCCTGCACACGTGCACCCAGGCTCCTGCACCCACACCCACACGGCAGGACGGTCAGCAGGGCCAGGCCGCCTGCAGCGCTAGCACGGGGCGCTGCATGTGGCTAGTGTCCCTCACAGACCCAATAAGCAAGCAGACCACAGACCCAGCTCTTCAGATTCCCCACCTAGTGGAATGAGGCCATAGAGGCCTGAAAACAGGGAACACATAGGCGAACACAGTTCAAAGGCATCCCACGTTCCTCAAAAATTCAAGGGAAAAAGCCAGGGAGAAACATTTCTGCCTCAGCTTAAACCTGCTTCTTCAAATTCTAGACGTGCCTTTTCAAGAGCCGATCAGGAATGATGTTCCTGCCCGATCACATTATTGCATCGACTTCCTTTCTTAAAGTTTCCTTTTTCATGGCTCGTCTTCACTTCCTGGCACTACTCCCGGCTGACACCATATCACGGACTAAAGAGGGTAAAATACAGCATGGGCCCTTCAAACACATTCCATTGTTCCATGGTGAGTCTGACTTTGCTACACATTCTTGGTAAACAGACAAGCAGACAAGGGCCGCTTCACAGCCACTCACCTTCCCCCATAAGCAGGCTGGACGAGTCAGAGCAGGCCCATAGATAGCGTGTGTTCACACTCGTTGTGACCTAGAGCATCACAACCAGAAATGGCGATTCACGGGAGGACCGGCTTTGGTCGTGGAGCCCACCGACCTGAAACACAAAACACAGGGGCAAATGAGCTGACGAATTAGGACCTTGTGCATCGGGACTGAGCTTCAACAGAACTGCTTTCTTGTGTTCAACAGAGCAGCAAGCATTTCTTAAGATTCAGGTGTGAGACGCGCGGGATGTGATGAAATGCCAGTGAGAGCTCATCCTGGGACCTGCCCTACGCGGCCCGGAGGGGGCCTCCACTGCACAGATGAGCAGTCCAGAAGAAGTGCTTGGTAAAACTGTACACACTTTTGAGAACATAAGTGAACAGTCAACTTTCTACTTGTAATATTTAGTATATTTATATGTATATATACTGATTTTAAAAGTTATGAAACTATATATTAACTTAAACACACTGCTGGTTTTCTACTTTACAGCTGGTATCATCATTTCACTCGAACCCTTCCATTTCAGCATGCAATCTGTCCACCTAGTCTTTTCCAGAGTGCATCATTTTCTCCTTGGTCTAAGTTTCTTGACTCTTCACTTTTTGAATTCACATTGTTGCCCAAACAGGAAACTTCATCCCCAGGCACAAGATGTTTATAACATACCCTCTTTGCTATTTTTCAAGTCCAGGTGTAACGACCTCTGCACGTTACTGTCAGGGATGCCTTAAAAGGCTCTTTACAACAGCATCCAACATTTGGAACTGTGAGGTCAGAGCACCAAAAATAATGAGAAGCCCATGTTAAATGTCTCTGTCTTTCTCCATGTCAATCAGGTAACCATTTTAGGCAATAAACAACATCACTGAGTCTGTTTCAAGCTAAAATATCTTACCCATATAATATGTTAAGGTTCAAAATGAAATAAATGAGAAAATACGAAATGTAAGGAAATGCCATGAAGGTGACATTGAGTAAAAGCCTCCCTCTTTCACAGGGGCAGACGGTGTCTCCACTGGTGCAGGAAAAGGGTCAGCGTGTTACTGATTGGAGGATCGGAGAGGGCTGAAGGTCACGAGTGGGAACTCATCAGAAAGCAATGGAAGAACAAGGGATTGTCTTGGCTCCCTTGCCAATTAGAAAAGAACAGTCTTACAGACCTGAGAACAAACGTATGGATACAAAGGGGGGAAAGTGGGGAGTGGTGGTGGTGGTGTGATGAATTGGGAGAATGGGATTGACATATATACACTAATAAGTATAAAATAGATGACTAATGAGAACCTGCTGCATAAAAAATAAATAAATAAAATTCAAAAAAAAAAAAAAAAAAGAACAGTCTTGTATGTGCAGTGCCAGGAAAACTGATAGCACACACCAAAGAGTGCACTTGAATCCTTACCTTACACCACATGCAAAAATTAACTCAAAATAGATCAAAGACCTAGACTTAAGAGCTAAAACTATAAACATCTTGAAGAAAACACTGGAAAAAAATTTTTCATGGCATTGGATTTGGCAATGATTTCATGGATATGACACCAAAAAGCACAGGCAGCAACAAAAAGTAGATGAACTGGACTTCATCAAAATTAAGAACTTTTGTGCATCAAAGGGCACTAATAAGAAGGTGAAAACACAACCTACATAATAGAAAATATCAGCAAATCAGATACCTAAGAAGGGATTAATATTCAGACTATATATAAAACTTCTACAACTCAACAATAAAAAACAATTAAGAAATATATGAAGGATTTGATATACATTTCTCTAAGGAAGATATAGAAATGGCCAATAAGCACAGGAAAAGTAACTCAACATCATTTGGCATTAGAAAAATGCAAGTCAAAACCACAACGAGCCACTTAGGATGGCAATAATAGTAATAATAATGAAAATGATAATAATAAGAAGAAGAAACAGAAAATAACAAATGTCAGCAAGGATATGGAAAAACTGGAATCTTCATACACTGCTGGTGGAAATATAAAATGATATAACCCCTTTGGAAAACAGGCTGGCAGTTCCTCCACAAGTTAAACCTAGAGTTCCTATATGACCCAGCAACCCCACTCCTAGGCATATACCCAAGAGGTTGAAAATATACGTCCACAGAAAAACCTGTACATGGATGTTCACAGCAGTGTTGTTTATAACTGTCAAAAAGTGGAAACAATCCAACGTCCATCAATTGATGACGGTGGATAAACAAAACGTGGCGCATCCTTATAACGGGATGTTATTTGGCCACAAAGAAGGGGATGAAGTACTGACCCGCGCGGCAACGTGGATGGACCTTGAAGACATTACGAGAAGGGAAAGAAGCCAGACACGGAAAGCCACATGTTGTGTGCTCGCATTTACAGCAAACGTCCAGAACAGGCCAACCCACAGGGACAGAAAGTGGACCCACGGTTCCTAGGGCTGAGGAGAGAGGGTAACGGGATGGGCGTGGGGTTTCTTTTGGGCGACGAGAACGCTCTGTGATTAGACAGTGGTGATGGTTGCACACCTTTGTGAATACGCTAAAAACTACTAAAATATGCAATTCTAAAGTATGAATTGTATGATAGGTGAATTACACTCAATTAAAAAGAACAAAGGTAATAAATACTCAAAAGTTTTTTTTAAAAAAGGCAATGGAAGAGACCTTGTATTAAACATCACGGAGTTAACATGTGTTTACTCCACCCTTACAGAAACTGCACTGAAATGACGCTCACAAAATAAAACAGCACAAACCCACAAGCACTAAGAAGTCAGGAGGAGCGAGAAGAACCAACAAAGGCTTTCAGCACAACCCTGGGATGTGGGAAGTGGGTGAAAATGTGGTAAATAAGGAGCAAAGCAGAGACACTGACACCGCAGCCTCTAAGGGAAGAAGCCGCCCGGAAGCCGGCCGTTCGCCCCCTGTTCCAGGGAGAGCAGGGCCTGCAGGCACTGAGCGGCTCCACGGGTCAGAGGGGCAGGGAAGTGGGTGGGAACAGCAGTAACAGTTAGAATTGTCTGTGAGGAAGCATTAGGGCCTCAAGTGCCACGGCACCGTTGTCGCCAATCAAGTACTCCTGTTCCCAGGGACACCCAGAGGTTTCCTCTTGGGAAAGGGTGACTCTTCAGGACAGAAATGCCGACATCACCCCAGGAGTGTTACGGGGACGAGAAGTGAAAGAACGAGACCTCATGCTCCTCCCTGAGGCCCGCGGCGCCCTAGCAGACGGGGTACCCCTCACTGTAAGTCACATAAAGGAGAACGAGCACGACAGCACTTTCTGATGACAGCGCAAGAAAGCCAGAAATTAATGAACTAAAAGACATTCCATTTGAAATTTATATCACCCCAGAAACCTCTGAAGGGAACTCGTTTACTAAACATACAGCCTGACGTAGCACTGGGTTTGGTAAGAAGCACCACGAGACCAGCGACACGGAGAGTGATGTGACGGACTCGCTCGCGCAGTGACCCACTTCTCCCAGCATCGGCCACCGCTTCAGGGAGCGGGACACCGAGCTCCCTGTGGAGCGAGAGGTGAGCGACGGGCACCGTCTCGGAGGGAAGGCTCTGCCGTTCTCTTTTCAAAACTCAACTGGTGCTGGAAAGGGGGGTGACGGAGGAGACAAAGTGGGGTTCACGACTCCCCTCTTCACCTCTGCGGCCGCCCCTCGCTGTGCGACCCACTTAGTGACAACAGGAGCAGTGGTTTTCAGCGGCTCGCTGAACAGCCCGCCACAACGCATCAGTTTCAAAGGACCAGAGCCCGAGGACGGCGCATCCCCTTCCAGGCACAGTGCAGACAAAAGCAGCCCATCGAGCCGCAAACGACACACATGCGCACACAGGCAGACACTCGCGTGTGCACGCAGGCGTGAGCGGCTCCCACTGCCGTCCGCACCCTCACGTGGGGCCTGCCTTCACCGGAAGGTCAGAGACATCGGACGACCGGGAGCAGGGCTGTCCTGCTCTCCACTGGGCGTCCTCTGTGAGCCCTCCTGCCGGGAAGCTGGGCGGCAGGAGAGGGTGGGGGCAGGCGGGCAGGGTGCTTTAGGCCACTTGAAGAGGGGGCAGGTGGAACCTGCGGGAAACAGGGCTGTGAGAGGATTTTGATAAATCACGATATTTTAACACCGGCAATCTGGCTGCTGGTGTGGAAACCAGGCTGAAGGTGAAAAGCGGCAGGAGAGGAAGCCGGGAGAGAATTCAGGAGATTACCCGCTAATCCAGCCAAGAGATGATGGTGAGGAAGTGCCTCGATGCCCCAGAGCCCGCGAGGCGTTAATCTGAGGAGCGACCCCAGGGCCAAACCAACAAACCACCCAACTGGCGGGGACGCCATGGCACCCCCGTCACAGTTCACACAAGGACAGTGAACACGGAGCGAGTTGTGGACTATCATGTGTGTGCGTAAAGCTGCACCTGACATTTAGAGGTTGTACATTCTCCTAAAACTCTCAGAGAACAAAACCAAAACTGACAATGTTCTAACTCATAATGCAAGTTTCAACCAATTTTGAAGACATGGAATCAACAGACCATGCCTTCCACCCAGTGGGCAATTAAATTAGAAATCATTAGCAAAAAGATAACTCTATAACTCTCCTGGACATAACACTTTTTAAATGATTCTAAATAAGAAGTGGATGGGAATGACATGATGAAATTAGAAAATCATGAGACCTCAACAATAATAAAAGTGCTGCATGCCAAAATTTGTAGCATTCAGCTACAATAGAACTTACAGGAAAACTTACAGCTTTTAAAAGCCTATACTAGGAATAAAGTCAGAAAACTAGTGAATAGAAAATCCAATTTTAGAAGTTAGAAAAATAACAGAAAGTATCCACAGAAAATAGAAAGAAGGTAATTATAATAAAGAATAGATCAGAAGTTACAAAAAAAGAACCAATTGTGAAAATGAACAAATATAAAATTTGGTTCTTCAAAAAAGGTCCCAAAATATACAACCCTCTGATGACGCTGATCAAGAAAAATAATCCAGAAGGCACAGATAACTGGAGTAATTAAAAGGAACACCAGGCCTTCTGGTTCTGGACAAAATGAAGCAGACGCATTTTTCCCTACATTCCTGCTGAGTACAACTAAAAACCCTGTGTTAAACATGAAACAAGCCTAAGAAAAATTGGAAAGGTGGAGAGAAGTGCCTGGATGGGTCCTGAGGTGTGAAGGCTAACACAACAGTGAGTTCACCTTTGTGTTTTGTTTTGATTCCCTCCTGTTTATTCTAGGCTGGTCACTGGAAAAGCCTGCAACCGAAAAATGCCAAAGAACACTGGAAAAAAGTCTCAAGAAAAGCCACCCCCCCCGCCCCCCTGGAGAACACTGCCCTCCAGGCGAAGCTGACAGGGGACGCGTGCACACACACACGTGCCCCCATCAGAGGGGCTCCCACCCCTCAGGAACGAGGAGCTCCTCCCTCTGCTCAAGGTATCGGGGCAGCCAAGGGCTGCCTGGGCCTCCACCCCAGCCCACTGTGAACAAGGTTCCCCCACACATGTCAGTAGAGGCCTGCTAAGACAGGAGATTTTTATAAGATCCAGAATATCATAACATTGCAACCAAAATTTCCAGGATACAAACAAAAATCGCTTGCCATAGCAAAAATGAGACTAGGAGAATCTCAACATGAAAGAGTAAAGAAAATCAATAAATGCGAACACTGAGATGACAGAGATGTTAGAATTCTCTGACAAGGATTTTAAAGCTGCCATCACAAAAATGCTGCAATGAGCATGTCTGAACATGCTTAAAGCAAATCTCTAAAAACCTCAGCAAAGAAATGAGAGAACTGAACAACCAGCAAATTACCAAAATCCAATCAAAATGAAAGAGACAACCTCAATATGCCTATAGCCATTAAAGACATGAAAACCTGTAATAAAAACTCCAGAAAAAATAAATCCCCAGGCCCAGATGGTTTCACTGGAGGATTTTACTAAACATTTAAAAGAGAATGAACATAAGCCTTAGACACTCATAGAAAATAGAAAACTTCCCAACTCATTTTGTGAGGCTACTACCCTGATACCAAAACCGGAGATAAGACGGTACAGAAAAAAAAAAAATAGACCAGTCTCGCTCATGAACATCCACACAAATAGACTCAATATTTTTTTTAAATTAGCAAATGAGGGACTTCCCTGGTGGTGCAGTGGTTAAGAATCCACCTGCCAATGCAGGGGACACGGGTTTGAGCCCTAGTCTGGGAGGATCTCACATGTCGTGGAGCAACTAAGCCCGTGCGCCACAACTACTGAGCCTGCACTCTAGAGCCCATGAGCCACAACTACTGAAGCCCACATGCCTAGAGCCCATGCTCGCAACAAGAGAAGCCACCGCAATGAGAAGCCCGTGCACCATAATGAAGAGTAGCTCCCGCTTGCCGCAACTAGAGAAAGCCCACACGCAGCAACAAAGACCCAACGAAGCCAAAAATAAATAAATAAATTAATTAATTTTACAAAATCTTAAAAAAAATTAGCAAATGAATCCAGCAATGTGTAAAAGAGTTACGTACCATGGCCAAGTAGGATTTATCCAGATGTGCAAGGCTGGCTCCATGTTAAAAAAAATCAATCAGTGTAATCTACCATATCAACAAGCGAAAGCTTAAAAGCCATATGACTATACAAACTGATGCATTAAAACGCATTTGACAAAATTCAACACCTAATTCATGATAAAAAATACCAGCAAGTTAAGAATAGAGGGAAATTATGTCAACTTGATAAATAGCATCTATAAAAAACCTACAGCTATCATCATACATATGGTGATAGGATGAATGCTTCCCACTAAGACTGGGAACAAGCACGGTTGTCCACTTTCACCACTCTTATCCAACATGTTACTGGGAGTTCCAGCCACTGCAATAGGCAAGAAAAAAATCAGAGGCACTTAGGCTGAAAAAGAAGAAGTAAAACTATCATCTCTATTTGCAGATGATACGATTTTCTACCTAGAAAATCTTGAGGAATCTATAAACAAAACAAAACTCCTAGAAATAATAAGTGAGTTCAGAATGGTGCGGAATATGAGTCATACACGAAAAGTAACTGCATTTCTGTATACTAACGGTGAACATATATCAACCAAAATTTAAAACAACGATTTAAAATCACTCAAAAATACAATGAAACACTTAGGTACACACTTAATGAAACTTATGAAGGCCCTGTCTGCTGAAAAATGCAAAATGCTGATGAAATAAATCAAAGAAACATAAGTAAGTGGAGAGACAACGCTATATCCACGGATTGGAAGACTCAACGTAGTAAAGACATCAGCTCTCTCCAAATCGGTCTGCGGGCTCAATGCAGTTCCTGCAAAAGTCCCAGCAAGGTTTTGTAGACACAGACAAGCTTATTCTAAAATTTATATGGAAAGAGAAGAATAAAGCAGGAAAAAATCCCTCGATTTGATAATAAGGCTTACTTTGTAGCTACGGTATTCAAGAGAGTGTGGTGTTGGCATCGGGGGGTACACACACCAGAGGACGAGAAGAGAGAACCCAGGGGCAGACCCAGCACAGAGGCCTGGCTCCTCTCCGACAGCGGGGAAAGGAGTCCCACTGAGAAAGGTGGTCTCCCAACAAAAGGTGCTGGGACAGGGGACCCTCGCCCTAAGCCTCACACCTCACACAAATACTTACGCAAAATGGGTCACAGACACAGGGGTAAAGCAAGAAACTACAAAACTTTTAGGAAAAAAACAGAAGAATCTTCAGGACCTAGGGGCTAGGCAAAGAGTTCTTAGACTTGACACAGAAAGCATGAACCACGAAAGGAAAAACTGATAAACGGGACTTAATCAAAATTACCGACTTTTGCTATGCCAAAGACCCTGTTAAGAGAATGAAAAGCCCAGCCGATGCTCCCCACACCCGGGGCGCCCTTCGCCCACATCCCCATGTCACAAGCTCGGCCACCACTCCTGGCCTCCAGAGCCCGCTCCCCTGGCCCCAGCAGCCTTGCAGCCCTCACCCAGCAACTGGCTTCCAGAAGGCGCTTCTCTCCACTTGTGCACCCCCTCGTTGCAGGCCTGGAGTAGAGGCACAACACAGATTTTGGATGAGTAAGAATATACTGAGAGCAGGGGAGGCCAGCACGGTGCCTCGGGCAGGACACGGGTCAGACCCTCTCACCATGGCCCAGCCCGATGTGCCCGGGACCCCCGGAGCGCCCTGACTCGCCACTCCCTCGGGGGTGGGGCAGAGAATTGAAGGGGCTAGGCCATGTCTCCCGACACCTGGAGGGGAACCAGAGTCCACCGGGGACTAAAGAGGGGCACCAGGCAGCCCGCAGACCAGCTGCGCTCACCCGGCATGGGGACGAAGCCCGGCCGACGCCCGCACCCTGCAGGGTCGGCAACAAACTCACGCAGGTGGCCCTGCAGCCGAGGCCCGAGAGCGGCCGCCCGGAGGAGGCGGGCAGGCCCCAAACCAACAGTCCAGGGACAGGAAAGACGGAGGAGCAGGGCTTCTCTCCGGGCTCACGGCTCTGGCCCTCAGGTCAGAGGGTCTGCCGTGCACTCGGTGACACCCTCAGCGTCGCCCTCCGGCAGAGATGCTCCCAGTCCCACCGGGCACGCTTGGCCAAGTACTTGCTCTGCCAGCCAGATGTGAGCAGGGTGACACGTGTCACTCCTCTGCCCTGGTGACAAGCATCCGGAAGATGCCAGAGTGACTTCAGCTGACGCGTGGCCTGTGCAGGCCACAGAGACCCGGGACTCACGGTGACTGCAGGGCAGCTGGGCCACGCTGGCCATTACAGAACCTGCCGGTGGGGCCGGGCGGGGCCGCAGGGCGGTGCACCAGGCAGAGGCTGCAGAGGCGCGGTGGTACCGAGCACAAGTGCCGCCTGCATGGAGAAGCAGACAATTTCCGCGAAGAGATTACAGCTTCAGGCAAGAGCCCGAGGGAGGAGCACTTAGGAGCACATCTTTATTCCGACACTGAGCTCAGGAAGGTCTGCGGAGAAGAATCCGGGGAGAGTGGAGAGTGGGCTGGGGCCAGGGGGTGCAGCTGTTCTGCCCCCAGAGCGACCCTCAAGCTCCCCGTCTCTAAACCTCTTTCCTCCCTTATACTCACTGGGGACACCACGGTGCTTTTTTCCTTCTGGGGGGTGTGTATCACCATTCACCTTACTGGACATTGAAACTGAGCAACCTTAAATATTTTATCTATTAATTCATTTAAAAACAACGATAAGAAACCTGACACAGGTTAACAAACGTAAATCTTCATGAATAACTAAATTTTCCCAAACAAAAAAATTAGTGTGAAGTGTGGCCTTGTTTCCTATTTTTGTAAGTCTCTTTAGGGTCTGGCTTCGTAGAAGAAGCTGGATTCTCATATCTGCTCCTGTGTTTACTCTGTTGTGATTGCTTGTTTTGGGTGAAGTCCGTGCAGACAGCGGGCCTCAGGGAGACGGGCAGCTGGGAAAGGCCTGCTCAGATACCCGGGAACACGGTCTTCCTCATCACCATGCCTAAACTCAGCGATGGTAATTTCTTAAAGGTTAGCTGCCAACTGCAATCTGAAACCACATGAAAAACCACAAGGAACTTTCTGAACACTGTCACACTGTAAAAGCCTTGGTCTGCCCTAAACTTTGTTTGTCTTTTACCCAAGCATGATTGGTCATATGGAAACCGGTTCACTGAGTCATGCAGATCTTCTAAATGTGGACAGATTTTATCACTCAATACCAAAAACAATCACACTTGTTAGTATCACCACTAAGCACCACAGAAAAGTCTTAAGGTCTGAGGGAGCAGTGGACAGTGGCAGATAAAAATTTTGGACAATTCTAACTTTGCTGAGCCCTCAAGGTTCATAGTTGGCAGCAAAACCCTCGGATGTAACCCCGATCATTTCTGAGAAAGTGCCTGTCCAATACCCAAGTCCAGACACCTGTCCACCAGGCGTCTCCCCAAGTGGCTGTGCTTCCTGCACGGTGTGGTGCACAGGCGGGGCAAGGGTGGCGCTCGAGGCTCGGGATCTATCGGATACAAGGAGTAAGCGCGCTGCCCCAAGAGGACGTGGTTGGGTGAGTCTGGCTGAGAACGCAGGGGCCACTGGCAGAGCCTCCAGGGGCTCAGGCCCCAGCAGTAGAACCACCCCAGCTCAAGCGGCACTCAGTGAGAGGGGAAAGGTGCAACCAGCACTATGGAAATAGTCATTTTTGACCCTGCAGGTCCCTTGCAAGGGTCTCGGGGACCCCTAGGGCTCCATGGGTCATGCTCTGAGGACCACAGCAGTCAGTAGAGGGTAAGACTGAGAATGTCTTTGGGTGACAAACACTTGTTAAAATTCAACTTAATGACAAGAATCTGATTAAGGAGGCGGCCAGCACACCCTCAGTCGGCTTGGGAGGTGGCAGGTCTGAGGTCAGGTGTTGCAGGGCCGGTCCCTCCTGCGTTCTCTCTCCTTGGTGTGCAGACAGCGTCTTCTCCCTGGGTCCTCCCGTGGCCTTTCCTCTTGGGAGCTCACTCCTGGTGTCCCTTCCTCTTCTTATCAGGACACAGCCCTATTGGGTTACAACCCCACACTTATGACCTCATTGAACCTCCTTAAAGGCCCTGCATCCAAATTCAGTCGTGGTGGGGGACAGGGATTCAACCCATGAATTCTGGGGGGACACACCCAGGCCACAGCCTCCTCCATCCAAACTGCTGAGTGACATTTCCAGCTGGGAAGCGGGGAGGCCTGAGGCTGGAGCCCCCTACGGACGGCTGCAGCAGGTCTGTCTGGAGAGAGGGGTGCCCAGGAGGAACCAGGGCTGCGGCTGCCAGCACTCCACCAAGTGAAGTTCTGTGGGCACTGCCTTGGCCAAGGGGCCATGGGAGGGGCAGGCGCAGGCCAGGACACCCACCCAGCCCAGGAGCGCAGGGACCTCTGAACAGGGTCGGCACACTACAGAAACCCAGCCCAGACAACCATCTGGTTTCGTAAAGGAAGTCCTACCGGCGCACGGCCGTGCCCACGAGCGTGCGTACCATCTGGGGCTGCTTTCGCGCTGCGATGGAGGAGCTGGGCGATGGACACAGGCCTCGCGGAGCCCACAGTGCCCAGGTATTTACCATCTGGTCTGATACAGAAATCCAGACCCTGCCCTAGAGGACAGAGGTGTGGGGAGGCGCAGAGAGAACGCGGGACAGCGGGCCGGGAGGGACCCCAGGGCCGGAAGTGGGGCCTGGCGAGGAGGTCGCGCGTCGGGCCCTCACATCTGTGGGGTGCGGGGCGCCAGGCGCCTCCTGCTCCCGCTCCATCGAAAGGGACCTGTCCGAGTCGCCGCAAGCTGCGCCCACCCATGGATGTTGCGGCAGCTGGACAGTCAGCAGCCCCTCCGTCCTTAGGTGTCCAGAGGAAGAGGGGGCAGCTCGGAGCTGGCCGAGAAACGGGCTTGAGAGCCTGGCCATGAGGCCTGTGCCTGCGCTGGTGGCGGGTGGGCTCCGGCCGTCTCTCCTGGGCAGGGGACAGGAGGGCAGCAGACGTCTGTGTGCTATTTGTTCTCCTGGACACGCCCCGCCTGTCCCCCGGGGGACTAGCCTCGCCCAGCGCTGAGGTCAGACCTGGCCACCTAGTGCTCCTCTGGGAAGAAGCTGCACGGCCAGAGCAGCGTTCTCCGCGTTCTCTCCTCCCCCTGCCATCATTCTGGAATGTTCCAGAGAGAATTTGCTCCATTAGCCTGGGAAGGGGGTGAAGTCAACACAGAAAGAGCCACAGCCGACGCAAGAGAATGAAAAATAAACTGTGCATTTATACGATTTGAGGATCATTTGTTTCTGCCGCTCAACCCGGGCCCTGCGCGGCCCCCACCGGGTAGGGAAAGGGCATCTGCTCCGTCTCCCCAGGAGCAGAGGTCTGCTGACAGGCTTTCTGTCCCTGCGGCCGGCCTGTGCTCCTAGGCACGTAATGAAAGCTGCTTTCATGGCCGTCCACACAGCTGTGTGAACCCGTCCCTGTGCGTGTATCTCTCAATAGCCAAGTTCACCCACTCAGGTTTATGGCTATGACTGACGCTCCCTGGACTTGTCTCATCCTCGTTGTTTTTTCTTTTCCTACCTTCAGTTACACATTTTCTGTTAAAAGGTCCTGTGCTGTTTTCTTGAGGCACCTGACACACACACAGGGTCACCTGTGTTCCTGCAGAAGTGACAGACGGAGCAGAAAAGAAGGTGGATGGGAGATGACGAAGCAGGAAACCAGCGTGGGGCCTGGACCCTGGACTCTTCACAGGAACTGTCCTTGCTGCGGATGCCCCCTCAGGGATCCCCCCTCCCGCCACATGCCTTGACGACAAAGCAGCACAGAGGGCGACAGCTCTCCGTTGTGGAGGCAGAGTTTCCCGCACGACCCCAGGCCCACTCGGCACGCGCTGCTGGGAATCAGCAAACCTGATTTGAAAAATCTCATTACAGGGCATGTGGCCATGACGTCAGGGTGACCCTCCACTTCCATGATCGAGTTTAAGAACTGGATGTGCCTCTGAAAGCTGTTCTTTCTGGTATGATTTGGCTTAGTGCCCTACGGTCCTCCTAGAGGATGGCAAGATTGTACAAGAATAAGGGAGCAAGAGATCCAAAAAATTCAGCAAGACTCTGAATGTTTCAAGCTCCCTGATGCTCTGTAGACTAATTTGCAGTTCAGTGCAGTGATCCTTGGAACTGTCTAAAATATTCTAGAGAAATAATGAGGGGGATGGGCTGCAGGAAGGTGGAATGAGGAGCTTGGTGAATGCTGTCCCCCAAAAGCAATCACAAAACTAGACAAAACCGTCCAAAATAACCATTAGGATGCTGGAAATCAACCAAAGGCATAGGACAAATCGAGAGGCGTTCACACTCGGAAACCTGCTGAGCCTCGGGTGGGTGGCGCCGGCCGCTGACGGGCACGGTGAGGGCGAGCGATGGCGACGTGGGCGCAGCCTTAGAAACAAGAACAAGCTCCGGGGCAGGAGCCCAGGGCGGGGAGCAGACAGGCACACAGCACTCCGGGCTGCAGAAAACTCCTAAGTGTGCAGTTGGTGAAGAACAGTTGTTCCACTTGGTTGTGCCTGATGAGGCCCCACTGCTCACCGACGTGGTCAGACGTCACCCGAGGCTCTGGACCACACGTAGCGCGTTACCTGCTCTGGTCGCTTGTGGAGACACCCGTGCACGCGGCTGCAGGTGCACACAGGCCTGCCGTGGCTGCTCACAGAGACCAGACCTCCCGCCACCTCCTGCCAGTCCTCAGGGCAGAGAGCACCCGGGCAGCGGGTACCGCAAAGGTGGTCCTTTTTGGTGGAAAGGAAATTTCAATCTGCAGGCAGCAATCCAACTGAGGAAAAATGCAAAATGAAGCAGTATTTTTGGATGGGACCTAACCATGCATTT
Source organism: Balaenoptera musculus (assembly GCF_009873245.2). NCBI lineage: Eukaryota > Metazoa > Chordata > Mammalia > Artiodactyla > Balaenopteridae > Balaenoptera > Balaenoptera musculus. Next base: position 144,220,294 of record NC_045788.1, on the reverse strand, counting down.
ATTTGCACGCTGTCCACTCCTGGGCCCACGGCCCCTGCAGGGCCCCAGCCTGGCCACCTCTGGGGGCTGGAGGGTCGACTTGCTGTCTCAGTCCTGAGCAGGGTTTCACCTCAAAGACACGTCATCAGTGGGAGCTAGAAAGGACATCTGGCTCGCCTCGAACCCCAAACTCATCTTGCCAGCCCCCTTCCTGCGCTGGATGTGTGCGGACAAGGGTGTCTCGGGGTGGGGGAAATTCAAACTTGAGATGCCAGAAGTTATACAGCTGTTCAGCTACAAAATGGACTCCTCTGAGAAAAACCCATGCCAAGAAATCTAGAAACACATGGTAAGAACCCCCCAGCCCCCCTCAGCTGTGGGTTTAGACGCTGCTTCCAGCCCATCGCTGCCGGGAGCACTTGGCACTCCGAGCGCATCCAGCCCGGGTCGCAGGCAGGCAGTGGCTGCACTCCTCTGGGGAGGTCTGGTGGATCACAGGACAGGGCCCCAAGCCCGTGGGTGCAGCAGATGAGGGGCAGAGAAACCCTCTAGAAGGAAGGGCCAGGGGCCTGGGGTTAAGTGGCCGCATTTCCACCGTGAAGACTCATCACAATTCCAACCCAAACCCAGCTGGACCTGCATGAACCCTCACAGAGTGGGTGAAAGGTCACTTAAAAGAATAAAGAGCCAATTTTAAAAGACACTCACTGAGACTATGTGCTCCTGGTACAGCCATGCGGTGAGATGGATGGACCCAGTCAGAGGATGGGCACGTAAGGCACTGGAAGACGCCGTGACATTAGGACCCTTGGGGAACTGAGATGTGGTTTAACAAAGGTGCTAGCACAATTAGTGTTAGACCAAAAAGTAAAAGATTAGACTGATCTAACCTCACACACTACACCAATATAGATTCTAGCACAATTTCAAGAGTAAAACTATATTCTTATTTCACTCTTTAGGTGTGGGCTTCACATGGCGATTTCCTACCACAGAGGACAGTGTGGGGAAGGGGACAAAGAGCGACTTCGCAGTGGAGAGAGTGACAGACACACCTGGGCCAGGTGACCAAGGTCAGTGTCCACAGTGTAGGTCATGAGACAGCACGGACCCTGGACCCCTGGACGGGATGTGATGAGAAGGGCCCTTCCCCTCTGTGCTCTTCCAAAAACCCATAACCCCAGTCCAGTCATGAGAAAAACATCAGACAAATCCCAATAGACGGACATTCTATAAATTCTCTGACCCACCCTCCTCAAAACTGTCAAGATCATCAAAAACAAGGAATGTCTAAGAAAGTATCACAGCCAAAAACAGCCTAAAGAGACAAGGCAATTCAATGTATTCTAGGACAGAAAAAAGACGTTAGGGAAAAACTGAGGAAATCTGAATATAGAATGGACTTTAGTTTGGTGATAATGTATCAATATTGGCTCCTTAATTGTAACCAGTGTACCACACTGACATAGGTGTTAATAACGGGAAACTAAGTGCAGGGTGGGTGGAAATCTCTGTGCTGTCTTTTTTAAACATTTCTGCCAATCTGAAATTGTTCTAAAGCCTTTTTTCAAAAAGCTATTATCAACAAATACAAGGGCAAATCATCTGAGAAAATATTTGCAGTATATACTTCAGAAAACAATATGTAAAGGACTTTTACATGATAAAATAAGACGCTGGCAACGTGCGACTAAGATGTGTGCAAGCTCTGTGACAACCAGAGGTGCTGCCAGAACCCTCGTCGGTAGCCGGTGAGACAGGTGGGGTTTAAGGCACCCTGTCGTGGAAGCCTGGCCCGCCCTGGGGCTGCCACCCTCACAGGACATGGCCTTCTGAGAAAGCCATCGGTGCAGAAGCACCAGAATTTATGTACTGAACATTTTCCCACGTTCTTAAATACCCTCTCCAAAACCCTTTTAATGGCATCAGACTAATCCCTCATATTTCACCAATCCTCCCATAATTTGGCCACTTCGGTTAATGACGATATTTTTACTTTTATTACTTTGAGAAACAGCAACACCCGTAAATTGTGACCTGCCAATAGGTAAGTATAGGTGACTCAGTGAGTGCCAAGTTGCAATCGCAGCAGTGTGGATGGCAGGACGCCAGCTTTCCTGACAATGCTACTGGCTGCACACAGCCCCCTGTCCGGCGTTGGTCAGGGACCACGGCTCCCACACTGAGGCCTGGGACTACCGGGTGGGACCCGGGGCCCTGCTGCAGAGCGAGCTCCGTGGTCGGACGGGGCGGGGCTGGCGGGGAAGGTCTGCCCCCGCCTGCTCCCCTGCCAGGAGGGGAGGGGCCCAAATGCCCATGAGCACTGCCCCCGGGACAGGCTGGGCCCGGGAGTGATGCCCACGGCAGGCTAGGCTGTGGGCCAGCCTGGGGAGGGGAGCCCGTGCCTGGCCACAGGCCAGTTGGTCCTCGATCCCACTGGGGACGGGGCAGGCTGGCCGCCATCCTCGGCAAAGGTCACGTGCCTGCCTCCCAGCCAGAGACCCTGTGCCAGGTTCGTGTGGCCCCTTCTCCACCCTGCTTCACTGGCTCTAAGACACGCCCTTGGCCTAAAGGCCTGCGGGTGGCAGGAGGGGGTGCGGGTGCAGCCCTCTGCCTCTGCCCATCCCTGGGCACTGCCCACTCAGGCCGGTCTTTCTGTAACAGGCATCTGACTTCAGGTCAACGCTGCCAGTGAATTTTTCCAGGAGGCACAGGCCGAGGGGTGAGGTGGCGTATCACCGTGCCTTGCTGTGCAGTGGCCTCACCGCCCACTGCCTTGCACTGAGGGCGCTGCCCCTCGAGTCACAGGGTCCCCCTTCCAGTGGCCTGAAGCCCCTTCTCCTGCTGACGTCAGCCCAAGCCCCCTGGACGGGAAGCCTAAGGTCACCGAGTGGGCCAGACGTACGCAGCCCAGGCTGGCCTCCACCCGCTCCCCTCCCGAGCTCCCACCTGCCCTTCACCTGAAGCCTGTGCACATGCCCTACGGTCCCGCCAGGCCGCAGGTGTGTTGGACCAGGCGTCCTATCCTTCACACCTGACCAGCCCGGTGGGCTAAGGAGCTCTGGGAGGGTAGCGGCCACAGCAGCCCTGGACCCCCCCGTGTCCCCTCCAGGGCCATTCCTTGCACTGCCGCCTGTGTCCTCACGGCTCGCCCGCCCTCCCTGGAGAGGCCAGATACCTGAAGCACGGGAGGACGACGGCCATAGGCAGGCGGGGAGGCTGCAGGTGGAGGCAAGGACGGGCAGCCACTCCCGCCCTCCGTTAACATCCCACGTTTGCAGACCCTCAGCCCCGCTCTGGAGCCGGTCTCGACGCGCCTACGCGGGCCTCTCCAAGGAGGCCGGGAGGATGTTGGTCAACAGAACCTCCTGAACTCAACCGGGGTGGAAAACGCGCTTCCCATCTGGGTATTCTAGAAGCCTCAGTCTCTCCTTCACTGGAAGGCGGCCCGGGAGATGAAAGCGTGTGACTTGATCCAGCAAAATTACCGCCACTAGGAGGCAGCAGAGCTCTACTGGCCAAATCCCAGTTCTTCAAAATCCTTCTCTGAAGGATTCACAAAAACAGACCAAACCTGCCCTCGTGGGTTTCGGTTCGAAGCCATGCCCACTACAAGGGCAGAGTTGATTGGATGCTAAAGACTGCAAGGCCCTCATAACCGAAAGCGTCTCTCACCTACCCTTCCAGAAACACGGGCCGAACCTACTCTAACTCCCAGCTACGTGGCCTCCCCAAGCACCCTGACAACAAGCAGCGTCCTTCTCTTCTGACCACCGGCCCCCAGGTGTAGGGGGAGGCGTGATCCACACGCACCTTCTCCCGGGGCAGGTAGCTCAGTGGGACGGGGAGGGAACCCCCTCCCGCAGGGTTAAATCTCTGGGAGATCCCACAGCTTTTCACTCCTTTCAGAAAACAAAGTCCCTGGTCACTGTGAGTCTCACCTGAGTTGACGTGAACACTCCCCCATACCCCCAAACCCCCACCCCCCTAGAAACAGTGCTGGACAGGACCCGAACGCCCACCTCAACGAGGCTGTGTTTGAGTGGACAAGACAGACGACAGGCAAGACAAAGAAAGGCCAAACAGGGCGCTGGGCAGTGACCAGTGCTAAGCACAGCCGGGAGGGCGCTCAGGACAGGGTGGGGGTGGGCCTCACAAAGCGGCAGGGAAGGCCCACTGTGGTGACTTTTGAATAAGGACCTGAAACACATGAGGGAGCAGAGCGCCCAGCCCACAGGGCACGTGCAAAGGCCCTGGGGTTGGGGTGGGGCTGAAGAGGGCAAGGGCAGCAAGAGCTCGGTGACGGGCCTTCCAGGTCATCCCAGGACTCCAACTGGTGCGAGAGCTGATTCCACCATTGTGCAGCCTGTCCCGAGGAGGGGTGAGGATGTTGGAAGTGTTTTAGATTGGCAGCCTGGACTAAACCTGTCACGCCCAGATCTCCAGTGGAGAACAGCCGGTTAGCTGGTTAATGGGTGGTTCTGCGGCTCTTCCCAGCAGGACAGTGTCCAAGCCCGTCCTCCTGCTGCATACTCCTGGCAGGTGGAGGCCATGCCTGATGCTTCTTGGTCCAGCAGCCTCGGCCAGCATGTGGGAGCCTCTCAGGACCCAGTGCCCAGCCGGGACACTCATCGGGAAGGCCTCACCCTCGGCTTCAAGAGCACTCCCTCCCCACTCAGCCACAGTGCCGGAAATTATTTTAACAGGGGTGGACAGGCCCCCAGAGTGTGCAGCTCCACAGGCAGCCAAGCACACAGACCCCCGGGCAGCCCCGCTGCCCCACGCAGCTCCTGACGCATCAGGGAGAAGCTGAAGGTCAGCGCGGGAGCCCATGTTCGCAGGTCATCGGGGCCGGACCTCAAGTCCCCCTGGGTCCCCGGTTACGTCTGCCTTCCTCACTCGCGATTTGTCCCTCTTTGTCATCCATGCTTTCCAGCTGCTGACTTCTGTGCTCAGCTGTCCAAGGCAGAGTTCAAACACAGCTCGCTGGGCAGCAGCCCTGCCCACCTGGAGGCTGTGCTGACCCAGTGCTCCAAGGGTCCCACTTCCTGGCTCCCAGCTCACTCCACTCGGGGGGTCGGCCAGATCACCACGCGGCCACCCAGACCACAGGCTCATCTTCAGTCCTCACGGTCCCAGGCCCCCTGCATGGTCCCCTGTGCCCGCCCCAGGAGGTGACCACACACACGTCTCCAGCGCTCCCAGGCACACCTGGTCACACAACAGTCTCTTCGAGACGGTGGGTGGTTTTCAAGCTTCTCTGAGCCACAGAAACCTTTCTCCAGACACAGCTTTCTGCAAACGCTCTGCGTGTGAGTCAGTTTGAATGTGCCAGGTGCAGATACCCCTGCACTTCCTGGAACGTTCCAGAAAGCATCAAAGGGAGAGGAGGAAGTGAGGCCCTGCCACCCCAGGCCGGGGTCACGGTCCCAGCACCAACCTTCACTAGCTGAGGCCCCAGGAGCAGCACTGCCGTGTCTGGAAAAGGTGTGGTTCCACCCAGAGTCCTCCAGGGAGGTCTGTGGGGAGGAGCCTACGAGGCAAGGACGAGAACGTGCTCTGAAAGGGGGAAGTGCAGTACCAACATCGGTGCTCCCGTTACCACGTTCCAGCTCATTTCTACATAAATTCAACAAGGAAAGAAAACATATCTTAATTACCATGCAAACTGCTTACTGTCAGTGTTTCTTGCTACCATTACTAACATTCTAATAAACTGCCCTTTTCAAAATGCTTTTGTGAAAATGTTTTCCACAAAGATGCAGGCAAAACACGCTGGGCCCAGCTAGAGCCTGGGGCACTGGAAGGGCACAGCACCCCACCTCCACTCCTCAGCCACGGGCCTTGGTGAACACAGGACAGGAGGCCTGCTCTCTGTCCTGCAGGCTGAGGGCTCGCTGTTTCAGCAAGCGGGGTACCAGGGCTGGACCACAAGGCAAAAAGATGTGACTGCCCCACCGCCACACCTCTGCCCCATTGCTGTTCAGCTCCTTGCTCAGCCTGCAGACACTGCCACTTTAAAAAAATCTGTACAAAGAGATACACTCAAAAACGTTGTAGATGAATCAAAATGAAATTCTAAAAAAAAATGGTCAAGTAATCCAAAGGAGGTAGGATGAGTAAACAGAAAAACAAAAACCGGAGAGAGGGACTTCGCTGGTGGTCCAGTGGGTAAGACTCTGCACTCCCAATGCAGCGGGCCAGGGTTCAATCCCTGGTCGGGGAACTAGATCCTGCATGCATACTGCAACTAAGACTCTGCATGCCGCAACTAAGAAGTCCGCATGCCGCAACACAACTAAGACCAGGCACGGCCAAAATAAATAAATAAATAAATAAATAAACAAACAAACAAATAAATAAATAATTTAAAAAAACAGAGAGAACAAACACAAAACAAACAATAAAATGACAGCCGTCAGCCCTAACATGGCAATAATTATTACATTATGATATAAATGGTCTAAACACCCAATTAAAAGACAGGGATTGGCAGAATGTATTAATGAAAAAAATGACCCAACTATATGCTGTCCAAGCAAATATTATTTTTTAAAAATCAGGAATGATTACATTAACACCAGACACAGCAGACTTCAGAGCAAGGAAAACAATCAGGGACAAAGAAGGTCATTACATAATGATAAAAAAGTCTCTCCATCAAAAAGTGAGCAATCCTAAATATGCATGCATCAAACAACAAAGCCACAAAACTCATGAAGTAAAAACTGGTAGAACTAAAGGAAAAATAGACAGATCCACGGTTACATTTGGAGACTTTAAGACCCCCTCTCTCAACAGCTGGTAGAACAACTAGACAGAAAACCACCAACAATATAGAAGAACTTAACACCAGCCCCCAGATGAGGTGGTTGACATTTGTAGAACTGTCTACTCAACAACAGCAGGACATACATTCTTTCCAAGCACCCAGGGAACATTCACCTAGACAGCCCATATCCTGGGCCATAAAACTAATCTCAACAAATTGAAAAGAATTCAAATCACACAGTGCGTTTATTCTCTGATTATAATTAAATCAAATGAGAGATCAATAACAGAAAGATAACAGAAATGTCTCTAAACATTTGGAAATTAACACACTTCTGAATAATCCATGGACAAAGAGGAAACCTCAAGTGAAATTTAAAATATACAATGAACTGAATGAAAAAGAAAATACAACATACCAAAATGTGTGGAACACAGCTAAAGTAGTACTGAGAAGGAAATTTCAGGACTAAATGCTTAAATTAGAAAAGACAAATGGTTTCTACGTTAAGAAGCTAGAAGTAATGTAAACTAAAGCCAAAGTAGGTGGAATGTAGGTGTGGCAGCAGAATAACCCCTGCTCCCACCCCAAAGATGCCCACATCTGAGTCCCTGAAACTGTGAATGTGACCTCTTTTGGCAAAGGGATTCTGCAGATGGGATTAAGGTTACAGGCCTTGAAACAGGGAGACTTCCCTGGATGATCCAGGTGGACCCAATACAACCACAGAGTTCTTTAAAGTGGGGAGCCTCTCTGACTGCATTAGAGAGAAAAGTGATGAGGGAGGAAGGGTCAGAGAGAGATGCAGTGTTGCAGGTGGGAGGGAAGAGAGGGAGGCCTCCAGAAACTGGAAAAAGCAAGGAAATGCATTCTCCCCGAGACTCCAGAAAGGAACACAGGTCTGCCACACCTGACGTTAGCTCAGTGAGACCTGTGCTGGAATTCTGCTCTACAGAACTAATTCTAAGATAAAAAATTTGTGTTGTTTTACGTCATTAAGTTTGTGGTAATATTTTAAGGCAGCCATAGGAAATGAATACAGCGGGAAATAATAAATATGAATGGAAATTAATGAAAACATAGACAAACAATAAAGAAAAATGAAATAAAGTTAGTAATCTTCAAACTGGAAAACGCTTAAAGAGAAAAGGAGAGAAAACAAACAAGAGATATGAAGATAAGCCACCACTACAGATCCTACAGATGTCAAAACAATAATGTGGGATTATTATGATGAACTACTTCAAGCCAACATATATATCAACTTAGATGAACTGGACAATTTCAAAAACCACAACTTCCAAAACTAACACAAACTAAGAAAGGAATTTGAATACCCCTGTAAATATTGAAAAAGTTGAATTTGTTGTCAAATACCTTCCCACCAAGAAGACTCTAAACACTGGGAAATTCTGCCAAACGTGTAAAGAAGTGATAACGCCAACCTCACACAAACTGCTTCAGAAAAATAGAGGAAGAGGAAGTAATTCCAAAGGCATCATACAAAGCAAGCATAACTCTGATTTTAAAATCTGACAAAGATGTGAGAAAAATGAAAATGGCACACCAATATCTCTTATGACCATAGATGTAAACTCCACAAATATATTAGCAAGAAAAATTCAAGAATCATGAAGAACTAGGATTTACACCAGGAATGCAAAATTATTTTGCAAAATATTTGCAAAATCTGTCACTATAATTCACCACATTAAAAGGATCTAGCAGAAAGTTAAAATTTCAATAGATGCAGGAAAAATCGTTTGACAAAATTCAACACCATGCATGACAAAACCCCTCAACAAACACATCTTTTTTTGTTACACGACAACTCTTGCTTTCCAATAGCATCAACCTGATTGCTGACTTGCTTGATCCTTCAAGACACAAGTTGTGGCATTTAGGATGGGGCCATGATGCAGTCACTGGTGTTAACCTAGCCTCAGGCAGGAACCCGTGGTAAGAGCTGGATGACAAGCAGAAGCCCATGATCCTTGGGGAAGGTAGAGGCTGGAGGTGAGACCCACGCTCATCCTGCTTGTCCCTGAGGGTGTTTTCCAAGTGGGGTGCAGAGATTGTAGATAGGGACTAAGAAGGAGCACCCAAAACCTGTGTGAAATCCCCCTTGGGTCTTTGGTGAATCCTGTGTCTGCATAAAATGAGAATCTGGGACTGTGGGCAAGGGTGGGGTGGTCAAAACTAACTGGGAAGTGGGGGTCACACTGACAGCTCAGCTCAGCAGGAGCCAGTGTGGGGCGCTGGAGTGAAGGGACCCCAGTGAGAAGACCAAGCTTTCCGCAGCAGTTGCACGTAGGTGACGGGGACTCTGGCAAAATGGAAATAGACCTGCCCTAACAAAGCCGAAATTCGAGTCTTGAGAGGAACAAGGGGACCACTGACCACTTCATTCCCTGCCGGAACAAAGTGGGAACCCGTGGGAGCCCTGCAGCACTTCATCCGTGATGCTCAGCACACAGAAGAGAATTCCCAGACTCACAGTGAGCCACGAAACAATCAACAGGATCTGGGCGTGATCCAAACATTAATGTTGGCAGACAAAGACCTCAAAATAGCTGTGATGATTCTATGATAGAAAATAGAGGAAAAGGTAGACAAAAGGGACATGGAGTATCTCAACAAAGAATGAAAAGTTAAAGAAAAAAATGCATTCTAAAACTGAAAATTACAAAATATGAAAGAAAAAAATCACTGTGTGGCGCTACCAGGAGACTGAACACAGTAGAAGTCCAGGGCAGTGACCCTGAAAAGCATCAACAGAAAAGGTACAAAATGCAGGACAGAGAGGAAGAAAGAAAAAGGTGAGCATAAAAAACAAAAAACAAACAGAAAATCCAGAAAAGAGCATAGGATGGAGACACATTGAAAGGGTTTACCCAAATATACATAACAGTTTAAAAATAACAGTAATAACGTTGTTACTAACAATTAATCTATGGAACTATTTTTTTTCCCTTAGAGAATACTCCACTTGGAATATAGAGTTAAAACTGCCATGTTATGAAGTTACTTGAAGTAATCTTTTCCTATTTGGTTATATCACCAACTTGACATACATTTATATATTTAAACTAATTAATTTCCATATAATTTCAATATTTAGGAGTGGCTTTCTCATACTTTCTTGATTTAGATGTTTATTGATTATCCAAAAACCTTTACATGATGCCATTGTCAAAATTATATAATAAGATTTTCATTCACAAAAATCTTCCCATTTCTGTCCACTTTGGGTCCCTCCCTTTCAATATAAGTAACCAAAAAACTGGTTTGGTAAATGCTTCCATTGTTTGTTGTTAAACATATAAATGAATACATTACATACATACACATCTGTATATGTACATATCTGCCTTCCAAGGGTAGAATACTATGAACAAGTCTGCACCCTGCTTTTCTTTTTACTTAATGTATTCTGGAGATGACTGTAAACTGCAATACAGAAATACCCTTCATTCCATTTCTATAGTTGCAGAGTACTCCATTGTATAAGTAAACCGCAATGTACTCAACCCATAGATGAACATACGGATCATTTCCCATCTTTTGCTATTAACATAGTGCTAAAATGAATACCCATGTGTATACCTATTTCCTATACCTATTGGTCATGCCTATTTTTGCCAGTGATGCTCTGGGATAGAGTCCTAGAAATAGGACCATGGGATCAAAGGGTAAATGCAAATGAAACTTTTCTAGACATTGACAAGTTCCCCTCCATAAATACTGCATTAGTCAGCTTGCGTGGCTGCAACACAATACCACAGGCTGGGCAGCTTAAACAACAGAAATTTATTTTCTTGCCGTCCTGGAGGCTGGAGGTCTGAGAGATCAAGATCTGGGCAGGGTTGGTTTCCCCTGAGGCCTTTCTCCTTGGTGTGGAGGTGGTTGCCTTCTCTGTGTCCTCCCACGATCATTTCTCTTGTGCATACACGTGTCTGCATCCTAATTTCCTCTTCTTATGAGGATGACAGTCATGTTGGGCTAGGGCCCACCCTAATTACCTCATTTTAACTTAATTACTTCACCGAAGACTCCCATCTCCAAATATGGTCACATTCTAAGGTACTGAGGGCTAGGGCTTCAACACATGAATTTGGAGGGCACGATTCAGCCTTGTGCTGCAGCACTGCTCCACACCCCCAACAATGTGTGTGTCTGTTTCCTCACACAATTCAAGAACTCTAACCTTTATTTTAGGTCTGTCTGCCTTAAATGTCATGTGGTTGTTTCCATTTCCCAAATCAATCTGAGAACCTCTGTTCTGAAATAGAACAGTTTAATTGCTGCTTATTTTGAAGTAGGAGAGTTTAATAATTTCCGTTTATTATCAGTAGTTAAATAATTAATCCTACCTGTCAACTCTCCCTTATGGCTTTTTTCTGTTTCCTTATTTAATGTTGTTGGCTTATATGAAATATATTTTCACTTACATTCAGGTATAAAAATGCTGAGCTAGGTCTTAGACATTTTGTTTGTTATCTTCTTCAGTAACTTAGAAGATATTCATCCTCTTTCCTTCTATCCCTTATTTTAAGTAGGATCTAAAATTGAAACAGAATCGTTTTCCCCCCATCATCGAGAATCAGGAAAAAAAGAAAACTATATCATGTTTGTGCCACCGTACCAGCTAGCATTGCCTTAACTAAGCCCATGAGTCTGAATACTTTAATTACTGTAGTGGCTACTTTGTGACTAAAAGTGACCAGAGCACTTGTTTATGTGAGAGCCAGAAAGACCTTGGGCCTGATGTCATCCCGGAAAGCTGGTCCCTCTGGAAAGGGTGCACCGTTGTTCCCAAACCTCCCACAAGTCCCGCTCACTGGCGCACCTCAGTGAAGGGCCTGATGTGACACCACATGCCCCAGCCTTAAATCAGCTTGCCCAGGGCTCAGGGCACCGAGCCCAGGTCTTGGCAGCATGGGGCCTTCTCGTGGGAAGGGGGCAGAGAGTAAGTTCCATGAGCACCTGTCCCTGGATCCTGTGGACCATCTCGTGTGTGACTCACGGGAAGATTCTGCTCTAGGGAAAGACACACTAAGGTGCTGGGGAGGGAGGATGGGCCCAGGCTCTGGGCGCGGGGCCCTGTCCCTCTAGGGCCACAGAGCCCCCCCTGCCCCCACTGCCGCTCCCACTGCCTTCGTGGTAACTGGATGCACGTGTGGTCAGCGGCGGCGCCAGCTCCCGGGAGGGACGCGAGGCTGTAAAACGTGCAGCTGCTTGGGCTCGAAACAAGGCTGGCTCTGGTCCGTAGGGGGTGGGGGTACGGAGAGGTCAGCAGGAACCCGGGTGGTTCAGGGACGAGAGCGGGGAGCAAACTGAGGCACAAAAGTACCTTGCACCTGGCTCCACATGCCCGGCCATCGTGACAGCCCTGACCGGCCCAAGTTGGGTCACGGGGAGAGGCGGGGACTCTGGCAGGAGAGGAAGGGAGCAGAGAGTGAGAGAGATGAGGAGAGCCCAGAGGGAGACAGTCAGACTGACGGACGGAGGAGGGAGACAGAGGCTGAGGGCGAGTGAAAATGAACCCAAGGGCCAAAGAGGCAGAAGCCCCGAGGTGATGCAGGGCCTGCAGCCCAGGGTCCCTGACAGGCGCCCCTGCGCCATGCTGCCTGGGCCCACAGGACACCGGAAACAACCTTCAGGCTTGCCGCGGGGACATGGCTGCTGTCACAGGGCAGCGGGGCGGGTGGGGAGGGCTCTCTGAAGACTCAGGTCGGCGCTCACCCGGCCCGGCTCAGCCATCCCTGCACAGAGGGCTGGCATCGCTCGCTACATGCCCTCTAACTTCTAAGGGGAAATGAGGTCGGCTCCCCCCTCCCTCCTGGGAAACTGTGTGACCCTCAGGGTGATCATGTCCACACGTATGCACTGACCGTGGGGAGAGAAGGGCCCGTTCAGAGCCGCACTCACCATCGATGGCGGACGGAAGGGACGTGGTGCCTTGTAACCTCCAGGCCTGCCCTGCAGAGGAAACCTAGAAATGCTCCAAAAGCGGGCAGCCGAGTCTGCCAGCCCTGGCCAAGACCAGCTTCTGGCCTTGTTCGGTGGGGCATCCTCCCTGCTCCTGGGGGCCCACCCCCGGGTACCATGGTGACCCTTTCAGACTGGACCCCCCCACCAAGGAAGGGAAGAGCTCAGGGAAGAGGGTCCGCCCAGCTCAGTGATCCCCACACCACCAGGCCTGGGCTGAGCGGGGCCCTCCGGGAGCTCCTGGTGACGTCCCTCAACCCACGGCCACAGGAAGTCCACATCTGGGTCCAGGGACAGAGCACTGCAGGCCCTGAGAAGCCTCCGCGCCCAACCCGGGCTTGGGACCAGGCCTGGTGGAGCTCTGGGACCCTCAGCCCCGGAGCGGTGAGCGGGCGTGAGTCCCGTCAGGACGCCCTCTGGGGAAGGGGCGGGCTTGACGCAAGGCTCCCTTCATGAGAGGCTCGTGGGATCTAGTTTGAAAAAAGTTTTAATTTCTCACTACGAAGTATTTCAAACCCAGAGAAACTAAAAACTCTGAGACAGCAGTGCACTGGATATTGAGAATTAACAAATGCGAACACTGCACTCTATTTGCTTCGGCTTATTTTCAAATGAACGGAACACACAAAAGACTAAAGCCACTGTCCCAGCCTCCTGGCCTCTGCGCTGTGCCCTGCAGAGGCCCTGCCGTCGCGCTCCCGCCAGGCTGCACAGCGCCCCAACAAGACCTCCCGTCGCGTCTCGGGTGCAGAAAATGGGCACCAAGGGCACCATCCGCACCGCCCCTCTGCCGCTTACACTCAGGGCTGTGCCATCAGGGTGGCCCCACTGGCGCCTGCAGATCAACGCTTAACTGTGCCCACGGTGTATTTACACATCCAGCCTCATCTGGCCGGCACCTCCCAGCGTCTGACAAGGAGCTGCTCACGTCTGTCTCCTGGGCGCATGGGCCTGCTCTTTCTCGAGTGTACCCCGAGGCGCGGGGCCGCTGCTCCCTGGACACTGCCCCGCTGCTCTCCCAGGTGGGAGCCGGGTCTGGCGCCCGGGCGGCATCCGGGCACCCTTCAGCACACTTGTCGAGCCTCCCTGAGTCCGGCTCCATTTGCTTGGGAAGGCAGGCCCCTTATGTGAACACCGGCTGGCACTTAGTCCCGGAGGCTCTGGAGGCTTCTCTACCGTTCCTCGTCCTCTGCCTCCCTGATCTGTGGCCTTCTCTGCCGTCTGCATGCAGGCCGAGGCATGAGGAGGTGCCTGGAGCACACCGAGGACCCTGGGCTCGTGGTGGATGTGGGGAGGGGGGGGAGGTGAGGGAGCAGGGCTGGCGGCTCCCCGCAGTCAGGACAGGAGCCAGGTCCGGGGTGTGGCTCTCCAGGTGCCCAGGACGCGAGGGAGGACGTCTGGCGGTCCTGGATGCGTCTCGGGAGGGGGGAGCCCACACGCACATCTTGCGAGTGGAGAACCCAGGACAGTGGGCAGAAGAAGCATGCTCGCGGACACACGGACGAGGAGAGCCCACGGGGCCCAGGAAAGGAGCGTCGGGAGGCCGTGCGGGCGGGGTGGCCACAGCCCAGGGCTGAGAGGTTTTCAGAAAGGAGCACCAGAACAGTCAATAATTCACTGCTGTTAGAACCCGGCAGGTCAGGCGTGAGCTGCATCCGGCAGCTTTGGGGCAGGGAGGAGGTGGAGGTCTGGCCGAACAGGAACAGGACGGGCTGCCATTCAATGTTACTCCAAAAATTCAGGCCATGCGGTTAGTAAATTAAACATAACGAGGAGCCATAGATACTCAAAAGGGAAGGGCATTAAAATTATTATTTGTGATAATGTAATTCTCTACCTAACACATCCCAGCTTATGAGATCCAATAGCACGTAGTTTACTAAGATGACAGATGATAAACTAAAGATGCAAGAATAAGTATCTCTCCTATACATCAGTAATACTTACAAAAGAAGCCAAGGATAACCTGAATAAGGACCACGCAACACACTGAGGAGACCACGGGGTCTGGTGAGGCCTGGGTGTGGGCAGAGCCTGCCACGCCCCCACTTGGAAGGACCTCCCTCCCAGCCTGAGTTGTGACTGAAACGGGAGGCCACAGGATCCATGACAGAAGGACGCAATGTTCCTCTGGAAGCACAGAGATGAGGACTAAGACGGGTCGTAAGTTGGCTTTTTGGCAGGGACAAATTCTGAGCTGCTATGGATCACTCTGTGGGGGGAGGGGGAGCGTGGACCGTAAGTGACTGGGATGAAGGCGGCATCTCTCGTCAGTAGGGATTTGGGTTAATTGTAAATGGCCCTGAGACTCCAGCTAATCCTTAGAAACAGAACGCAGCCCAGCACAGTGTCACCCCGCTGGGCCCCACTCCTGCTGGTCTGTGCAGCTTTCTCTACCACTGGAGAGCAAACCCCATAACTTAGGGCTGAACACAGTGCCCACTGATCAGCTCACGGCCAGGAGGGGCAGAGGCCTGGGCATGGGGTGGCTGGTCCTCATTCACGCAGGACTCAGCCACTGCTGCGCTCTCCCTGGGAGCCGGGCTCGTCTAGGTGGAGGGTGTCTCTGTGACCATCGGCCGGGCCCTCTTGGCTCCCAGACGCCATCTGCATCTCCTGGTCTCTCCCGCTGGAATCCCCCTCTCCTCCCGTCTCTGTCTTCTTCCACCTCCCACTTCCAGACCCAGACTGAAGGGCTCCTGAGATTAGGTCAGGGCACCTCCCTCTGAGTCACTCAGTCAGGTGACTAGAAACCTGAATGACATCCACGAAATCCCTTTGCCAGGCAACGCGACACAATCACGCGATAACGTCCCACATGCCACCCACTCTCAAGGGGGGAATTCAGCAAGGCCTCTAGGCCAGGGTGAAAGCCTACAAATCTGCCCACCACACCTTGTCCTGGGCTGACTTCTGGTATGTTCCCCAGCGGGAGGTCCTGGAGGGAGGTCCAGGCGGCCGCCAGGGTGACAGAGGAGGAGGGGTGGGGGCAGAGAGTACCGTGCAGGGAGGCGGCTCTGCAGGAGGACTTGGTGCCCATGCAGCCGCATCGGCTCCTCCAACCCCCAGGGACATTCTCTGGGGCCTGGTGACTCCCAGCTAGTGACACGGCTTCTGGGGGCCTGCTCTGCAGAGGATCCTGAGTTCGACCCCCAGGCTAATGCCCAGACTCGGCTGCTCTCAGCCTCTGTTCCTCATTCTAAATACAAACGAGAAAATACCCACCTCTCAGCGACATGAAAAGCACTCTGTAATTTGCAAAGTGTTATACAAATGAGGAACTTGAAGCCTGATTTTGCCAGGATAATTCTAGAGTAAGAATAGGAGATAAGAGAAAGGAACAGAGAAGGTGAGGAATGCGTTTACTGTATTATTTCTGAAAGCGTCGGGGTCCAAACAACGCCAGGACCCAATTATTTGCTGGGGCTGGGGAGAGAGGAAGGTCTATGCTCTGGGGAGAACACGTCTGACCATCCCCGTGTGCGCGGGGCCAGGAGCCCGCGGGCGGGCTGGGGGCGGGGCGGGGGGAGAGGTGGGCCTTGTGGCTGGGCCGTCTCCTCCAGCGGGAGACAGCAGGGAGGCGGGCAGCACTACCCCCACGGCCCCAGCTTAGCTTCAGCCGCCTCTGTGCGCCCTTCTCCACGCTGCTGCCCTGGAGGCCCTGAGTGGCCCTAAGACTCAGAGGGACAGTCGGCACCGCAAGACGACCGACCAGCTCCATCAGCGTCATGAACAGACACGGGAGGGATGCGCACCACAGTTACAAACGTGGCTAGTTTGTATAACGTGATGACTTTGAACTCCGGTAGGCGACGGGCACAGCGGTGTGGGTGCTTCGCTGTTTCCCGGCTGGGCCGCCTCACCTCGTCTGACTGCACGAGCCTAACGTGTGCTAGCGCAGCCCAGCAGTGGCTGCAGCGCCGTCCTGAAAGCCGCACTGTCCAGAGAAAACCGCAGCCCAGGGCAGAGAATGAGCAAGAAGCACACAGCAGGGGGCGCCTGCCGAAGTCCACCACCAGCCGCGTGGAAAGGGCGCTTCCAGGGCGGGAGACAAAACGACAGCGAGCGGCCTGACACCAGGTGTGGAGCCGTGTGGAGAGGGGCACGCGCAGCGGGGACACAGCCGGGGGGGTTTGTCTGTGATCCCGCCTGGGGGACCCTCTGCCCAGGCACCTCCTTTCCCACCGAGAGGCTGCCGCAGCCCGTGGGGAGGGGCGGCCGGCCTGGGGCCACACGCGGCTGACATCACCCGGGTACCGCTCTCCTCGGGCAGCGGTCAGATCCGGGTGGTCGTGCTGGAGACCAGCGGTGGGGAAGGCAGGGCCGCTGTGTGCAGAGACCTCCCAGGGTCAGGCGAGGGGGCATGGTGACGGGAACCGGCTGGGCCCGGACCTTGGATTCCAAAGGACGCCAGGGCCAGATAGGCGCAGGTGCGGGAGGGTGGATGGCAGGCCGAGGGCGGGGCCGCGCGGGGGGACCCTGGGGCGCAGGGGCGCGGGCGCCCAGCCCTGGGCACGGGGCAGAGGCCTGGGGGGGGGGCCAGGGCGACGGAGCCGAGAGCGAGGGCGGGGCGGTCAGGCCCGGCTGTGGGGGTGACGCAGAGGGGCCTCGAGGTCACCACGGAGCCCGCATCTCAAGATGAGCCTCTTGGGCACGAAACGGGCACAAGTGTGCCTGGTGAGCCGCCGCGCCGCCCTCGGCCGGCTGGAGTCCCTGCTCCCTGGAGAGTGCCACAAGAAGAGGCATCATGTTCCTGGCACAGGGCTCACGCGGCCCCAGGGTTCAGAGCCCCGGGCGTCTCCGGGGTCCTGCTCTCCACAGCCACGAGGCGGGGCCGCCGCCGGGATGGGATGGGGACGTGCTCGGCTCGGGTGTGAGTGGAAAGCCCCGCGCGACAAGCGCCCGAGCACCTCCCCCCGCCCCGGCCCCCGCCCGGCTTCCCCACCACGCGGCCCGGCCGGCAGCGCTGCACCCCGCGAGTCCAGAGACCCACTCCGGGCGCAGCCCGAGTCGGCAGAGAACCAGCCGCGCACACCTTCAGCGGTTCGCGCTTGGTGACAGGTAACCTCGGGACAGTGGGAGGCGCCCACCGGGCCGAGGGAGGAGCTCTCACCAGCCGCCCTCTGGGCCTCCTGGGCCCCGAAACCCCATGTCACTTCAAGAGGGTGCTTGTCCTCTTCTCATTAGATTTTTAAAATTATATTCTGAGGCATTGATTTTGTTTTAATTAAAATTCCAGTTAGAGAAAAGTGTTGAGACACTGAAACGGCAGCTCCCGCATCGGCCCAGAGCCCGGCGCCCCCCTTGGCTCACCTGGGACCCCACCTGCCGCCCCCTGGCCTCCCCCTTCCCGAGTCTCCCAGGAGATCTGTCCAGAGGAGAAGGGCCACCGTGTTTTCCACTGAAGAATTCGTTTTACTTACTTATTTGACAACTTTTTATTGGGATGTAATGTGGAACTTTGAGAAAAGTTGCGTGAACATTACAACAAACTTCTGCAGGTCCCTTAACTGTCCCCCCATTGCTCAGTCAGGCCTGCTCGGTTGTCGCGCACGTATTTGTTCCCCATCAATCCACACCGGCTGAGAGTGACTACAAGACAGCACTTGCCTTGACCCCAAATACTTTAGAGCATATTTTCTAAAAACAAGGGCATCTGGGTAGGCAAAGTACAAAACCAGTTATCAAAACCGGAGCACTTCACGGCGACACAAGGCCTTTACCCAGCTTCCGGCCCCCCCAGCAGCTCCCACCAGACACACTCTAACTGCATCAAGTCCTCATACGTCACCTTCATGAAAATAACAGAAGAGGGCCTTCTAGAGCCATGAAATTAGCAATGCTGTTATAACAGTACCTCCCTTCTTAAAAGTTCAGCAAAACAAATTTCATGTGATATTAAATATCATACAAAGTTTTTTGTAAGACAAAAGAAAATAGGAAATAACAACCCTACTGACAATAAACACACATCATAAAGCCATGCTGACAAAAATAGAAAGACTATAATCTAATATCTTTAAGTTGATTAAAAGACATTAAGATAATGATGCAAGAGATGAAAAACTATAAATCAGAATTAGAAAAACTCAAAAATTAGGTCATAGAATTCAGGAAAGAATCAAGAATGAAAGAAAAAATATTTCAAAATCAGGATGAAATTAGAAGACACACAAGACTGAATAAACACAACAGAGGAAAACAGAAGAAAGAGAACATTTTTAAGAGTCAAAAACAAAACAAAGCAATGAGAAGAATTCAAGAAGAGTGATACACAGAGAAGGAAACAGAGAACACCAGACAGACAGGAACAGAGCAGAGAGAGGACAAAGGCACGACCCGGCACCTCTCCAAACCACAGCTCCCCAAAACTCCTCTTAAATCAAAGAGGTACTTAAAACTAGAGAGGTACTTAAAACTGAATGCATTGCTGGATTCGACCTGCTAACATTTTATTTAGGGTTTGCACATCTGTCTCAGAAGGCAGAGTTACCTATAGATTACTTTAGGATTACTTGCGTGACTTTTATATCACAACATTGCTGATCTCATAAAATGATTCGGGAAACTTCTGACTTTTTCTGTTCTCTAAAACAATTGCATACCTTAAGAATTATGTTCCCTTTTGGATGAGTGAGAACGTGCTGCGGAGTAGGACCCCAGTGGCACGTGAGTGCAGACTCTGAGCACCGTTTCAGTCATTCCCATGGTTATCCAGACTTTCTACATCATGTGTGGCAATTTTGTTGATTTACATTTTTCTAGAAAATTATTCATCTCATCTATATTTTCCAATTTTGTTGCATAGAGCTGTAAATAGATATCTCTGCAAGTTTTAATAGCCTCCACATCTGCAGTTACATCTACTCCCTGGTCACCCAAGTTTCAAAGTTTTGCCTTTTCCCCCTTTGTCAGAGTTGCTAACAGTTTAAGTGTTTTACGTTCCTTTACCGGTGTTTACTGCACCTAACACCATGTTTTCACATTTTGCTGTATTCATCTCTACCCTTATCTTCATTAATTTTTTTCCTACTTTGTCTTGAATTATTTTGTAATTATTTCTCTAACATTTAGAGTCATAGGGTTGTTTCATTTATTTTAAGTGTTTCCAGTGTTCCAACATTTTCTCCTGAGAAGTGTTTTGACAGCATCCTTCATGTTTTGACGTGCAGTATTATCTCATTTTCATTACTTTTTATACAGTTTATGCTTTTATTTAAAAGCATTCCCAAATCTCTAGATATGTAACGGAGTCTGGGTTACTTCTGATTATCATTTTGTGGTTAATTTCCATTTTTATTGTACTTAATGATTTCCGCTGTTGAAAAATTAGATTTCCTTTAAAGTAAAATACATGGTAAATATATTTGTGAATGGTCCTGGTGTGTTTGAAAAATAGAAAGGAAGGAAGTAGGGAAGGAAGGGAGGGAGGAAGGGAGGGAGAAAGGAAAGTAGGAAAGTATATCCTGCGTTTGGAACACAATTTGTTAAGAATGCTATTCAAATTCTTCATAACCATATGAATTTTTTTGTCTTCTTGATTTTTCAATTAAAGTTTCCCATTATGGTACTGGATTTGTCCATTTCCTATTCTTAGAAGTTCTTCCTTCATAAATTTTACAGCTATGTAATTATATACATAAATGTTCATGAGTATCATATCTTCTTAGAGGATTATAACTTATCAAAATGAAGTATCTTTGTCCCGTTTAATGATTTTTATCTTTTTCTTGAAAATAATGTTGCTTGGCCTGCTTTCCAGTGATTACCATTTGCTTAGTACCCTTCCCATTAATACATTTTCTGTTTCTATGTCAATTTTAAGACAATCTGAGTTTTGCCTTTTAATAGAGAAATTTCACATATATTTGAACTAATGCCACATGATGTCTTGCTTTATACATTTACTTTGATTTCTAATTTTTTCCTTCGTCTCTACCTTTTTTTTTTTGGTGACTTAATCAGGTTTTCTTTGTTTCAGAGTTTTTCCTCTACAATATTTGAAGCTGCACAATCTGTGCCTGTGACTGGTGGCTCCTGGTACATTGTTAACATGTTTAAATGCACATTCACACACTATAGGCTTGAAGAGTCTCTACATATTCCCCCAGAAAAAGAACTGATGTTTAAGAAACTTTCACTCTTCTCCTTCTCGTCACTATATAAATACATATACATAAGAGTTTTCGGTTTGTAGGACAGAAACAAGGTGGTGGAGTAGAAGGACGTGAGCTCACCTCTTCTCAACGAAAACACCAAAATCACAACCAACTGCTGAACAAACCATCGACAAAAAAAACGCTGGAACCTACCAAGATTTTTTCAACTATTATTTTAATCTGCATACCAATAGGCACCAACAATTATTTAGAGTAGCTACGTGCTACCCTGGATTCTTTCCCACCATTATCAGTGGAACCAAACGCTAATCTCTTTTGTCGATCGCTATCTTTCTTCATTTTCTCAGAGTCTTAGGGGTGAGGCTGGAGACCTCTGAGTCCTTGACTGTCTGAAACACCCTTCCTTTGCCCTTCGACTTGAATCCTGGCTGTGTCTCAAATTCCAGGTTTGGAATCCTTTTTCCCCAAGTACTTTGAAGATATTGATCCAATTAATTCTAAAATATACATTTGTCATAGAGAATTTTGATGCCAACTGAGCCAGACCTTTGCTCCTCCTGCCAACCACTTTGGGGGTTTCTCTTTGGTCCTATCCCGAAATTCTGTCCCACTGTATTCGGGCCCTTGTGGTTTCTCACCATCCCCTCAACCCCCAAAGCCCACCCCCTTCAACACTTTACCCCGACACGCTCTGTGCCCTGAGAGGCTTCTTCCAGGACGTGTTTCCTCATCCTCCTTCAGCCTTCTCTGCTCTCCGCTTTTCAGACTCCTATCAACAAAAAAGAGAGCTTCTCAAACTCCTCGCGGTCTCACCCTTTTCTCTCACACTCTCCACCTCTCAGTGGCTGAGACCTGCATTCTGCAACAGCTCTGGGCCCTATAGACCTGCATTCTGGAACAGCTCTGGTCCTACAGGCCTGCATTCTGGAACAGCTCTGGGTCCTTTAGGTTTGCATTCTGGAATAAATCCTTGGTTCATTTGTCCAATCACTAATTCCTTCTTCTGTCTGTTCTGCAATTTAAACAGTTATCATTTTGATAACATTTCTTTCCAAAATTTTTGTTTGTTTCTTTTGAAGGAGCTGTTTCTTTTATGAATATTCTTGTCTTCATGCCATTAAGTCTTCGCTTAAATATGTTCTTCTGTTGCATTTGGTACTTCTCCTGCTGTTTGGTTCTCCTCAAATGCATGACAGCTCTTGGCTATGCCCACAGTTCCGCTTTTGAGAGGCTTGACTCACCTGCCATGGATACTGGTTCTGGGCCGAGTGTCTGAGTCCTCATACTTACCTGCAATAGGCTCTCCACGAGTCTCCTGTGATGTTTTCATCCACAAGCATTAGCTGCTTCTACCTCTTAATAATTAACCAAAAGTCTGAGCCTCTGACTCAGTTACCCCTGTTTCAGCATGGATTCTACTGTTGTTGCTGTCTTAAAGTTTCTGTCTTTGTGGGGACTCTGGTATAGGTGACAGCAGATGAATGTTCTCAAGTAACCGTCCTGTTCCAATCTGCAAGAGAATGATTTGTGTTCAAATCTGATTTGAACACAAATTTGATTCTCCTGTCTTTTTACCGTATTTAGGGTTTCTTTCATAGCCGGTTGATAAAAGGTCTAGAAACACCCGTCTTAAGTTCTGGTTGATAGATTAATCTCAACGGCCACAGCCTGGGGCCCGTGTGTGGCCTCCACCTCTTCCCAGCCTGGCCCCAGGAAGGCCCCGCAGAGGCACAGGTCAGGTGGGCCTGGGGAAGATTTGCCTGAGGCCCCAGCGCAGAGAGGGGAGGAGAGCGGACTCACAGGTAACAGAGAGCGTGGACAGAGGGCGGGCCGTGCCCCGGCAGTGACAGCCCGAGGACAGGCGCTGGAGCAGACCTCCGGAAACAGCCGCAGCCTTGCTTCAGGAGCAGAAGCTAACCATGCAACCACTCTGTATTTATGTAAGACACACCCTGCAATTTCCCTGTTGTCTGTAATTACCCTGTCACCACGTAACACTTGCCCTAGTTAAATGGTTGGCAGTTACCATGGAAACCAAGTACTGTTCTCTAACTTGAAAAGGTGGTTGTATTTTTTAAATTTTTCTAACATATTCTACTTTGATAGAGATTAATTTACAGCTGCCACCAATTTGGAGAGAAAGTCAACTGTGGCCACCGGCCATGTCTGTTGTCCCAGCCCCTCCCACCAGGAAGGTCCGCCCGTCCCTTTCCCCGTCCCGCCGCGGAGTCGCCATCCGTGGGCTCCTTGCCTGCGCTTGGCTCCCTTCGTCCGCACTCGGCGAGCTCCACGGCCCCGTGAGCTCTGCCTACGCCACGCCTCTCCCCGGGCAGCCGCTTCGGCTCCCACTGCAGACCACACGCAGGCCGGGGCTCCCGTCATCCCGCTGCCCTTCCCTGGCCCAGCCAGGCCCCCAGTCTTCCAGGCATCCCTGAACAAACCTCATGAACCGTAAGACGTTCAACCGTAAGTTGACCCACAAGAGGTTCTCTTTTCCTGAATGCCACAAACGGGTGAACACTGGCCGTTCATGAGGACGACACGCATCTCACCCCGATTTCTCCATCTTCTCACCTCCCGGTTCCCCCCTCAGCTTCCTGGGACAGACCCGCCGGCCCGGCATGTCCATCGCTGCCAGACGCCACCCTTGTGGCTGGGTGGTCTCTCTGTCCACCTCCCGCCTGCACGGGACGGGGCCCCCGTTTCTGCTCATCGACAACACTCCCCCGCATCGCCCTCTCTTCCCACTGCAGCAACTCGGTAAAGCCCCGTCCTCGCTGCCCCAGCTCCTCCCCTCTCTGCCCCTCCATGGGCGCCCACTTTCGCTCTTGTCCCCTCCAGGCCACCTGCTGGAAGCCCAGTTCTCCCTCCCCACCAACAGCAGGGACGGAGTCTGCCCGGCTCCGAAGACTTGCCCAGGACCCCCCTGCTGGTTCCTGGGGTCCACGCCAGGCCTCTCTCCTCCCGCAGATGCCCCCTTGGTGGCGCCAGCATTTCCTGCACGGCATCCGCACGAGCCCACACCCCCAGCGCATCCCCTCTCCCAGGCTCCAGTGCCATCTGTCCAGCTGTGTGCTTGACAGGTGCACGAATGTCAGCACCTCACCTGCACGCGTCCAGAGGCCAATCACTCCCGAACCGACACGAGCACTGGAGACGCTCTGTCCTCGCTGCCCCTCAGCCCTAGTCCCCGCCGCTGTCCCTGCCCCTCAGGTCACTTTCACTCTCTCAGGGGTTCACACTGGCTCTACCTTCAAAACACAGCCCGAGTCTGGCCAGCCCTCGCCAACCCCTCACACCACTCTCACCTGGGCGCAGGTAAAGCCTCCTCATCGGTCCCTGCTTCCAGCCAGGGTCCCCTGAGCGTCTATTCTCTGCCCAGAGCCAGAGGCATATTCTTCAAGAACCGAATTCCGCTCAGGCGCCCCCCTCCACCCAGAGTGTAAGCTCCTACCAGGCCCCAGCACCCCGCCCCACCCCGCTCACGGCTCCGGCCAGGCTGCCCCCCGCTGCTCTCCAGCCTCCTCACCTACGACCCTCGCACTGGCCGTTCCCTCTGCCTGGAATGCTCTTCTCCATCTGTGACTCACTCCCTCACCCTCACTTAAATGTCACCTTCTCAGTGAGGCCGATCCCAATTGCGTGCACGCGCATGCACGCACACACGCACACGCACTCGCTCCTCCTGCTCTCCCCTTTCCTTTATCCACGGAGCTCATCACCTTCGCACTTCTTAGGCATGCGGTCTACCTTTGACGCCGTCTCTGGGGACAGAGCCCGTCAGTGTGTTTGCTGTTGGATCCGACCCTGCCCAGAACCAGACCTGGCGCAGAGCGCGGGTTTGATCTGTCTGCCCAGTGAGGCTGTTGCCTCTGGGATGGCACCCCTATCTTCCAGCCTCATTTAAAATTATTCCTCAAATCAGCTCTGCTTCTGAAGCATGTCTTCACCTTCACTCTGTTTGTAACCTTTGAGACCCGCGTGGGGCCAGTGGCAGGGTGAGCATTCTGCGTGGATGAGGAGGGACGGCACCACACACTCCCGACCGCATCACTGCAAGAATCCAACGCTCCTTCTCAGTGCACTATAAACCACCCTGTTAAGGGAAACGAACACACAAGAAGCAGGTCTGAGAGGGTACGAACACCAGCAGGGGGAGCCCGACCCCGTCAGGGGCCTCTCCACGTGCTCCGTGGCCGAGCGAGGTTAATGGGAGTCAGGGTGCAACTCGGGGTTAAGAATCTCCAAAGAAGTGGTCAAGCAAAGGGGCAACCGGAAGTGAGGACCAGGCCCCGCGCCGGGTGGGGGAGGGGAGGGTCAGGATCCAGGCTGAGGTGGGGCAACCAACAGGCACTGGGGTGGGGCGCAGGCAGGGCACAAGTGGCAGAGCAGCCAGGAGGGGCACGGGTCACTGCTGGAGCAGGAGGGGCCGGGCAGGCAGGTCACCAGCGGGGTAGACGAGAGTACCTGGGAGCGTCTCCTCCTCCCGGCCCGTGGACGCCTGTCCTGCCAGCCCACCTGCTTCCCCCGCGGGTGAGGACACTGTCCATCTACCAAAAAGCAAGGGAAAAGCGTCACATTACCCAATGAACTCGGTGCGGCCCGAGATCCCGCTCGGCCCGGGTTCCTGCTCATTCTCACGTCTGGAGGCTCACAGAACACCTTTATACTTGAAATTTGTTTTGCATCCATTCTCAATTGTTATAACAGAAATACGTTTTAAAAAATCTGGTGCCACATTTAAAGAGTCAGAGATGCCCAGGGTGCCGTGGGCCCCAGCCAAGCACCACTGCTCCTTTAATGGAGCAGAGTAGCTGAGGAGGGCCTGCCCCGGACGCCTGGTACCCACACCCGGGAGGCTCCTCAGTGGGCTTAAGCCGCAGCGAAACTCTCCCCAGATCTCAGATGAACCTCAAGATCTAGCCATCGTCCTAATCATACCTAACGAATTGTGTTCCAGAAATACAGGCTGGCTGATGAAAACGTGCAAAATCTTTAAAAGGAAGAGACACTAACACTTCTTCAGCACTTTGTTACTTCTAAGCACTTTCACGTTTATTCACTTACACGCACTCTTCGCGGGATTAGGAAGCAGGTGTCATCGTCACCGCTTCATAGAGGAGAAATCAGGCTCAGAGAAGGAAAGCACCCGGCAGGGTTGAGGGGCTGGCGATTCCCAGTGACCTGGCGGAATCCCTCCCGGACTGCTGGCTGCTTGGGGACACATGCGCTCGTGGGGAGGGGGGGTTATTCCTCCCGAGGGCGCGGCACGTGTAGGGCTCACTGCTCTCTACAGCACTTGAAGTGACCGTACTCTGTGTCCCTTCTATGTAGGAGCAGTAATGGTGCCAGAGCATTCTCCGCCCCGCTGCGTTCTCCAGAGCGATGGGTGAGTTACTTCATGTTTCACGTTTCGATTATTAAATAATATTATCGTACCATGAGTTTGACATGAACTTGGCAATGCATATAGATTCTTTTTATTCATAATAACTATTAAAACTCTTCTTGGTCTTGGGTGGTTTTCATAACTGTTCAAAACTATAGATATTTGAATGTAAAGAGTAAAAA
The DNA here is from genome assembly GCF_009873245.2 of Balaenoptera musculus. Lineage (NCBI taxonomy): Eukaryota > Metazoa > Chordata > Mammalia > Artiodactyla > Balaenopteridae > Balaenoptera > Balaenoptera musculus. Next base: position 144,193,861 of record NC_045788.1, on the reverse strand, counting down.
TTTAAACAATGAAAAATAAGACTCTCTCGTAGTATTTCTGAGCTCACAGTCACCGTTAACATCCCCTGGTGGGTCCATCCAGACACATTCTGTGCACATGGAAGGAAAATGCATGTCTTGTTCTGCACCTGGCATGTTATTCTTTACCATCAGTACATCTTAGATTTTTTTTTTTTGAATCAACACATTCAGAGGCACCTCGGCATGAGACTAGAAATACTGTACACTTTTGATTTCAGAGAAGTTAACCAAAATCGTCTCCATACAGGTCTCTGCAAATTATATCCCCATCAGATTCCTGAGTGCTCTTTCTCCAGCCACTGGATTCACCCTCAAACACTTTGATCTTTGACAAACTGCAAGATGAAAAATATTACCACATCAGTTTAATTGTTTGACACTTCAAAAATGTAACCATCTTGAGTGAGGCTGAGCTCTTTTTTAATTTGTTTACTGAGTATCTGTACTTTGGGTGTGGTGGGGAAAGCCCTGCTCAGGGCCTCTGTCCATTAAGAGGATTAGTGATGACTCACCAAGGATGACTCAGGAGTGACCACATTTACACCCTCCCCCACTACCCGGTGTGAGTCCTCATCTAGCTAGTTTTGGTTCTTTTGCTGATAACTCTGGATGATGTTCTTAAATCCCTACGCATCGATCAGTTGGCCTGAAGAGTGTGAAGCGCGCGGCTGGCGCCTCTCTGTCCCCTCTGCGAGCCCCACCCCCAGCTCCCTCCTTGTCACTACTGTGAATACTGCTGCTGCCGCCTCGTGAAGGTCTGCCATTCGAGAATCCCGTCCTTGACATATCCCTGTGCACCGTGCTTGTGGGTCCCCCCCCATCCTTCCTGTGCCCCTTCACCCCTGAGTCCATTGCTCTGTCCAGAGTCCAGCGCCATCTTCAAGGAGTCCTTTCAGCGAGGGTGCATAAGCATCACTTTTCCCTAGGTCCTCACATGTTTGAAAATGTATTATTGAGAAAATTATTTCTTTCCTAAAGATTTTGTATACCTTGCTACAAGGTATCTAGCATGCAACCTGCCGTGGAAACACCTGGGGCCAGCCTGATCGCTCTCCCTTATAAACGCTGTAGACATAAATAGCAAGATGGGTAAAAACTGAGAAAAGCACTTCATAAAACAAGAGGTCCAAATGGCCAATAAGCACATGAAAAGGTACTCAGTCTCACAGTAATCAAAGATATGCAAATTAAAACCAAAAATAGATATAAATACACACCCACTACACTGCCTAAAATATAGCAGTCTGACAAATACCCTGCCCAGTGCTGGCAAGGGTGAGGAGCAATGGGAACTTTTAAACACCTTCCAGTCACTTAGGCTTTATTTTGTTTTGAAACTCCTTCTACTATACAGGAGAAAAAAATGTATCCACTAATTATAATAGAAAAGTTATGATGCATTCAATCCCAACTAAAGATAACCAAACCATTTTTACAGGTAGAAAAATACTTCAATTGAACAGTGAAAACAAACTTATAACAGTAATAAATAGTTCAGAAGTAAACAAGCGGAGTTTGCACTTGCACAAACATGATATAAGCAAAGCTGATGGTCTGAGCCGGAGGAGGGCGGGGCTTGCCAGGGCTCCCGGCTGGAGGAGAGCGGTCCAGGGGTCACTCTGGAAGGCACATCCTCATTTCTGCACTATTTTCTTCACCAATTTATAAACCTTTTTGAGGCGCATGGTTGTTTTGCACTCCGAGGGCTTTTACAAACAGAGTTCCAGCACAGCAAAGTGTTGTTCCGGCAGGAGGACACCTCCAGATGCACGGAAGCAGACAGCAGAACAACGTGTGGCGAGAGGTGCTGTCTGTGCGTCTCTCACGGACGGACACACGCAGGCTGCTGGCTGCTCATCCAGATACGGTGCACAAGGACACTCGTTCCATGTTTTCTGGTGGAAAAGGTCATTATCAAGGAATTGGTGAATGTCCCTCTTTCGAAGCCACAGTGCTACAATACCACTCCATATAGTTTGTTTACTTCATTTGTTTTTGGGTAAAAAAGTCATTGTATGGAGGGGGAAGAAAGATGCTGCTCTCTAAAATCTGGTGTCGTTTTGAAGAGCAATGGGAAAAGGTGATTGCCTGAACCGTCATACCAAGCGGTAGGTCTGTATTTTGCTGCTGTGAGTACAGACTTCGGGGCATCAGCCAGCAGAGCAGAAGACGTGTATAAGCAAGGACGCGGCAATTCCGTTCAGGATGCATACCCCACAGTGGCGTGTGCACGCACAGGCCACCAGACACGTGCCAGATTGCAGACTCTGAGAATGATGGGCCATCTTTAATTCTGGTTGCTCTGAAGATTTTCTTTGCTGTAGTTTTCAAGGGTCAAGCAATGATGCCTAGATGTGAGAAGTTAGTTTTGCTTATTTGTTTGCTTGCTTCTTTATTTATTCATTTCAGGGTCAGCTGTTTCATGATTCTAGCATCAATATCTTCAATGCTTTTGAAAAATCCATGGCCTTTATATCTTCAAATATTTTTCTGAAATCTCCCCCCCATTCCTGGGCCACTCATTACATGACATTAGACCTTTTGACTCTGCCCCACAGCCTCTCACATTCTGTTTGTATTATTCTGTTCTCTCTTCTCTTGTGCTTCAACACAGACATACTTCACTGAAGTGCCGCCCAATTCACGGAGCCTGTGTCCAGTCTTCTGTTACAGAGTCCAGTGAATTATTCATTTCAGATCCTATATTTTTTAAATTCATAGGATTCTTTTCATAGATTATGATTTCACTTGAAATTGTCTATTTTTCATATATTTTTATATCTATTCTATTTTTTAAGACAATAATCTTCATGACTTTAAAGTTCTTGTCTGGTAGTGCAATTCTATACGTCATCTGTGGTTTTATTTCTCATCCGTTTTAGCTCTTGTTTTTGGTCCTGTTTTTAATTTTTCACTAAATACTGGACATTGTGATTGAAAATAACTTAAGCTCTGGACGTTATCTTGCTCCGAAAAGGGGTCCTCCTTTCTTTCTTGCAAAAAATCAGTCAGTCAATCAGCTTTGAGATGTAATTGACATATAATAAAATGTACATGTGCTGTGTACACGCTGAAATGTTTTATCATGTGTACACACCCACGGAATCATCGCCACAGACAGGATAACGGACAGGCACACTCCAGAGCTGTCTGTGGCCGTCTGCAATCCCTCCCTCTCCCCTTTGCAACAAACACCTTGCCCCAAGGAACCACCGACGTGCTTTCCAGCACTACAGAATTTGCTTTCTCTAAAAGTCAATAAATAGAAGCACACTGGGCACATACTTTTGGCCCGACTACTTTTACTCAGCATAATTCTTTTGAGATTCCTCAATGTCATTGTGCAACCATATACCATAATTTGTGTATTCATTCATTTATGGATGGACATTTGAGATGTTTCCAGTATTTCAGCTATTAAAAACAAATTTCTGCAAACATTCTTGTTCAAAGCTTTGTATGGATATATGCTTTCATTACTCTTGGGTAACACCTAATAGTGGAATGCCTGGTGGGTGTACATTGGATTAGCTTCTTGGCTTAATTGCCAAAATGTCTTCCAAAGCACATGTACCGCTTTGCATTCTCACGGGCAGTATGAGATGGTCTCCATCTCTGCCAGTGCTCAGTAGATGGGCCACACCAAGTAGTGTCTCACTGTGGATTTAATTTGCATTTAGCTAATGACCAATGCTGTTGAACTTCTATTCAGGTACTAACGTGCCATCCACGTATTTTCTTTGGTGAAGTGGATGTTCAAATCTTTTGGTCATTTTTAATTATGCTGTTTGTTTCCTTAGTACTGAATTTTAAGAGTCCCTTATACGTTCCAGATAAATTAGATTTGCAAGTGTTTTCTCTCAGTCTGTGGCTTGTCTTTCCATTTTCTTAACACTGTCTTTTGGAGAGCAGAAAATTTTAAATTTTTTTAATTTAATGAAGTCCAGTTTATAACCTTGTTTCTTTTATGGATAATGCTTTTAATGTCATAACTAAGAAAACTTTGCCTAGTGCAAGGTCACAAAAAAATACATCATGTTTTGTTCTTGATGTATAAAATTTTAGATTTCTGATCTACTTTAAGTTAATTTTTATACATGATGGGAGATATGGATCAAAGGTCTTTCTTTTCTTTTTTTTTTGTGTCTGAATGTATAATTATTCCAGCACCATTTCTTGACAAAACTAGCCCTTTTCCCACTAAATTGCCTTGGCACTGTTGTTGAAAACTAACTGACCATCTATGTGTAAGTCTATTTCTGGACTGTCTATTCTGACCCACTGATCGATTTGTCTGTCTTAACACCAACATCACACTGTCTTGATAACTGTACTTTATAATAAATCATGAAACCAAGTAGTGTTAGTTGTCAAATTTCTACCAGAAAAAACCTACTTGAATTCTAGTTGGGAGTCCACTGAATCCATAGACCAATTTGAGGAGAATTAACATCTTAACGATACTGAGTCTTTGAGCAATGGTGTAGCTCTCCATTGATTTGTCTTCAATAATTCCATTCAGCAATGTTTTGCTATTAGGTATAATGTTTTATCAATTTCTAATTATTTGTTGATATTATAGAGAAATACAATTGATTTGTGTATCTTGTATCCTGTAACCCTGCTAAACCCAATTATTCTTGAAGCCTCTTTTTGATGCTACAGGATATTCTACATAGACAAACATGTCGACCAAGAATAAAGATAGTTTTACTCCTTCCCTTCTAATTTCAATGCCTTTTATTTCCTATTGAACTTGCTAGGATCCCCTGGAAAATAATTGATAGAAGAGGTGAGAACATGTTTCCTTGATTTATTCTCGATTGCAGGGGGAAATATTCAGTCTTTCACTATTACTATGGTGTTAGCTGTGGATCTGTCATAGATGCCATTCATTGGAAGCCTCCTTCTATTACTAGTTTCCTGAAAGGTTTTATCTGGAATGGGTGTTACATTTTATCAAATACTTTTACTGCATACACTGAAATGATACTGTTTTTTTGTTTTTAGTCTGTTAATATGGTGAGTTATATTGATTAATTTTAGAATGTAAAAGATACTTTGAATTCCTCGGATAAACCTCAACTAGTTTTTCTATATTTTGTATTTGATTTGCTAAAATTTTTTAAAGTTTTCATATATGTTCATGAGGAATATTTGTCCACAGTTTTCTTTTCTTCTGATGTCTTTGCCTGGTTTTGTTATTAGGGTAATACTGGACTCAGAATGATTTAGGAAGTACTCCCTCCTCAATTTTCTGGAAGAGTTTATATAGAATTGGCATTATTTCTTCTTTAAATATTTAATAAAATTCAGTAGTAAAGCCATTTGGTCCTGGAGGTTTTTTTCTGGACCACAGGAGGTGGTTTACAACAAAAATTCACTTTTTAAATATATATAGAATTAGGATAATCAACCTGTACTTGAGTTAGCTTTGGTACTTTCTCTCAAAAAATATGTACATTTCATCTAAGTAATTTAATGTGTTGGTATAGGGCCGATCATAGTATATCCATTTTTTCTTATGTCTGGCTAGAGGTTCATCAATGTTATTGATTTTCTCAAAGAATAACCATTTGCTTTCACTGATTTTCTCCATTGTTGTTTCCAGTTTCATTAATTTCTGTTTTGATTCCTACTATTTCCCTTACTGTGCTTACTTTAATGTGATCTTTTCCTGATTCCTCAAGGTGGAAGCTAAAGACACTAATTTGAGACATTTCTTCTTTACTAATAATGTGTTTCGTACTCTGAAGTTTCCTTTGAGTGCTGCTTTAGCTACAGCTCAAATATTGTGATATGTGGTGTTTTCATTTTCATTCATTTCAAAATATGCAGTTTTCATTTCTTTTTTGGTTTCTTCTTGACCCATGAGTTATTTAGAAGTACGTTGTTAAATTTGCAAGTATTTGAGGATTTTTCAGATAGCTTTCTATAACTGACTTCTAGCTTGATTCCGTCATGGTCAGAGAACATACCTGGTGTGATGTGAAATCATTTAAATGTATTTTATGGCTCAAGTTGGTTCTATCACAGTAGATATTCTGTGTACACTTCAAACATGAACCTCCTCCTAATTAAACCCTCCTTCAAACACTGCGTCCCCCCCGTGCTTGAGTCCCGGCACCACTGGTCCTGGACAAGAAGTTTAGAGGGCGAGGAGGCATGTTTAAACGCGCCTCTATGGTGGTGATGACAGCGGATGACCACGGCCACTGCCGCCTCTCTCTGTCTCAAGTAGCAACTCCTGCGAAAACCGAGACGAGGAAGGTCGTTCATCAAGGTTTCCAGGGGATGGATGATGGGTGGACGGAGCAGAAATGCACTGGGAAAACTGTGTATCCCAAGGGGATGTGAGGGAAAATATGACCTCTTCCATAAACGTTGGACTTCCAGAGAAAGTATGAAAACCGGGTCAATTTGGCCTGGAGGAAGGCTTGGTTGCTCCAACATCTAGGGTTTGCACCTGTCTTGATTTAGCCAATATTTGGAGACTAATGCAAATCTTAAAAGGAAAACCTATTTCTTTTCTTTAAACTAATAGCTACTTTATTTATATTTATTTATTTATTTATAGCTGTGTTGGGTCTTCGTTTCGTGCAAGGGCTTTCTCCAGTTGCGGCAAGCGGGGGCCACTCTTCATTGCGGTGCGCGGGCCTCTCACCATTGTGGCCCCTCCCGCTGCGGGGCACAGGCTCCAGACGCGCAGGCTCAGCAGTTGTGGCTCACGGGCCCAGTCGCTCCGCGGCACGCAGGATCCTCCCAGACCAGGGCCCGAACCCATGTCCCCTGCATTAGCAGGCAGATTCTCAACCACTGCGCCACCAGGGAAGCCCGAAAACCTATTTCTTAACCTAAAGAGTTCAAGCCAGTTATGAAGCCAAGTGAAAGGGAAGGGAAGGGGATTCTGGGGCAATTCACCCCAGTTTCTATTGCTTAGTGAGAACACCCACCTGGAACATGAAACATACTGAACTCTCTCCTGTACTAAACAGGACTGACAGTACTGAACTGAACTGTCCTATTTCCCTCAAATATAACAAATAAACTCAGAGATATTTTACCAGAGGAAACGAATACAGCTGAATTTGCCATCTAAAATAGTCCGCGTGATGACATGACCTAAGAACTGAATGGCGATCCTAGGAGTCCTCTGGGTTCACCCCACGCTTGCGCACGTCCCTGTGTCATCTCTGACGGTGGGCCATCCGCACGGCCCCTCACCGCCTCGGCCCACAGAGAGCTCGCCGCCCACGCCTTTCACCATCTGCCTCTGCAATGCTTACAGTGTTTCCTCACCCCGAGCCTCAGCCTCGCCCTTTCCTCAGCCTCACCCTGACCCTACGCCTGGCTCCCTCGGTTTCCGCCACGGGCTTCAGTTACACTGCATTCAGCCCCAGAGGCCCGGCGTGGGGCAGCCCCGCTGTCTCCCTGCTCTCGGCCCTGCCACCCCTCCCCACACACACCCACACCCTCCAGGGTCAGAGCCACAGGCTCAGGGCCTGGACCCGGGACACTAACGCTTCACGGGACCCGCTGTGCTGGCCACTGCCAGGTCTCACCGCTCTGCTCTGCCTGGCACAGCGGGTGGATCTGCACCAACAGTGGCTGTTATCACAGCCACACTCTTAGGGGCATTGCCCCCTCCCCTGTTAGGGACAACGCGCTGCTCAGAAAGCGCTCAAGACTGACGTCTCCTCTTTAGCCACCAGCCACACTACACGGCTAATTGAGTTTACAGTCAACCCGAATCTCTGCACCTCCACTGAATACTCACCACGTGCTCCGAATAAAATTGCAGTGAGTTCACTGACCACGTCACCTAGGGGACCCTTTGTGGAATTATTACTTAGCCCGGTGTCCTGGCCTCAAAATGTATCATCTGTTGGACACGGACATGGGAAAAGATTAATGTTACAAAATCCGAAGCCTGGTTCAAGGCGACAAGAGCAGCAGTGTCATGAGGGCAGCAACACAGACCCCGGACTGCACAAGAGCAGAGAATGAGCCCTCTGAGTGGCATGGCAGGGCAGCGAGGGCACCTTTTACTCCCCACCGCCCCAATTTCTAATGGATCAAGCAAAGAAATCAGGCCAACAAACACACGCACACACGGGGAGGCCTTTCTGCCAGCTCTAAGATGACAGCACGGGTGGCTGGGAGTTTTGAGGACCCTCTGAAGCCCTTCTAGAAGGGCAGTGTGTGTGGAGGCTGGGGGCGGGGAGATACGTGTCCCAGCCAAACGGGGTGCCACGCAGGAACCAGAGGCCACAGAGCCTCCTCTCAACACCCTCCGGGCTGCTGGTTCCCAAAGTGATGTGAGGCCCAGCCCAAGGGAACTGTCACCCAGCTCAAAGTCCAAGCACCCAAGAGAGGATGCAGGTGAGCGATGAGGGGCTTGCAGGATATGGCCACACACCTTGGGGCACAGGTGAGACAGGCCTGACTGACTTCTCCTTCAGGGAGGAGCAAACGGAAAAACACTGAAGCCATGAAAAAAATTCTGCCACATAAAGGAAACACAAAAACACAGCAAGAGGTAGAAGAAGAACATAGGTTCAGAAATATGTACAAAAAGAAACATAAGTGATTTTAGTCAGCAGGCTGCCACGTGCTTTCAGAGAAAGAAAACAAAAACTCATGAAACAGGAGATCAAAAAATTGTAAGATGGCATTCTAACAAGCAAGGGCAATAAGCATATCAAGAAACAAAGTTATAATAGAATTTAAAATAGCTTTAGACAAAGTAAATTCTAGACAAGGTGTAGAGAAGTGTAGGGCTTTGGGACCTGAATGAGAACTTTCAGCCAGAGGGGAAGCAGCGCCAGGCCGGCCGCATTTCCCTGGGCACTCGCATTTTCTAGCACTTTCAAGAAGTTACCGAAATCCTCCAAATGCCAGTTCCCTCTCTGCTGACGCAAATACAGCAGCTGCCAGGGTGGTGGTTATGGGATTAGAGTGCCCGCCCCGAGGCACTCCCTGGGGGACCCACAACCAGCCCCGCACACAGGGGGCTGTGCCCTCGCCTGGGCCGTCGGGTGGGGAGCACGTGGTGTGGCATCACCCACACCCCAGGCATGCGTGTGGGAGGACCAGAGCCTACCCCAAGGAGACGGTGGAAACACAGACCCACTGGGTTCAAATCACAGACTAAACGCAGAGGGCCATGTGGGAAAGGCCTTGCCGCCCCGGGGCCCTGACACCTCGTGGGGCCCCATGAAGGAGGGAGGAGACGGCGGGGCCCGCAGGACGTCACCCAGAGCTTCTGGAACAGCCCACGCCCGCTGTGTCCTGCAGATTCACGCTCACCCCCCAGGGCGGCCGCGGTGGCAGAGCCCTGCCACGCTGGCGGGGACGGGGCACTTCTGCCTGCCCCTCTCCGCTGGGCAGTGAAACTACCAGCTTCTCAGCCACGAGCACATGAAACGGCAGTGTCTGAGCAGCCTGCACTGTCTCCTCTGCTAAACAGATTTAAATCCCCACAACTTATAAAGAAAGTGGAGCTGATATATTTTACTAAATCAAGCTGAATTACCAGGAAACTATCACACAAGAATGTGATAATGATATACTGGAAAATGTGAATAAATCTCCCTTCAAATGTATCTGCTTTGCACCGTCAGAAAGCATGATTATGCCCCACAGTCTGAAGCTAAGTAACGAGCATTCTGCTAATGATTTTCACTGTGTAACTGAAATGCCTTCAGCAATTTACTGCGAGTAAAAGCGAAGTCAAGCAACAATATTCTAAAAGTGAACATCTCCACCCGCAGGAACCTCCATCTCGAGGAAGCGTTTCTGCTGCGGAGCACGAGGCCAGCCCAGGGTGGGTGGGGGAGACAGGGAGCCCCCTGAACCCTGCACCTCATCGGAGCCTCTGGAGGGGACACAGCTGTTCTGTGCAGTTGCTGACTTGGGTTTAACCTGAGCACTTTTCCCTGTTTATGTGTGTTATCCTCCTAATATTTTAAGCTGTTGTCTCTACCAACTTCTTCGTTTCAGGAACATAATTTTTCTTAAGAAAAAAAATCTGATCACATCATTCCCTGCTTTCCACCAGCCAAAGGCTCACGCTAATCCAAGGGTGCAGCTGCTGCTGGGAGGGTCTCCTGGGCCCAGCCTGGCTCCCCTGCCCTCAGCCCGCATGGCATCCCAGCAGCCCTGCAGTGGTCACACGGGCTGTCGGCTCACACAGCTGCGTCCACCTGGAGTATGCACCCCACCTCTCACCACCCCAAAGAGCCGGACCTCTGCCGGACAGCACCGCACGCCATCCCAGCCCCCAGCAAAACGAGCTGGCGTCAGACTGAGCCTTCAAGAGAGAGCAGTAATTAAGACGGTTCCTCCAACGGGGCGGGCACAGGCCGCTCCCAGGGGTGGCAGAGACTCCAGGGCAGGGGCCATTCTGGATCAGGGTTGGGGGCGTGCGGGAGAAGTGTGTGCATGCCAGGGACACACGTGGATCTCCACACAGATTGCTGTTTTATTTTACAAACAAGATACGAACACACACTTATTTCCGGTTGGCATCTGGAAACCTGTTTAAATCTCTAACGCTCATCAACTCACTTAATGCACATAAAATGTGCACGCTAAATGTTTCTCCTAATTTTTCTTTTAAAAAGGAATCTTAGCAGATGACAGAGGTTGCTCTGGCTGCACGAGTAGCAGCTCCCTGAGTCCTGGCACCAGCCCCTGCAGAGGTCAAGGTCACTCAGGACACATGGGGAAGCTGGGATTCATACGGAGGGAACTGGCCAAGGTTAACTGCCAACTAGACAGAAGCTACTCCGCTCCCCTAGTCAGCAGCGCCCTGGATTCTCCCAGCATTCATCTCAACCAACACCTGGGCCGAGCGCCAAAGCCTGGGCCAGCCTCGAGGACACAGGCGCACTGGTGGCCCGCAGAGCAGCCGACGCTTCCGGGAGGGGCAGAGCCACACGGCACTGCTCTCCCACAAGGGCTCAGGAGGGACCCGCGGGTTCTACTGGGAGCTGTTCCCGTGACGAAGTGGCCGGGAGGGGGACAGGAGCCGCACCGAAGGCACCTTCTGGGCCAGGTTCTGGGCCAGGCATCTGCCTACAGCCTGGTCCCTCCCCACAGCCCCAGGGCGCTGGCAGATGACCCTCAACTTGAAGAGACTGAGCAGGTTGTTCCAACCACATGGGGCCGGTGCAGAGGCCCCATTCAACCACTGCTGGCCCACCGAGAGGCAGGGCTGACCCAGCCATGACAAGCTCAGCGTGAGTCAGTGCAGGACAAACACCAGCAAAGAGGCCGCAGGCACCTCCACAGCAGGTCACCCCTGGCAGTGGCCCGAGGCCTCTCTCCAGCAGGAGGAAGGCCCTCACCCAGCCCAAGTCCTTGGCCTCCTCGGGGAGCTGCCAGGACAGGCCGGCGCTGGGCCTGCCGTGCCCACGTCCCCATAGTTCCCTGGGCTGGGCCCTCCTTGCAGCTCCTCATGTGCAGGGCACGTGCACGTCTGGGGAGGAGGTGCTCCAGGCAGGCCAGGCTGTGCCCAAGGGGAGCGGGAGTCGACGCCCTGCCCAGCGCGCCCTGGGCCTGTGCCACCCTCGCTGCCTGCGCAGAGCGAGCCCCTGGGGCCCCGGCGCAGCCACACGGCTAACCTCGACCCCCCGGCCCCTCCTTCCCAGGGCACCGCATCTCTGGCTCGGCCCCAGCCCGCGCCCGGGAAGCTCGCATCTGTCTCCACGCTTGCCATCATCACTTAGCAAACACGGAACGACGACACCGCTCTCCCTCACCAGAATGTGGCAAAGAGAAGCGAACATTTTAAAGCTCACTTTTACGTTCTATGACTTTGTTTAAATTAAAAGCACCCTCAGGGTGGCTGACTCCGTGCCACGCCCCACCCCCAGGCACTAACCACATCCGCCTGTCCCCTCCCAGAAAGCTCTCTGAGGGCTCCCATCTGCCGGGCACGTCCACGTCCATGTCCACGTCCGGCACAAGCTGCCCCGTGAATGCCTGTCACCCGCGAAGCCAGGCTTCCGAGAGGGGCTTCAGCAGCAAGATGAACTGGAACAGAAACAGGGTCAGGACACCCTGCAGCCCACACACGGGGCGACTAGGGGACAGCCAGCTGCTTTTGCTCAGCGCCGTCATCTGTGTGAAAGTGTATCACAGAAACAATGATTTCAAGAAGAAAAAAAGCAGGGGGCGGGGCCTAGAGCTCGTTTCACAATAATAAAGCTATTTCTCTGCAGTGATTTTAACGGTGAAAGCCATGTACAGCATTAGACACATTATATGATTAGAAGCTAAGCTAATTGGTTGTTTGATGCAGATGAAATCAAGCCTAATGAGCAAATCCTGAACAAGGTAGGACTGGACCCCCAGGAACCCATGACCAGATGAAGGCTTCCAGGAGCACGACAAACGGAGAAGAGCGCGTGTCCTCTGAGAAGCCCTCGAGGAGAAGAGCAAGGCCGTGTGTTGGATGGATGTGCAGAGCTCGTGACCCACCGCAGCCCAGGGAAAGCAAACGACCCGCACAGGGCTGACAGCACTGAGGCGGGGTCCGGGGTCAAGTGCCCACGCGGGAAGCGGTGAAAGCACCTGAGCACCAGGTCGCCAGGGCCACTGCGGCCACACTGTCCACATCTGGGACCGCCCCTCCTTCTGATCCTCGGCTCTGACCGCGCTCAAGCAAACACTCTCTGCAGTTAATCCTGCCTCCTTCTACCTGCTCATCTTCCAAGGACTCTCTGCAGAGAGAGTTCAGGGGAAGAAGGGGAAGGAGAGCAGACGTGAAATTCGCATGCAGACAGCCCTCGATCGAGGCTCTCCCCACGACCACAGACACCACAGTGCCAACACTGAAGGGCCTGTGTCCCCCTTGCCTGGAGCCTCGGCAGGTGGGGAGCTGTGGCCGGAAACTGTGCCCAGAGGCCCGCACAGCGCCCAGGGCGTGATCAGAGCACGGTGAGACGCGAATGAATGTTGAATAAATAAATCATCATCCAATATGTCATCCAACCCAGAAATAAGGAAATGCGATTTCACTCCACAACGGGAACTGCAAAACGTGCCTTAAATAATAGAAATGCCCTTGCTATTTGCATCTTGTCTCCGGCGATGCCATGGGTGAGAGGGAGGAAAGATTCAGCACCCGCTGCAGCACTGTCTGCCCAAGAGTGACCCGCTTGGAAACGTCAAAGAACCGTGCGTCAGACTCAACAACGCAAGAAAGAAAGTCAGACACGTACCGCTTTTTAAATGAAACTACGCAGACAAAAGCCTATAACCAAAGACAAGACGATGAGAACAAGCACAACAACTATAGGACATGAAAAGCCCAGGCTCGTGCCATCGTGGTGAAGGTTTGTGACTGGTCTGCTCTACGAGGGCCACGTGGAGATGGACCTACAGACCATGAGGACACGGGAGAGCTTCCTCAGCCAGAGGGAGGGGGTTTCAGACATGTCCACAGTCTCCCTGAAAAAAGTAGAGAGCAGTGTCCCTCCCACCCCAGAAGGGATGGCACAGAAGGGACACTGTGTGACATCCAAGGCGAGGATGTGGCTTCCTCCTCACTCCCCCTCTTGGATCACTCGCTTCGGGGGAGTGGACCAGAGGCCAGAAGGACACTAGCCACCCTCGGGAGAGGCCCGGAGCTGAGGAGCTGAGGCCTCCTGCCCGAGGCCACACGACAGGGCCAGCTTGGGAGAAGCTGCTCCAGCGCAGCCGACCTTCAGGTGACACAGCAAGGCCAGCATCTGCACCCTCATGACAGACCCAGAGCCAGAACCACCAGCTAAGTCACCCCTAAGTTCCTGAGCCACAAAAATCCTGAGATAATACATATTTGTTGTTTTAAGCCACTCAGTTGTGGGCTATTTGTTACACAGCAACAGAAAACAACATATAAAGAAAGCAGAGGAGGAAAAGTCTATGGAGAAATGACTGTTCCGAGAGAGTTCCACGGAGGAGTCAGATGGCGAAGCGGACACAACCGCGAGCAGGAGCCGGGAGATGCTGTCAGGGCGGCTGCCTGCACAGCAACTTCCCGCCAGGGCAGCGGTGGTGTCCACCCTGCACGGGCCAAAGAGGAGAGAGGCAGGATGGCCTGGGACAAGCCACACCTGGCCACACACCCCTCAACTTCTTACCAGACTCACCAGAGACAGGCATTCTCAAAATGCAAAACTCATCAGCCAACAAAGAAACAATATTTGAAGAAAACCAATGTGATGAAAGAGAGACACCAAGCTCAAAATAAGAGTGGTCATCTGAGAAATCACCAAGCAAACAATAAGCACTCAGGTCTATGTTCAAGGCGATGGATACATTCCCTATAGGAGAGAGAAACAAGTAGACACCTTGAGAGGGAAAAATATTGTCAAAATAAAAACCTATGGACACATACTGTGTAAACAGACACAGCTTCAGAGTGAAGCAGAAGGAAGATGAAGCCAAGGAACTTTCCAGAATGCAGAGTGAAAGGAAAAAGAGAAAGTGTGAAAGATATGAAGAAGAGGTCCTTAAATCCCAGAAGGAATGAACATAGAGGACCCAAAGAACAATATTCTGATTAAATTTAGAAAAATCCAAGGATGAGGAGTGAGCTCTAAAGCTCCACCATGGCAACACCCAATGCTAAGACAGTGGAGCTCTGAGGGAACATTCTTTCAGTGCAATTCTTTAAAGCATGGAGCCCATTAATATTTATGGAAGGTTTGGTATATATGGATTTATGTGCCATTTCTTGTTGTGTTTCCTACCTTCCTTATGTTTCTTGTAAGTCTCCTTTATTGTCATCTTTTAGATTTTTCCCTCCACTACTTTATACATGTTTTTCTTTTTACTTCTTACCCTAAAAATGATCACATAAATCCCTAACTTATCAAAGTCTGATATCCTCACACTCCACCCAAGCAACCCCCGGATCTTAAAACCCTGTAACTCCACTCCCTCCCCACTGACGTTCCTGCATTTCAGTTCTACTCTTTGTTGTTAAGCCCAGCAGACATTTGCCTCATTGCTTTAAACATTTAATGTGTGTTTGGATTAACTGAAACACACACAATTTGCTCTGTTTTTAACTTCTTAAATCTCGGAACTTCCATATAGGCAAACGTTCTTTCTTCTTGATATAGATCCTTTAGAAATGCTTTTAATGAAGGCCTATAGTATCAAGCTCTCTCAGCTTTCTATGTTTCTATGAAATGTGTTTATTTTGTCCTCATTCCTGAACAACTTATTCAAGAAGTACAGAATGCTGGGGGATTTCTTTTCTCCCACCACATGGAAGATCCAACCATTTTCCTGTCTCCATCGGTGCAGTTAAAAGTCAACTGATGGCCTTAATGTTCCTTCTTCAAACAATTTCTTTTCTCTATGTTAAGACCTTTTACTTGTCTTTGGTATTCTAGAGGTTCAGCATGATCTGCCGAGACACAGATTTCTCTTCATTTCACCTGACTGGTATTTGTTAGGCTTTTTGAAACTATACAGTGGTGGCTTTCATCAATTCTGTAAAACTGTTAGCCATTAGCTCCTCAAATACTACCTCTACCCCACTCCTCTCTCTTCTCCTTCTGAACACCTGTGAATTCCATTATGTCTTTTCAATCTCTCTCTAAGTATTTTATCCTCTCTTTCACTGTTTATATTGCTTTGTCTCTCTGGGCTCCCTTCTGGATAATTACTATAGGTTACAGCAAAAGACCATAGACAAATGGTGAATTTGGAAAAGAAGTTAAGTGACACAAAGTATAGAGGAAGAAAGTCTGACAAGATGTAATTGGGGTTCTTGAAGAAGAGTAAAATGTGGCAGAAGTTAATATCAGATAAATACCATGAAATGTTAAAGGAAGCTGCTCCAGTAGAAGGATGATGACATCAAACGGAAACTTGGATCCACACAAAGAAGTGAAGAGTCTCATAACAGTGAAAGAAATTGAATTCAGTTTAAAACTTTCCAACAAAGAAAACTCCACACTCAAATGGCTTTAATGGAAAATTCTAATAAACAATTAAGAAATACAGAACACGGATTCTACACAAACTCCTCCGGAAAATAAGAAAGGAGGGAACACTTCCCCACTCATTTTATGAGGTCAAAATTAGGTCAACAACAAAACCACAAAAAGCCATTTCAAGGAAAGAAAGCTACACCTCCAAATACCTCATGAATATACATGCAAGAATCCTTAACAAAATCCCTTTCACATAATACATCATAACTAGGTAGGATTTGACCCAGTAATGTTAGTTCAACATTTGAAAATCAAACACTGTAATTTACCATTTATATAGATTAAAAATGAAAACCATTATTTCAATAGAAAAAGCATTTGACAAAATTCAACAAGCATTTCATGATAAAAATTCTTAACACATTCCTAAACCTGATAAAAGGCATCTATGAAAACCTATAGCCATCATCACACTTAATGGTGAGAAACTGAATGCTGTTCCGCCAGCATCAGAAACAAGGCAAGGATGTCCATCCTCACCATCTCTAACCAACATCATACTGGAGATCCTAGTAAGTGCAATAAAGGAAGTAAAAGAAATAGAGTATATGGATTGGAATTTGTAAAAAAAAACAAAAATAGTGCTAATAAACAAGTTCAATAAGGTTGCAAGATATAATAAGATCAATGTACAAAATTCAGCTGTATTTATATACACTGGCAAGAAAAATTCAAAATGAAAGTAAGAAAACAATTACATTCATAATAGCATGGAAGATAATAAAACACTTAGGAATAAGTTTAACAAAAATGTGAGACTTGGGCTTCCCTGGTGGTGCAGTGGTTGAGAATCTGCCTGCCAATGCAGGGCACACGGGTTCGAGCCCTGGTCTGGGAAGATCCCACATGCCGCAGAGCGGCTGGGCCTGTGAGCCACAATTGCTGAGCTTGCGCGTCTGGAGCCTGTGCTCTGCAGCAAGAGAGGCCCGCGCACCGCGATGAAGAGTGGCCCCCGCTTGCCACAACTAGAGAAAGCCCTCGCACAGAAACGAAGACCCAAGACAGCCATAAATAAATAAATAAATAAATAAATAAATAATGTTAGCTGTTAAAAAAAAAAAAAAAAAGTGAGACTTGTACCGTGAAAACTAAAAAAAAAAAAAAAAAAAAAATCACTGAAATAAATTACCGGAGACCTAAATAAATGTAAAGACATCCTCTGTTCCTGGACTGAAAGACTTCACATTTTTAACAAGACAACACTCCCAAATTTATCTACAAATTCAAGATAATCATTGTCAAATATCTATCTGCCCTTTTTTACATAAACGGACAAGCTGATCCTAACATTGATATGGAATTGCAAAACAAAAAACAAAAAAACAGAATATCCAAATACCCAAAACAATCTTGAAAAAGAAGAACAAAGTCAAAGGACTTTGTTTTTTGGTTTTTTTTTTGTTTTTTTTTTACATAAACGGGCAAGCTGATCCTAACATTGATATGGAATTGCAAAACAAAAAACAAAAAAATAGAATATCCAAATACCCAAAACAATCTTGAAAAAGAAGAACAAAGTCAAAGGACTCAACCTTGCCAATTTCAAAACCTACTACAAATTTATGGAAGTCGAGATTGTGTAGTACTAGCATAATGATATACGTATAGATAATGGCTTCGAATTGAGAGTCTAGAAATAAATCCATACATCTATGATCAAGTGAATTTCAACTAGGATGCTAAGACCATTTACTGGAGAAAGGAATAGTTTTTTCAACAAATGGTGCTGGGACAGCTGGACATCCACATGCAAGAGAATGAATTTGGACTCTTGATTTACACCATATACAAAAATTAACTCATAATGGATCAGAAACCTAAATGTTAGAGCTAAAACTATAAAGCTCTTAGAAGAAAATAGGGCAAAAGCTTCATAACATTGGATTTGGCAGGTTTTTAAAACACAAGTAACCAAAGAAAAAATACATAATTGGACTTCATAAAATTTTAAAACTTTTGTGTACCAAAGCACACCACCAAGAAAGTGAAAAGCCAATCCAAAGAATGGGAGAAAAATTATATCAATTATATATCTAAGGGTCTAGTATCCAGAATTTATAAATCAACAATAAAAAAGACATCCCAATTAAAAAGTGGGAAAGGAATTTGAATAGACACTTCTCCAAAGAAGATATACAAATGGCCAATAAGCACATGAAAAGATGCTTAACATCACTAGTCATTAGAAAAATGTTAATCAATACCACAATGAGATACCACTTCCTACCCTATAGAATGGCTAGAACCAAACAACTGGAAAATAGCAAGTGATACAGAGAAATTGGAACACTGAAACATTGCTAGTGGGAATGTAAAATGGTGTAGCCACATTGGAAAATAGTTCGGCATTTCTTCAAAAAGTTAAACATAGAGTTACCATGTAATCCCACAATTCCACTCCTAGTTATAAACCCAATAAATTAAAACATATATTCATACAAAAAATTATACGTAAATATTCATAATAGCCAAAAGGTGGAAATAACTCAAAATCCATCAACTGAAGAATAAATAAAGAAAAGTGCTGCATCCATACAATGGAGTATTATTTAGCCTCAAAAAGGAATACAGTACTAAAAGATGCTACATTATACACAGACCTTGAAAATATTATGCTAAGTGAAAAAGCCAGACACAAAAGGTGGTATATTGTATGATTCCATTTATATGAAATGTCCAGAATGGGCAAATTCATAGAGATAGAAAGTAGATTAGTGGTTGCCAGGGGCTGGGAGGAAGGAATGAATATGGAATGACTATTAATGGGAATGTCGTCACACTTTCCTTTAAGGGTGATGACGACGTTATAGAATCAGATAGTGGTGATGGATGCACAAGCTAAAGAACAGACTGAAAACCACTGAACTTTACACTTTAAAATGGTGACTGCCATGATATATGAATTTTATCTCAAAAATAAAGAAACAAAAAAGATGCCAATTATCCTCAAATGGATCTCTAGATCCAATACAATTCCAATCAAAATCCCAGCAGTCTTTTGTGTAGAAATTGACAAACTGATTCTAAAATTTATATGGAAAAGCAAAGGACTTAGAATAGGAAAAGAAATGACATGATACTATACACAGAAAATCCTAAAGACGCTACCAGAAAACTACTAGAGCTCATCAATGAATTCGGTAAAGTTGCAGGATACAAAATTAACATACAGAAATCTGTTGCATTTCTACACGCTAACAACGAAAGATCAGAAAGAGATTGTTAAGGAAACAATCCCATTTACCATCACATCAAAAAGAATAAAATACCTAGGAATAAACCTATGTAAGAAGGCATAAAAAGAATGAAATAATGCCATTTGCAGCAACATGGATGGACCTAGAGATTATTATCCTAAGTGAAGTAGTCAGAGAAAGACAAATATCTTATGATATCTCTTATCTGTGGAATCCAAAAAAAAATGACACAAATGAACTTATATACAAAACAGAAATAGACCCACAGACTTAAAAAACAAACATGGTTACCAAAGGGGAAAGGGGCAGGACGGATAAATTAGGAGTTTGGGATTATCATACACACATTGCTATATACAAAATAGATAACCAACAAGGACCTACTGTATAGCACAGAGAACTATACTCGGTATTTTATAATAACATATAAAGGAAAAGAATCTGAGAAAATAGATATATATGTATAACTGAATCACTTTGTAATACACCTGAGACTAACACAACATTGTAAACCAACTATACTCCAGTTAAAAAAAAAAAAAACCCAACAATTTTGAAAAAGAAAACTAACATTGGAGGACTCATCCTACTTGATTTCGAGGCTTACTGGAATATGCTGCAGTAACCAAAATACTGCAGTATTGGTGAGAGAACAGGCGTATAAAGCAATTAAACAGAACACAAAGTCCAGAAATAGATCCACCCATATATGGTCGACCGACAAAGAAGAAAAGACAATCAACAGAGAAAACAACAGTCCTTAACAAACCATGCTAAAAGAAATGTACATCCACAGGGGAAAAAAGAAACTATACCTATATCTTGCACCATATTAAAAAACAATAGCTCAAAATGGATCAGAGGGGAAAAATGTAAAACCCAATACTATACAATTTCCAGGAAAAAAATGGGAAGTAATTTTTGTGACCTTGAGGAAGGCACAGAATTTTTGGCTAGGAAATAGAGCACTAACCATAAAAGAAAAAAATTTGACAAATTTTACTTTATCAAGATTAAACACTGCTGTTTTGAAAGACACTGTTCAGAAAATAAACACTCAAGCCACACTTTGGGAGAAAATATTTGGAAAAGATGTACCTCATAAATGACTGGTATCCAGAGTATTCAACAAACCCTTACAACTCAATAATAATAACACAATTAGTACAAAATTTTTAATAGGCAAAATATTTGAACAGACATTTCACCAAAGAAGACACACAGATGGCAAATAAACATAGGAAAGATGTTCAATATCATCTGTCATCAAAAAATGCGAATGAAAACTATGAGATACCACTATACACCCACTAGAAAGAATAAGATTTTAAAAACTGACGTCGAGAGCTAACATTTCAAGAGCAAATGCTTGTGGGAATGCCAAATAGTGCAGTAACTTAGGAAAACAACTCTGGCGTTTCTTACAAAGTTAAACACACACTTCTTATATGACCTAGAAAAGCCCACTCTTAGGTATTTACCTATTAAAAACGAGGACATACATCCACATAAAGGCCTATGTGAGAAAGTTTAAAGCAGGTTTATTCATGATCTCTGAAACTGTAAATCTCCAAATGTCCATCAATCAGTGGATGGATAAAAAAATTGCGGTGCATTCATTAAATGTGACAACAACAATATGGATGCATCTCAAAAGCATTATGGGTAAGCAGAAAAAAAAACAAACTCAAAAAGCTACATACTGTGATTCCATTTATAGAATGTTCTGAGGAAGTAAAATTGCAGATACAACAAACAGATCAGTGTTTGGGGCTTGAGGTGAAGGGAGAAGGTGCATGAGGGAATTTGGGGGTGGGGAAAATATTCTATATTATGATTGTGTTGATAGCTAATATCTGCATATGTTTGTCAAAACTCATAAAACTGTATCCCTTAAAAAAAGTGAATTTTATACTACATAAATTATACCTCAATAAACTTGATGTGAAAATAAAAAAATAAGATGACTCCCATTAAGGATAAACATAAAGAAATCTATACCTAGATACACCATGGCGAAACTATATAGCACCAAAGACAGAGAAGATCTTAAAAGTAACCAGTTTCAAAAATTCCTTGAAATGAGTATCATTTAGATTAAAAGGTAGCTTCTCTACAGCAATGGAAGCCAAAGACAGCAGAATATTATGGTTGCCAACTCCAAGAAAGTAACTTTCCACCCAGAAAGTTAAGAAATATCTTTCTTAAATATCTTTTAAGAATTAAAGTGAAAGATAATTTTAAAGTTATTTCAAGACATTTTTGTTTTATTTGCTTTCAGCTAAGAGTGGGAACTGTTACCAGCTGCTCTGTTACTGAATTTTCAGCCCCTACTAAAGCCTGAACTAGGATCCATGGCAAGTTCCATCTATGCCTTTAGGGCATTGAGAGATGATATCATGCTCAACATAAAACTCATGAGGATTTTCAAGCTGTAACAAGAGAAAAAATGAAAATTTAAAAAATGCTACTGAAAACTTAAAATAATTTCTAGGAGTCATAAATAGAGACACTGGCAGATTTTGGTAGATTTGCAAGCCAAAATTAAACAACCACAGAGAAGGAAATAAGGCAGTGAAAAAATAATCACAAAAAAAAACAACAAAAAAAACTCCCACTGGCAAGGATCCAACAAGTAAGTCAACACACCAGACTTCCAGAACAGAACTGAAAAGGTATGTTGGTTTTTCAACATTAACTTTTTACTAGATATTTGAACTATTCCTACGATACCCCTTTTCATTATGGCAATATCATATATGTATTTAACAAGGCAAAGATATATCACTACTCTTGAACATGTAAACAAAGTTTTTCCTAAAGGAGAGTATGTTGCATGCCAATTTTTCCCATTAGAACTGATTTTCATTTTTGAAAGCAATCTTAGGTAAAACAACTTCAGAATGACTTATTAAATAAAATATGTTCTGAACATTAAAAATAAAACATAAAAGGAAAATAAAGAAGGTTTTCAGTTTAAAATTGTTTTCTACTAACACTCTCACCATGATGCACTTTAGAAGCAGCAGCATCTAAAGAACAAGAAGAAATGAAGGGCTTCCCTGGTGGCGCAGTGGTTGAGAATCTGCCTGCCAATGCAGGGGACACGGGTTCGAGCCCTGGTCTGGGAAGATCCCACATGCCACGGAGCAACTGGGCCCGTGAGCCACAATTACTGAGCCTGCGCGTCTGGAGCCTGTGCTCCGCAACAAGAGAGGCTGCGATGGTGAGAGGCCCGCACACCGCGATGAAGAGTGGTCCCCACTTGCCACAACTAGAGAAAGCCCTCGCACAGAAACAAAGACTCAACACAGTCATAAATAAATAAATAAAAGAACGTGAATTTCTTTAAAAAAAAAAGAAGAAATGAAGAGCAAAGACAGTGGTGGGGCGTGAGCCCATCTAAACGGACAGTGATGTGTAATATAAAGAGGGCTGCATGGCGTTAAATATACAACAATAGAGAATGAAAATAACATGTGAGTCAGGAGAGGATAACCAAAGATAAAGTATTTTAAGATTCTTATATCATTTGGGATATGGTTAAAGATACTGATTAACTTTAAACATTGATAAATCAAGTACACATGTAAGACAAACATGAAAATAAGAGAAGCCAAAATTATACAGTGAAGGAGAAAACTGATGAGGAAAAAAATAATCTGTCAATCAAAAATGTGAAGAGTAAAAATAAACATTAAAAAGTTGAGCTAAACAGAAAGCCCAAATTAAGATTGTAGGAAGGAGTCCAAATCTATAAGTAATTAAAGTACATGAAAGTAAACTAAACTCTCCAATCTGTAAAAGACAAAGATGGTCTGAGAGGAAAAAAAATTCCACTGGATACCATCTTGAAAGATACAGCTAAAACATACAAAGAGACTGAAAGAATGAGGAAGAAAAATATATACTGGGCAAATGTATCAGAGAAAATTTACTTTAAGGCAAAGATGCAAGACCAGTTATACACCACATCACGTACAGATAAAAGGGCTCAATTTATTAGTAAGATATTACAATAGTTCCAGACGTGCATGTACCCTCCAAGAAAGTGTCAACATTTTCTACAAAGCAGAAACGAACAGAAATATAAGAAAAAGACAAACTTACAATCATACTGGCAGATTTATAAACACAACTCTCACAGTGATTGATGTATCAGAGAAAAATATTTAAAAGGATAGAAAAAATTTAAACAAGATTTCCAAGCTTCATCCAGTGGACATACATAGATCTTACACTCCAAACCAGCAGAATATGTTCTGCTTTGAAGCACAGAACATTTCTGATGCTCGATCACACATGAGCCATCCTCCATGCACGTGAAAGACGATGAACACAGAGATCACCTTGTCAACAATGCAGTGAACCAAGAAATTAAAATATTCAAAAATATTGTATATATAAATAACAATGTATATTTTTAACATAATATATGTATTTTAACAAAGTAATTCAAAATTTTATTGATTATACTCCATTTAAAGTTATAAGATAATGGCTGTATTTCCCTATGCTGTACAATACATCCTTGTTGCTCATCTATTTTTTTTAACTTTTTATTTTATATTGGCGTATAGGTGATTAACAATGTTGTGTTAGTTTCAGGTGTACAGCAAGGTGATTCAGTTATACATATACATGTACCTATTCTTTTTCAAATTCTTTTCCCATTTAGGTTGTTACATAATATTGAGCAGAGTCCCCTGTGCTATACAGTAGGTCCTTGTTGGTTATCCATTTTATATATAGTAGCGTGTCTATGTTGATCCCACACTCCCTAACTATCCCTCCCCCACGCCCTTCCCCCCGGTAACCATAAATTCCTTCTCTAAGTCTATGAGTCTGTTTCTGTTTTGTAAATAGGTTCATTTGTGTTATTTAATGTTATTAACATATTTTTAAAACTCCATGTGTTTGGGATTGAGAAACACTTGTTAATAACTCATAAGTCAAAAAAGAAGTCATAGTAGAAACATAACAAAATTAAGGATTATAAAAGTACTATATATCTTAATTTGTGCACTGCAACAAGCTGTACTTAGAAGGAAATGTTTCATTTTAAATGCTTACCTATATGAAAAGAATGCTGAATATCAATGAGCAAAAATCTAATATAAATTAGGAAAAGAACAGCAAAATGAACCCCAAAAAGCAAAAGGAAGGAACTAAGAACAGAAGTTAATAAAATAAGAAAATGAATATCCTGTAGAAAAAAAATACTGAAAATTTTTTAAAAAACAAAAAATGAAACTACACAAGTACTAAATATGAGTGATTTTTTCCTTTAATTTGAATGTAGGAAAAGACTATCCAGCTATGACTAAAAACCCCAGATGCAATAAAAGATAGATAAATTGAACTTTATAAAAAATAAAAATATTTGGCACAGCAAAATTGCCATGAGAAAATATTTATGACAAATAAATGGAAAAAAATATCTGCAATATATATCGCCATATTCTTCACAATGCCAATGCCAGAAAATTGACAGGAAGGCTGTGAAAATGTTCCACATTAAAGGAGACTAAAGACCCCAGACAACCAAGTACAAGTGGATCCAAGACCAGACCCTGGACTGGATCTGGACTGGATTTGGACTGAAAGGAAGCCACACTGCCAGAAGGCACTGAACCCACAGAAGATACTGGAGCACAGTCTGAGGGTCAAAGCCTGGTACCTGACTGCGTAAGAGAAGAACATCCCACTCTTGGCAAACAGCAGCCCATGTGCTCTAAACCCAAACGCCACTGCCGGACTCCTTGGAGACCAGCATCTCAGCAGCATTCCAGGCTCTCTCTGTCTCCTTAATCTTCAAAATTTGTTTCTTTACTAACTCCTTTTCAGGTTTTAAACATATTCAAATATCTCCTGTTAAAAAACAAGCAGACAGGGCTTCCCTGGTGGCGCAGTGGTTGAGAATCTGCCTGCCAATGCAGGGGACACGGGTTCGAGCCCTGGTCTGGGAAGATCCCACATGCCACGGAGCAACTGGGCCCGTGAGCCACAACTACTGAGCCTGCGCGTCTGGAGCCTGTGCTCCGCAACAAGAGAGGCCGCGATGGTGAGAGGCCCGCGCACCGCGATGAAGAGTGGTCCCCACTTGCCACAACTAGAGAAAGCCCTCGCACAGAAACAAAGACTCAACACAGTCATAAATAAATGAATAAATAAAAAAAAAAAAGAACGTGAATTTCTAAAAAAAAAAAAAAAAACAAGCAGACAACTCTCCCCTAGACCCATGTTTTCAGAGTCAGACATTTAAACAGCCACCCACATGCTCCCTCTCCAGTGACCCTGGCCTCCTCTGGCAGCACTGAGCTGAGTTTCCCTCTCAGTCACGCCAAATCCAACGGACATCTTCAGTCCTCACCTTACCATACTTTCTTCCCTCTCAACCTGGAAAAAAGGAATATGTTTTGCCATTCTCTGACATAAATCCTACTAATGTTTTCTTAGGTCAGTCTCCCAAGGCAATAGAAATAAAAACAAAAATAAACAAATAGGACCTAATCAAACTTTCAAGCTTTTGCACAGCAAAGGAAACCACAAACACAATGAAAAGACAATCTACAGACTGAGAGAAAATATTTGCAAATGATGCGAGACAAGGGCTTAAATTCCAAATATACAAACAGCTCATACAACTCAACAACAAAAAAACAAACAACCCAATCAAAAAATGGGCAGAAGACCTAGAGAGACAATTCTCCAAAGAAGAAATACAAATGGCCAATAGGCACATGAAAAGATGCTCAACATCTCTAATTATAGGGGTAATATAAATCAAAACTACAATGAGGCACCACCTCACACCAGTCAAAATGGCCATCATTAAATACTCTACAAATAACAAATGCTGGAGAGGATGCTGAGAAAACGGAACCCTCCTACCCTGTTGGTGGAAATGTAAGTTGGTGCAGCCACTCTGGAAAACAGTATGGAGATTCCTCAGAAAACAAAAAATAGAATTACCATGTGATCCAGCAATCCCACTCCTGGGCATATATCCAGACAAAACTCTAATTCAAAAAGATACATATACCCCAATGTTCACAGCAGCATTATTCACAATAGCCAAGACATGGAAACAACCTAAATGTCCATCGACAGATGAATGGATAAAGAAGATGTGGTACATATATACAATGGAACACTACTCAGCCATAAAAAAGAACGAAATAATGCCATTTGCAGCAACATGGATGCAACTAGAGATTATTATACTGAGTGAAGGAAGTCAGAAAGAGAAAGACAAATACCATATGGTATCACTTATATGTGGAATCTGAAATATGACACAAATGAACCTATCTATGAAACAGACTCACAGACATAGAGAACAGACTTGTGGCTGCCAAGGGGGAAGGGACTGGGGGAGGGATGGAGTGGGAAGTTGGGGTTAGCAGAAGTAAGCTATATATATGGAATGTATAAACAACAAGGTCCTACTGTATGGCACAGAGAACTGTATTCAATATCCTATGATAAACTGTAATGGAAAAGAATATTTTAAAAGTAATGTATATATGTGTATAACTGAGTCACTTTGCTATACTGCAGAAATTAACACAACATTGTAAATCAACTATACTTCAATTAAAAAAAAAACTTCAACTTCACTGATAGAGAAAAAACCAAACAAACAAAAAGAAAAACCTTTTGCACCAGCGCACAGTGTTACCTTGGGCTATAACAGGCACTCTCCAAGACTGCTTGTGAAAACGGAAAATGGCCCAATTTCCTGTAAATAACCTGGCCACGAGACTTGAAGTCTGAACTTCATACCATTTAATAGTGGTGAAGTGAAGGGGTTACGAGAAGGTCTGGAAGGGGAGCTCTGGACTTGACTCTGCTCTGGTGCTGACTTCGGTTTCTTTGCTGACAAAACAGGCTAATCAGAGGACTTGGAGAATTGTGGGGACCCAGGGAGGAACTTCTGCCTGGAACACAGCAAATACTATGACCATCTTCTCATACGGTCATACATTTACCCCTGGAAAGACCCTGATGCTCCCTGCCCTCTCCGTAGAAGCTTAAATGGCCTGAACCTCCTGCTCTGGGACTGGGCAGGACAGGTAAGGAGATCCAGTCTCACAGATGGAGAAGCAGCACAGACGGGGACAATGACCTAGCCAAGGTGCCCAGGTCACAGGGTGATCCGGGAGAAGGGCTGGAAGCAGAACCAGTCTCCGGACCCCCAGGCTGACTCTACTGGCCCAGGAGGGCTCCTACTGGAAGGTTCTCTTCCCATGATTTTCACCCACACTCTGCCGAATTAATACAGGGGACGATGAGAAGAGCTCACTGCTGTGCGTCCAGGAACAGCTGCGCTCCAGCTGCACCCAGCCTGCTGGGTCTGGCCTGAGGCCCCGGCTCCACACAGACGGAGCACGTGCGCTCAGTGGTGCGGAGGCCTTTCATGACAGGCGTGCTAGGATGCAGAGCTGGGAGACAGGCGGGTAAAATCAAGCACTGGGAACCGGTTACAGGGTGAACAAAGCTGCAGGGTGATAGCCTTGTGCCCTGAAAGAGTGAAACAGCCAGAGCTCTTGGAAAAGGTGAAGGCCCACACTGAAAACGTCTCTCCAGCTCAGTGTTACTGGAGTGTACCAATGGTTACTCCTCACATCCAAAGAGAAGACAGCCTCCCTGATGCCAAAGTGCCTGGGAGCGCACGCTAAACCGAATGGTATCACCCATTAAGTGCCACTTGAGTTTCGGAGAAAGAACATGGAGGCCTGAATAAGCAGAGCGAGTGTGTTTAACTGGAGAAGTAGAAGCATCCTTGGCCCCTGTGGCCGTGCAAGACACTCCCCGGGGCAGAAAACACCAGGCCGCCCTAACCAGGGCTGAAGGTGGGGCACAGCCCTCCAGCCCGGGGCACACCTAACCCACTCTCGCTAGAGCAAGGGCTAAGCCGCCAGCTGCTTACTGAACACGCGGCACGTTTGTAAATAAAGCACACAGAGAGGCTGGCTCCTGCTTGTCTGAAGTATACCTAGCGGCGACTCGTCCTCCAGCCCCGCACGCCTCCCCGGCCCCACGGGCCAGCCACACAGCTCCAGCTCCACCACTGTTTCTGCGCGCAGGGCCGCCAGACAGCCTGGCCACGCGCAGGCAGTGGAGGGAGGAAGGAATGAGTCACCCCGTGAAAACCTATCAGCCCTTCACGCCAGGCTGCTCTGGGGCAACAGCACTCGCCAGCGTCTCCAAGAGCAGAAAAAAGAGCCCAGACTGAACATGCTCCACGGAAAAAGAAAGAAAAGCCAAGAGAAGGAAGGAAGGGAGGGAGGGAACGGGTGCCTTAAGGCCTCGGTGGGCCCAGTAGGGCAGCGCCCCAGGAGAGGTGCCAGGCCTGTGAGACACCTGGCGGAAGGAAGAGCGAGTCAGAGCCTTGGAAGGGAGGCGGGGGAGCAGCAGAGCCAGCCCCGCGCCAGCTGCAGCCCCCGCACTTCTCCTTCCCTCCTCGAGCTCCTCCAGAGGGTGTGGAAACGCCTTCCCTCTCGGAGCACGAGCTCTGCGTCTCCACGATTCCACAGTGGCTGGTGCGCACCGCCGCCCCGTCCTGCAGGCCCTGCTACCTTGGCGTGGGGTGGGCAGGAGGACGCACCACAGATGCCAGAACCGCTGCCAGCGAGACCCCGGGACAGGGCCCTGGCAGAGCTCCTGGGGGCGGGGAGCGGCCAGGTGGGGCTCCCTCCCTCCCGCCCGCACAGCCGGTGGGCTCCTCTGCCGTCCTGTCCTCTCACGCTTCACACGCCTCATCCCTGCCTGTGCAGACGGCTGGCCGTTCCCCAGACCCCTCTCCCTCCTCCGTGGCAGCAGAGCTGTGGCTGCACGGGGCGGGCCCAGCCTCCGGGGGTGTGGGGCCACCACATCACACGGCTAGCGCACACCTGGTCCTCGGACCGCCGCTGGCACACAGCTGTCCTGCGTTAACACTGCCGCAATCCACTTGGTGCCGCATAACGCTGTTAGCATACAGCGGTCCTGTGGACTGTGACACAGCTAGTATAACTCGGGCTTCTAACCCTGAAAAGGCAGCTGCTTGCCCTCCATCGTGCCCCTTCTGCTTCCCACCGGCTGAGTAGCTGCAGCTAGAGGTCAAGACAGCAGAGCAAGGGAGGACCACAGAGTGACAGGCCTCCCAGGGCGTGGGGTGGGCGTGGCCTCTGGGCAGGGGGCCTCGTGGAGCCCAGCCCATCCACCCCAGGCCTGTTATAGCCAAGGGAACCGACCTTGCCCGCATTAAAGCCACCGTGTTTGGGGCGCTCTGTGTGCCAGCAGAGGCATGTCCCCCATGGGCTCAGCTGCTACTCTCAGTACTCACGGCTCCACAGTAGCTGCCCTCAGGTCGGAACCAAGCTCCCTAAAGCCCTAGGGCATTTCTCCCCTGGGTCCGACACAGAAGTGTACAGAGCATAACATCCTGGTCCAAACCGTAACCCTCACACTAACCTTTACAATAACAATGCTCACAGGAACCCAATTCTAGTACTAACGTTAACTCCAGCCCTAACCCTATTATTAACCCTCATTCTAGCCCAAATAAAATACTGAAAAGGTATTACAATTGGAAGAGATTCAAAAGTATCAATAAGACCTAACAGGATTTATTCCAAGAATCAACACTTGGAATTTCATCATTGGAATTCTCTACACTAAGAGATAAAAGGAGGAAATCCTGTGACTATCGTAATAACAGCAATGAATGAGCATTGAGTAAAACGCAACTTTTATTTTTGATTTCAAAAAACAACTTAATAGAAGAGCAACAGAAGGAAACTTGTGTAACTTGATGAACACGATGTACCGGACAGACAGCCACGGCAAGCACTGTGAAGTTCACGGTGAAAACATCTGGGTCAAGTCAGGAATAAGTCAAAATTCAACTGACAAACCTACTGCAATTAGAAGCATGGCTTTATGCAATACATACAACTTGATACATTATTAAACATTAGAGAGATGTAATAGGAAAAACTCCAATTACAACAAATAGATAATGTAAACAAGTTAGAAAAGAGCTCAAAAGAGAAAACCTACAGCAAGAAAGCTATAAAATATAACTGAAGGCTAATAACGGAATAAATGAAGAAACAGAATATCTTCCTCTTTTAAAAACTGAATATTGCTAAAATATCAGCTGTTTGCCATTTAAATTATAGGTTGATGCATTTGAAATGAAATCCCAATCTGATCAGCTTTCTAACTTGAAAATCATCCTAAAGTTCATCTAGAAATTGAGTAGCCAAGAATAGCCAAAATAAATATACCATAAAACTAAAATAATTAAAGCAGTGTACCAGCACAAGAACAAACAGATCAGTTAGAGAATTCAGAAATAGACACTAATATATACAACGTTATCATATAAGATGCACACATAGGACAAAAGTAGCAGCACAAATCACTGGGAAGATGAAGTAATTTTTAATAAATAGTGTTTTCAATATCTGTAAGCAAAAATAACATATATTCACCCGATAACATACATCAAATTAAATCTCAAGTGGATTACACATGTCAATGCAAAAAGCAAAAGCAGAAAAGAAAACAGAAGTGACTACCCACATTTCAGGAGCGGAAAGGATTTTCCAAATGTAAATGCCATAGAAGGTGATATCACAGAGGAAAATACTGATGTAATGGCTCCAAACGCCAACGTCAGATTAAAAGGTGAATGACTCTTTGGGGAAAATAAAAGCCGCAACATAAAAGCTGAATGTCTTCAGTAAAACATGAGGAAGGACACACTAGCTCTAGTCGAAAAGCTCAACCTGCTTGTACTTCTTTTCGGCTTTTAGAGACGCATAAAGCCCTA
Source organism: Balaenoptera musculus (assembly GCF_009873245.2). NCBI lineage: Eukaryota > Metazoa > Chordata > Mammalia > Artiodactyla > Balaenopteridae > Balaenoptera > Balaenoptera musculus. The sequence continues at coordinate 144,162,815 of NC_045788.1, read as the reverse complement.
GGTTTTCAGGGGCCAGGAGCCCAGGCACTCACGCTGCTGTAATCTACCATCTCGAGAGCAACTGGGCAATCGCACATGACGCCTCTTTTAAAATGTCCCTCTCCTCTGACCCAGGATTCCACGTGGACAAACACCGCAATACTGCCTCGGGAAGGGGGAGACGGACGTATTATGCACAAGGAAATTCACCTCACGACTACCGATACTAGTGCCAGATCTGAAAACAATCCAAATACATTGAACAGAAATGGAGTGATTTAACAAAATAATACCTACATCCATAGAGTGGAAACTACGCAACCTTTTAAAAATAATGTTTTCAGATGGTAACGTGGAACATTTTGCCGTATACCATTCTGTTTAAAAGCAGGGCACAGAAGTATGCATGCAGCTTAACCCCAGAGGCAGAACCTGGAGTGAAACAGACCAAAATGTCTGCAGCAGTGCCTTGGACCCCGTAGTCCCCAAGCACCGACCATCAGCAGGGTCCTCTCTGAGCACCGAGAATGTGCTGTGCGTCAAGGCGGGCTCACGCGTGGTGGGGAGGCGGGGGAAGCAGGAGGACGTGACGCACAACAAACATGCAAAACCAGGAGAGCACAGGGTCCTGGAGCCTTTGAAAGAACACAACACCAGAAGGGGCGGCTCTGCTGGCCTAAAGCTGCAGAGCTCAGCTCCCCAAGGAGAAAGATCTTCTACCGGATTCGGCAAGGCAGGGGCTACACGATCTGGCCAAGTGGTGAAGACACAGCCCCGCTGGGAGGGCCAGATGGCCATGCAGGGGAGCTCGGCCCGGCAGAAGCAGAGAGCGGAGGGGCTGGGGGGCTGCTTTCAAATTTTGGGGTGTGAAACAGCATTTGAAATATAACCTTTTACTTTTTATTTTTAACAAAATTACAAACGTACGTAGTTTTAACAGTCAGAGTTCCACGGAGCTGATGGGGAGCAGTGGCGCCTGCCCTCTGCCCGCCTCTGCCCCACAGGCGTCTTGCTCTTTTTCCCTCTTTTGCTATGTCCCTCCTCAGTTCTAATGACCGGCTTTGTATGGCTCTTCTTGACTCCAGGATCTTGTGTGTCACCCACTAGCTTCCACCTAGAGCCTGAGGAGGAACACTCCTCCCCACCCACACCCTCCCCGCATCCCTCCAAGTGCTACACCCCCGTCCACCCGCTGTCAGCAGGGACCACAGGCGGCGCCGGAGCTGCTCTTCACACCTCACGCTGCATCTCCCTCTTGTACGCGTGTTTCCTGGAGTGAGTGAGAGGCTTGCTTGTTAGCTTACTTTTCTATGTACTTAGTGTTAATTTACCTCCAAACTCTGAGGCAGGGGCCCCCCGCCTTCTGACCCCTCAGCCGCAGCAGGAGGCAGCCCACGACCCTCTCCTGGAGCCTCACCCTGCCACTCCACCAGCCGGACGGCAGCACCGGAGGCCGTCACCCTGCCTGCTCCACGAGCCCGCGCCCGAAGGCCCACCCCAGGCTCCCAGTGCTCTGCGGGCCGACTGGGTAGGGGCTGGGGCCACAGGCTGCAGGATCCACTTGAGCGCGGCCCCGCCTTCTGTTTAGGACAGTGCCCTCTGCTGTGCCCGCGCTCCCGCTCCACCCTCCAGTCTGCAGCCAGGGTGGGCAAGGGGTTTGTCCAGGTGTGGGAGCGGGGCTGAGAGTCTGACTGCTTTTTAATCAGGCTTTCCACAATTTTCCTATTTCCGCTTTTCTCCTTGAATTACGAGGCGCGGTCATCAGCTGAGACTGAAACCTGATTACATCAGAAATCTGAGGAAGAAAGATCAGATGCACAAGAAGGGCCTCAGTTCAAAGCAAACCTGCTAGGGGTTGAGGCGAGGCTGGGCTGGGGCGGGCTTGGGGTCCCCCAGGCCCTCGGCCAGTCTTCAGGGCCGCACGGTCTCCCGGGCACCACCACACTGCTGTTGCGCGGAGGGGACAGTGGCGGGACCAGAAGGACCGCGGGTGTTTGTGGGAAGGTGATCACAGGGCTGCCCCACGAGCCGCCGGCTGCAGGTGGAGGGCCACCGAGAAGGGCACGGGTAGTGCGGGGGGAAGGAGGCCCTAAGGGAGGAGTCCCGGTCGGGGGGCTCTGTCTGCCCTCACTATAGGTGAGCTTTAAAGTTCTTTTTCATATTTTCCAATTGTGTAGTGAAAGTCGTTATCTTAATGCAGGGTGGGGGGAAAGCCTAGAAAGCAAATAATCTTTCCCAGTATTACAAAGAATAAAAGACTTCAAAGTAAATAAAATTTTCAACAAGGTTTTCCTTATCACTATTTGCTGATTCCCTGATCTTAGTGCGGTTGAAGGCCCAGCCCCGAGCTGGGCGGGGGCGTGGGGCGGGCTGTGGGAGCCCAGGTCCCCGCTGAACAAACCGGGGTCAGGGTCCCAGCCGGATCTGAGCACAGGCACACACGGAGGCGGGGAAAGGCCTGTCTGCGGCTGCTCCACGGAAGACTGCCCCTTGCCCGACTCTAAGAAGTGTGGAAAGTTCTCGGAAGACGTGCAAATGGAAAAACAAGTTCTTCCGGATCCACCACGTCCTCTGGGGAACATCCACTGCAGATGAGTTCAGTTCTGGTTCGTCACCCCCCACCCCCGCCCAGGAATCCCGCAGGAAGACTCTGCAGGGCTCAGTCGAGATTGAGATTGCCAATGGAAGCGGACTCATCTCTGTTCCAACCAGCTCAGTGCTCCTAACAGCTCCCTCCCTGCTCACAGAAGAGGCCACAGGCGCCCTATAAAAAGCCTGCTGCCTTGCCTTAACCAAGCCTCAGGGGATTCGCAGTCCCCTGGAACCACAGTCCTGCCAGCTCGCACTGCCCGGCTATCTCTGCCTCTGCCTGGGTGCCGGGGCCTCCTCTAGCGCCCACACTAGACCCTTGGGGCCATGCACACGCACAGGGGGAGTAGCCGGGGCCAGCCCGCCCCACCCAAGCATGCTGGCTGTTTCCAGAACTGCAGACCGGTCAGACTGCCCTGCCTGCCAGGGGGAGGGATGTGGGCAACACCAAAGTCTAGGGGAGAGAGGCCCAGCACACACAGGGTGTTGTTTATATGCCTGAGTTCCAGAGGCCCTTCCCTCGGGATTTCTGTGAAAATTAGACCCAGATTTGCACAATTACAAAGTTGGTCCCAAGCCAGTTGGGATTTGGATGTCCTCTAAGAAGCAGGTATTATAACAGTTTTAGTTTGAAAATACAATCCAACACAGAGAAAAAAGACTACCCACTCGCCGCTCCCACACTCAGCAGCATTGTCCGCAGTGAGCAAGGGCCCCGATGTGTCCCCGCTGCCCTCATCTCTGGGCCCCGCCCCTTCGCTCGCTGGCTCCCCTGGGCCCGCCACCACCCACAGGGGCCACTCTGGTGCCTCCAAGGCTCTGCTCAGATGCCCCTTCCCAGGGGCTGCCCTGACCCCCATCAACTGCCCCCGCACCCCCGACCCCGACCCTTCTCTGTTCCTCCCCGGCAAGCTCACCACCCGGCACACTACGTGATGCATCTGCTTATTACTTTTATGTTGTGTGACCCCCACAGATGTAATAAAGGAAGCTGGGATTCCAGAAGCGTGGCTGGCCCTATCAATATTTGCTGAATGAATGAAAGAGCAATTAAGGTCTTTGCTCAAGCAATTTGTAACCTAAGAACTTTCCCCTTCAACTATCGGGCGTCCAGTTACCCACCCGCCCTACGTCCCCGTGTGCACATGCTCCCTGACTCCTCGCCACTGTCTCTCGTGTCTCCTGAGGGGACTGCTGGCGACGAGGCCGGAAGGTCACTGTGGCGCTCACAGCGAGCGCCCTCCGATCAGGATCGGCTGAGCCCAGGACGCCACGGCGGCCGCTCGGGGCTGCAGTTAAGGCCACCAGGAAGAGACAGGCGGACACCGCGTCTGGGGCCCACATCCCGCCGTCAAGGCAGCTCCCACTTATCCTGCCATCGTGATGTGGACGTGGGCCCGTGAGGTCGGAGGCCTCGGCTCAGACCCCCGTCTCACCACCCACAAGCACAGAGACGTCGTCTCCCCGAGCCTTGAGAAGTGGGCAGAACAACAGCACCTGCCCCGCAGGGCACGGTGAGGGGCTCGTGTGAGCAGAGCCGGCACTGCATGACATCAGCCGCCAGCCTGAACACACCAGCCTTCCGGGCAAGACCACTGAAAACTTTTAGAAAGTAACATTTATAAGCTTTAGAAAAACAAAGGCATCTTAAGGATAAATTTAAAAGGAATCCTTTCAAGGTAGTTTTGCAAAACTGGAGTCACGGCCACAAAGAGGTGTCCGTGGGGCCTGGACACGATGCCTTCACGGCCACAGCACACACTTGTCACTGCTGGAACACGGGACAAAGGCACTGTCCACTCAGCCCATGCTAACAACTGGCTCCCAGGCCCCTTCTGGACAGTTTAGTCAGGTTGACTCTGAAGAAGAAAGGTTAGAACAAAAGGAGGAAACTCCCTCTTTTTAAATATTGGTTCTACAGAAGCCAGAAGGGATAACGTGCACATCACGGACACTGCTGCTGCACCTGACCTGTAACACATCCCTCATGTGACATGAAACCAGGCCATAAGGAGAGTCAGCAAGACACATGGCTTCATATGCAAGCAAGACTTTACAACTCAGCTGACGTGGAAAGAATCACTTAATTTAAAGACATACCTCTCCAACGGCATCATAAGAAGCACTACTTACATGGAACCATGTGAAGAGCTTCTCTGTCTGTAGGCAGCCCTGTAAACAGGTTAAAAAAATTATTATAACTGGAAATCATAGGTAGAAAATAACCCAAAGAATGATCTATCATCTTAGATATCAAGCCTTATCAAACTAAATAAATTTTTAAAAGAATGTAGTCATAAATCAGTTATTTGGAAGGACAAAGGCAGTCTCCCAAGAGAAAAAAATTCCATGAAAGGTGGTTAGATTCTAAACTGAGTCTGGAACTTAAAAGATACCAATAAACGCTCAGAGCCCAGGCTCCCCTGAACCCTGGCCCACAGTCCTAAACCTGATGGAAGTCTAGGGCAGCGTTGACTCCCAGACCCCTTTAAGTCTGTGGGGAGTAGTAAGGAGAAGACCACGATGAGGTGTAGGTAGGACCCCCCACCCAGATGCCCACCCACATGGTCTCAGTTCCAAGTCTGAAGAGTGCTCTGCCCAGACAGCAGGACCTCCGAGCCCGGCCTGTGCAGACTCTACAGGCAGGTAAATAGCTCTGCCCGAGCCTCCTCCAGGCAGCCCAGAGGCGTCTGTCCAGTGAGGACTGAAAACCAGGCGAACGTTAGACACATCCACTTCCAGCCATGACAGAAGAGGAGGAACTCTCCAGCCTCAAACAATGAAGAACCAGCCAAAAGACATGAGACACAGGTGTTCAGACGTGGGACAACAGGGAGCACAGGACAATGACCCTGAGGGAGGAAACACATGTGGTGCATCCTGGGTGCCCAGCCTACAGCTCTGGGAGGGTTATGAGGCCACAGTGCAGGAAGGGGGAACCTAGGCAAACCTGGGGGAGTCCTGAGATGAGGAAACAGCTGAGGTTCAAGGAGGCAACAGCAGCGAGAATCAGCAGGGCAGAGGACCAGAAAGGAGAGAGCTGAGAAACGCTCCAGAGACTGGTGGGGGTTCGCTTGGGTCTTTGCCAGGACACTGATCAGCACATGAGCCTGAGGCCAGGGAAGGCGCAGCAGTGAGAAGCAGGACAAAGGATCGCTGTGACTGCCACAGCTCCAGGAACGGACCACACTCCCGACAACCGGACTAAGGAATCTGTGACACGGGGGCCACTGGGCTTGGCACTTGGAAGAGCACAGCCCCGGTGGCAGGGCCACATGAGCACCAGACTAAACTAGGTACTGCCTAACAATGCTCAACAACAAGCCACTGAAGGGTCTAAACTTTCCAAGTAACAGATACATTTGAAGAGGAAAGTTTAAAATATTTAAAAGGATACAGAGCCCAACAATATACAATCATGATGTCTTTCATTCATTTAAAAAAAAAATACCATGGATGCAAAGAAGCATGACAATATATCTCATAATGAGGATAGTTGATCAGTAAGAAAAAGAACCAGAAAATTACCCAAGGAAATAATTAGCACATAAGGTCCTTAAAACAGCCATTATAAACACATTGTATATGTTCAAGAAGATAGAGGAAAGCATAACATGTAGGAGAGACATGAAAAGCATTTTTTAAAAGACCCAAATCAAACACCTAGAGATGAAAAATATATCTGAAATGAAAAATACACTAGATGGCATTAACATCATATTAGATACTAGAAAAGGAAAGATCAGTCAATGTGCAGACAAAACTATCTGTGCAGACAGAAATGATCTAAAATGAAACATAGGGAAAGACTCCCTCTTCCCTAAAAACACAGAAATATTTGTGTAATTTAACACTCAGGGGGGAAGAACAGGATGGGACAAAAATGTATTTAAAGAAATAATGACAAAAAAATTTTCAAAAATTGATGAAAATTATGAACCCATAAATCCAAGAAGGTCAACAATCCTCAAGCAGAAGAAAACATGAAGAAAATCAAATCAAGTTACATCGTAATCAACTTACCCAAAGAGGAAATCTTAAAAGCAGCCAGAGAAAAAAGAACATTATGTACAGAGGGACAAACACAGACATGGTGGACAAGGACTTCCCAGAAACAAGCCAGAAGTCAATGGAATGACATCTCTAAAGTAATGAAGGAAAAAACTGTCAACCTGAAATACCATAACAGTGAAAATAACTTTCAAATACAAAGACAAAATGAAGACTTTTTCTAATAAACAAAAGCTGAAATAATTCATCACCGACCCTTCTGAACTACAAGTAATATTAAAGTAAGTCCATCATACAAAAGAAAAATGATATCAGAAGGAAATCTAGATCTACAAAAAGAAATGAAAAGCACTGGAAACAAAATTCATGAATAAATATGAGCCTTTTTTCTTAATTTGTAAGATTGTTTTTAAAAGATAATGGACTATTTAAAGCAAAAATAATGACGATGTATTGTGGGGTTTATAGCAGTGTAGAAGTAAAATGGCATGACACAGTAACGTAAAGGCCACGAGAAGTGAGATGGCAGTATATTGTTGTTAGGTTTTATACTATAAGTGAACTAGTATAATATCAATTTAAGACAGACAGTGATAAGTTAAGGATATATGCAATGAATCCCAAAGCAACTTCTAAAAACAAAGTGATATAGCTAATAAGTTAGTAAAGGTGATGAAATTGATCATAAATAGTAGTCAACCCAAAATAAGTCAAAAAAAAAAAAGAGGATCTTATAGCAAATGGGACAAGTAGAAAACCAATAGCAAAATGATAGATTTAAATTCAATCATATCAATAATCATATTAAGTATAAGTGGTCTAAAACAACCTACTTAGAATACAGAGATTTTTAAGATTGGATAAAGAACAGGACCTCACTATACAATATTTATAAAAAACCCACTTTAAAAATAAATATACAAATAGATTAAAAGGGATGGAGAAAGATGTACCATGCTAACCTTGATCAAAAGAAAGTTGGAATGGCTATATTAACATCAGAAAAAGTAGATGTTGGTGCAAAGAATATTATCAGAAGTATATAAAAAAAAGGCATTACATATTAATAAAGGGGTCAAAACAACTAGACAGAAGGTCAGTAAAAGCTATAGGGAACTCAAACAACACTGTCACCCAGCATCACATAACTGACATTTCTAGGGCACTCCATACAATAACAACACAATATATGTTCAAGTGTTGGTGAGGACATGGAGAAATAAGCACCTTCATATATTACTGCTGAGAATGTAAAACTGTGCAGCCTCTGTGGAAAACAGTTTGTCAGTTCCTCACAAAGCAAAACACAGAATTATCATATGACTCGGCAATTCCACTCTTAGGTATACATCCAAAAGAACTGAAAAGAGAGAATCAAACAGATATTGTTCATAGCATCATTATTCACAATAGCCAAAATGCGGAAACAACCCAAATGTCCATCAACGAATGAATGGATAAACTAATTGTAATATGTCCAAACAATGGAATATTCTGTGACCATAAAAAGCAGTGAAGTGCTGATACATGCTACAACTCAGATGAACCTTGAAAACATTATGCTCAAAGAAAGAAGCCAGACATAAAAGGTCACATACTGTATGATCCCGTTTACATGAAATATCCAGAATAGGTAAATCCACAGAGACAGAAAGCAGATTAGTGGTGTCCAGATGATGGGGAAAGGGGAATATGGAGAGTGATTAATTAGTGGGTGTGGGGTGTTTCTCTGGGGTGATGAAAAAGTCTCAGACTCTGAAAAAGTCGAAAACTGGGTGGTGATTGCACAACACTGTTGAATTCACTGAATGTCACTGAATTGTACACTTTAAAATGATTAATTGTGTAGTATGTGAATTTCACTTCAGTAAAAAGAAAATAAATATAATATAATAAGGGAATGTTAGGAACTATTGCATGCCAATAAATTTAACAACTTAAATGGAATTCTTAGAACAATAAAGCTATCAAAACTCACTCAAGGAAAACCAGATAACTCTAAATGTATTCAAGTTAAAAACCTTCCCACCAAAAAAAAGAGCCAATCCAGATGGCTTCAATGGAAGAAACACTCAAGGAAGAAATAATACCAATTTCTTAGTAACTTGTTCTGAAAATTGAATACAAGAGAACACTTTCCAAATCCTTCTATGAGGCAAGAAGTAATCTGATACCAAAACCAAAAAAAGACACTACAGGTAAACACGCCAATACTCCTCATAAATATAGAGGCAAAAACTCTTAAATTTTAGCATATCCAATCATACAATATAAAAAAATACATCATGACAAAGTGGATTTCAATCCAGAAAAGCAATTGATTTTATACTAAAAAAACAAAAAAAACAACATACAGGCAACCTCATTTTATTGCACTTCACTTTATTGCGCTTCACAGATATTGTGTTTTTTACAAATTGAACGTTTGTGCAACACTGTGTTAAGTAAGTCTATCAGTGCCATTTTTCCAATAGCATTTGCTCACTTAATGTGTCTATGTCACATTTTGGTAATTCTTGCAATATTTCAAACCCTCCACCAGCACAAAGATTCCAACTCGCTGAAGGTTCAGATGATGATTAGCATTTTCTAGCAATAAAATATTTGTAAATTAAGGTATCATTGCTTTTTAGACAGAACGCTATCCACACTTAATAGACTAAAGTATAGTATAAACATAACTTTTACATGCACTGGGAAACAAAAAAAATTCATGTGGCTCACTTTATTTCAATATTTGCTTTATTTCTGTGGTCTGGAACCAAACCCACAGTATCTCTGAGGTATGCCTGAAACCATTTATATGCATGGACCATATAGACAGAAAAAAAGAAAAACTATATAATGATCTCAAAAGATACAGAAAAAGCATTTGACAAAATTCAATACCACTCATGAAAAAAAATCCTCACCAAACTTGGAATATAAGAGCACTTTTTGAACCTGATAAAGGACCTCCAGTAAAAACCTACACCTAACGTCACACATATGGGTAAAAGACTGAATGCTTTCCCCTAAGATCAGGGACAAAGCAAGGATGTCCCCTCTTAGCACTTCTGTCCAACAAGATGTCAATTGCACCAAGCTGATCTATCAATTCAATGCAATCTCAATCAAAATCAGAGCAGGCTAAGCTGATTCTAAAATCCATATGGAAATACAAAGAAAATAAAACAGCCAAAACAACTTTGAAAAAGAACAAAGTAGGAGAACTTATTCCAAGATTTATTATAAAGCTACAGTCATAAAGATAAATAAATTGATCAAAGGAACAGAATAGCAAGTCCAGAAATAGTCCACATGTTGTTAACCATGTTTTGTTTTGTTTTTTAACTTTTCGTTCTCTTGTGCTTTGACATCTGGGCCTTGCTGATTCTGGAGGAACAGCCCTCCTAGAGTTAGCCAATTTCTAGAGGTAGGATAAACAATTCACCCTGGGGGCACCTTTCAAATACAAACCATCCAATTCAGAGCCCACACCCCAACCACCTCCTCTATGGGGCCCTCACTCTCTGGGCCACTATCCACCTGACCTAATCACCCTAGGGTCAGGTACCAGACATCATGCCCTTGGGCCTGCTGAAATTATTCAAACTATCCAATCTTAAATCTGCTGACCCTGCCTCACCTGTTCTCTGACTCCTCACTGACCCTGGTGCTTCCCCATGTGGCCCTGAATGCCCCACTCTGCCTCCTATTTCTAGGAGTATAAAGATCTGTGAGTATAAACTTCTTCCTTCATGCCAGTCATTTCCATATCTGCCTGTCTTACCATTCCCGATTAAGTCAAACCCCAGGTTCCCTTAAAACACACAGATATATGGTCAATTGACTTTTGACAAAGGTTCCAAGGCAACTGAATGGGTAAAAGATACTCTTCTTAATAAATGGTGCTAGAACAACTAGATACCATATACAAAAAAGAAAAGGAAAAAAAGGACTTTGACATTTTCTTCACATCCTATATAAAATTAATTCAAAATATATCATAGACTTAAATGTAATAGCCAAAAACTTCCAAAAGAAAGAAGAGAAATAAGAATAAAAATCTTACAGACCTCCAGTTTTACAAAGAATTCTTCAGTATGATACAAAAGACATGATGTATAAAAGAAAAAAACTGATAAGTGGGATGTCATGAAAATTTTAAACCTCTGATCTTCAAAATATACATAAAAATGAGAAGTCAAGCTACAAACTAGGAGAAAATATTTGCAAAACATGTACTCCATTAAGGACTGTATCCAGAATATATAAAGAACTCTCAAACTCAACAAGAAAACAAACAACCTAATTTTTTAAATGGGCAAAATGTCTGATCAAATCCTTCACCAAAGAAAGCATGTTGATGGCAAATAAGCACATGAAAAGATAGGCTGGTGGGAAAAGAGGAAACTATGTCATCCAGACCAGCCAGAACCCAGCACAGGAGTGGGGCGTGCGTGCAGGTCACATGGAGACACTCTTCCAAATCCTGAATGTCAAGGTGGAAGAAATCTAAAGAGAAACAAACTTCCCAGAGGGAGACAGTGCACCAGGGACAGGAAGCCCAGGTTGGATCAAGTGCTCCCAGCAGCTTTCGATGCACAGAGGGGAGGAAACACAGGGCCCCGGGAAAGTGAGCGGGGCGGGCACTGCCGAGGCCTCAGAGTGCACAGCGGGGGCTGGGGCAAGAGCACTGGACCACCTCTGGCAGCTCCAGCCACAGGCTCCTCCCCACTGACTACACTCACTTCCTCAGGTGAGCCTACCCAGTCCATAGCCACAAATACTCTTTCTCCACTTAATGATGCCTCGGGGTAGTGCTGGTGGTTTCACACTGGGACACCCTTGGAACTGCAGATCCTCAGAATCTGCTTATGGTCCCATTTTTGCTAAATGGGAACTCACACCATGACAGATCTCAATAAAGGAAGAAGAGCGAATGCCACTGCTTTTACCCAAAACTAAATAGGCCGTAGCAAAGATCTGACTTCAAGAGGACCAAATTTCCCCAGATTGGGGGATGGAGTGTCTCATTAACTCACCCCCTCCAACAGAGCACTTCCAGAGTCCTGCAGTGCCAACAAGAAGTCGGGGTAACTAGAGTTTAAAAGAGCTTCTGGGGGGAGGACAGGCAAGGATGATTCAGCTTCATTCCTATCACAGAATCCACCAATTCAATTACTGTTTCTAAGTAATTACACTCCTGGTGATGGTCTCAGCAGAAAAGAGAAGGAGGCAGCCAGGGGTTGAATTTCTTTACTCCTCCACATCAAAAAATAGCAGCTCAAGGCCAATGCATGGTGGTGACATGATCACCAAGGAACGCAGAGGCCAAGAGCCCGAGAGCCCCTCGCCTGACCTCTGGCCTAGCATCATCCTGCATGCCGTGCCAGGCACGCTCCCTGGCCTGCGAGAGCACGTTTTCACCCGTCCCCACACCCGACTGCAAATTTCCTCCACTTAGAAGTTCAGTGTCGGGCTTCCCTGGTGGTGCAGTGGTTGAGAATCTGCCTGCTAATGCAGGAGACACGGGTTCGAGCCCTGGTCTGGGAAGATCCCGCATGCCGCGGAGTAACTGGGCCCGTGAGCCACAACTACTGAGCCTGCGTGTCTGGAGCCTGTGCTCCGCAACAAGAGAGGCCGCAATAGTGAGAGGCCCGCGCACCGCGATGAAGAGTGGCCCCCGCTTGCCGCAACTAGAGAAAGCCCTTGCACAGAAACGAAGACCCAACACAGCCAAAAATAAATAAATAAATTTATTAAAAAAAAAAAAAAAAAAAGAAGAAGTTCAGTGTCTTGCTCACAGCAGCCACCCATGTCCCGGGATGAGGTAATTTTTTGTTTCATTTTCCTATTTACGATAGATCACACTCGATGTATATGAATACAGATGTGCACACCCATGTTTCAGTCTTTTTAAGTTATGCTGATGAGCTTTATTCACTACCAACTTGCAAGAATTTACAAAAAGATTTTGTTTCAATCTCAGTACAGGGACTTATTAAATTAAAATTTTAAACTTTGTTATTTTTACTCTCTCAGTTTTCTGAGTGGGTCACTCTCATTACCAGAATCAGACACAAGAAATCTGCTTGGCCTTTCACCAGGGTATTGAAGTTGCCTAAAGTACATCTACTAGACTTTCTAGACAACTCCCTGAATACAAGCGTTTGACTCAGTGGTAGAGAGTCAGTTGTGCACGCCCCTGCCCTGGACCTCCCCGCGAGTGCAGGTGCTGAGCAACAGCAGGTCCTGGCAGGGACAGAAGCCATGTGCTCAGCCCTGCTCTTTACGACAACAATTGTAGACCCTTGCAGGACATGTGCTTATTCTCTGTGCAGAAAATTTAGAAAGTGCAGAAAAGCACAAGAGACATATTTAAAAGTACTTCCAATTCCCAGACAGAAGCACTGACAGCAGTACAGTGTATTTTCTTCTGGTAGTTTCTCACTGTAACATGCACGTATATATATATTTTTAAAAATGAGACGGATTACATATGCTTTCAGAACAACGTAATATATCTGTCTGTAATATTTGCAGAAAATGTTCATAACAGCTTGTTTTAGCTTTTAATACTGTTTACTGATATTCAAAGAAACGTGTCGATGAAAATCAAACTTATCTATTATTTGAAATTACTTGCATTGCTTTTATGCTTAGAACAATGTTTCTGCATATCAAAGATCGGACTAATTTTCACATAATTCTTCTCTAATATAAAAAATCTTATTTCTCCTATGACTATAAAAGCAGTGTATGTTCATTTAGGAAAATTTAGAAAATTCAGAAATGTGTGAAAACAGGTTTCAGCTGTGATCCCACTTCTCAGAAATAGACACCATAAACCTTTGGTTGTACCTCCTTGAGGCCTTTAAAATACACAAACACACACACACACACACACACACCCTTATATTTTACATCAAATATGCTGTTTTTACCTGTGTTTTGACTTCATATTCTGGGCTCATTTTTCCATGTCATGAATCATTCCTATAAACACTAATTGCTGCCTAATATTCTACTGTGTGTAGAAGTACAATAACTGATTTACTAAATCATCTATTATTGGGCATTTGGGGTGCTTCCAATTGTTAATTATTTAAGTTAATGATGTAATGAACATCCTCTGTACATAAATGTAATGCTTATCTGATTGTTTACTGAAGATAAGTGCTTAAGAGTAGAATTTTAAGCCAAGTGCCTAAATGTTTTTAAAGCTTGTGATACACAAGGACAAAGAGCCCTCCAGAAACTGTCTCCCTTCAGCCACTTTCTGAGACACAAAATACTGACGTCTCAGAGTCTAGTCTCTGTGATTCCTTGCCAAAACTCCTTTGTATAAACTTTCTCAAGATATATGCCGACAGGACGGTCAGAGAATGATGTGCACGCTTTTGTCCACTAATAGGGAGGTTTGGCACCTTTTTGTGGTTGTTGGTATCTGTGTCCCTTTTGTAAACCACCTGCTCAGTAGTCACCAGCAAAGCATCTAGATGAGAGTCAATGGAACACGTGAGGATCATAAAAAAGGACACATAACTAATTTATGGCCAAAGATTCAACAAATTTAAGTAAATATATTGTAGAAAGTAAGAAATTCAGGTGTTTTTAATATTCAAATTAAAAATTTTAATGACCTAATAGTAATCGAATTAAATTGGGAGGGAATCAATGTGAACTCAGGGCCACCACAAATACTTATGTGTAGCCCTGGAGTCAAGATTTTAGCCTCTAACACTACTTTCCACAAAAAGAAAAAAAAAATTATTTGCTGTTTCTTTGTTTCTATGACTTGAGGCAGGAGATAGCAGAGGGCCTGAAACTGACAAATGAAAGAGAAATTAAGAAAATAACCATATTGGGCTTCCCTGGTGGCACAGTGGTTGAGAATCTGCCTGCCAATGCAGGGGACACGGGTTTGAGCCCTGGTCTGGGAAGATCCCACATGCCGCAGAGCAACTAGGGCCATGAGCCACAACTACTGAGCCTGCGCGTCTGGAGCCTGTGTCCCGCAACAAGAGAGGCCATGACAGTGAAAGGCCCGCGCACCACGATGAAGAGTGGCCCCCGCTTGTCACAACTAGAGAAAGCCCTCGCACAGAAACGAAGACCCAACACAGCCAAAAATAAATAAATAAATTTATTTAAAAAAACCCAAAAAACTCCTTGCATTGAAAAAAAAAAAAAGAAAACAACCATATTTACAATCAAATAAAAAAGAATAAAATACCTAGGAATAAATCTAAGGAGGTAACTGACTTGTACTCAGACAACTATGACACTGATGAAAGAAACTGAAGATGACACAAACAGATGGAAAGATATACAGTGCTTATGGGTTGGAAGAATTAATGTTGTTAAAATGACCATGCTACCTAAGGCAATCTACAGATTCAGTGCATTCTCTGTCAAAATATCAATGGCATTTTTCACTGAACTAAAACAAATAATCCTAAAATTTGTATGGGAACACAAAAGATCCCGAATAGCCAAAGCAGTCTGAAGAAAGAAAAACAGAACTGGATGTAGCATGCTTCCTGATTTCAGACTATACTACAAAGCTACAGTAATCAAAACAGTATGGTACTGGCACAAAAATAGACATAAAGATCAATGAAACAGAATAGAGAGCCCAGAAGTGAACCCACACTTACATGGGCAATTACTCTATGACAAAGAAGACAGAATATATTGTACAATGGGGAAATGACAGCCTCTTCAACAAATGGTGTTGGGAAAACTGGACAGCTACATGCAAAAGAAACAAACTGGACTACTCTCTCATATCATGCACAAAAATAAATTCAAAATGGATTAACAACTTAAATGTAAGACCTGAGGCCATACAACTTCTAGAATAAAACAGGCAGTACACTCTTTTACATCATCTTAGTAATGTTTTTTTTGGATATGTCTCCTCAGGCAAGGAAAACAAAAGCAAAAATAAACAAATGGGACTACATCAGACTAAAAAGCTTTTGCAC
This sequence comes from Balaenoptera musculus, assembly GCF_009873245.2. NCBI lineage: Eukaryota > Metazoa > Chordata > Mammalia > Artiodactyla > Balaenopteridae > Balaenoptera > Balaenoptera musculus. The sequence continues at coordinate 144,147,261 of NC_045788.1, read as the reverse complement.
AGTGGAGGAAACTATCAACAAAGTAAAAAGGTCACCTACTGAATAGGAGAAGATATTTGCAAATGATATTAATACGTCTGATAAGGGGTTAATATCCAAAATAGATAAAGAACTCATACAATTCAACATCAAAAAAACTCCAAACAACCTGATTAAAAATTGGGCAGAGTTTCTGAATAGACAATTTTCCAAAGAAGACATACAGATGGCCAACAGGCACATGAAAATATGCTCAACATCACTCCTCACCATAAAATCAAAACCACAATGAGGTATCACCTCATATCTGTCAGAATGGCCATTATTAAAAAGACAACAAATATCAAGTTGGTGAGGATGTGGAGAAAAAGAAACCCAAGTACATTGTTGGTGGGAATGTAAATTGGTGCAGCTACTGTGGAAAACAGTATGGAGGTTCCTCAGAAAATTTAAAGTAGAACTACCATATGATCCAGCAATTCCACTCCTGGGTATTTATCCAAAGAAAACAAACTCACTAATTAGAAAAGATACATGCATCCCATGTTCATTGCAGCATTATTTACGATAGCCAAGGTATGGAAGCAGCCTAAGTGCCCATCAATAGATGAATGGATAAAGAAGACGTGGTGTATATACACAATGGAATATTACTCAGTCATAAAAAAGAATGAAATCTTTCCATTTGTGACAGCATTGACAGACCTAGAGGGGATTATGCTAAGTTAAAAAAGTTAGACAGAGAAAGGCAAATACTGTATGATTTCATTTATATGTGGAATCTCAAAAAACGAAATAATTGAACAAACAAACAGAAACAAAATTACAGATACAGAGAACAAACAGGTGGTTGCCAGAGGGGAGGAGGGTAAGGAGAGGAGAGAAATAGGTGAGGAAGATTAAGAGGTACAAACTTCCAGTTGCAAAATAAATGTCACAGATATGAAATGTACAGTGTGGGGAATATAGTCAATAATTATGTATATCTTTGTATGGTAACATATCATAACTAGATTTATTATGGTAATCATTTTGAAATGTATAGAAATATAGAGTCACTATGTTGTGTAACAGGAATTAACATAGTGCTGTAGGTCAATTATATTTCAAAAACAAACTCAGAAAAAGAGATCAGATTTGTGATTACCAGAGGCAGGGGGTGGGGAGGGAGAATTGCATGAAGGCAGTCAAAAGATACAAACTTCAGGGGGGTGGGGGGTGGGATGAACTGGGAGATTGGGATTGACATATATACACTGCTGACACTATGTATAAAATAGATAACTAATGAGAACATACTGTATAGCACAGGGAACTCTATTCAATGATCTGTGGTGACCTAAATGGGAAGGAAATCCAAAAAAGAGGGGATATATGTATATGTATAGCTGATTCATTTTGCTGTACAGCAGAAACTAGCACATTGTTAAGCAACTATACTCCAGTGAAAATTAATTTTTAAAAAAGATACAAACTTCTAATTATAAGATAAATAATTACTAGGGATGTAATGTACAACATGACAAATATAATTAACACTGATGTATGTTATATATGAAAGTTGTTGAGAGTAAATCCTAAGAGTTCTAATCACAAGGAAAAAAATTTTTTTATTTCTTTAATTTTGTATCTATATGAAATGATGGATGTTCACTAAACTTATTGTGATAATTATTTCATGATGTACGTAGGTCAAATCATTATGCTATATACCTTAAACTTGCACAGAACTGTATGCCAATTTTATCTCAATAAAACTGGAAGAACAATAAATAAATAATAAACATTTAAAAATAAATATACAAAAATTACAAATCACACACACAAAAAAGAAAAAGAAATTGGACTTGATCAAAATTAAAAAGTTGTGTGCTTCAAAGTAGCCTATAAATAAAGAAAGGGAAAATACAAGCCACAAAATGGGAGAAAATTTCTACAAATCTGATAAGAGACTAGCATCCAGAATATATAAAGAATTCTTACAACTCAACAATAAAAAAGACACATAACTCAATTAAACAATGGGCAAAGGATTTGAATATACATTTCCCCAGAGAATGTATATAAATGGCCAATAAGCAAGTGAAAAGATTTGAAACATCATTAGTCATTAGGGTAACACAAATCAAAATCACAGTGATATACCACGTCACACCTACCGGAATGGCTATAATCAAAAAGACTGACAATAACAAGTGTTAGTGAGGATATGCAGAAATTGGAACCCTCATACAATGTTGGTGGGAATGCAAAATGGTGGAGCCATTTTGGAAAACACTCTGGCAGTTTGTCAAAAAGTTAAATATATTGTTGCCCTGTGACTCAGCAATTTCACTACTTACTTAAGAGAATTAAAAATATATATTCATACAAAAACCTGTACATCAAGTTCATAACAGCATTATTCACAATGGCTACAAAACAGAAACAACCCCGATCCATCAGTGGACGGAAAGGTGAACAAAATGCTGTATCCACAGAATGGAATATAATTCAGCCATAAAAAGGAATAAAGTGCTAATACATGCTACAACATAGATGAACCTTGGAAATATTATGCTAAGAGAAAAAATCCAGACACAAAGTATCATGGACTGTATGACTCCATTTATATGAACTGTCCAGAATGGGCAAATCCATAGAGACAGAAAGTAGATTAACGGTATTGAGGGACTGGCGAAGGGAGAATGGGAGGTGACTGCTAATGGGTACGAGGTTTCTTTTTGGGTTGTAGAAAATGTTCTGAAATTAGACAGTGGTGATAGTTGCACAGCTCTGTGGATACACCAAAAACCACTCAATTATGCACTCTAATGAAGTGAATGTTATGGTATGTGAATTAAATCCCAAATCAAAAAATAAACATAATGAGCATCTATGTACTTACCATGAAGAATAAAGAGTTGTCAACATTTTGCTTTATTTGCTTCAGATCTCTATTTAAAATGAAACATAATCTAAAGATGACACATCATCATTCACATTCAGGTGTTTATACCTTTACTGGCTATGTAAATATCCAAAAAGAAAGATACCATACAGCACCCATACTTTTATAGCTTGGTTTTTCACAGTCAACACTGTTACTGAGATTTATGCATCCTGATATACAAAGATCTAATTCATTCATTTTAATGCTGAATAACTTTTGACTGTGTGAACAAAACAAATGTCTGGGTCCACTTACTGAGGCCAATTAGGTAGTTTCCACTGTTTTGTTACTACAAACACTGTAGGACCATATCCTCAGGTACTCGTGACAGCTTCTAGAGCAAATGCTGAAAATGGCATTGGTGGGTCATATTGTGTGCACATTTTCAACTTTAATAATGTAACCAAATTGGTCTCCAAAGTGGTTATACCAACCTGTACTCCCAAGAGCAAGGTGTAAGAGTTCCCATTTACCCACAGCTCACCGATACTTATTAATTGACTTCATGCTTGCAGATCAGATGAATAAGAAATGGTCTCTCATTGTTTTAATTCATATTTCATGGATTACTGAAAAAATCAGTTTTCATACATTTATAACCTTTATGATTTCCTCATTTTTTATAGCCTTTATCCATTGTATGCTTATTCTTTTAGATCTTTGATATTAATCCTTTTCAAGTTATATGACTTTCAAATGTATCCTCCTGCCTGTAGTGTGTCTTTTAACTCTATAAATATCTTCTACCATACAGATGATTTCTCTATTTCATATAGACAAATAAACCAGTCTTTTTCCTTACAGTTGGTGCTTGGTTTAAGAAATTCGTCTTCACCCAGATGTCAAAGATAATCTTCTGTCTTCTATAAATTTTAGTTCTGCTTTTCACACTCAGGATTTGATTACATCTAGAATTCAGTCTCATATATGAAGCATGAGGTATGGATCTAATTTTATCTTTACATACAGGCAGAAGATTATCCCAGCAATATTTATGAAACGATCCATCCTCTGCCCATGGACTTGTAATGCAACCTCCAGCATTATGAATTCCTTTGGGTGTGGGCGTGTGGGGGAGTGTGGACGCGGGTGGGTGTGGGTGTAGCTGGGTGGGGGGTTATGTGGGTATGTGTAGGTAGGTGGGTAGGTGTGGGTGCATGTGAGTGTGTGTGGAGGGGGGGTTGTGAGTGTGTTCCCAACTCTGTTGCACTGGCATAGCTGCCCATCCCTGGTCTAATAATGCAGATCCTAAATGTTACACATTTATAATAAGCTTTAACATCTGAAAGGGTTAAGTCCCTCTTATTTTTCTTCAAAAGTAATTAGTATTTTGGCTCCTCACTTTCCTACCCGTATTTTAGAATCAGCATTTCAAAACCCATGAGAAGCCCTGTCAGGATCTGGTTTTGCAATTAATTGACAAATGTCATTTAAAAATATTGATTATTCACATTATTAACAAGATAGAGCTAAAATTGTTTATTTATGCCTTCTCTTTTCATTTTTTGATCAATCTTACCAAGGGTTTGAAAATTGCTTTTTCTTTACAGCCAGTTTTTTATTTTATTACTTATACTTTTCTTTGTTTCAAAAATTTCTGTTCTTACTGCTATAATTTCCTTCCTTCTACTTTCTTTTGCTCTCCTAACTTAACTTGGACACTTATTTGATCAATTTTCAGCCTTTAATCTTTTCAAACACATAACTCGCAGGATATACATTTTTCTCAAAGTACTGCCACATTCCACAAGCCTTAATTTACATCGCTGGAGTCAGTCAAGCTGAATATTCCCATTGTCATTTCCACTTTAATTTGAACGATTTTTAGAGTTTCTTAAATGTCAAATATATAAACTTTCTTTCTCTGTGCTTTTATAATTGAACTCGGACTTAGCTTCATTTGGTCAGAGAACATAGCCTGAAAGAATGTGAGACTTACTTTGTGACCAAATACAAAGTCAGATTTTGAAAATGCTTCACATGTATCGAGAACTTACATATTCCATAATGGCTGCATTTTTTTTATATGACCAAGAGGTAGAGCTTGTTCAAACCTTTTATTTATGTGTTTGTATTGGATCTATCAATTCCTGAGACAGGAACATTAAAGGAGCCTATATGATTGCAGATTTATCAATTTACCCTTGCAAATCAGACAATTTTCTATATAATCTGAGTTTTAGTTATTATAAATATATAAATTTAGAATCATTCTGTCTTTATCAGAATGATAAATGATCTTTTTAATCTTATATTAAAAAACTTTCTGTCTTTACATGAGTTCATCTGACGCTAACAGTCGATACCAGTTTTCAGTGCCTAGTATATTTACATTATATAAATTATCAAACTCTCTCCCAGATGATATTATTAAAAGCATTTGAGTGAATTTTGTCTTGTATCACTTAAATCCAACCTTAAGAGCCTCATGTCCTCATCAACTCGCTGGGCACCCTGAAACACAGGATTTCCTGGAGGACTGGATGTGGGTTTGAGATAAGAACTGAAGTCAGGGCGGCTCCAAGGCTTCAGCTCCAGCAATGAGACATCGGGGCTGTGGTGGAAGCTCAAGAGTTCAGCTTTGGACACGTGAAGTCTGAGATGCTCATAAGCCTTGCAAGTGGAGATGTCAAAGAGGCAGAGACAAACTAGTCCAAGGGTGACGGGGAAGCCTCAGTGCGCATTGTCAGAACAGAGAGTAGGTGAGACCCCAAAGGAGTGAGGGAAGTGGGGGCACCATCAGCCCCATGGAAGAGACTCGAGACACACAAGCGAGGGCAGCGCATTCCCGACAGGTGTGGAGGCCACGAGCCCTTCGGGAAAAAGATAAAGCAAGATGGCAAAACATGATACATTTACACCCTCCCAACCCCAAAACTGAGACACCGTACAAACACAGTTGGAGTTTAACCATGTGGCCCTGGGCACGTCCCACCTGCAGCTGTCCTGGCAACAGGCCCCCTTCCCCAAGCGAACAAGGAGCATATAACACACAAAGGAAGAAAACAGAAATCGGGATGGAGCCAGGACAGTGGGCTTGGGAGGGGTTAAAGAATCAGATTGCAAAGAAAAGCATCTCCATATGATGACAGGGCACCCAGGAGAACCCTGGGCTGAGCTGGCTCAAGGGCTTCTGCTGCCCCTGGCCAGGTCAGTGTGGATCAGAAGTCACATGGCTGCCCATCTTTAGTGTCATTCTCATTGCCACTGTCGTCTCTAAGAGACCACCACCTAGGTAATACACACCCTCACCCCAAGGGCCCCTCATGAGAGGGCAGGATGGCAGCAGCCGATAGGGGTCCTGCTGAGCTATGTTCCAGAGAGGTCCGGCACAGGGCCCAGCAAGGGGCACAGCCTCGAGGAGCCCCCACTGTGCTGGGGGAGAGGATGCAGGGAGCCCCACATTAGGGGAGAGGACTCGCAGAGCCCTCATTAGTGGAGAGGACGTGGGGACCCGACAGCCATAATGCAAGGTGGGCAAAAGTCTCTCGCCGCCCCCCACCTTGCCAAGGTAATAAGCAGAAAGCTGCAGTAGTCAAAAGGACACGATGCTGCCTCCTGGGCAGATAAGGAAAGCTGCGTGGATGGACGAGGCACGCTCTGCCAGGCCCGTGGGCAGCATGGACACGCAGAGTTTAGAGGGGCAGTCCTGACAGACAGAAAGCAAGGATAAGGTCAGGGCTCCGCCCAGTTTGGCTGGAACATAAACAAAGGGAAAAGGAGAAGTGGTGGGTTCAGCTAGAAACACAGGTTGCAGCCGAAGCCAGAGGACCCAGAATGTGTGGTGCAAGGGCTCGAGTGCCTTGACCTTTCCTGAAAGATGCAGGATGCCAAGGACAACTTCTGATCCGTGGTGGCATGCTGAAATCTGGAATTACATTGCTATTGGAGGAATCTCCTAAAGTCTAGATAATACATTCATCCGCAAACTCCACGCAGTGCGAGAAGACAACCTGTGTATTTCACTGCAAAGGCAGCAATATTTCAACATAAATTATATAGAAGTAACTCTCACTAAAACGGATCTTCATAATCAGTATATGAATGTAGATTTCGAAAACAGCTCAAGTGAATAAAATGCTGACCACAAACCAATGTTCACACTGTCAATAGAAGACTTGGAAACAGATCATTTGGAAAAGAAAGAGTGCACAGCCGTCCCCCCCTGTCCGCAGTGGATACGTTCCAAGACCCCCAGTGGATGCCTGAAGTCATGATAGTAGTGAACCCTTTGTATGCTATGTTTTTTCCTAAACATACATACCTATGATAAAATTTAATTTATAATTTAGGCACAGTAAGAGATTAATAATAACTAACAGCCTCTCCAGTAATTTTTATATCTTTCAGCCCAAACCTATTCCTGAATCTGTGTAACCATATTCTTCACTTGCAGTGAATGGCTGGTGTCACTCGTTTCGGGGGACCCCTTGCTGAAGGCTTCGTACAAGCGCCATGCTTTCTGGCCCAACAACTGGAACACGTTTTCTATTCTTGTCTTTCACCCACAAACTTAATGCCTTTTCCATGTTACCTAAGCACTTAGCGTGCACTGTGGCCGTAACTTTTGCAGTTTGAAGTGTGACAGCAAAACTAGCATGAATTTCTTTTTCCTTCTTCACAATTTCACGGGTAGAAGATTCTTTCTTACCGTAGATCTTAGCAACCTCAGCATATGATTTTTTTCTTTCCTTATTAAGATCAGAACTTTCACCTTTTCACTTAAAGGAAGCACTTTACAGCTTCTGTTTGGCATATCTGAATTGTCAGCATCACTACTCTTGTGCTTTGGGGCCAGTATTAAGTCAAAAAAGGGTGACTTGAACACAAGCACTGCGATACTGCGACAGTCCACCTGATAACAGAGAGGGCTACTAAGTGACTGAAGGGCGGGACACGCTGGACAAAGGGATGATCCATGTCCCAGGCAGGATGGAGCAGGACAGTACAAGATTGCATCACACTACTCAGATTCATAGAATGATGAATTGTTTATTTCTGGAATTTTCCATTTCATATTTTTGGACCTCAGGTAACTGAAACTGAAAAGCAGAACGGCAGATAGCGGGGGCTACTGTATTTGCAAGTGGTAGAAGAGAGTCAGTCTTCAGAATTGGCTCACCAAATGAAAAACAGCAAAATTGCAACTTTGGGTAACTTAGGGAATTGCAAATTAAAACAATGAGATACAACTACGCACCTTTTAGAATTATGAAAATCTAAAACAACCTGGGCTTCCCTGGTGGCGCAGTGGTTGAGAATCTGCCTGCCAATGCAGGGGACACGGGTTCGAGCCCTGGTCTGGGAAGATCCCACATGCCGCGGAGCAGCTGGGCCCGTGAGCCACAACTACTGAGCCTGCGCGTCTGGAGCCTGTGCTCCGCAACAAAAGAGGCCGCGATAGTGAGAGGCCCGCGCACCGCGATAAGGAGTAGCCCCTGCTTGCCGCAACTAGAGAAAGCCCTCGCACAGAAACGAAGACCCAACACAGCCAAAAATAAATAAATAAATAAATTAATAAATTTTAAAAACCTGACACTACCAAATGCTGGCAAGGAAGCAGAAAACCACTCTCATTCATTTCTAGTGGGACTAAACACAGTCTTGCCGTGTGATCTAGCAATTGTGCTCCCTGGTATTTGCCCAAGTGAGTTGAAAACTTAATGTCCAAAAAAACCCTGCACACAAACGTTTATAGCAGTTTTATTCATAACCACCAAAAGCTGGAAGCAACAAAAACATCTTTCAATAGGTGAACAGATAAGCCACGGTACATTAGTACAATGGAATATTATTCAGCAATAAAAAGAAATGACCTCTCAAGTCACACATACACACAAAATAGATGAATTTTAAATACACATTGCTAAGGGAAAGAAGCCAGTCTGACTAAGCTACATACTGTATGATTCTAACTATATAATATTCTGGAAAAGGCACAACTGTAGAGATGGTAAACAGATCAGCGGTTATCTGGGGCTCAGGGAAGAGGATGAATAGGTGAAGCACATGAGATTCTTAGGGCAGTGAAACTATTATGTATCGTGCTGTAATGATGACTACAAGACAGTAAGCATTTGTCAAAAGCCACAGAACTTGACAGCACAAAAAGTAAGCCTTACTGTATGCAATTAAAAAAAAGCATTTAGGAAGTCAGGATAATCCCGAGAGGGAATGTGGAGTGTGACAAAAGACTTCAACAGTACCGCAAATGTCTGAAACAGCCCCCCTGAAGGGGATGGGGAATAAGGTGCTGGTGTGAGTAACTCTGGAAATGAGTGGAGTCTGTAAGAGAAAAGGCAAAGGGACTGTACTTGAGGCTGCGCTCTAGTTGATAAAGCTGTTTCCCAAGGGATGAAAGTTGACAGTTCTGATACTGCTGAGCATGTGTGATGCAATTAAGCCATTAAGTAAGTGGACGGGACGGTGGGAGCCAGGTGTCTCGTTTGAGGGGCAGGTTATGCCTAAGGAAGGGGATGAGGCTAGAGCAACCCATGCTGGGTGAACTGGAGCTGGAAATGTCAGCATGAACTGATGTTTAGCTTAATACAGATACAGCTGGTTACCTACAGAAGTACTGATAGATATGTCTGGATACACAGGTTAATATGTACACACATCTCCCCTGCGCTGTCAGCCAGGAGAGCCTAGAAGTAACCATACCTCAGTAGCAACATCAGCCCCCAGACACTGGACTCTTATACCATTTTCTGATGAAAGGTACCAGGCTCCTGGTTTCCAGGACGGGGGCAGGAGCCACACAAAATGAGCCTGGAGCATCTTGCAGTACCAGAAAGGAAAGATATGCTTAAAAACAAAACAAAGCAAACACACACACTCAGTGATGGGGGCATATCAAAGGGACACAAGAGCCAGTGAACGAATTCCCATTGGCCAAAACTGGAACAATCTGAGCAATAAAATAAAGTAGCACAGGACTCTAAACCAAAGGCTAAATAAACACCCACGGGTCCAAACGGACATAAATAAGTGATTGATAAGGAAACGGGGAGAAGAGGGAATCTGCTCTGCGGGAGAATCCACGTGGTTCTGCAGACACTCCGTCCTCGGGGAGGGGAGGGGAGCGTCCCCTCTCCTTGGGTGCGGGGTGTGCACGGCGACCTCCTTCCAGAGGACAGTGGGGAAGGGGGGAGCAGCTGCACAGCGGAGAGACCTGACAGACACACCTGCGTCAGGTGACCAAGGTCAGCGTCCACAGTGTAGGTCACGTGACAGCACGCACCCCGGACGGGACGTGATGAGAAAGGCCCTTCCCCTCTGTGGACTTTCTCCCAAAAACCTACACCTCGAGTCTGATCATGGGACAACATCAGACAAATTTCAATAGAGGAACGTTCTACAAAATATTTGACCAATACTCCTCAGAACTCTATCAAAAACAAGGAAAGTCTAAGAAAATATCACAGCCAAGAAGAGCCTAAAAAGACATGACAATGCAATGTATTCTTGGACAGAAAAAGGACATTAGGGAGAAACTAAGGAAATTGAGAGCATAGAATAATCGTGAATAATAACATATCAACACTGGTCCATTAATTATAACAAATGTACCTGATTAATGTAAAATGTTAAACTGGGTGTGGGAATCCTCTGTCTTATCTTTATAATAATTCTGTAAATCTAAAACTGTTCTAAAGAAAGTTTTGTTTCTTTTTTATAAAAATAGCAATTAAAGGAAAAAAAGACCAAGGTCACCAAGTGTTCAGTAGTCTGGTCATGGTATTTCATTAGTCACGTTCAACAGCAACTTTCTTACAGTACTGTCAAATTCAGAAAGCTTGTCATGGATCTTAGGACACTGACATTGCACAAGTCAGAAGGTCTAAGTTTACAGGAAATGCTCCAGATTTTATCGTCTGGGCACCTTGTAACTGGCAGTGTACCTAAGACGCAAAGTGTCTCCCCTCCCACCAAGGTATGTGATCTGCTCAGTTGTAACGGAAGCAGAACAAAACGTCTGCTTTGCTTCAATGATATTTCAAATTCTTACACTGAATAGCGGCACAGGACACCGACCATTCTAGAAGGCAGGCTATCAATTCTGGACACTATTAAATGCCCCTGGCGCTTGCTGGTCACTGCCTTATCAGTAGCCCCTTTTGCTGAGCACTCCCAACCTGCCAGGCCCTTCCCACACCAACTCAACAAGACAGGGACTGTTACATCCATCTTCCCGATGTAGAACCTGAGGCCCAGAAAGGCTGAATGGTTTGTCCAAAAGCTCCACAGCCAGCAAGCAAGGGAGCCGGTCTTTAAACTCCCACCTGCCAGGCACTGCAGCCAGGCCAGGTTCTGCTCGAGGGCCCAGGGACACCACGGCAAGGTGGCTGACACCCAGGGCCTCGCCCGGCCGTGGGCAGAGCCCCCGGTCAGGTCGACATTTTCATGAACAGCGCACATGCTCCTGGGGGAGCAAAGGATTCTTCCTACATGGAGAAAGATCAGGAGTCGTCTTAAATCTGTGCCCTTGAAACAGAGCCAGGGTCTAAAAGCTTTTACGGAACCACATGCATCACAGTCATCAATATGCCATTAGATCCTGGACATTAATTCCCTAAAAGTATTTCTGAACCTTTGAAAGGATTAACCCTTTACTGTAGTAAACCCACCCCTCCTCCCATAAGCTCCAGCTGCTGGCTTTTCTTTTCCTGCTTCAATGAGACACTGATTTTCTTTCTTCATTAAGGTTACTTGGATAAAGCTCTGTCTTGCAAGCGGTCCCTTTCACTTTATTTCCCGGATGTCAGGAGGATTCCCTTCAGCTGACAAAAGTTCTGTGGTTCCTAAATGTCACGCAGCAAAGACAGTGGTGTTCCCTCCCTGGCTGCTTGATCCATGGGGGGTGGCACGAGGATTCAGGGAGTCACAGGCCACAGGCGCCCACAGGGTCCCCAAGAGTCTCCCCAGGGAACCGGACAGGGTGTTTGGACGTCACCTAACCTAACTGCCCCGGGCACGGGGACTCCCTGTGCTGGCCTCCCGCTGTCACCTCCTCCCCCAAGGTGGTCAGAGCCTCTGTGGGGGCACCTTCCTCGGCCTCAGCCCCACCCTCGCTGTCAGGGCAAGCTGCCTGTCGCCTCCCCACAGCGACACTGTGGGCCGAAGTATGCTCCTTTCCCACTGAACCGGTCTCAGCCATTTCCAAATCGGAGCCTTTCAAGTCGTCCGCCTTCGCCTTCGCCTTCGCCTTCGCCTTCGCAACCCCGAGGAGGAGGGGAGGGGGGAAGGGCCGGTCCTCCTCCCGGGCAGCTTTTACCAAGTCAGGTGAACCTTCCCCAGCCCCGGCCCACTGGCTTGTTACTCACGGTGAAGCAGGACCCGGCTGTGCGGCTGCAGAGGCCTGGGCTGAACCCTGACACGTTTACTAGTAGAACGACCTTGGCGAGCTTCTCGACTCTTCTAGGCGTCAGTGTCCCCCTCGCCTGTGGCAGCCACTTCCCAGGGCGCTCGGGGGAGTGCACAGCACCCACCCAGCCCGCTCCTCTGCCAGCCACCGGCCTGCACAGCCCACCCGGGCCCCCTCCCCCAATCCCTCCCTGGAGCCTAACAACGGGCAGGCAGAGGGCACGCAGTGAAGCTGGAGATCACCGCCGGCATTCGGATGCCACGCTCCCAACGCTGCAGCCTCTACCTGCCAGCTGCCCTCAGCCATCGGCCTGATGATGCCTCGGGGGCGGCTCACGCGCGCTGACTGAGCCTCTCCAAGTGCGGCCAGAGGAAATCACTGCGAATGAAGATGCCCAGGCTTTGCGTCTACTGGATCATACTCGGCATTTTAAGAATCCCAGTGACTCACGTGCACGGTAAAGTTTGAGAAGCACTGGCCTAGATCCCTAGAGACAGAAAAGGATTTCCATTCCAAGGTTTCTGTCAGGGAATATTTGAGAATAGAAAGCATTCTTTCTTTCCCACTCCTGCTATTACTAACGTGTGTGCACATTCAGCCCGCATGGAGAGTGAACAGAGACTGCTTCAAGGCCCTGGAAATAGAAGTTGGAAGAAAGAACAAATAGGTGCGCTGACAGTGACAAGTCTCATAGCCGTGAGATTCTGTCATCTTTTTAACCGACCTCCCTCTAAGCACTTTCTCCTCTATTTGATCCAAGTTTGCAAAGCTAAGTATTGATTTTTCAAAAATAAACACATACCCTATTCCTAGAGTTAAGTCCCCCTGGGAACTGGAGCAGTCTCAAGTTGAAGAAGAAAAGGAACAGGAATTCACTGGCGTTTTCTGACATCTTCTGAAAGCCAGGGAGCCCATCCCTACGTGTCCACGTGGACCAGCACCGTCTCCTCCATCAGGCTGGAGCTTCTTAATCTAAGCTGCTAAAAGGCCCTCCTGTGCCATTTGGGATTTGTGCTAACTGAACCAGCACTTGCTGATTAAGCTAAAACCTCTCCTCATCCTAGAGCTTTTACTGCACGTGGGGTGAGGGACAGGGTGGGGAGGGGGGAGAGGAGGGGAGGGGGGAGAGGAAGGGTGGGGGGAGGGGGGACCAACACCAGTGGCAATGATTAACTCTTTTTTTTTTTTAATCTTTATTGGAGTATAATTGCTTTACAATGGTGTGTTAGTTTCTGCTGTATAACAGTGAATCAGCTATACGTATACATAAATCCCCATATCCTCCCTCTTGCGTCTCCCTCCCACCCTCCCCATCCCACCCCTCTAGGTGGTCACAAAGCACCGAGCTGATCTCCCTGTGCTACATATACCCTGAGAAAACCATAATGATTAACTCTTATCACACACCAGCGTGTTAGGCCCTGACTACGAAAAAAACAGCCAAAGGAAAGCAACAAGACTCCAGGGGAGACTTGTGTCAAAGACGCTCCCAGGAGTAAGTGCCAACAGCAACGTCTCTGCTCGGCCCCAGGGGCCAACACAGCCAAGCTCCCCCATGGTTAACAGAGGCACATGGCTGATGGTGGGGAAGGACGTCAGCACGCAGAGTGGCTGATGGTGGGGAAGGACGTCAGCACGCAGAGCACACGAGAGTGATTCGCACTCAGGAAGCAAAGTCGAGAACCTCGCCATGCAGACAGCAACACGGTGCTGATGAGAAGGGCCAGAAGAAGCCTTCCTGCTGGGCCAGAGCACCTGGCCACCCCTGGCCCAGGCGATCCCCGGCAGACTCTGCAATCAGCTCAGCAAAACCAGAAAAAGCGGCACACTTCCCAAAGACGGCCTCCGAGGAGCTGACGTGAGAGCAGCAGCCGGGCCCCGGGAACCGAAGAAAGCAGCCTTCGTTATCTCCAAAATCAATTGTCCTAATGTATTCAGCAGACAGGCGTGCTCGGCGCACACTTGCACTATATCACATCCCTCTGTAGGTCATTTGGCTCACAAAATTGATTTAGGAGAGATTATTCAATCCCATTTTACATTTTCATGTTCTGGAACTCTGCCAGCAGCAACTTCTGTTCTTGCAGAGGTCAGGAAGCTATGGACAAGGCAATCTCCTGCTGCTGTAAATGGAACTCCATATTCCCTTTATGAATTTCCTGCCAATCTTCAAATTACTTCAAATACGACTGCCCTTCACTGAGACAGTGTTTTACGCCCCCATATCTACCTTCCTCCCATATCTACCTTCCTCCCATATCCGATTACCCGCCGGCTGCAGAGAGCTCCTCCCGGGGCCACTCTGGACGCCTGCGTCAGAAGGAGCGCGTGCAGACGGGGCAGGGGGTCCCTGCAGCCACTGGTTCGCAGCAGGCCCGCTGACCGCCGCCAACAGAAGCCAGAATGTCTTGCATTTCAAAAATCCCTGCTCTTGGCCCCACTCACCCCCGCCACCACCACGTGCCATATTCTTTTGGTGGGAAAACGTGGGAACAATCACGGCTGTCTCCTCTCACTCCCGGCTTTGCCTGCCCTTCTCCCAGCGCCAGCCATTCCACACTGCCCAGTCCTGCTGCCAGCGTCCCCCTCGAGCATCCCCCGCATCTGACACCAGTCACCCGCGTGCTCAGTGCTCCCTGGGCTCCTCCCACGCCTGACCTGCTGCTTTCGGCAGGTCTCCTTGACGTCTTGAGACTGGAGGGCCCAGCCTCGGTCCTAGGCCCTTGTCCCTCTCTGTACCCTTTTGGAAACCCCACTCACCCATCTGTGTGATCGCGTACCAGTCCCACACCTCTGTCTCCGCGGCCCAGTCCCCTCCCAAACCCCGACTCACCTGCAGCGAGTGGCCTGCTCCACCTCCAGTGTGACACGTCCACAGAGGAACCTCGGGCCACCCACCACTCCCGCCCGGGGTCCTGAGGGCTTCCCTGCCGTAACCACCGAATGCCCCCCTCCCAGGCTAGCTGGCCCCAAATCACTCCTTTCCACATCTCCCATCTGACTGTGAGCTACCGTGAGCTCTACCAACCAACAGGATCCAGAATCAAAACATCACTCCCACACGACCCTGGTGTGAACCGCCACTGCCCTTTCCCTCGGTTAACGGGATGGCCGCCCAACGGGCTCCCCGTCCTGTCCTTGCCCTGAAAGAGCAGGCAGGGTCAGCCCGTCAAAGCCTATGTCCGTTCATGCCACCGCTCTGCGCAAAACCCTGCAATGGCGCCCCATTTCCCGAAGAGTGAAAGCCAAATTCTTCCATTGGCCTCCAAGGCCCGACAAGCCCTGCTCACCCTCGCCCTGCCCACCACAGCCTCCGGCCCCAGCTGCCCTGGGCTCTCAGTCACCACCTCCAGCACACCTGGCTTTCCTGCCATCTTGCCTCTGGGAACGCTCTTCCCCAGACAGCCACCTGTCTAACTCCCTCACCTGCTCCAAGCCTGTCCTCAGATGTCACCTGCTCAATGACGGCAGCCTTGCACTCCATCCTCCCCCACCCCCACCTGGCACTACCCTCACAACACGCCAGTGACTCCTTTATTACAATCCCTGTTCACAGTGTCTGTCTCTCCCGACAATGTGAGGCTCCTTGGGGCGGGGGTCTCCATCTGGTCTGTTCACTGATAGTGCCCAAGAGCCTATAGGGCCTGGCACTCCATAAATCTGAATTTAAAATTGTTGGTCTCGAAACCCGAGTTCCCTAGAAACCAAAGTAAAAAGGGAAGTAAAATGAGTTTCAGTTTTCACCATGTTCTTGGTGTCTGAGGAACAGCAAGGATGCCAATGCGGTTAACAACATCAGCTGGGGCGAGTGGCCGGAAGTGAGTTTGGGAGCAGGCAGAGGCCAGGTCATGTGAAACTTGAGACCACTTTGCCTTGTATTATGAGGGGCACAGGGAGACTCGAGAGTTTTGAACAGAGGGATGGCACGATCTAACTTATGTTTTTAAATTAAACTTCTGGTTTTGAGATAATTATAGATTCATATGCAGTTGTAGAGATAATACAGAGACAATCCATGCAACCTTAGCCCAGTTTCCCCCAACGGTGACATCTTGCAAAACTAAAGCACAATACCACCACCAAGATATTGACATTGATGCAGTCAAGATATAGAGCATTTCCATCCCCGCAAGGATCCCTCATGTTTCACTTTCATAGCCACAACCACATCCCTCCCACCCCCATTTCCTCCTTAACCCCTGGCAACCACTAATCTGCTCTCCATTTCTATAATTTTCTCATTCCAAGAATGTTATACGTATGTAAACTTTGGGATTGGCTTTTTCCACTCAGCCTAATTCTCTGGAGATTCATCCAGGTTGTTTCATGGGTCTGTAGTTCAGTCCTTTTTGTTGCTGTGTAGTGTTCCATGGCTTAGATGTGACAGAGTTTGTTTCATCATTCATCCACTGAAGAACATCTGGGTTGTTTCCAGTATCTGGCTATTGCAAATAAACCTACTATGAACATTTGAGAATACGTTTTGTGTGAACATAGTTTTCTTCTGAGATAAATGCCCAGGAGTTTTACGTTGTGTGGTAGTTACTAGTTGTTTTTTTTTTTTTAATTGAGAACATTTTTTTAAATTAATTTATTTTTGGCTGCGTTGGGTCTTCGTTGCTGTGCATAGGCTTTCTCTAGTTGCGGTGATCGGGGGCTACTCTTCACGGCAGTGCGTGGGGCTCTCATTGTGGTGGCTTCTCTTTGTTGCGGAGCATGGGCTCTAGGTGTGCAGGCTTCAGTAGTTGTGGCACACGGGCTCAGTAGTTGTGGCACATGAGCTTAGTTGCTCTGTGGCATGTGGGATCTTCCCAGACCAGGGCTTGAACCCATGCCCTCTGCATTGGCAGGCAGATTCTTAACCACTGCACTACCAGGGAAGTCCACAAGTTTAGTTTTATAAGAACCTGCCAAATTCTTTTCCAGCATGGTTGTACCATTTTACATTCCCACCAGCAATGTTTGAGAGATCCAATTCCTCCATATTCTCACCATCATTTGCTACTATCACTCTTTTTTTTAACCTTAGCCATTCTGATGTTTGTGTAGTGACATTTCATTGCAATTTTAATTTGCATTTCCTGAGTGGCTAATGACGTTGAACATCATTTCATGTGCTTATCTGCCATCTGTATCTCAGTGAAATGTCTCACATCTTTTGCACAGTTTCTAGTTGAATTGTTTATTTTTTTAAGTTGAGTTTTGATAGTTCTTCATATATCCCATTACCAGTCTTTTCTCAGATATGTGATTTGCAAATATTTCTCCCAGTCTGTAGCTTGTCTTTTCATCCTCTTAACAGGTTCTTTGCAGACAAAAAGTTTTTCATTTTGATGAAGTTGAATTTATCAATTTTCCTCTTACAGATAATGTTTGGTGTCAAGTCCAAGAACTATGCTCAGCCCTTGCCCTAAAATGTGAAAACTTCTCCTATTTTTTCCTAAGTTTTATAGTTTTATATTTTAGATCTGAGTTTGAGATCTATTTTGAGCTAATTTTTGTATAACGTGTGAAACTTAGATTGAGGTACATTTTTTTGCCTATGGATGTTTGATTGCTCCAGCACCATTTGTTGGAAAGGTTATGCTTCCCCCATTGAGTTGCTTCTGCAATTCTCAAAACTGTTTGAGAAAATAATTTCTCAAAAATCATTTGGGCATACTTCTGTGGTTTTGTATGCTGTTTTTTATACTAGGTTCCCTATACTGTTCCACTTATCTCTGTGTCTATCCTTCCAACAATACCACATAGTCTTGATTACTGTGGCTATAAAATAAGTATTGAAACTGGGCGCACTGGTTCCTCTCATTTTTTTCTTCCTTTTCAAAATAGTTTTAGCTACTCTGGTTCCTTTGTTTTCCACATTTACTTTGGAATCAGCTTGTCTATATCTATAAAAATTTTGGCTGTAATTTTAGTAGAAACTGCATTAAGCCTGTATGATAATTTGAGAAGAACTGACACCTTCACTGTGTTGAATTTTCCAATCCATGAACATAGTATGTCTCTCCATTTATTTAGGTACACTTTGATTTCTTTCACCAGGATTTTGCATTTTTCAGCATAAAGTCTGGTTAGATTTACACCTACATGTTTGTTTATTTTTCAGGAATTATACTGCATTTTTAATTTGAGTGTCCACATGTTCAATGACAGTATACAAAAACAAAATTGATTTTTGTGTGTTTATTTTGTATTGTGCAACCTTGCTGAACTCACTTATTAGTTCTAGATTTAGCGGGGGGGGGATGTTTGTTTTGTTTTGTTTTCATAGATTCCTTGGGATTTTCCACATAGATAATCATGTCATCTGCAGATATGAACAACTTTATTTCATGTTTTCTGATCTGTAAGCCTTTTATTTTCTTTTCTTGTCTTGTTGCACAGGCCAGAACTTCTAGGACTATGTGGAATAAGACTATACATCGTTGTTCCTGATCTTTGGGTAAAATCATTCAGTCTTTCATTATTAAGTATAATATTAGCTGTAGGTTTGTGTAGATGCTGTTTATCTAATTGAATAACTTCTCCTTTATTCTTAGTTTTCTGCGAGTTTTTAATTAGATGTTGGATTTTGTCACATGCTTCATTACATTGAGTGATATGATTATTTAATTTTCTTATTTATTCTGTTAATATGGCATATCACACTAGTTGATTTTCAAATATTGAACCAGGCTTGCATCCCTGGTACAAACCCCACTTGGTCGTCGTGCACACTTCTTTGTATGTATTGCTGAATTCTGTTTGCTAATATTTTGCCAAGGATTTTTGCATCTATATTCATGAAAGATGTTGGTCTATATTTTTTAATGTCTTTTTCTGGCTTTAATACCAGGGTAATAGTAGCTTTATAAAATGAATTGGGAAGTGCTCACTCCTTTTATATCTTTTGGAAAATACAATAACCAAAATGAAAAACTCAGTGGATGGGCTCAACAGCAAAAAAGGAGGAGTCAGAAAAAAGGATCAGTGAAACGGAAGACAGAATTTTATAAAATTACTCACTCTGAACAACAGAGAGAGAACAGACTGAAAAATAAGTATATACACAGAAGCTCAGAGACCTGTGGCACCATGACAAAAGAACTAACAATCATGCCATCAGAATCCCAAAAGAAGTGGAGAAAAATAGCAGAACTAAAAAAGTACTTGAAGAAATAATGGCTAAAATTTTCTGTGCTGTTTGTTTGGAGTAGGGCAGTTATTCTCTGAAAGTTTTCTTTTTTGCTAGGCTGTCTCTCTCCTGGTCCTTTGGCTAGAGAGAGCAGGATTCTGTTGCATTTTTTCTATGCCCACTAGTATTTATGGGTTGCCAGCTCCTCAGACTGAAGTCTGTGATATATATGGCAAAGAGAATACCCAATTAATTCACTGCCATGTCACCCTTGGGTCCTGAGGCCCCTAGTGGCCTACTTTTTCTCATCATCGTCCAGAATCCATGTTTGTTTAATATAGAATGTCCAGGATCTTTAGTTGTACTTAGAAGGAGGAACAGGAAAAAGCACATCAACTCCATCTTCCCAGAAGCAGAAGTTAACCAACATTTTTATAAAGATCACGCTGACTACTATGGGAATAATCACCTGTAACTGGGCAAAAATTGAAGCAAGAAGACCTGTTAAAAAGCTAATGAGATTATCTAGGTGAAAGATAATTGTGGCTTGGAGCCAGGGTGATAGCAGTGGAGGTGGTAAGAAGCAATTAGATCCTGAATGTATTGTGAAGAAAGTGCAGACAAAATTTGCAGATATATTAGACATGGGATATGAGAGAAAAAAGTCAAAGATGAGTCCCAGGGTTTTAGCCTGACAAGTGGAAGAATGGAGTTGCCATCAACTTATATAAAGAAAGCTGAGGGGAGCTTCCCTGGTGGCGTAGTGGTTGAGGGTCTGCCTGCCAATGCAGGGGACATGGGTTCGAGCCCTAGTCCAGGAAGATCCCACATGCCGTGGAGCAACTAAGCCATGTGCCACAACTACTGAGCCTGCACTCTAGAGCTCGTGAGCTACAACTACTGAGCCCACGTGCTGCAACTACTGAAGCCTGCATGCCTAGAACCCGTTCTCTGCAACAAGAGAAGCCACCATAATGAGAAGCCCGTGTACCACAACGAAGAGTTAGACCCCACTCGCCGCAACTAGAGAAAGCCCGCAGCAAGGAAGACCCAACACAGCCAATAAATAAGTTAATTAATTTTTTAAAAAAAGTGTTCTAAGGAAGAGGGATCAATGACTCGAATCAGCTGCTGCTGATAGGTCAAGTAATATGAAGACTAATACTTGACCACTGGATTTAGCAAAGTCAAAGAGGTCTTTGGTGATTCTGACAAAGTTTTTTTGTGGAGAAAGAGGGAAATCCAGATGCAGTGGGTTTAAAAAAGAATAGGAAGAAATGAGAGATAATAAATAAGACCTGAGACAGGTGAGTCACTGACTTCACCTATAATTGAGGATAGTGATGACTTTTCTTCCTTAAATTAATCTTTACTGAGTACCTGCTTTGGGTTAGAAACAACAAAGTAAGGAGATATTAGGGAAATAGGACTTGTAGGGAGAGACATAAACATAATAAGCATATTGGATTCTGAGAGGAGATTACAGACAAATACATGAAATACCGCAATGGAAAGGCAAAATTATATACTGGAGGGAAATCAGGAAAGAATTCTCCCAGGAGGTAATATTATATCTTGAAAAGGGCTATCATGAGGATAAATGAAAACTTTTTAAAAATAAGATCATATAGAAGTAATTAAGGGGATATGAGGTATTAATGAAACTTAAGCAATTCTGATGGTGGCACTGGTAGGAAAAGATCTAAGTTTAATTCTTAAGCAAGATGGAGAATTACTAGTTCAGTGAACATACAATGTCCTTTAAACCAAAAGAATATGAATGGGCAGTGCTATAGTTTAATTCTCTAACATCAACATTTATAAAGTGTCTTACATGAGGTTCAGTTTATGTCAAGCTATGAAATAAAAACACACAAAAGTCTATTCCCCTACCAAAAAAATCCAAATAACAAAAAAACACCAAAAGGGGCTTCCCTGGTGGTGCAGTGGTTGAGAGTCCACCTGCCAATGCGGGGGACGCGGGTTCGAGCCCTGGTCTGGGAGGATCCCACATGCCACGGAGCAACTGGGCCCATGAGCCACAATTACTGAGCCTGCGTGTCTGGA
Organism: Balaenoptera musculus; assembly: GCF_009873245.2. NCBI lineage: Eukaryota > Metazoa > Chordata > Mammalia > Artiodactyla > Balaenopteridae > Balaenoptera > Balaenoptera musculus. Next base: position 144,125,799 of record NC_045788.1, on the reverse strand, counting down.
GCCTGTGCTCCACAACAAGAGAGGCCGCGATAGTGAGAGGCCCGCGCACCGCGATGAAGAGTGGCCCCCGCTCGCCACAGCTGGAGAAAGCCCTCGCACAGAAACGAAGACCCAACACAGCCATAAATAAATAAAATAAATAAAGATACATGAAATTGCTAAAAATTATTAAAAAAACAAAACAAACAAAAAAAAAAACACCAACGTATATCCCTCCCACTCTCCCCCATATCAGCTTGCTAGCTAAATATTCTGAGTATTGCAAGCTATCATCCTAACATTATAAACAAAGACCAAATGATATACTTTTTTTAAAAAGAAACAAAGGGAAGTTCAATAAGTCAGTCACAAAAGGACAAATCCTGTATGATTCCACTTACATGAAGTACCTAATGTAGTTAAATTCATAGAGATATAAAGTAGAATGGTGGTTTTCCAGTGTTGGGGGTGAGGAGAGAATGAAGAGTTATTGTGTAATGGGTAAAGAATTGCAGTTTTACAAGATGAAAAGCATTCTAGAGATGGGTGATTGTGATGATTTCACAACTACGTGAATGCAATTTTTTTTTTATAATTATAGACTTTATTTTATTTTTTTAACATCTTATTTGGAGTATAATTGCTTTACAATGGTGTGTTAGTTTCTGCTTTATAACAAAGTGAATCAGCTATACATATACATATATCTCCATATCCCTTCCCTCTTGCATCTCCCTCCCACCCTCCCTATTCCACCCCTCTAGGTGGTCACAAAGCACTGAGATGATCTCCCTGTGCTATGCGGCTGCTTCCCACTAGCTATCTATTTTACATTTGGTAGTGTATATATGTCTATGCCACTCTCTCACTTCGTCGCAGCTTACCCTTCCCACTCCCCATGTCTTCAAGTCCATTCTCTACATCTGCACCTTTATTCCTGTCCTGCCCCTAGGTTCTTTAGAATCTTTTGGTTTTTTTTAGATTGCATATATATGTGTTAGCATATGGTATTTGTTTTTCTCTTTCTGACTTACTTCACTTTGTATGACAGACTCTAGGTCCATCCACCTCACTACAAATAACGCAATTTCATTTCTTTTATGGCTGAGTAATATTCCACTGTATATATGTGCCACATCTTCTTTATCCATTCATCTGTCGATGGACACTTAGGTTGCTTCCATGTCCTGGCTATTGTAATACCACTGAACTATACACTTAAAAATGGTTAAAATAGTAAATTTTATGTTATGTATATTTTACCACAAAAAAATTAATAAATAAAACAAAGAGAGGAGACTTTTGCTTCTGCACATGATGAAGTAACCAGGGTAGGACTTATCCTCTTGCTATGAACAACCAGAAAACTGTAAAAAACATATATATGAAACAACTGATTTCAGACATTGGACAACAGGCTACACAAAACTGTGATAAATGCAAGCCCTATAACTGCCCTTTGTCAGTGAAAGCACTTACCAGACTGCACGACAAGGAGGGGAACCTAAGAAGAAAACCACAGCCTATTGAGGTCGTGAAACATATGAGAGCTCAGGGAAGCTGAGGAGATATGAGGGAAGGCTCTGAAGACAAGAGAGCCACATAAAAAGAGCTCCAAAAATCTGCACTGGGGGGGGTCACCTTCATCTGTTGCCAAATTCTAAGCGACACATGAAACTCAGTGAGGCAAAGCAAAAATTGAACAATTTCCAATGTTCAACAGAGAGCTGGGAGGCATTTAGAATTTTGACCAGCAAGAGCAAAGAGTTCCAGTTGAACCACCAAGGCAATAAATAGAGACGGCCGAGGATTGCACCTAAATAATGGCAGAAAATTTTCCAAATTTGATTTAAAAAACTATATACCCACAGATTGAAGAAGCTGAATGAAATGCAAAAAATAAAAGATAAACATAAAAGAAACCACACTAAGGCACCAAAGAGTGGGAGGAGAACCTTAAGCACAGAAGAAGAAATATAAGAATGATGCTGTACACCTGATATAAGAATAATGCTGTACACCTGAAACTAACACAACATTGTAAATCAACTATACTCCAATAAAAACTTTTAAAAAAAGATATATAAGAATGAGCATAGTTTCTCATCAGAAATTATACAGCCCAAACACAATGGATCAAAAAAATTTAAGTGCTGAAAGAAAGACTGTAAACCTAAAATTTTACTCTCAAAAAAAGTCTTTAAAATTAAGGAGAGGGAATTCCTGGGTGGTCCAATGGTTAGGACTCCACACTTTCACTGCCGAGGGCATGGGTTCAATCCCTGATTGCGGAACCAAGCTGCACAGCATGGCCAAAAAAAAAATTAAGGAGAAATAACTTTTTTATTAGTTCAATATAAGCTGAAAGAGTTTGTCACCAGCAAACTTAAGCAACAAGATATGTTAGAGGACTTTCTTCAGGAGGAATTAAAATGATACCAGGTGAGTAGCCACCAAAATAAAGAAGATATAAATAAAAAAACAAGTAGCAAGACAGTAGAGTCAAACCTAACCATATCAAAGTTACAATAAATGTAAATGGTCAAAACATTCCAATCAAAAGACAAAGACAGGGTAAAAGCAAGACCTAACAATAAGCTGTCTAAAATAAAATCCAGTTTAAATATAAAGGTAAAAACAGGTTTAAAAAAAAAAGAATGGAAAAAGATAAGCCATGCAAACACTAACCATAAATAAAGACACTTCATAATCATAAAAATGTCAACCTATTAAGAAGACATACCAATACTACATGTATATGCACACAATAACTGACAAAATTAAAAGTAGATATAATACTCCTCTCTCTGTACTTGATAAATCAAGTAGACATGAAATCAATAAGACAACAGAAGATCTGAACAATATCATCAATCAATTTGTCCTAACTGAAACTTTTGGAACACTCCAGCCAATAACTGAATAATACAAAATAATTTCCAGTGAACATGGAAAAGTTTAAAATAATACAAAGTATATTTTCTGAATTAAATTAAAAATCAGGAACAGAGAGTTATCTAGAAAACCCTAAATATTTGTAAATAAAATACCACATTTCTAAAAGACTCATGGGACAAAGAAGATACCACAAGGAATTTTAGAAAGCATCTTGAACTGACTGAAAATGAACATACAAGATAGCAAAATACAAGGATAGTCATAAATTTCCAGTGGCAATATAAAATGATATGGCCAATCTGGAAAATCATTTGGCAGTTTCTAATTAAAGTTGCCCCCGCTAGCCACAACTAGAGAAAAGCCCACGCACAGCAACGAAGATCCAACGCAGCCAAAAAGAAAAAAAAGACTGATTAGCAAACTCAAACCAAAAAAAAAGTACCAGCAAATCAAACTCAGAAAAATGGCTAGATATATTTTTCTTTAAAAAAAGACAGTCCATCAGGGCCAAGTTGAGTTCAACCTAGGAACGTAAAGTTAGCTTAACATTCAAAGTTCAATCAATAAAATTCAAATATTAACAGAACAAAGGGAAAATAATCTACAATTATTTCAATAAATGCAGAAAAAGCACTTGACAAAATTCAACAAACATTCATGATAAAAATTTTTTTAATTTAGGAAACAAGAAAGAGAAGAAAATTTCCTCAAGCTGATAAACGAATCTATGAAAAACCTGTTAACATTATAAAACATTATAATTAATGGTGAATGACTGACTGCTTTCCCCCTAAGATAAAAAACAAGACAAAAACATCCTTTCTCACCACTTCTATTTAATATTATACTGGAGGTCCTAGACAGTAAGGTGGGAAAAAGAAATAAAAGGCATACATATTGGAAAGGAGTAAGTAAAACTATCTTTGTTTGCAGATGACAAGACCATGGAGAAAAAGATTATTAAAATTAATAAGTGACGTTGGCTAAGTAGAGGATATAAGTTCAGAATACAAAAACAATTATATACTAGCTAATAATTAGAAATGAATATCTTTTAAAACTACCATTTATAATAGTATCCAGAAACACAAAATGTTTGAGGGGATAAATTTAACAAAATACATGCAAGAATTTTATACTGAAAACCCCAAGACTCTGCTGAGAGAAATTAAAGACTTAATAAATGGAGAGATTACAATATGCATTGATTGGAAGATTCAGTATTGCTAAGATGTCAATTCTGTTTGAATTGACCTACAGAGTCAATGCAATCTCAATCAAAATCCTACTAGAATTTTTGGAAGAAGTTAAGAAGCTGATTCTAAAATTAAAAAAAAAAAAAAGCAAAGACCTAGAATTGTCACAACTATTTGGAAAAATAAGAACAAAGTTGGAGGATTTAGTTTACCTGATTTTGGATATCCAGTAATCAATACAGTGTGATATTAGTATAAACATAGGCTTATAAATGGAACAGAAAAGAGAACCTCAAAATAGGCCCAAGCATTTATGATCAATTGATTTTTGATAAAGATGCAAAGACATTTCAATGGGGAAAGGATTTCCAAAAACTGTGTCAGAAGAACTGGGTATTTATATACATATATATAATATAAATGAACCTCGATCCTTACCTAACACCATACACAAAAGGTAACCTAAATATAAAAGCTAAATCTGCGGAACTTTTGGAAGAAAACTAAGAAAAAAATCTTTCCTCTTGGACTTTGGGGTAGAGTAGAATTTCTTAGATACATCAATAAAAAGCAATATACCAATCAAAGGAAAAAAATGATAATTTCTATTTCATCAAAATTTTAAAATTCTGCTCTTTGAAAGACACTGTTTACAAAATGAAAAGGCAAATAACAAATGGAAAAAAGATTTCTCATACATATATATGAAAAAAGAACTCAGAATTCAGAATACACAAAGAACTTTTCATAACTCAATAATAAGGAAACAACAACCCATTTAAAAAATAGCAAAATATTTCAACAGATACATCATGGAAGACATACAAACAGCTAAGAAGCATATTCATAAGATCACAATGAGATACTAATATCTATCATTAGTCTTTAGGAAAATAAAAACTATAGTCAGGATGAGATACCAATACACATTTAGTAGAATGGCTAAAACAATGACTGACAATAACAAGTACTGATACAAATAGCAGTAAACTGGAACTGTCATACGTGGCCACAAGGAGTGTAAAATCATTCAACAACTTTGGAAAACAGGTAGATCCTTGTAATAGCACTTCCATAGCACTTACCATTCCACCTAGCCACTCTCCACTCCTAGATATTTACACAAGAGAAATGATAACATATTCTCACACAAGGACATGTACACAAGTATCCATAGCAGCTTTATTTATAATAGCCAAAAACTATAAACAATCAAAATGTCTATCAATAGGCAAATAAACAAACATATCTTACAATGGAATGGTACTCAGCTGTAAAGGGAACAAAACACATTCACACAACATGAATGAATCTCAAATGCACAGATGCTGAAAGAAAGAAGCAAGAAACAAAAAAGAAGCCAGTACACACTGTATGATTCCATTTACATGAAATTCTGGAAAAAGTGAATCGTATCAACAGTGACAAAAGAATATCTGAATGGAAAGGGGCACCAGACCTTTTGGGATGATGTTCTATACCTTGACTGTGGTGGTAGTTACAAGAAATATACATATATCAAGATTTATTAATCTGTATACTTAAAATAGATGCATTTCATTGTATATAAATTATTCAAAGGGGAGGGGGATTCTGCTATCTATCACAATGTTGTGGTCAGAGCGGGCCAATACCACCAATGGAGCAAGAAGATTTTTTTTAGTTATAAGTTTCAGAAGCTGTATTTCTAACACCATCAAAGCAATGAAGACTAAATGAATTAAAATTCCTCACAAGGAAGAGCCCTTCTAGATAAGCTAAAAATAAGCTGCTAATTCTGAACACTGGCTAAGAATGAGGCTTGGTCCAAGCTAAGGGATTCTATGGTTGGAAAGAAAAACCAGCAGAGCTTTTTTGTAGCCTCAAGGCCTGCAACAGACTGGAAACTAAAGGAGCATCCAACACGAGGCCTGTTCTCCCCACCAGACAACTGCTGAGTTCTGGGACTATGCAAAAGGCCAGGGGACTGGGCCAGCAAGACAGACTGATGTTTCTCCCCATATCTTCACATGTGTAGGGGACCAAGTCACACTAAAGGAAAGGGGCCTGCAGTAAGTATCCAATCCATCTCCCCCTCAAGTCATTTGCCAGATTTTGCACCCATCAGTGTGTGGCAGGAGCCCAAAATCTTTTAACTGGTTGAACTTTCAGGGCTGAGGAGACAGGGACGTGTAAGCGTTTTGGTCAAGAACCCAGGAAGGCCATTCTCAAGATCAGGGACAAACTAGAGATTTCTAAACAATGGTCTTAGAGTCCATCTCAAGGAGCTTAGAAAAAAAAAAAAGAGAGAGCAATGTAAACCCAAAGTAAGTTGAAAGAAAGAAACAATGAGCAGAAATCAACAATATTTTTTAAAGGCATGGAGAAAAGTATCCAAGCTAAAAGCTGGTTCTTTGAAAAGATCAACAAAATGTATAAATGTATAATAACCCACAGTTAGAATAATCAAGATAATAATATAATGAGGGTATAAATCATCAATAACAAGAATGACAGAGGAATTATCTCTACAGGTCCTACAGACAATAAAAGAATAATAAGAGACTATCCTGAACTACTTTAGGCAATAAATTCAACTTAGAAGAATTGGTAAAATTCCTTGAAAGACAACAACTACCAAAGCTCATTCAAAAAGAAACAGATAACCCGCACAGGGCCATATTGATTATATAAACTGAATTCCTAGTTAAAAACTCTAAGATCTGAGGGCTACACTGGTAAATTCTACCAAACATTTATGAATGAAATAACACTAATTATAAACCAACTCTTCCAGAAAACAGGAGAGGAGAGAACACTCCAAATGTATTTTATGAGGCCAATATTATCTTGATAACAAAACCAGACATTATAAGAAAAAAACCTCCAGAACACTATCCCTCATGTAACTAGAAACTAAAATCCTTAAAACATTCTCAAATCGAATCCAGAAATATTTTAAAAGGAAAAAGATCACAACCAAATGAGGTTTATCCCAAGAATTCAAAGTTGGTTTAACATTCATCATTCAATGTAATTTACCATATTGACAGAATAAAGGAGAAAAACCAGATGATCATCTCAATAGATGCAGAAAAACCTTTGACAAAATTCAGCACTCACTGATGATAAAAATTCTAAACAAACCAGGGACAGGAATTCTCTCAACCTAATAAAGGGCACCAACTAAAAACCTACAGCTAACTTCATACCTAAGACTAGTAACAAGGCAAGGTTGTCCACACTCACCACTGCTATTCAACACTGTGCTGATACCCACAGCATGAATGAATCTCAAAATTATCATGCTGAGTGAAAGAAGCCAGACAAAAAAAGAGTACATAGTGTATGATTACATTAATACAAAATACAAACTACTCTAAAATGACAAAAAGTATGTCTGTACTTTCCTGGGACCCAAAGGCAGAACAAGGAATGGACTGTAAATGGACACAAGGAATCTTTTGGGGTGACGGAAATGCTCTGTCTCATGGCTGTACACAACTGTCAAAACTCATCCAACTGTACACCTTAAATGGATGTAGTGTATTTATGTAAATAAATTTTATAAGAAAAAACTGATTAAAATGTTTAAAAACAGGAAGAGAGAAACAAATGGATGAAAAGATGAAAAATTTCAATAGTCTTGGAATCTATAGAAAAGTAGTCAAATTGACATTCTATAATTGAAAAATATAATATTAAGAACTTATTGGATGTCTTTAAAAGAAAAGCAGCCAGAAGTAAAGACACAATTAGAGGAACTCAGACAGGTCCAATAGAAAATATCCAAACTTTTGGATATTTGGATCTAAAACTGAAATTCAGAGAGAAAAAAATATAAAAAAAGAATGAAAACAGTACGAAGCATAAGAATGTGTGGGACACGGTCAAAAAGTCTCACATACGTGTAATGAGAAAGAGAGTGGAAAAGAACGGGGTAACAGCAGCATTTGAATGAATAATGGCTGAGAATTTTCCAAGCCTTATTAAAGACAATGCATAATTCAAAAATTCCCATGAACCCCAAGTAGGATAAACACAAAACACATGCACATGCATGTATACATGCACAGACACAGGCACGATGACAGAAAATCTTAAAATCAGGCAAAGAAAAAAACACACCTTTTCTTTGAAACAGCAAAACAAAAGGCTGACTTTTCAACAAGCACTATAAAAGCCAGAAGACTTAGAGAACATGTTGAAAATGCTGATATATTTAAAATGCTAAAAGAAAACAACTGTCAACGTATAATTCTATACCCAGTGAAATTAATTTTCAGAAACGAAGGGAACCTAAATGTGTTCTCAGGCAAAGGTCAAGAGAATTTGTCATCAATAGACCTGCACTACAAAAATACTTTTAGTTCTTCAGGCTGAGAGAAAATATTCCCAAATACAAGCATAGAACCACAGGAAGGAATGAAGAATGCCAGAAAGGGTAAATATGTGAACAAATATTTTAAAATATCAACTGCTTAAAACAGAAATAATGTCATGTTGGACTTACACATAGAAGCAGAAATATATGACCGTATCAGAGGAATCTGTAATAAGTCATGATGTAATAGAAATCTCTTGGGTAACTTTTAATGTAAGAATAAATAAGAATCCAGAAGATTAAAAGAATGAAATAAAAAATACCTGATTGATCCAAATGAAGGCAGGAAAGGGGGAATAAAGGAATAAAGAACCGGTGGAACAAAAAGAAAACAAACAGTAAGATGGTAGAATTAAACCCAACATTTCAAAAATCAAATTAAATGTAAATAGATTAAACACTCCAACTAAAATGAATAAAAATTATTATATTCTGTTCAAAACAAGCATAATTTAAAAGTAAGGATGCAGGGACTTCCCTGGTGGTGCAGTGGTTAAGAATTCGCCTGCCAATGCAGGGGACACGGGTTCGATCCCTGGTCAGGGAAGATCCCACATGCCATGGAGCAACAAAGCCGGTGCACCACAACTACTGAGCCTGCGCTCTAGAGCCCATGAGCCACAACTACTGAAGCCTGCACGCCTAGAGCTTGTGCTCCGCAACAAGAGAAGCCACCGCTATGAGAAGCCTGCGCACTGCAAGAAGAGTAGCCTCCGCTCACCACAGCTACAGAAAGCCCGTGTGCAGCAACGAAGACCCAACGCCGCCAAAAAAAATAAATAAAATTTAAAAATAATAATAATTTAAAAAATGAAAGTAAGGATACAGTCCTTACTGTAGGTTGAAAGAATAGAAAAAGCTGTACCACATGAACACTAAGTAACGCAAAGCTGCAGTGGCTTTATTATCATCAGACAAAAATACCTTAAGGCAAAACATAAGAGCAGAGAAAAAGAAGGACACTTCACAATGATAAAAGGGTCAATTCAATAAGAAACCATAAGACCCTAAATTGGTATGCAACTAATATTGTCTGTTTAAAATATACAAAGCAAAAACAGAACTAGAAAGAGGAATAGATAAATCTGCAATCATAGTTGAAGATCTTAACACACCATTACACCAACATTTCTTAAGTAAATTTAGCAAGGTCACTGGATAGAAGGTCAATATGCAAAACCCACCTGCATTTCTATATAGTAACAGCAATATCATCAAAAAAATTTTCAGAAATAAATCAAACAAAACCTATGCAAGACCTCTACATTAAAAACAACAAAACATCATTGGAAAACATTAAAGACAAAATACAAGAAGGAATAAACCATATTCTTTGATTTAGAAGACTCAGTATTATAAACATGTCAATTCTCCTCTGAACTGATCTACGGAACCAAAACACACCAATGAAAATCCTAACAGATTTTTTGTAGGAATTGGTACGCTGATTCTAAAATGATAAAGATATGCAAAGAACTTAAGAGTAGTGCGGCCACTCTAGACAAACACAGGTGGAGGACCCCACCAGCCATTATCAGGATGAGAACTGTAAAGCTACAGTAATCAGTATAGCGGCTCTGACAGATGGAGAAATAGATCAATGAAACAGAACATAGTCAAGAAACAGACCCACACATGGAAGGTGTGCCCATTATCTATTTATTGCCTCTCGGCCCCAAATCACCCATCTTTGCTCTGTTTTTGTGGTACTAGTGCTGGACCCTAAGAACATTTCTCCACGGCCAGCTGACACAGTCATGGCATTGTCAAGAGAGAGCACTGCAAGAGGAAGGGGGTTCTCTTTCAGGTTCCAGGGTTTTGTTTTTTTTTCTTGCTCTGTAGCATGAAGGCCAGGGGGCAGTTTCTCAATGAGTACAGCAGGCATCCCTGCAGGTGACTTCCTAGTGTATCACGGGCACCACAGCAGCCAACCCCAGCTTGAAGAACCTCAGTGAATTTCTCCAGTGGGTCACAGCCATGACTTCTCCAGCAATGCTGAACCTTAGACTTGTTGGGGAGACCCTCTTCTGAGTCTGTTCCATCTCCAGGTACTTCCCCTCAGCTCCAGAGGTAGCGGCTGCTCCCTACATCTGCTATTCCTGTATTCTTTACAGCAACCTTACTCTTCACCCTGTTTGATAGTTAATCCTTTGCTAGTTAACGATTCTTTATAATAAATGTTCCCTATTCAAATTACTGGTGTAACTACTGTCTCCTTACTGGACCCTGATCCATAAGGGCACTTGATCTTCTGCAAAGGTGCCACCTGTAATTTGGCGGGGAAAATAGTCTTTTCAGTAAATGAGACTAGATGAACTGGATATCCACATAGAAAACGGGAACCTGGACTTATATCTCACACTAGACACAACTGGACTGGACCTAAATGTTAAAGGAATATAATAAAGGTTCTAGAGGGAGACACGGAAGAATATCGTCATGGCCTTGGGGTAAACAAATTTTTCTTAAACCAGACACACTAAACATTACTCATAAAAGAAAAGATGGATAAATTGAACTTACTAATAAGAACTTCTATTTATCAAAAGACATCATTAAAAGAGTGAAAAGACAAGCTACCCACTGGGGGAAGATGTTTGCAATGTATATATTAAACAAAGAATTTGTCTCCAGGACATACAAAAACCACTACAATTTTAAAAAAAAGAGAGAACAAACCAAAAATGGACAGGAGACTTGAGCAAGCACTTCACAAAAGAGGACCTTCAAATGGACAGTAACATACAAAAGTGCTCAATGTGATTTACCACAAGAAATACATATTTGGTCTTTATCCCCATTCTTGGCAAAGAGCTCCTAAAACCCTTGGAATTTCCTGAAGTGAAAGAGGGATAAAGGTATCTTTTGCTATGTTAATGAAATAACTTTTAGAAAGTCCCTAGGTAGCCCAAGGATGGGACCTGGTGGCCAGGGGATCCAACCACATGATTAGAGGGCTGGACCTTTCCAGGGAAGGGAGAGGGGCTGGAGATTGAGCTCCATCATCAATGGCAAATGATTTAATCAATTATGCCTGGGTAACGAAGCCTCCATAAAAATCCAAAAGGCTAGGCTTCGGGCTTTGGAGACCTTCCCGGTCGGTGACCAGGTAGAGCTGAGGGGAAAGCGGTGGACCCGGAGAGCACAGGAGCTTCAAGCCCCTTCCCACATACCTTACCTTACGAATCTCTTCCATCTGGCAGTTCATCTGTATCCTTTACAATCAACTGGTAACATAAGTAAATGTTTCTCTGAGTTCTGTGAGTCACTCTAGCAAATTAATCAAACCCAAGGAGGTGGGTCATGGGAACCTCCAGTTTACAGCCAGTTGGTCAGAAGCACAGGTAACAACTTGGACTTGTGATTGGCATCTAAAGGGGGACAGGGACGGCCTGGTGAGACTGAGCCCTTGGCCTGTGGAATCTGATGCTGTCTCCAGGTAGATGGTGTCATAGCTGAGTGGGACTGCAGGATATACAGCTGATGTTGAAGAATTGCTTGGTGGTGTGGGAAGAAACACACGTTATCAGTGATCAGGCAAATGGAGACTAAAGCCACAGTGAGACACCAGCACACAACTCCAGAAAGGCAGACGTGAAAAGGACGGAAACCAGCAAGTGTTGTGGAGGGTGCAGAGCAACTGAATTCTCAGGCATCTTTGGACAGGTTGCAAACTGGCTTTACCACTTTGAAAAACTGTCTAGCAATTACCTACTAAAAATAAACAGACACCAACCCTATGACACAACAATTCCACTTCTGGATACATATGCAAGAGAAATGTGTATCTATGTTGGCCCAAAGAAACCTACAAGAAAAGTCAGAGAAGTTTTATTCTTAATAGCCCCAAGCTGGAAACCCCAGATGCCCGTCAGTGGTAGAGGAGTTGAATGGAGAGCCGATTTGTGGTGTGTGCACTGCGATCCCACAGAGCCAGGAACAATTCCTTTAAACATCTTTTTGAATTCCTGCTCTGGCACAAACTTTTTGAGAATACCCTCTCTATTGATTTCATTGTTTTTACTTTTTTACTTTTCCCCTTATCACACTAAACACTTTTCAAAAATCACAAAGAGGTTGTTTCCCTACTTAGAGTATCTTACGAGTAAGACAGAGACAGGGCATGTCGCCGCGGCTCTTTCTTAATCAGACATGTACTATTCATTTCCACACGCTACAGAGGGCGCTTCCTCCATCCACTCTGGCAGCGGAAGTGGCAGAGGGCGGACAACACCCAGGCTCTCAGACACCTCGGTCGCCGCGCACCAGCCGCCAGGTGCCCACCCTGCCTGGGCGCCTTCCCCAGGCGGCTCCCTGTCATCTCACAAGCTAGGCCCCGGCAGATGTGCAAGACACTTTTTTCTATTTTACTAGTTAGAAAACAGAAGTGTAGCAATAAAGCTAGGACAGCTATCACCTACTGCCGACCTCCCATGTGCCAGCCTGCATTCCGCAGTCTCCAAGACGCAGATGAGATGCCCATCCTCTCCAAGGCCTTCTTCCATCCTTCCAAAGTGCCTGCCTCCCCATACAGGAGCTCCACATACTTTTCGTGCTCTTCTCTGATGATGTGTGGCTGGCACTTCATGGTACTGAGGACACATGTGTTCGTGCATCATGCCCCACCCCCAAGTGGATTACATGCTCCCTGGATTACACGGAAAGACTCTCCCCTGTACTTACATCCTCAGCAGCAGTCAGGACAGGGCTTTTCAGTAAATAATCCGTTGGGCTGAATTTCTAGCATCACATCTCAGAGCCTCAGCCTGGGAAGACCTTCTGGAGGAGAAGGGGCTTACGGCTCATCTGATGAAAGCAAAGGCCAGCATATGACAAGGGAAAAGAAAGAGCAACCTTTGCGAGGACCCTGGTTTGCTGCAGTGACACTATTAATTCCAGTGGAGCTCTTGGCCAGGAATGTAGGAGCCAAAAGCCTGATTAGCTCATTGCTGAAACGCTGGCAAACATGCTGGTTCTTGGCCTGGCCCCAAAAGAATGTGATGTGAACATTACACGCCATTAAGCTGACTCAGAGAACAAATGACTAAGTTTCCGATAATCAAGGAGATTTTGGCCTGGCCATTCTTCATCCTGATGCAACCTGAGTGTAACGCATTGTGAGGGATGATTCCGGCCCAGCCCAAAAGAAACGTCTCTGATACGGTGTGTGTGTTCTCAGCCCGTCTTGCCTCACGTAAGGGGCGGGGTGAGGAGCATTTTCCTGCCTTTCTAATGCTCCAACAGCCATTCAGAATCCTCTGGGAACAATCTTCTTCAATACCAGGCTGTAAAAGAGGTGATTCTGTTTATAGGAGCTGTGCTATTTAAAGACCAGCCAGCTCATTAACGTCAAGTGCCACAGCCCTGCGCTCCACATAGCAACTCAGATACGGCCCACAAATGGAGGGAAACCTTCATGTGCCAAGGAAATGAAAGATGTCAGAGGGAACTAAGACGGGCACAGGTCACCTAATCCACGCGTCGGAGGCATCGGAAGCTAAGTCTCCAGACGGGGTGGCCAGGGCTCTTCCAAGTGACCTGAAGGCTAACAATTCCACATCGTTTCCCACACTGTCATTATTCCTTCATTCTGGAGACCATGACTGTGTGCCTGTGTGTGTGTGGTTGTGTGTATGTGTTGGCAGGGGAGGGCAGGTGGACAAGGGGGCTGAGTCTCCTGTGAGTGACTCTTACTCAGCAAGAGGTGATGATGGCGTTCAGAAAGCAAGCCGAAGTTCAAGGTGCCCTCCCTCCACTCAACTCCGGCAGAGATCTCAACCACACACCCATCTTCCTGTTGGTCACTAGACACCAAACTCAGTGACACCCAGTTTCCGGAAAGAGACAGGCTTTAAGGGAGTTCAAAGGCACATGCAGCTTGTCATATCGGGGACAGGAAGCCAGGTTTCTGACTTCATTTCTACTAGCAAGGAGCTGGGGACAGGACCCACTCGTCCCAGTGACAGTGTTCCCTGCAGGCACTTCTACTCTGAGACAGGAGCTCTAAACCAGGTAAGATTTCTCAGGAACTTGGGAATAGTCATATTCTATGGTCAATGATGCCTTGAGGCCCTGCAAAATCCTGTCCTTTTAGAAAGATTCAATCACGTTTAACATATTCTAGGTAATAAATTAGAAACTTAATCTTAGGGTTTAAAATTTTTTTTTTCCTGATGGTCTGGGAACTGAAAGGGAAATGCAATTAATCAGAATTCCCTACTCCCCAATTCTCATTAGAAGAAGCTTTACTGTTCTTCCCATAAAAAGCATGGAACCAGCCCAGAGTTACCAGCCAGGGAGAGGTGCTAAGGCAGAGCTAGGGGCGCGCACAGGGCACACCTCCACGCCCCAGGCGCTGCCCCCAACGACGATGACCACCCTGCAGCTGAGAGGCATGCTTCTTCACCTTCGATCCTCCACTGGCACCCAGAAACCACAAGTGAGCCAGCCAACAGCTCTGCTTCCTGACACCAGGCAGTGAAATGTGCATCTGTGTCCAGGGGACCTAACCTGCCAGACGGCTCCAGGACCAGACCCAGGGCCACTCCCTCCTCAGGCACCCAGAGCCCTGCTGCAGAGCAGCTGCTGCAGCCAGGCACAGCTTTCCTGTCTCCTCTGTCCTATATCTTCTCACGCAGCTTTTCAGTTGAGAACTTGTCCTACCCACCTTCTCTCCCTCATAAATTACTGGAAGAAAAAACCTCTTAGCATCAGAAAAAAACCATCTATAATACCTTTGGTCTCCCTCTTAGCACTTAGCACAGAGGTCTATACCCCACTAATAATGCTGGTACTAATAAATGTTGTTGAGTAACTGAACAATCTGGGTTAGATAGATTTTCCATCACAGAGCAGAATTGCCTGTAGGGCTTTTGTCTTTTTTTTTTTTTTTTAGAGAAGTAAGCCTTTATTTCCATATTTCACAAATAAAGCTGGCTCAGTTGGTTGCTTTTGTAGGGTTTTGTCTTGAAAATCAAATTCTGATGTTAATTTCTAAAATTATTTACAATATGGAAGTTGAAATGAATCTCTGTTTCTTTCCAGTGTCAGTCTTTCAGTTGAACCCACTTCCCTGTTAGCAGTCACCTAAAGAAACAAACAGAGAACTCAGTCTTCTCAGTGCTCGGTGACGGCTCAGCATCTCAGCGGTGCCCGGAGGCCCTTCACCAAAACCACCCGCGTTTCCACTCATGCACCACCGTTTCCTATGACACCAGACCAGTGGTTCTCAAACTTTTTGGACTCAGGACCCCTTTCTTTCCTCAAATTATTTCTTAAATGGATTCTATTTATTGATATTTACTTGAAATTAACACAGAGAGATTCGAAAATTATTTATTTAGTAATTCATTCACAATGAATAATAAGCCCATTACATAACAATGAAAATAACACTTTTTAATAAAAATAACTATATTTTCCAAACAAAAATAAATTAGAAGAATTTCTGGAACTCTTTAATGTCAGGATTAATAGAAGACAGCTGGATTGCCACACCTGCTTCTGCATTCAATCTGTTGTGAAACGTTGTTTTGGTTAAAGTATGTGAAAAAAGCCCATCCTCACCCAGACATGTGGCTGGAAACAGGAGTACCTGCATAGGTTTATCAGATCATCATGGATATTCTTTGATATGACATCAAAACTCAGGAAGTGGTCATTTCTTAAAGGTTACTTGCAACATGGAATCTGAACCCCCATCAATAAACTTTTGTTAACATTAAAACCCATTATCTAGCAATCTTGCGCCCTAAACATATATTTCATCCGTGCGTGGTTGGTGTGACATCATGCATCAGTCATTTTGGAAAATACTGGCTCAGTGAGTTATGCGGATCTTCCTGAATACATTTCAATATATAATGTCAAAAAATCACATTTGTTAACATCACCACTGAGTTCATCAGAAACATCTTTAAGTACTGGGAAGCTGTCAAGCTCACCATAGCAGACACAAGTTTTCAAAATTTTAATTTTTGACTGAAAACTCAAATTTTGTCAGTTGCAACAAACACCGGCAGTTATTTCCTTTGAAGTCACAGGCTCACTTAGTCCAATTTTCAGACATTGTCTGCCAAAAACACAAGTCTGAATAACCATGGTTTGTCTGTCAGTTATTCTTTAAAGTAAAAACAGTGTTCCATGAGAAGAGGGGCGAGTTCAGCTCCCCACCCAAAAAAAGCATAAGCGCTTGCTTTTCCTCGAAACAACTGTCGTGATTCCATCTGCAGACGTGCATTGTGCAAATTCCCAGTCTGTCTCTCAGAACATTTAAAAGACATGTGCCCAAGGGTCAAGATTTAATTAAATTACTCATTCTTACTGCTTCATCGAGGACATTCTCTTCGCACGCAAGTGGCTCTCTATGCAGTGGTGGTGCTGAAGGACTCTATGAGAGTCGGCCCGACGGCCGCCCCCCCCCGCCCCGGCCCCCGGCGCGATGGTGCTCAGGTGCCAGCAGTTTTGCCAGCCATCACTTCTGTGCCATCAGCTCAGGGATCAGCACTGTGAGAAGGGAAATCCTGTTTCCGGATCTTTATGAAAACATGGGAATCATGTCTCCCCCCTGAAGGGGTCTTGGAGAACCATGAAGGTCCACAGATCACAGCTTCTGTTGTCATCCTCTGGGTGCTAGAGGGCCGACAAGGGACTGGGAGTCTCAGGTTTGCCTTCACAGGCGAAGCGACAGGCCTATGGCGCCGGCCCCGCGCCTGAGCCTTATGGAGTGGGGGGTCGTAACTGAGATCCTGGAGACCACTCACCAGAGAGTCCTCGCCTCAGGGTGGAATTTAATCCTCTGTTCAGTAAGGACTTGCAGCTTGCTTCCAGCTCTGCATTCCAATCTGGTTCTTGGCCTAATGGGTGCTGCGGATAACAGTGCGGGGCCTCGCCCTCGGGCACCCTCGGTGGAGCCCAGCTGAGCCTGGGCCGGTCTGGAGGGTGTGCCCAGCTGAACGAGATCTGACCGCAGGCAGACAGCCCCGGCCAAGGACCCCAGCCTCACCAAGCTGACCCGGGGCCCCTGGCTCCAGGCGCTTCCTCCTGGGTCTGAAGGAAGGGGGCTGACAGCTAGGCTCCTCTCACATATCCAGCAGAGCACAGGGCCTCGGCCCCGCCATGCTCCGTCCTCCAGACAGGAGAGACTCGGAGCCCGGCCACAGAACGCTGGGGCAGTGGGCACACTCTGCCAGCTCCCAGGCTGCCCCGTCCGCCCAGGAGAAGCTGTGCCCAGAAGGTGCAGTGATGCCCAGAGCAAGCAAAAGAGAAATAACAGACACCATGTGGGGTGTAGCTAAGAGCAAGAAGCCCCTCAGAGCCAAGGATGCCGGGCAGCGGGGAGCTGTGTCCCCAGGGGCCGGAGCCCAGTTTCAGGAACTCCAGGAAGTAGGGAAGAGAGATGGCAGAAGCCAGGGTCACAGCCCCTGTAGGGACCAGTGGTCCACATGTCACCCCAGTGCCCTGAGATAAAATAACACCTCTGTCAATGTCAATCTCCATGCTGATCACATGGATAATACATGAATTTGAAAAGACCATTAAATGAAAAATTCCAGCTTCCTAAGTGGACCTAGAGAAGTACAGCTACCTCAAGATTAACAATTTCTCAGTAAGCAAAATAATCTACTTCATTATTTGTCTGTTTAATTAACGAGGTAATTAATCAAGTCTAGGAAATTCAGCAACAGTTTAATCATAAGGGGTTATGGAAGACATCAGTAAGAAACATGGCTCTATTACAAAATCTCATCTGTTTAAAATTCCATGAAAACTCAAACTACCAGTCTGGGGCACTTAAGTATCATGGACGATTATTAACTGTGTCATGCTACAGACCCTTGTAAACTGCACTCTGTGTGAAGGGGCACCACTTCGGACTGTTTCTATTTGCTTAAGGACAATTATGAATATAGCTCAGAACTCCCTGGAAAAGCACCCAACTCAGTAAAAATCACAGAGGGACATGCCCGCTGGCCCTCCTCACTCTGAGATGCTATAAGTTTCCAAGGTTGGCTTGGGTACATTATTGTAGGAGCACCTGGCCTCAGAGGATGAACTTAGTGTGCCAATAAATTATTTATCCCCAAAAGTACTTCAGGATGAAATAATGCCTTTTATACCCAGACAGCTTTACTATCCAACATGTTTGCATGTCAGTCATCTCATTTTGCTTCCACAAGAGAATTCCCCAAGAGGATACAGGCCAGGTACTCATATCCTCCTTTCTCCAAAGCAGAGACAGACTCAGAGCAAGGGAAGGGCCCCAGGCTTCAGCCACCACAATGCAAAGAGGGAGGGGTGCCCTGTGAGTTTTCGACATCACTGCAACTTGGGTTCAAAGTGGTTTTCTTCACTGATTTTATTTATCTTATGTATATCCCAATTTAGTCCCCCAAAACTGAAGCATCTAATTTTTTCTTCTTATAAGAAATCAGAAAAGGTTGATTAAAAACAGCCTTTAAAACTTTTTAACTTTTAAAAGTTAAAAACAAGAAAGATGAACTTCCAATACTGTGCCCTTATAATGTCTGCCTAGAAAACGGCCACGAATGTATGGCTTCGCATCCAAGTGGTAGAGAAACAGAGAAACAGAAAATGGTTCAAACAATCCCCAAAGAGTTTGGTTCAGAAATTTTCCTCTTTTAAATTCTCTATCATTAAATACATATTTCAACAGAGATGAATTAAGGCACAAATGGCTTCTCTGAACTGGGGTGATGCCATAATAAAAACCGTTGCCAGGCAGCTGGTGATGAGGAAGCCCCGTTTGATGCATTGCAAAGCAGTGATCATCTGAAGGCAGACCACACTCACACCCAGCCTCCAGCTCAAGGACAGGAGAAAATGGAGTGCCAGCAGCCTGGGTGACTGTTACCCGCTCTGCCGCAACAGGCATCACAGCAAGAGAAGAGCTTAGGCAAAAACTGGCCTACTTGAAAGACCAGAAAGCACCTAGAGACAGTCCAGAAACATGGGGCTCACCTTGTGGGAAAAGCCTCCTCCTCTGCACCCCAAGAGTAAGATGTAAGGCTGAAACTGTTCTGAGAAGCATAGGCCCATGAAGACTCCTTGGTTAAACAGAGGGCTCAGCTGTACACACAGATCAGATAATAGGGTTTCTCTCCCACCCACAGCCATGCCTTCAAGATACCCTGAGCAGAAAGAGACACAGGCATGAGAAAGCAAAGATAATGACCAGGCATGAGAAAGCAAAGATAATGACCAGGCCAGAGGGTCATGACTAGGAAAGAACTCGGGGTGTAGTGACGGGCACATGGAACTGCTGAAAGCAAACAGATCAGAAGCTACTAGAATTTGGGGGGAATTCTACTGCCAAAGAAACATAAGTCTAAAATAAGTCAGTGACTGTCAAAACAATCCCCAGCCTCCAAACTCCACAAGCAGAAGCAAGCTCTGGAATCTGGGCAGACCCCGCCCGTCAAGGGAGAGATCCTCTCCAAGGTCCCAGGCAGCTGTGCCCACAGAGGACAAAGGACAAGGAAAAGCCTCCCATGGTCAGGGCAAGGAGTCTGGGCAGACACTCCCAGGGCAGAGGTAAGAGAATCAGACGAGACCACAGTAGAACCAGGATGGATCAAGACAAGACCACGCCATCGCCATCATCACATCAGAGCACAAACAAAACATGAACTTTGTCCAAGCCCTAAAACACCACATGTGGCCTCTCCCGGCTAACATGTGGAAGGGCTGCTTCTTACCAATTGCAGCATTAGCCTGGCCCTAATCCACCCTGCCTTAGATAAAATTTGTTAAGATACTCATTCATAAAATGGCCCCTGCTTATTGACAGCACTCTACTTTCTTCGATCCTCCCCAAAATCATCCAACCAAAGCCCAAATCCTGTAACAGATTCTTTCTAACACCCTCTCACATCAATGCCCCACAGTTCCCCATGGTGTATGGTCCCAACCTGTTCCATCACAGGTGCCAGGTGAGTTCCTGGTGGCCTCTGTTTAATAGTCATTGACAGACGCCTTCATAATACCTGTCCTCAGGGTGCCACTCTTGCTTTGAACCAAGGACTGATGTTTATCTTCCATTTCTCCCCTTTCAAGTGGAAGGTTTTTTCCATTGCAATTGTCAATGGTTTGGCTCCATTACTGAACAGTATGAGCAGCAGATAGCCTTTGTGTTAGTTCAGTCACCAAACCTCAAGAGCCATACCTGGATTTGTCTCCCTGGGGAAGATGAGTACAGCTGCAAAAGAAGAATGTGCACAGATATTTCAGGGCCAAGAAGAAGGACTGAGGCAGAGGTAACTGTCCAGCAAGCAGACATGCAGCTGCTAACCATGGACTACACTTCGCCCACTTCACACTTGCATCTAAGCAGGCCATGTGACTAGCTCTCCCCAGTGGAACATCTACAGTTACTGTACATGTCATGTCCAGGCCAACATAGGTGAAAAGCATGTGTGCATCCTCTGCACTGTACTCCCCATCTGCCAGCTGGACAAAAAGGAAGTTCAGGCCCTAGATGATGCTACCAACCTAGCAGATAGCAGAACCACAGCGGCCAAAAGCCAGGCCCGAATCACCATGCAGAGGAAAACTGATCATTGGTGAGGAACATCCACAGTGGACTATTACATGAAGGAGAAGTAAATTTTCTGTGTAAGGTCCTAACATCTGGGAGTTTTACTATAGATGCTGAAGTTACCCGAAATAATCCAGAAATTGGGGGCTACAGGCACAGAGTAAAAGCATGAGTCAGACTCTGAGAAACCAGCCTTCAACTTGTGTTGGAAGCACAAAGGGATAAACCCTAAATGTGGAGAAGTCCTGAAAAGCAAACCAGCCCTCCCATGCACCACTGCCTTGTTTTGCTCATCTGGTTGGCTTCAGGCTTGCACTGGGATTAAGGTGGTTTCTTTAAGAATAAAGAACCTTAGCGACAACAAAATAAAACCTGTTCAAAAATGATACAATCATCCTAGGTCTCATCATATTATTCCTCAAAATAATTCTGCAGATACAATGTCTAGCACACACAAAGAAATTAGACACCATGAGCAAGAAACAACAGAAAACAAAAACAGATGCACAAAGACATGAGAAGTCAGAATTACCCAATATGGACTATCAAAAAACTGCACTTACAATAATGCAAAAACAAACAACCCTGTTAAAAATGGGCAAAAGACTTGAATAGACATTTCTCTAAAGAAGATCTATCAATGGCCAATAAGCACATAAAATGATATGCAACATTACTAATCATAAGGGAAGTGCTAATCAAAGCCACAGTGAAATATCACTTAATGCCCACTAGGATATATCAAAGAAACAGAAAATAACAAGTGATGGCGAGGATGTGGAGACATTGGAATCCTGTACGTTGTTGGTGAGAATGTAAACTGGTGCAGCTGCAGTGGAGAATGGTATGGTGGCTCTTCAAAAAATTAAATATAGAATTATCACATGATCCAGCAACTCCATTTCTGGAAACATGCCCAAAAGAAGTGAAGACAGGGACTCAAACAGATACTTTACAACTATGTTTAACAGCATTATTCACTATAGTTAAAAGGTAGAAGCAATCCATGCATCCATCGACAGATGAATGGATAAACAAAATGTGGTTTATCCATAAAATGGAATATTATTCAGCCTTAAAAAGGAAGGAAATTCTGACACATGCTACAAAATGTATGAACCTTGAAGACACTACGCTAAGTGAAATAAGCCATTCACAAAAGGACAAAATTGTGTGATTCCACTTCCATGAGGTACCTATAGAGAAGTCAAATTCATAGAATCAGAAAGTAGAATGGTAGTTTCCAGGGGATGGGAGAGAGGATTATTGTTTTTTTTTTTCTTTTTTTATGTCTTTATTGGAGTATAGTTGCTTTACAATATTGTGTTAGTTTCTGCTGTACAACAAAGTGAATCAGCTATAGATATACATATATCCCCATATCCCCTCCCTCTTGAGCCTCCCTCTCACCCGGGATTATTGTTTAGTGGGGACAGAGTTTCAATTTTGCAAGATGAAAAAAGTTCTAGAGATGGATGGTGGTGATGGTTGCACAACAATGTGAATGTACTTAATACCAAAGAACTATACATTTAAAATGTAAATTTTATATGTGTTTTATTACAACCAAAAAACACTACATTCTGTGGAGAAGAGTATCAGTTCCTCAAAAACTTAAATGTAAAATTACCATATGATCCAGCAATTCCACTTCTGGATATAAACCCAAAATAATTGAAAACAGGATCTTGAAGAGACATCTGTATACCTATATTCATAGCAGTATTATTCACAATGGCTAAAATGTGGAAGGAACCCAATTGTCCATTGACAGATTAAACGGATAAGCAAATATGGTATATACATACAATGGAGTATTATTCAGCCTTAAAAAAGGAAGGAATTTCTGGTACATGCTACATGGATGAAACCTGAGGACATTATGCTAAGTGAAACAAGTCAGTCACAAAAAGATAAATACTATTGATATATGACTCCACTTATATGAGGTACCTTAAAGCAGGGGTCCCCAACCCCCAGGCCACAGACCAGTCTGTGGCCTGTTAGGAACCGGGCCACACAGCAAAAGGTGAGTGGTGGGCGAGCGAGTGAAGCTTCTTCTGTAGTTACAGCTGCTCCCTATCACTCTCATTACCACCTGAGCTCCGCCTCCTGTCAGATCAGCTGCATCACTAGATTCTCATAAGAGCTCGAACCCTGCTGTGAACTGCACATGCGAGGGACCTAGGTTGCGTGCTCCTTATGAGAATCTAATGCCTGATGATCTGAGGTGGAGCTGAGGTGGTGATGCCAGTGCTGGGGAGTGGGTGCAAATACAGATTATCATTAGCAGAGAGGTCTGACTGCACAGAGACCATAATAAATCAATTGCTTGCACACTCATATCAAAACCCTATCAGTAAGTGGCAAGTGAAAACAAGCTCAGGGCTCCCACTGATTCTGCATTATGGTGAGTTGTATAATTATTTCATTATATATTACAATGTAATAATAATGGAAATAAAGTGCACAATAAATGTAGTGTGCTTGAATCATCCCAAAACCATCCCCCCCACCCCCGTCCATGGAAAAACTGTCTTCCACACAACTGGTCCCTGGTGCCAAAAAGGCTGGGGACTGCTGCCTTAAAGTACTCAGAAATCATAGAGACAGAAAGCAGAACCAATCAAAGGTGGTTGCAAGGGCTGGGAGAAAGGGGGGGGGATGAGGAATTATTATTAGGTATAGACTTTCAGGTTTATAAGATGAAAGAGCTATGATTAAGATGTTAAATTTTATGTTACGTGTATTTTACTACAATTAAAAAATTGGGAAAAACAAACAAAAAACACTACATTTGCTATGGTCAAAAACACAAATGAGAGATTAGGAGCTATAAAAAGTAACTCAGGGGGCTTCCCTGGTGGCGCAGTGGTTGAGAATCTGCCTGCCAATGCAGGGGACATGGGTTCGAGCCCTGGTCTGGGAAGATCCCACATGCCGCGGAGCAACTGGGCCCGTGAGCCACAACTACTGAGCCTGAGCGTCTGGAGCCTCTGCTCCGCAACAAGAGAGGCCGTGATAGTGAGAGGCCCGCGCACCGCCATGAAGAGTGGCCCCCACTCGCCGCAACTGGAGAAAGCCCTCGCACAGAAACGAAGACCCAACACAGCCAAAAATAAAAATAATAAATAAATAATAAATTAAAAAATTAAAAAAAAAAGTAACTCAGTTTTGAATATTTTTTTTTAAATCTACAACTGAAAATTTAAAAAATCATGAATGAGATTTAAAGCAGATTAGGTGCTACTGAAGGGAGAACTGGTAATTGGAAACTAGTTCAGAAGAAAATATTCAACTTAAAGTATGGAGAGACCAAACCCTGGGTAATACAAAATACAGGGCATGAAAATATATGGCAAAAAACACACACCTACTTAGAGTCCTAGCAAGACAGAAGAGAGAAGATGAAACAGAAGCAAAATCTGAAGATAATAGCAGTGAATTTTCCAGACTTGTGAAAGACATCATTCCATAATAGATACAAGAAGCCAACATGCCTTGGGTGGGGAGGGGATACATGGAACTTCATCAAACTATATAAACCTAAGGCCAATGGGAAAATCCTTTAAAAGCAATAGGAAACGTACAAAGTACAACCAGAGGAATAGCAGTTATGTTGACTACTGACTTCTGAACAGGAAAAATTAAATCCAGACACAGTGGAAAGATATCTTTAATGTGCTGAAAGAAAATAATGCCAACATAAAATTCAATATACAGGAATAAATTATTTTAAGTATAAAGGTGAGGGACTTCCTTGGTGGTCCAGTGGTTAAGAATCTGTGCTTCCACTGCAGGGAGCATGGGTTCAATCCCTGGTTGGAGAACTAAGATCCCACATGCCACACAGTGCGGCAAAGAAAAAAAAGAAAAGAAAAAGAAAGAGTAAAGGTGAGAGAGTGGTATCAGTGAAAATAGCAAAGTAAGGACCTCCAAAAAAATCCCTCTTTGATAAAAGCAATGAAAATACAGCAAAAATTGTCAGATTCAACTTTTTCAGAAATCTGGGGGTTTAACCAGAGGCTTGCCACAATTGGAGAGCATGTGTTAAAGAAAAATGGTTGAATCTCAAGAACAGCAAATTTTGGTCTTTTAGCTTGCCCTACTCCCATCATTTCTCCTAACCCCCACCTCAACTCCATAGTAGTCTTGAAAACCAACAGCCTACAATCATAGTGACAAGCAGGAGCCTGGCAGCCACAGAAGGGGACAGAACGGGGCTGGAACTCCTTCAAAGACTTACTCCCAGAGAACTGTCATTATCTGACATAGCTAATGGGTTCCACTTGCCAGGCTCTCTTTGACCTGAGTCAGAGTTGTGCAGTGAGAAAAGCATTTTCCTTAGAGGTATATGTCAAAACAATTAGAGGCAACTGTTTAATTTTGTAACTGCTTGAGACAGTGTACAACTGCTGGGGCAAACAATTAACCAAAAGCTTAAAAGCAAAAGCTGGGGAATAGGCTGTCTACAGGGGATTTGAAAACTCCAATATATCCCTGGAAATCTAGAAGACCACATCATATACGGAGAGCTGTGCACATACCCAAGGTTGTGTGAATGCCCAGGAAAGACCTGAGAGGCTGTAAGTGCTCACACTGGGCTGGCTTTGAGGCTCTGCACAAGCAGGAGGGGAAAACTAAGATAGAGTTGTAAACTGTCTGATTAAATGCTGAAGCATGCCCCCAATATACACATACACACAGAGCCCCTCAGGAAAGACTAGGAGATTTACTGATTCCTGGCATTTAAGGAAATCTCCATCCAATCATTAGCTGACCACCAAGCTAGCCAAACTGAGACTTCAGTGGAAATATATGACAAAGAATATAGACTTTACAGAGTTAGTTCAGGAAAGTCACAAACAAACAAAAACTTCTATAAAAAGCAGCACCACCAAATATCCCAGACTCAGATTTTCAGAGTTGCCATATATATTATTTAAACGCTCAGTCTTCAACAAATCATTATAAGACATACAAAAAAACAAAAACAAAAAACAAGAGAATATGGCCTATACACAGGGAAAAAAGCAATCAACAGAAACTACCCCTGAGGAAGCCCTAATGTGGGACTTACAAGACAAAAAGACTGTATACAACCTATTTTAAATACATTAAAGAACTAAAGGAAACCAGGTCTAAAGGATTAAAGGAAATTATGACAATGATGTCTGACCAAATAGAGACTATTAATAAAGAGACAGAAATTATAAAAAGGAACAAAATAAAAATTCTGTTGCTAAAAAGTACAATAACTGAAATGACATATTCATTAGAGGGATTCAATAGCATATCTGAGCAGGCAAGAAAGAATTGGCAAACTTGAAGATAGGTTAACTGAAATTTTCCAATCTAAGGAACAAAGTAAAATGTAGGAAGAAAAATGAACAGAGGAGTTGAGTCCAATCTCTCTCCCCTACTACAAAACCCCATTGCTGTAGTCCCCTTGAATAAAGTCTTCCTCACATACACACACAAAAAAGAACAGTCTCAGGGACAACATCAAGCAAACCAACATGTGCATAATGAAATCCTCAGAAGGAGAGAAGAGAGAGAAAGGGGTACAATGAATATTTGAAGAGATAACGGCTAAAAACTTGCCATATTTGATTTTAAAAATTACAAATCCAAGAAGTTCCATAAACTCTAAGGATAAACTCCAAAATACCTATACATATGTATGTCATAATCAAACTATCAAAATACAAAGACAAAGAGAATCTTCAAAGCAACTCACCATGCAAAAGGTATCCTCAATTAAAGTAACAGCCCATTTCTCATCAGAAACCATTCAGGCTAGAGGCTGTGAGATGACAAATTCATAATTATAAAAGAAAAAGACTGTCAAACAAGAATTCTATAACCAGCAAAATTATCCTTCAAAAGCAAAGAAAAAATTAAGATATTCTCAAATAACAAAATTGACAGACTACATCACTAGAAAACTTGCCCTACAAAAAATATTAAAAGGAGTCCTTCAGGTTAAAATAAAATGACACTCACTAGATAGTACTTCAAATCCAGGTGAATAAAAAAAGAACACTGGTAAAGGTAATTACAGAAGTAAAAATGAGAATATAAGTGTAACTTTTGTTTGTAACTTTTTTCTCCTATCTGAAATAAAAGATAACTGCAAAAGGCAATAATTATAAAGCTGTGCTGATCTGCACAGAATGTATGAAGATGTACTTTGTAGAACAATAACAGTATGGAGGGGCAGGGAGGAAATGGAGATATACTGAAGCAAAGTTTTTATATACTATTGAAATTAAATTGGTATTAATCCAAATTAAATTGTTATAAATTGTTAATAGTAAGAAGCTCCAGGCAACCCCTAAGAATATGACTAACAAAAAACAGTAAAAGAGGGCTTCCCTGGTGGCACAGTGGTTAAGAATCCGCCTACCAATGCAGGGGACACAGGTTCGAGCCCTAGTCTGGGAAGATCCCACGTGCCGCAGAGCAACTAAGCCCATGTGCCACAACTACTGAGCCTGCGCTCTAGAGCCCACGTTCCGCAACAAGAGAAGCCACCGCAATGAGAAGCCCGCACACCGCAACGAAGAGTAGCCCCTGCTCGCCGCAACTACAGAAAAGCCCACACGCAGCAACAAAGACCCAATGCAGCCAAAAAAATAAATAAATAAAATAAATAAATTTTAAAAAAACACCATTCATTTTTTAAAAAAATAGTAAAAGAAGTGACAAAGGAACCAAAAGAGCACACGAGAAAATATCTATTTAACACAAAAGAAGGCAGTAACAGAGGATAGAAAAAAAAAGATAAGACATAAAGAAAACAATTAGCAAAATGGCAAGAATAAATACCACGTTATCAAAATTGCACCAAATGTAAATTCATTACACATCACAATTTAAAGGCAGAGATCGTGTTAATGGAATTTTTTAATGTTTTATATGCAGTGTACAAGAGGCATTCTTAAATTCAAAGGCACAAATAGACTGAAACTGAAAAAATGAAAAAATATTTACCTGTAAACAGTAATCAAACAAGAGCTGGAGTGGCTTTACTAACATCAGACCAAATGGTCTTCAACACAAAAATTGTTACTAGAGACAAAGAAAGAATATTTTATAATGATAAAAGAGTCAATGCAACTAGAAGATATAACAATTATATACATATACATAACAACTGATCCCGAGAATGAATGAAACAAAATTGAAAGAAATGAATGAGCAATTAGACAATTCAACAATAATAGTTGGAAACATCAATATCCCATTTTCAATACAGGATGGAACAAGACAAGGTCAGCAAGTAAATATAGAAGATTTTAACAACATTATAAAACAATTACACCTAACAGATATCTACAGAACAATCTATTCAAAAAACACAAAACATATTATTTTATTTTATTATTTTAGTTATAAAAAACAGAAATTTATTGCTTACAGTTCTGGAGGCTGAAAAGTCCAAGATCAAGGTGCCAGCACAGTTGCCTTCTGGTGAGGGCCCTTCCTGGGTTCATAGCCAGTGCCTTCTTGCTGTCCTCACATGGTTGAAGAGGCTAGGGATCTCTCTGGAGCCTCTTTTATAAGGCACTAATCCCATTTGTGAAGGTCCCAACACCATGACCTAAGCACCTCACAAAGGCTCACCTCCTAATACTACCATCTGGGGGATGAGAATTTCTATTTTTTAATTTTAATTTTATATATTATTATTTTTAACTGAGATACAGTTGATTTAAAATATATCAGTTTCAGATGTACAACATAGTGATTTGTAATTTTTATAGATTATACTCCATTAAAGTTATTATAAAATATTGGCTCTATTCCCTGTGTTATACAATATATCCTTGTAGCTTACTTACTTATTTTATACATAGTGGTTTGTACTTCTTAATCCCCTTTTGTTTATTTTGCTTTTGTTTCCTCTCCTTTAGGAGACAGATTGAAAAAATAAATATTGCTGCATTTTATGTCAAAGGGTGTTCTGCCTATGTTTTCTTCTAGGAGCTTTATGGTTTGGGGTCTTAAATTTAGGTCTTTTATCCACTTTGAGCTTATTTTTGTATATGGTATAAGAAAATGTTCTAATTTCATTTTTTTACATGCAGTTGTCCAGTTTTCCCAACATCACTTATTGAAGAGACTGTCCTTTCTCCATTGTATATTCCTGCCTCCTCTGTCATGTATTAATTGACCATAAGTGCATGTATTTATTTCTGGGCTTTCTAATCTGATTTATGGGCTTTCTATCTGATCTTTTCCACAGATCTATGTGTCTGTTTCTGTGCCAGCTCCATACTGTTTTGATTGCTGTAGCTCTGTAGTATAGTCTGAAGTCAGGGAGCATGATACCTCCAGCTCTGTTTTTTTTTTCTCAAGCTTCTTTTGATAATTCCAGATCTTTTGTGTTTCCATACAAATTTTAAAATTAGTTGTTCTAGCTCTGTGAAAAATGCTATGGGTATTTTGATAGGGATTGCACTGAATCTATAGATTGCCTTGGGTAGTATGGTCATTTTAATATTAATTCTTCCAATCCATGAACACAGTATATCTCTCCATCTGTCTGTCACCTTCAATTTCTTTCATCAGTGTGTTATAGTTTTCTGAGTACAGGTTTTTACCTCCTTAGTCAGATTTATTCCTAGGTGTTTTATTCTTCTTGATGAGACTGCAAATGGAGTTATTTCCTTAATTTCTCTTTCTGATAGTTCATTGTTAGTGCATAGAAATGCAACATATTTTTTGTATATTAATTTTATATACTGGAACTTCACCAAATTCATTGATGACCTCTAATAGTTTTTTGGTGACAACTTTAGGATTTTCTATGTATACTATTATGACATATGCAAAAATGACAGTTTTACTTCTTCCTTTCCAATTTGGATTCCTTTCACTTCTTTTTCTTGTCTGATTGCTGTGCCTAGAGCTTCCAATACTATGTTGAATAAAACTGGCAAGAGTGGGCATCCTCGTCTTGTTCCTGATGTTAGAGAAAACACTTTCAGTTTCTCATCATTGAGTATAATGTTAGCTGTGGGCTTGTTCATATATGACCTTTATTATGTTGAGGTATGTTCCCACTATACCCACTTTGTGGACAGTTTTTATATTAAATGAATGTTGAATTTTTTCAAAAGCTTTTTCTGCATTTATTGAGATGGTCATATGATTTTTATTCTTCAATTTGTTAATGTGGTGTATCACACTGATTGATTTGCAGATGTTAAACCATCCTTGCCTCCCTGGGATAAATCCCACTTGATCATGGTTTATCATCCTTTTAATGTACTGTTGGATTCGCTTGCTAATATTATAATGAGGATTTTTGCATCTATGTTCATCAGTGATATTGGACTATGATTTTCTTTTTTTTTTTTTATGATATCTTTGTCTGGTTTTGGTATCAGGGTAATGCTGACCTCATTGAATGAGTTCTGAAGCATTCCTTCCTCTGGATTTTTTGGAAGAGTTTGAGAATGATAGGTGTTAACTCTTCTCTAAATGTTTGGTAGAGTTCACTTGTGAAGCCATCTGGTCCTGGAATTTTCTTTATTGGGAATTTTTTTTATTACTGATTCAATTTTATTAATGGTAATTGGTCTGTACATATTTTCTGTTTCTTCCTGGTTCAGTGTTGGGAGATTATACATTTCTAGGGATTTTTTCCACCTCTTCTACATTGTGCATTTTATTGGCATATACTTTTTCATAGTAGCCCCTTATGATCCTTCGTATTTCTATGGTGTCAGTTGTAACTTCTTTTTCACTTCTGATTTTATTGATTTGGACCCTCTCTTTTTTTCTTGATGTGTCTGGCTAAAGGTTTACCAATTTTCTTTATCTTCTCAAAGAACCAGCTCTTAATTTCATTGATCTTTTCTATTTTTTAGCCTCTATTTAATTCATTTCTGCTCTGATTTTTAATAATTTCTTTCCTTCTACTAATTTTGGATTTTGTTTGTTCTTTTTCTAGTTCCTTTAGGTGTAAATTTAGGTTTATTTGAGAATTTTCATGTTTCCTGAGGTAGGCTTGTACTGCTATAATACTTCCCTCTTAGAACGCTTTTGATGAATCCCATTGATCTTGGATCATTGTGTTTTCACTTTCATTTGTCTCCATGTATTTCCTGATTTCTTCTTTGACTTCCTCAGTGATCCACTGGTGGTTTAGTAGCATACTGTTTAGTCTCCAAGTGTTTGTGTTTTTTGCAGTTTTTTTTTTTCCTATAGTTGATTTCTACTCTCATAGCATTGTGATGGGAAAAGATGCTTGATATGGTTTCAATTTTCTTAAACTTAACAAAACTTGTTTTATGGCCTAGCATGTAATCTATCCTGAAGAGTGTTCCATGTGCACCTGAAATGAATATGTATTCTGCTAGGTGGAATGTTCTACATATATCTATTAATTCCATTTGGTCTAATGTCATTTAAGGCCTGGGTTTCTTTATTGATTTTCTGTCTGGATGATCTGTCCATTGATGTAAGTGGGGTGTTAAAGTCTCCTACTATTATTGTGTAACTGTTACTTTCTCCCTTTATGTCTGTTAATATTTGCTTTATGTATTTCGGTGCTCCTATGTTGGGTGCATATATATTTACAATTGTTATACCTTCTTCTTGGATTGATCCCTTGATTATTATGTAATTTCCTTCTTTGTCTCATATTACAATCTTTGTTTTAAAGTCCATTTTGTCTTATATAAGTATTGCTATGCCAGCTTTCTTTTCATTTCCATTTCCATGGAATAGCTTTTACCATCTCCTTATTTTCAGTCTGTGTGTGTCTTTAGATCTGAAATGAGTCTCTTATAGGCAGCATATAGATGGGTCTTGTTTTTGTATCCATTCAGCCGCACTAAGTCTTTTTTTTTAAACTTCCTTCCTTCCTTCCTTTCTTGGCTGCATCGGGTCTTAGTTGCGGCTCATGGGATCTTTCACTATGGTGAGCAGGCTCTTCATTGAGGCATGCAGGCTCTTTGTTGTAGCGGGTGGGCTTCTCTCTAGCTGTGGCACATGGGCTCCAGAGTGTGTGGGCTCTGTAGTTGTGGTGCATGGGCTTCAGAGCATGTGGGCTCTGTAGTTGTGGCATGCGGGCTCTGTAGTTGTGGTGCATGGGCTCAGTAGTTGCGGCACGCAGGCTTAGTTGCCCCATGGCATGTGGGATCTCAGTTCCCTGACCAGGGATCGAACGAGCGTCCCCTGTATTGCAAGACGGATTCTTAACCACTGGACCACCAAGGAAGTCCCTATCCTAAGTCTTTTGATTAGAGCATTTAGTCCACTTACATTTAAAGTAATTACTGATAGGTATGTACTTATTGCCATTTTGTTAGTCGTTTTGATGTTGTTTTTGTAGTTCCTTTTTCTTCCTTTCTTCTTCTTTTGCTCTCTTCCCTTGCGACTTGGTGAATATCTTCAGTGTTATTTTTGGATTGCTTTCTCTTTTGTGTGTGTCCATCTATTACAGATTTTTGGTTTGTGGTTACAGGAGGTTTATATACAGCTATACATATATGATTTTAAGTTGCTTAACATATTTTAAGTTGCTGATCTCATAAGTTCAAACGCATTTTAACAACCTTGCATTTTTACTCCTCTCGCCCTATGATTGCTAGTTTTGATATCGTATTTTACATCTTTTTGTTTTGTGTATCCCTTAACTACTTATTGTGTATATAGACTATTTTACTACTTTTGTCTTTAACCTTCCTACTAGCTTTGTACATGGTTGATTTACTACCTTTACTGTATTTTTGCCTTTACCAATGAGATTTTTCCTTTTGTAATATTCATGTTTCTAGTTGTGCACTTTTCTTTTTTGCTTAAAGAAGTCCTTTTAACGTTTCTTGTTAAGCTGGTTCGGTGGTGATGAACTGTTTTAGCTTTTGCTTGTCTGTAAACTTTTTATCTCTCCATCAAAATGAATGAAAGCCTTGTCAGGTAAAGTATTCTTGGTTGTAGGTTTTTCCCTTTCGTCACTTTAAATATATCATGCCACTCCCTTCTGGCCTGAAGTTTCTGCTGAAAAGTCAGCTGATAGTCTTATGGAAGTCCCTTGTACTTAACTTGCTGCTTTTCCCTTGTTTCTTTTAATATTCTCTTACCTTTAATTTCTGCCAATTTAATTACAATGTGTCTTGGTGTGATCTTTTGGTTGCTCCTGCTTGGGACTCTCTGTGTGTCCTGGACCTGTACGTCTGTTTCCTTTCCCAAGTCAGGGAAGTTTTCAGCTATTTTGTCTGTAAGTATGTTCTCTGCCCTTTTCTCTCTCTCTTCTCCTTCTGGGACTCCTATAATGTGAATGTTACTACATTTGATGTTGTCCCAGAGGTCTCTTGAACTTTCTTCACTTCTTTTTATTCTTTTTTCCCTTCAGCTTCAGTGATTTCCAATACTCTGTCTTCCAGCTTGCTCATCCATTCCTTTATATCATTTAATCTATTGTTGATTCCTTCTAGTGTATTTTTGATTTCTGTTATTGTATTCTTCATCTCTGTTTTGTCGTTCTTTAAATTTTCTAACTCTTTGTTAAAAACTTCTAACTTCTCACTCTGCTCATCCATTCTTCTCCCAAGTTCTTTGATCATCTTTGTGATCATTATTTGAACTCTTTATCAGGTAGACTGCTTATCTCCACTTCACTTAGTTCTCCTTCTGGGGTTTTATCTAGTTCCTTTGTTTGGAACATGTTCCTCTGTCTCCTCATTCCGCCTAATTTTCTGTTTTTACTTTTCCCAACCTTGGAGATGTGATATGTCCTATGCGTCACAGCAGAAGACTCCCTTCTGGTGAACAGAGCTATATGATCTAGATTTGCCCCCAGTGTGTGTTACATGGATCCTTCTGTTGTGGTGGGCTGACTACTGTGGGTGGTCTGGTAGACATGGTGACCCCCACTGTGGTTGGTTGCCAGGCCCTGCCTAGTGCAAAGGCTGGCAGCCAATGGTTGGTGAGGCCAGGTCACAAGGCAGATGGCTGCAGAAACCAGGGGTTTCCCAGGGCTAATCCTGGCTCACTGGTGAGTTCTAGGGTGTGTGCTTGTGGGGCAGGCACCCCAGATCTAGTGTCCACCTGCTGACGGGTGGGGTTAGAATCCAGGAGTTCCTGGGGCTGGTGCCTGCCCAGTGGTGGGTGAAGCCAGGTCCTGGGGCTAGTGCTGGCCCATTGGCAGACAGTGCTAGGTCCTAGGGTCTAGCTGCATGGCCCAGGGGTCCCAGAGCTGGTTTTGGACCACTGGTTGGTGGGGCCAGTTCCTGATACAGCTGGCTGCAGAGTACAGGGTATCCCGAAGTTTGTGTAGGCCTTCTGGTAAGTAGGGCCAGATCCTGAGGGGCCTAAAGTGTCTCAGAGCTGGTCTTGGCCTGCTGGTAGGCAGGGCAGGGGCTCAGTGGGTCCCAGGGTTGGTGCCAGCCTGTTTGTGGGAGGGCTGGATCCTGCCATGGCAGGCTGCAGGGCTGTGGTGGTCCTGGTGCTAGTGTCTTCCTGCTGATGGGCAGGGCTGGGGCCCAGAGGTTTCTGGAGCTGGTACCTGCCAACTGGTGGGTAGAGCTGGGTCCCAGGTTCTCTGGCTACAGGGCCAGAGTCTAGTGCCTATGTGCCAGTGTGTTGGGCTGGGTCCTGGGTCCTCTGGTGAACAGGGCAATATCCAAGGGAGACTGTGGGCTCAGGGGGGTCTTACGGCAGTCTGCCTGCTATTGGATGAGGCTGTCTCCCCATCCAGCTATTTGCTTGGCCTGAGGTGTCCCCTACAGGCTGGTGGGTATGGGTGGGGCTGGGTCTCAAGGCTAATCAGCCAGAGGGAGGATTCCAAAACGGTACTTGCCAGCAGCAGTGTCCAGGTGGTAGAACAAGTGCCCCAAAATGGCTGCCGCCACTGTCTATGTCCCCAGGGTGAGCTCCAGTTGCCTCTTGCCTCTCTGGGAGATTCGCCAAGATCAGTTGGTAGGTCTGACCCAGGCTTCTTTCAAATTACTGCTTCTGCCCTGGGTCCCATAGCATATGAGATTTTGTGTTCACCCTTTAAGAGTGGAGTCTCTGTTTCCTACAGCCCTCTGGCTCTCCCAAAAGTTAGCCCCCTGGCCTTCAAAGCCAAAAGTTCTGGGGGCTTGTCTTCCTGATACAAGACCCCCAGGATGGAGAGCCCCACGTGGCACTTGGACCTCTCATACCTTGGGGAAAGCTTCTGAAATTGTAATTATTCTCCTTTTCATGGGTCATCCATCCAGGGGTATGGGTCTTGACTATACTGCAACTCCATCCCTCCTGCCCATCTCATTGTGGTTCCTTCTCTATATCATTAGTCGTAGAAGATCTTTCCTGGTAGATTTCAGTCTTTCTCATAAATAGTTGTACTGTAAGTAGTTGTAATTTTGGTGTGCCCATGAGAGGAGGTGAGCTCAGGGTCTTCCTATTGCACCATCTTGGCCAAGCTTTCAAAACACATTATTTTAAAGTACACATGGAACATTCTCCAGGAGACACTAGACGTTACACTTGAAAAACAAATCTCCATATTATAAAGGATTGAAATCATACAAAGTATGTTCTCTGACGGCAAGGGAAAGAAATTCAGAAGTCAATAACACAAAGAAAAATTCACAAGTTTGTGGAAATTAAACAACACACTCCTAAATAACCAAGGAATCAAAGAAGAAAGCACAAAGAAAATTATAAAATACTTTGAAATGACTGAAAATGAAATCACAAGATACCAAAACATATGGTAGGCAGCGAAAGTAGTGATTAGAGAAAGTTATAGGTGTAAATACCTATATTAAAAAGGAATAAATATCTCAAATCAATACCCTAAACTTCCACCTTAAGAAATTAGGAAAGGGGCTTCCCTGGTGGCGCAGTGGTTGAGAATCTGCCTGCCAATGCAGGGGACACGGGTTCGAGCCCTGGTCTGGGAAGATCCCACATGCCGTGGAGCAACTGGGCCCATGAGCCACAATTACTGAGCCTGCGCGTCTGGAGCCTGTGCTCCGCAACAAGAGAGGCTGCGATAGTGAGAGGCCCGCGCACCGTGATGAAGAGTGGCCCCTGCTTGCCACAACTAGAGAAAGCCCTCGCACAGAAACGAAGACCCAACACAGCCATAAATAAATAAATAAATAAAGAGGATGCATTTCAAATAGTAAAAAAAAAAAAAAAAAGTTTAAAAAAAGAAAAAAGAAATTAGGAAAGAACAAACTAAATCTAAAGCAAGCAGAAGGAAGGAAAAACGAGTATTAGAGCAAAAATAAATGAAATAAGAAAACAGAAAACAATAGAGAAAAAAAACAGTGAAACCAGAAGTTGGTTCTATGAAAAGTTAAAACAAAAAAAAAACTTTATCCATATGCACCAAGAAAAAGACAGAGAAGACTTAAATTACTAAAATCAGAAATGAAATTAAGAACCTTACAGAAATAAAAAGGATCATTAAGAAATATTATGAACAATTGTTTGCCAACAAATTATATAACCTAGGTGCAATGGCCAAATTCCTAGAAAGACAAAAACTATCAAAACCGATTCAACAAGAAATAAAAAATCTGAATAGACCTAAAACAGGTAAAGACATTGTCTTAGAAATTGAGAAACTTCCCACTTTTCCCAAGAAAAAGTCCAGGACCAAATGGCTTCACTAGTGAATTCTGTCAGACATTTAAAGAAGAATGAACACCAATCCTTCACAGACTCTTCCAAAAAATAGAAAAGGGCACTTCCCAATTCATTATGAGACCAATATAATACTGATATCAAAACCAAAGATATCACAAGAAAAGAAAACTAAGTACCAATATGCTTCAAGAACACATATGCAAAAATCCTCAACAAAACAATAACAAACTAAATCGAGCAATACTGTATATAAAAAGGATTATCCACCATGACCAGCTGTGATTTATCTAAGGAAGGCAAGGTTGATTCAACACATGAACATCAATCAATGTAATGCACCACCTTAATGAGGGACAGAAACCACATGGTCATCTCAGTAGATTCAGAAAAAGCATCTGACAAGAACAATACTCTTTTGTGATTAAAAAAAAAAATTCAACAAAATAAAAATAGAAGGAAACTTCCTCAACCTAATAAAGGGCATCTACAAAAATCCACAGCTAACAACATAATTAATGGTGAAAGGCTGAAAGCTTTCCCCCTAAGATCAGGAAGAAGACAAGGGTGTCCACCTTTGCCAGAACAATTCAACATTATACTAGAGGTTATAACCAGGGCAATTACACAAGGAATAAAAATACAGGGCATCCAGATTAGAAACGAAGAAGTAAAATTATCTATATATACATAGAAAACTTTCAGAATTCACAAAAAGCTATTACAGCTAATAAATCCCATGTTCATGGATTGGAAGACTTAATACTGTCAAGATGGCAATATTCCCAAATTGACCTACACATTCAACGCAATCCTTACCAAAATTTCAGCTGCCTTTTATGCAGAAATTGACAAGCTAATCCTAAAAATCATATGGAAATGCAAGGGACCAGGAATAGCCAAAACGATCTTAAATAAGAACAACAAAGTTGGAGGACTCGCACTTCCCAATTTCAAAACTTACCACAAAGCTCCAGTACTCATGACTGTGTGGCTTTGGCGTAACGATAGATATATAGATGGATGGAATCAAATTGAGAGTTCAGAAATAAACCCATATTTTATGGTCAACTGATTTTCCAAAAAGGTGTTAAAAGACCATTCACTGAGGAAACAGTCTTTTCAACAAATGGTGCTAGGACAACTGGATAGCCACATACAGAAACTCCTCTCTCATACCATATATAAAAATTTACTCAAAATGTATCAAAGACCTAAATTTAAGAGCTAAAACTTTACAAGAAAACACAGGCGTGAATCTTTGTGACCTAGGATCAGGCAACGTTGTCTTAAATATAACACCTAAAGCACAAGCAACAAAAGAAAAAATAGATAAATTGGACTTCATGAAAATTAAAACCTTTTGTGCATCAAAGGACACTATCATGAAAGTGAAAAGGCAACTCACAGTTGGAAAGGAAATATCTGCAAATCATATATCTGATAAGGGATTGGTAAATAATATATAAAAAATTCTTACAGCCCAACAATAAAAAGACAATCCAATTTAAAAATGGCCAAAGGATCTGAATAGAAATTTCTCCAAAGAAGATATACAAATGGCCAATAAGCACACGTAAAGGTGCTCAAAAGCATCAGTCTTTAGGGAAATACTAATCAATACCACAAGGAGATATTACTTCACACCCACTAGGATGGCAATAATCAAAAAACTGAAAATAAGTGTTGGTGAAGATGTGAAGAAACTGGAACCCTTATGCATTGCTGGTGGGAATGTAAAATGGTACAGCATCTTTGGAAAACAGTTTGGCAGTTACTCAAAAAGTTAAACATAGAGTTATTATTTGACCCAGAAATTTCCCTTCTAAGTATATACTCAAAAGAACTGAAAACATGTATTCATACAAAAACTTGTACATGACTGTTGACAGCACATTATTCATAACAGACAAAAAAAAAACAGAAAAAACTCAAATGTCTACCTACTGATGATAAGCAAAATGTGATATATCCATACAGTGTAATATTATTCAGCCATAAAAAGGAATGCACTGATACATGCTACAGTGGACCATGGATGGACCTTGACATTATTATATTCAGTGAAAGAAGCCAGGCACCAGAGGCAACATATTTACGACTCCACTCATATGAAAAGTACATATTAGGCAAAACCTTACAGACAGAAAGTAGATTAATGGCTGCCAGGGGCTGGGGGAAGGGAGGAATGGGGAGTGACTGTTAAGAGGTATGAGGTTTCTTTTTAAGTGATAAAAATGCTCTGGAATTAGGTAGTGATGATGGTTGCACAACCTTGTAAATATACCAAAACCACTGAATCTAAACTTTAAAAGGGTGAATTTTATGGCATGTAAACTATATCCCAAAAAATTTTAAGTAAATTAAAGGAATTTTAAAAATTAAAAAAAGTGAAATCAAGATACTTTTAGAAAAAAATCAAGAGTGTCTATGTACTATCAGCTGATGAGCAAAAATGGAATTTCTAAAGAAGCCTCTTCAGGTAGAAGGGAAATGACCCCAAAATGAAGTTCAGAAATGTCAGAGAGCAATGAAAAGCAAAGAATGGATAAAGATGTGAATAAATCTAAATGAACACTGCCAGTATGTTAAATACTAACACTGTTTTTTGTTTGTTTTTTGTTGTTTGTGGTTTTTTGTTTGTTTGTTTCTTTTTGGGCCATGCTGTGCAGCATGTGGGATCTTAGTTCCCCAACCAGTGATCGAAACTGCACCCTCTGCAGTGGAAACACAGAGTCTTAACCACTGGACCACCGGGGAAGTCCCAATACTAACACTGTTAATATTACTTAGTTGAGTTTAAAAAGAGCATACAGAATTAAAATATACAATTACAATCACACATAAATCTGGAGGGGTGAATGGAGTTCAAGTATTCTAAGAAAATGATCTCTGCATGGTCCAGGAAGAAGGTATAATGGCATTATCTGGATAAGTTAATAACACATTATCTAATTTACACGGTAACCACAAAAATAAAGAAAAATAGAATATAACCTCCAATGTACTAGAACTAGTGGAAAAGTAGAACGATTTTTTAAAATCATAATACTAGTTTCAAATAATACAAGAGAAGAGAGAAAAATAAACACAGAAAATGTAGGATAAGAGTGTCATATAATAGGTTTGTAGATTTAAACTCAAATAGATCAGTAATTACATTCAATGTTAATGAGTTGAATGTTCCCATTAGAGGGCAAAAATTATCAGATTGGATGGAAAAAAATCTAACTGTATAATCTTTACAAGAGGCATATCTAAGGTATAAAAATATAGTAAGGCTGAAAGTAAAATGATTAAAAAAAAAAAGATATCATGCAAATATGAGCCTAAAGAAATCTGGTATGGCTATATTAGCATCAGACAATTACACCATAAAGGCAAAGATACATTACTAAAGATACATTACTAGAGATAAAGAGAACCACACATAATAATTAAAGTCTGAATTCAGCAGGAAGACATAACAATTTTAAATTTGCATTCCCCTGATAACATGGTCTCAAAGTATATAAATAAAAATTGACAGAACTGAAGAAGAAATAAGACAAATCCATAATCATAATGAAAGTGTGTAATTATCTTAGTAATGGATATAACAACCAGACAAAAAAATAGTAAGAAAACAGAAGATGTGAGTAATATGCTTATCAAGTTAGCTGAATAGAATATATAGAACATTGAACCTAATTCTTTACAAGCACACAGTAACATGTGAGAAAACTTATACACCATATTCTGCTATAAGGCACATCAGCAAATTTCAAAAGATTAAAATAAAGAGCAAGATCTTTGGGCAATGCAATTGTGATGGAAAAGAATAAAATAAGAAAATATGCATATGTCTGGAAATGTTAAAATATTCTTCTAAATGACCTACAAATCAAAGAAAAATATCATAATGGCAATTACTGTCTTAGCTTAGGCTGCTATAACAAAATACCATAGATTGGGTGGCTTAAACAATAGACATTTATTTCTCATTTAGTTCTGGAAGCTGGGAAGTCTGAGAGCAGGGTGCTGACATGGTCAGGTTCTGGTGAGGGCCCACTTCCTGGCCTTGCAGATGGCTGCCTTCTTGCTGTGTCCTCACATGGCAGGGAAAGGCAGTAAGAGAGCAAGCCCTCTGGTCTCTTCATATAAGGCACTAATCCCGTCATAAGAACCTCACACTCATGACCTCACCTAAACCTAATTATCTCCCAAAGGCCCCATCTCCAAATACCATGACTTTGGGGGTTAGGGCTTCAACATAGGAATTTGAGGGAGGAACAATTTAGTGCGTAGCATATATTAAATAGTAATGAAAATACCTCAAGTCAAACTCTGTATGATGCAGCTGAAGCATTATTTATAAGGAAATGCACCACCTTAAATGCACATTATTAGTAAAAGATAAAAGCTTCAAATTAATAAACTAGGCATTCATCTCAAATTAGACAGTGAACAACTGCAGGAAAATTATGGGCCAATTTTACTCATAGACATTGACTCAAAAATTCCCCCTAAAATATTAGTCATCAGAATCTAATCAATACACTATAAGAATAGGCTGGTATGAACAAGTTATGTTTATATAGTGGTCATCTGTGGGTGGTGGAATTAAAGATTTTTATTCTGCTTTTGATGTTAATCTTTATTTTATAAAATTTCTAAATAAGCACTCATTATTTTATGAATCAGGAAAAAATGTTTTTGAATTAATAATTAATATTCTTCTGATCTCTCATCTTTTTGAAGTCAACTACTTAAAGAATGGTGAGAAGAAAAGAACAAGGGCTCATTCAGAACAGCCATTTCATCTGAGTAACCATCAGAGCTATAAGACCTTATATGTTTCAGTGTCTCCATTTGGTTGAAAACAAAGAAAGGGAGGATAGGAGTAGAAAAGGATTTACAAAGATAGGGATGTGATAATAGCAATTCATAGGCTTTTTGCCCAGACATTAAGGGAGCGATCTCATACACAAATGTGTCTATAAATAGAATACTGCACTTTAATGAATAATTTAAAAGCACTTTGCAAACAGGGTTAAGAAAACATGAATCTAAATGCTCAAAAATCAATAGTTCTGTCTTATCCCAACCTGGTGAGTTACAGAAACAGATGCTTGAGTTGTATCCTTTTAAAAGAAACACTGGAAGCTGGATGGTTAAATATCAAAAAGCCTAAAAACACCTACAAGTTTTGACATGATAATTCTGCCTTTAGAAAGTTATCTTTCAGAAATAATTGGTGATACACACCATGAGTTTTGTATAGGATACTTATTAAAGCATTATTTATTATGGTAAATATTTTAAAGAAGCATAAATGTCCAGCTATAGGAAAGAGGTTCAATAAATTGGGACTCCCACTGGAATATTATGCAGCCATTCAAAATCATATTTTAGAAGAATATGATGACACAAAAAATGCTCACTATCTACAAAGAAAAAAAGTTGTTTATAAAACGTATTATGGAATGAATCCCAACTTTAGGAAATACATATCATACATATATAAAAGTAGGAAAAAAATTGGCAATCCTTGAGTGGTAAGATTATAGATGATGTTTATTTTGTACTTTATACTTTCTGCCTGTATCTCAAATAGATTCAAACACTCTTCATCAGCCTAAACCCACTTCTAGTGAGGGTAACTGGGAGGTCAGTACAGATTTGGTACACTACTCTTCTACAGCTGCATAACAAACCATCACACACTTAGCAACTTGAAACACATTTATGATCTCACAGTTTCTGTGGGTTAGGAGTCTGAACAGGCTTAACTGGGTCCTCTGCTTAGGGTCTCATAAGGCTGCAGTCATGATGTTGGCTGGACTATATTCTCATCTGCAGGCTTAACTGGGGAAGAATCTGCTTCCAAGCTCACTCGGTTGTTGGCAGTCGTTTCCCTGCTATAGGACTGAGGGCCCCTGCTTCCTACTGGCTGTCTCTGGCGGTCGCCCTCAGCTCCTAGAGGCCACCTGCAGTTCTTGCCATGTGGGCTTCTCCAACATAGGCACTTCCTCAAGCCAGCAAAGAGAATCTCTAAATTAGTTTCTAGCAAGATGGAATAATGGAATTGACATCCCATCATTTTTGCCTTATTCTACTAGTTAGAAGCACATCACAGGTCCCACCTCAATGGGGATGGGGGTATTATACAAGGGCATGAATACTAGGAGGAGGGGATCACGGTGGGGTCAACTTCATTCATACAGTCTGTCCAGTTCACCTAGCTTCCCAGTGCAGAGCTCAGACAAAGGAGGGAAGCTTACACTTGGATGTGAAGACTCTTCTGATCAACCAACCACTCATAAACGCAACTGAACCCTGCCCTCTGCACCTTTGAGGCAGGACAGTACTGTAAAAAGTGCAGGGAGCATTCACCACAAGTCGGGGTTCATGTAGAGAACTTCAGCAGGTCCTGTGCCAGCCTTGAAGGATGGTTGAGATTTAGATCCGTGGGAAGGAATGAGAAAGGGAGACTTTTCCTCTGCAATAAGGAGAGGTGGAGAGGCAGGAATTCCCAAGGTGGGTTCTGGAGAAAGTAAGCAGGACGGTTTGTTCAAAAGAAACACAAACAAATATGATGTCTAGCTTCATATTCTAACCGGTCCCTTGATAGACAACATACTTGCAAAAACTACGAACAAGACCTAGAGAGGAACACAGTTTTAATTTTGGCTAATTCAGCAGCACTGACATCAATTCGCCTCTATAGTGTGGTAAATATTACTAATATTTACCAGTATTCAGTGGTCCTAAACTTCCAGAACATGGAAGACTCTACCTCCCTGCCCCATTTGAAACTAAGCATGTCCAGAACAACTCCCTCTAGTCAATGAAATGTGAGCAGAATGGACCAGTTTCTAAAGTGATTAACTGCAAGAGTCTCCATGTTCTAAAAGGGTCCGGATCTAGAACACTGAAGAAGCAATACTGCCAAACTTCCAAGGAACAAACATCCCTCCCTTTCAGAAATTATTACAGAGATAATGAAGCATCATAGTGATACCAAATCTGATTAAGAGCAATACAAGAAAAGATTATTAGTCAATACTTCTTATGAAAATATATGCCAAAATCAAAAGTGAAATATTACCATATTGGATCCAATAATAATCTTTAAATGTAGTACATCGTGACAAAGTAGAGTTTATCCCAAGAAATCAATGATGGTTCAAAAG
Organism: Balaenoptera musculus; assembly: GCF_009873245.2. NCBI lineage: Eukaryota > Metazoa > Chordata > Mammalia > Artiodactyla > Balaenopteridae > Balaenoptera > Balaenoptera musculus. Next base: position 144,082,035 of record NC_045788.1, on the reverse strand, counting down.
TAGAAGATTAAAGTATTTCACCTCAAAGAAGAAAAGATGCAAAATTATCTAAATAGGTAAAGAAATCATTTGATAAAATTAAAAATCTATTAATGACTTTAAAAAATCTTTTATCAAGCTATTAGTAGATAAGACCATCCTTAACCTAGTAAAAGGAATCTACCAATATATAGCAAACTTCATATTTAAGGCTTTGAAAACATTGCCTTTAAAGTGAAAAACAATATTAGGATAGCCTTACCACAGTTTCTATGCAACTTTGTCTAGTGGTCCAAACAAAGGGAATAAGACAAAATAAAAAATAAAATAAAAGATTTAAGGACTAGGAAGGAAGAAATGAAATTATCACTATTTACTTGGAGAAATTAGAAACAGATCCACACTTTTGTGAGGTCTGGTATGTTTCAAAGGCAGCACTGCAGATCACTGGGGAAAGGATGGTACTCAATAAATAGTACTGGTAGAATTGGTTATGCATTTGGAAAAAATCTAAAATCATAGCTCTACCTCATGCCTCACACAAAAGTAAGTTCAAAGTAGAATATGAAGAGAAAATATTTCTTTTAAATTTTTAGGAGGAGAATATCTTATGACTATGGGGTAACAAAGGATTTCTTAAATAAGACTTAATAACCACAGACAATAAGAAAAAGATTGATAAATCTGACTACATTAAAATTAAACATCTGTTCATCAAAATAGCAATTTTAAAAGGATAAAAAACGGACACAAATAGAATCCAGAATATATAAAGAACGTCTAAAAAGCTATAAAAGGAACAACCCAGGCAACAAACAAACAATATAAGAATACAAATTATAGACTTGAAAAGCCAAGTGGCCAATAAATGGGTAAAAAAAATCCTCAAACTCATTAGTAATCAAGGAAATAGAAATTAAAACAGTGAGATATTTCATATCTACTCAACTGACAACAATTAAACATCTGAATGTATAAAGGATTAGCAAGGATGTGAAGAAACAAACCTTTGGAAAATACTTTAACAACAGCTCTGAGGTTGGAACTGGGCCTGCCCTATGACCCCACAATCCCATGTGTAGATGTATACCTGATCCACTCTCCCCTAAGTACGCAGCACAGAAGAAAAGTGGACCAGAGGGACATGGCAATTAGCAGGGGTGGAGGCTGAGAGGCTGCTTAGAGGAAAACTTCAACTGGGACTCAGGCCAGGTAAGGCAATGTCAGAAGCCAGTCTTGTCAGGAGATGAAACTGGGGATCAGAACCGTGCTTACTTAGGGCAACTTCCTCATAAATAGCACCTGCATCAGTTTATCTTCTACAGCCAATCTGACCATGTGACTTCCTCCTTAAATTTCACCAGCTAAAACTTTCTAGAGCAGAATCCCAACTTACATCAGTTTTCTGCGGCTGCTCTAAAAAACTTTCCATTGAATTTAATGGTTTAACACAACACAAATTAATTATCTTACAGTTCTGGAAGTCAGAAGTCAGACACAGGTCTCGCTGGGCTAGAATCAAGGTGTCAGCATAGCTGTGTTCCTTTCTGGAGGCCTGGCTGGAGAACCCATTTTCTCGCCTTTTCCAGCTTCTGGAGGCTGCCTGTATTCCTTGGCTCATGACCCCTTCCATCTTCTAAGCCAGCAACGAGGAGTAGAGTCTTCCTCATTTCAGATCACTCTGACACTGACTCTTCTGCATCCCTCTTCCACATTTAATGACCCTTGTGATAACTATGGGCCCACCTGGGCAATCCAGGATAATCTCTTTGTTTTAAAATCAACTAATTAGCAATCTTCATTCCAACTGCTACCTTAAATCCTCTTTGACATGTAAAATGTCCACAGGTTCTGGAGATTAGGATGTAGACAGCTTTGGGAAGCCATTATTGTGCTTACCACACCTCTCCTCAACTCTACCCCCCACCCCACACCTCTAGCAGAGTCCCAACCCTTTCACAATGTCCCCCACACCTCCAGCCTCAGCACCACCATACACCTTGTCCTCCAACGACACCAACCTTCTGGGCTTTTTCTAATCAGTGTGTGCCCATCCATGCCCAAACAATTACAACCCAAACTCCAGGGCTCAGCCCAAAGGCCACCTCCTCTCTGAAGCCTTCTTTGATTCCCAGCCTAAATGAGTCACCTCCCCTCAACACACCAACCCAGCTTTCTGTGTATCCCAATTGCTGCACTGAGTGTGGCCCCCTGTAACCATCTGTTTTCATGTCCTTTCCTCAGTCCAAAGTGGTGAGTCCTTCAATGATATGAATCATAGACAGCTGTCTCATTCCCCTGTGGGTTCCCAGATCATAGCACAGGGCCTGGGAAACAGTAGCACTCAGAGAGTATTTCTCAGATGTTCATAACAAAAACACCTCAACAATCCACTGCTTCGTTTGATGCACAATTTACTATCACGTGGAAGAATCTCTGTACCACAAGGGACACCCATTATTTTTAACTGCTAACCTGTGGGGCAATTCTAAAGTAACAGACCACCTCAAGAGAAATAAAGGATCTATCTAAAATGATTTACAAAGATGTACTCAAAATTATAGGCAAGAGAGTAGATGCTGCTCCAACACAGCACGAGGGCCTGGCAATTGCCCAACAGCCCCACCACATTCTCAGAGGGCTCCAGTCCCTCTCCAGGAAGGCTGGGAAGCACCATGCCAGCCAGGCTGAGGGATGTTACAATCAACCCTGTTTAGGGGAAAACAAATTGCCTCTACATACAAATATATGTACATACTATAATAAAGAGCACGTTTTTAAAGAGGGCGTTAGTTAAGCAAACAGGGTCTCGTTTAATTTCAATGGTTTGTTACTTGATGTCCGTACTCCAGCAAGGAAATTCTCACCTGGGGTGAAGGAGACTAAGCAAAGCAAAGTACATGTTGACTCAGCACAATTATCCACTTTAGAAAAAAAGAGAGACATTAACATGCCTTGAGTTTTCAAAAGGCATGCTTCATTCAGGTTCAATAGAATTCCCTTGTTCAACTCTTCTTTAAAAGTGTGAATTCTGAAATTCATTTTAAAACTTCAGAAACTACTCTCACACTGGAAAGGAAATTTGAGACGGAAAAACAGAAATAAATGACATATTCAGCACCATGGACAGTGGACCCAGGATACTTGTTAAGAGTCCTTGCAGCAAGAGCTGAGAGCTAAGAGACACCAGAGCCACGCAAAAATCTACAGTATTCATCCTAATGTTCAATGTGGGAGTGACTCCAATACATGAGCAGGTATTTTTCTTTGTTATGGCCCAAAGGACAGCCTTCTTCACCAAACGGTTGTACAACTTTCATCTACCAAGATCTGCTTCAGTGATCACTTTTACAATAAAGCCCTGGGATTTCTGTGAAAATAGGAATGACTCTGCCATTGACACATGGCTACAGGTCCAGGAACTGAAACTGTTGAAATAGAAACAGTGTCCAGCCTTGAATGGCTAGATTGTTTCAAGGACCTCACCGAACTTCTGCAAATATAAACGCGGCATGCTCTCAGCCTCCCCTGAACATCAGAGGAAAAAATAGCTTCTTTCTAAACATCTAACAAAATGAACCCATGTGGTGAAATTTTCTCATAAATACCTTTAAAAATGTAATCATAAAACTGTGTATTTTCTCCAACTCTGAGTATTAATAAAGATATCTGGAAAAGTGATGTTCTGAAGTTCAATATCACCACTAATCAGCACCACCTGTGGCAATACCAGTCCCAAAGCCCTGAATTCTACACAGGATATCCAATCTTTTCAGTTAAAAAAACCCAAAAAAACTCCTTTTACCATCAAACCTTTTTTCAAGACCTTATAATACTGAGTATTAACTAAGAAAATGCATGAAGTTATATAAATTCTAACACACTTGTAATGAACTTTCACTGTGTAAATAACAGCACCTACATACAAGAGAAAAACATCAGTGCTCAAAAGTGACCAAAGTCAGTCAGTCAGGGACTGCACTTGTATTTGAAGACCCCTTGATTTCTGGTGGATCTCCAAGTCTGAACACACTACCCACAACTACTCCAGCTCCTCTGATGAGAGCATCAGTGAGATCACTTTGGATCTTGTCAACAATCCCTCCAGAGTGTCACTGTTCTGCAAACAGTCTCTGGGCCAAAATGCACATCTCTGAGACATTCTAAGATGGTGAGTTGCTCTCGTGCACGAGGGGACTGGAAATCAGTTTTCTTCAATAGGAAAGCACCTTTGCACACTTCCTTTGGTTCCCAATTCTAAAGCCAAGTTCAAAGAACAGAAAAGGGGCAACAGTTCACCCGCTGACAGCAAGTTAAATTTCAGAAGGATGTGGGTGCGCCTGTGCCAGAGGAATAGTGTGAACTGGAGGGTCTGTTTACTACCCGGTCTAGTCCGGAAAGGTCTCTCATCCAGGCCCCGCTACCCTAGCTTTCTTTTTCGTGAATTACGCATCATAAATCCTCATCACCCCGGAGTGCTGTTAGCTCACACGCAGGGCCAAAGAGACCCAGAAGTCCGCGCTGCCTCAGAGAAAGGTGGGAGGAAGATAATCAACCCTAGGCACGAGGTTTAAGACCTGGCTTTTTGTTAACTTGCAAATTTGCTATGCAAGTAATATACTTGAGAGTAGTAAGGAGAAAAAAAGTAGAAACGCCACCGGGCAAAAAGAAAAAAATAAACACTCTCAGCAAACAATACTTCCAGAGCGGAACACTTCTGGGAACAATAAGAAACACCTTCTGACTCGCCCCCAAATAAAAGAAGAAAATGCAGTAACTGAGGAGAGGAGCACGCACCCGCCCCATCTAACCTGCTCCTGGCTTTGACACGGGGTCGCAGAGAGACGCGGACACTAGTCAAGGAGGCAGATGCCGGGCGTGTGAGAAAAGGGGACACAAAGCGCGTCCGCACGGAGCCCCTTCCTGCTGCCGCGGGCGCCGCGGTCCCGGACGCCGCCCCCGCCCTCCGCGCGCCCCTCCCCTCCCCTCCCCTGCGTCCCTCCGGCCCCGAGCCGGGCGCCGACGACGTGCTTTCCCCAAATCTTTCCTCAGCCTGACGCGACGAAACTTAAACCGTTTTGAAATGTAAGCTTCATAAAGTCCAGAGCAGAACCGTGGCGGACGTTTACTGACAGGCAAGCGTTAACTCCCCTGTTTCTGGAAGCGCGGGTCTTGTTTACAACTTCTGGATTTGGGGGGGGGAGGGGAGACAGGGCAGCCCAGGCGGGGTCCTCATTTCGCCCGAAGTCACTTCACCACTTCCCTTTGAAATCCTCCCCGCGTCCAGTTTCCGTCCTCGGAACATTTCGTGAGCTCGCAGCGCGGCCCGGGCGTTAACTTGAGGAGGGGGCGCCCCAGAGTCCCGCGGGGACCTCCCGGACCCCGCCTCCCGCCCCGCCCCGCCCGGCAGACGACCCGGCTGCCGTCCAAGTTTGTCCGGGCCGGGCGGGGGTCTTCGGGGCTCTTGGCGGAGCTCGGTCGGGAGAGACCTGCGCCCCCCGCCCGGCCCGGACACCGAACCCGGCCACGGGCCGCCGACCCCCGGCTCCACAACGACCCCGGCCCGGGCCCCAGCTTGACCCCCCATCCCCGGCCCGGACCCCGACCCCGACTCCCGACCCTCGATTCTCGGCCCCGATCCCTGGTCCCGACCCCGGCTCGACCCCGGCCCGGACCCCGACCCCAGACCCCAGACCCCGGACCCGGACCCCGGCCGGTCCCCCGGCTGGGACCCCGATTCGCCACCCCCGATCCCCGGCCCTGCCCGCGACCACTCACCTGTCCCGCGGCAGAGGGCGTGCCCGCGGGCCGGCCCGCGGGAGGGCGGCCGGGGCGGGGCTGGGGGGGTGGGGACGGGCGATCCCGGCGGCGGTGGAGCCTGAGGCGACCGAGCCTGAGGCGACTGAGGCGACTGAGGCGGCGGTAGCAGCTCCTCGCGCTCCTGGCGAGGCACTGCGCGCGGCGCGGGCCCGCCCCCTCTGCGCCGCCGACCAATCCCGCGCCGCGCGCCGCGGCTGACCCCGCCCCTCCGAGGAGCAGGTCCTCGCGAAAGCGGGCGCAGCGGGCCAATCGAACGGCGGAACGGCGACGGGTTCGACCAATCGGAGCTCAGGAAGCTCTGCAGAAAGAAACCAATTAGCGTGGAGGGGGCGGGGCGGGGCCATGGGCGGGTCACCGAGGGGGCGGGGCCAGAGCCGGGAGGAGCCCAATGCGGGGCGGGGAAGTCAGCGGTAAGGGGCGGGGCCAGGAGCTGGAGGTCCCCTGCCGGGGCAGGGAAGAGGGCGGGGAGAGGGGCGGGTCCACAGGTGGGGTGGGGTGGGACGGGTTCCAGAACAGGGCGGAGGGGTGGCAAGGCAGGATGAGGCCACCACTGGGGGCAGGGCAGGAGGCGGGCCACTAATCGGGGGCGTGGCCAGGGGAGTGTCCCAGGACTGAAGAGGTGTGGACAGGGGGAGGGGGACACTGGTGGGGGAAGGGCGGGTACCCTCAGGGGCGGGGACGTGCCTGGACGGTCTGAGATGCCAGCTGACCTGCACCCGCCGGGGGTGCGCGCCCGCCCCCGCTTCTCCCAGGGGGCCAGGTCCCGTGGTGAAGGTGAAAGCGGGCAGTCCTCCCGACCTGGGATTGCGCCCCGCCGTCCCCCGACCTGCCGCGAGCTGGACCCCCACCTGTCCCGGTCCCTCGGCAGGTGTCCCTTCTCCCTCCCGCCCTGCGGAATCCCTGAGTCTGGCCCCACATGCCCGCCTACCCGCCGGGCAGACCCAGGACGCCGTGGGCTTGCGCATAGATGTTTGCAGGTGCCCGGTCAGCACACCTGTCCGCAGGTGACCGGAGGGGACAGAGAATGTCTCGGGTGTTTTTGTTCCGTTACCCTTTTTTCTATACCTCCTGGACTGCGTTATGCTTTGTTTTGTTTCTATTACGGTCATTTTCGAGGCACTGGACCCCAATGTCCCATCCCTGCTTGCGGCTGTCCTTAGCATAGGATTATTTCTTGCAGCGCAGCTTCTAAAGGCTCGAGCCAGGTCACAGGCACCGCGGCAGGGGGCCGGGCCGTGGAGGCGGGCAGGGGTTCTGGGATGCTGCCCTCCCCTGGAACCCCTGTCCAGAGCTGGACCCCCTCCTTGGATCTGCGGGGGCACGGCCCTCAGCCTTGCTCGGCCTCCTTAGGCCTTGGAGAAGAGGAAGGGTCAACCGGGTGGCCAGACACCTTCAGGACGGTGGGACTTCTGACCCCAGCACGCAGCAGCTCCGGCCACCAGGGCAGGGCTTGGGGACTGGCCTGGGGACACAGCTTTGTTCTCGCAGGCAGGCCTGCTCACGGCCCCATTGGCACCCGTTTGCCCTGGACTGGGGCAGGAGGCATTTCCCAGGCCTCTGCTCTGTGAACTCATTTGTGAGCTGATGACCTGGTGGTAGGAGGGCCGCTGGAAGCCCACCCACTCAAAGGTCACCATTATGACCCCTTCTTTGTGTGGAAGTGACCATAGCACCTGGAGCCTCACCACAGTACTCAAGGGGCCCCACTGGCACCCAGAAGCAGGCAAAGCTGGGCTACACTCAGAAAGTTCACACCGTCCACCCCAGATGCAGGGCAGCAGTCAGTGAGAGCATGGGGGCGGGTCAAGAAGAGCTGTGTGCTCGTTTGTCTTCACATGTCACTCGTGTAATTCAAAGACAAGCTTTAAGAAAGAAAGGAGCCAGGTGGGAGGGTGGAAGAGCTGTGGGTGGGCCCACAGAAGGGCAGCAGCCCTGGGAGAAGCCGGAGTGCTAGCCACACCTGGGGCGGGAGGCCGTCCTAAGAAGGGGGTCTCTGAGGCAGGGGTCTCAGGAGCCCGTCTCAGCCGTGCAGGGGCACCTGTCACGTTCCGTCCCAGCAGGGAGGCATGGCTAACTGTGTGCTCTGGAGGGGCCACTCTGGGGTAGGGAGGAGGGTGCGGCAGGAGAAAGAGGTGGAGGCCCTGGTTGGGTTGCCCCCACGAGACGTGATGCCAGGAAGTGAACAAAAGGGATGGGGGCAGGACTCGGACCCAGACGAGGGAGCCCCAGAGGCCCGGCCTGGAAGGATGTTCAGTGTCCCCACTGGTGGCCCTGGCTGGCAGCCTCACCTTGACTTTGCAGGCAGAGAGGCCAGAGGGACCCTGGGACCTTGCTTCAGAGGCCAGCGCAGGGTGGGGTTGCAGGCAGAGCACCCTCAGCCCCCCCAGATTACAGGCTGCCAGCCGCCCACTTCCCCATCCTCTCCAGGAGCCTCGGCCTCTCAGCTGCCTCATCGCCTCCTGAGACACAGTTAGTCATTAGGAAAGTAATGATAGTGTTTTGGGGACAGCATGTTGGACCCTAACAACTTTCAATTATTTCCAGTTCCTGCCAACCCTGGGAGGAAAAAAGCTGCTCATCGCATGCTCCCGCCCTTGACACACAAGACAATCCGTGTCGCCAGCATATTATCATAGGTTAGCAGACCTCTGACAGCCAGGCCGCTGAGGGGAGCAGCCTCCGCCCCCAGGCCACAGCAGCTGGGCCAGGGCCTGGAGCAGGCCTGGCCTCCTCCCCACTAAGTGGACCACCCAGCCTCAAATTCTGCAGTGTGTTCCGGGGGCTTCCCCTCCACCAGCGCCGTGGATGTGTGGATGTGCGTTGGCTGCCCTCTAGATCACTGTCGCTGGCGCTGCCCTTTCCGAGAGAAGCACACCCAGGGGCCTGTGTTTATAAATAACTCCCTGGTGTCTTGTTGGGGGCACGGGGAGCGGGGAGGGAAGGGGCCGCGTAATTATCATCTGCTTGGAATGATGTCAGATCTAGCCCTGGGAAGTCTCACAGCACTCGGCCTTCCTGATTGTCACACACACCCCTGCCACTAGAGAGTGGGGGCGTGGACACGTTATCAAGGCTGGAGCCTGGGCGGGGGCGGGGGCCCAGATCAGACGGCTAAAAGGGCGGGAACATAGCTAAGCACAGAAAGCAGTCCCAGGGTAATTTGCGCCAATGTTCCTCCAGATACGTAGATGCCCCCCTCCCGGGTGGCCTCATACACAACACCCAGCACCCCCGCCAGGGGGAGAGGTCTGGAGCGTTCGAACTGAGTCTGCTGGGGGTCTGGGGCGTCACTGGCCTTCCTCAGTGAGAACTCACATGGTCATCACAACCACCCCCAATGCTCAGCCTGAACACAAGGACACAGTCTGCTGAGCGGGACGGAGGCTTTGCTGCTAAAATCCCCTTCACAAACACAGAGGTAGAAGGCCCTCTTCCCAGGACCACACCCCTGGGCCCTTCTGCCCTGCAGGGCTGCCACTGTCCCATCAAAGAAAGCCGCCTGGGGGAGGCAGGGCTGGGTCACAGGTGGCTCTGATAGCCAAGTGATGAAGTGAACATCATAAAGCAAGTAAACCAGTCCGTGCACGCACTGCGCTGGTCAGGGGAGTACGCCCGGGCTGCACACAAGTGCTTCCCTCGGGACGTAGAATCAAAGGTATGCTCCTGCCCTACCTCACCTCACTGCTGTAGCATCTGACTGTGACTTTATGAGGTGGGGCGATCCAGGGGGCCCCGTGGCCCGCCCCCCCCCCAGCGTCTGCTTGCTGAAGGAGTAGCTCCTGACCAGTCACATCCCTGGCCCATAACTGGAGGGGGAGGGTTGCACCTGCCCACAGGCAGAGCTATGGAACCCCAGCTCGGGTGACGTGATGGCTGGAAGTGTGCACGGGAGGGAGAGGGGAGCGTGGAGGGAGCATCCAAGGGAGACACACAAGGAGAGAGAGAAGGGCTCGCAAGCCGGTGCAGCAGCCGCCAGGACTCCACTGCGCCCTCTTCAGGCCTGGCCAGCTGACCACACCCTACAGCTGCCCTGTGCCTGAACCACCGGCTGCCCGGCGACTGCGTGCCCGTGAGACCCAGTCCCCTCAGATCCGAACAACACCCAGCAGAGGACCCTGCGGATACAAGGGGCCGGCAGCCACAGCTGTCCGTGTCGTGGACATGGAAAGGTACCCCACTGCTGGGAAGCTGGGTTCAGAGCACGCATGGAAGCAGGGGCTCTGAACCCCGAAGGGCACACACCGCGGAGGTGAGCAGGGGTCTTGCTTGCACCTGAGAGGAAACGCCAGCCCGTCGGCTTGGGTGTTAGCCTGAAATAAGCACGTTTGTGCTCCACGGTCTGTTGTGACAGAGGCTGGGGGCTTACCCAGCGCTCTCATCACCCCCAGGGCGCTGGGCTGGCTGCCTCTGTGCTCTCAGACCTGCACACCAGAGCCAGTGAGTCACGACTGCCCTTCACTGCACCTCGCAGCTCGGGAGCACAGGCTCTGGGGCCAAGCCACTTCCGGCAGAGACAGACAGCTAGAGACAGAGACAGCCAGCCAGAGACGGAGAGAGACAGAGACAGGCAGAGAGAGACAGGCAGACAGAGACAGAGACAGACAGAGACAGGCAGAGAGAGAGACAGACAGACAGAGACAGAGAGAGATACAAAGACAGACAGAGGCAGAGAGAGACAGACAGAGAGAGACACAGAGAGAGACAGAGGGAGACAGAGAGGGCGGGAGGGAGGGAAATGCTGTAGGCCCCCAGCCCCAGGCCCTCCGCTGCCTCCCCCCCTCCCCCTCCCCCACTGCAAGCGGAGCAGCGCACTTTTATTTTTCTCCTTTGTAAGGTTTCTGATATTTTGCGTAAACAAAAGAGTCTTGCCCCGTTTTTCCTCTGAGAAGAAACGCGCATCTGCACACACCTCCCTGAGCAGCAGTGACGTCATCCGGACTTTATTTTCGGAAGACTTTCAGCTGCGGGAAAGTGGCAGCCAAAGTCCCACCCCTTCTCCCTGAGGGCACCTCAGGCTCTGAAGGGGAGAACTCTGTCTTTGTTCGGTCACTGGTGCTCTCGTTCCCTCCCGTGCGGGGCTCAGGGAAGAGCCTGGAGGGAAACCTCTGGGCCGGCGGCCGGGTGGGGTGGGCCCTGCAGACGCAGCTCCGTCTCCGCACTACATACACCTAAGGCTCTAAAACGACTCTTCATCAGCTGCTTTTTTGCTGAGGGTCACGTGAAACTTTTCTGTTGACATAAATAATCATCTCTAATTAACATCAGTGGAGACAAATTTGAACACATAGAACTGTGTAGTTGACTATTCGGTCACAGAAAGAGGGGGAGGGGACAGGCTCAACCCAGCCCCCCAAGCCTTTCTTTATTTGGGTCCCAATTTTCTTAGGGTTCCAGCTATGTCTTCTTTTCTCAATTGCACTGCCCTCTACCGTGTTGGACTTTACTCCTGCCGTCAAAGACCTCTGATGACAGTTTTAAGGTGAAAGTTCAAGAATGTAAATGTTGAGAAATTACCATTAAAAATTAAATTAAGGGGGACAAAACCCTTGCTATGCAGGGATCACAAACTGATCTGGCTCCCAGAGGGGTCTGTGAATCCCCCTCCCAATTACCAGCCAAGGGGGCAGGGAGGTGAGGGGTTGAGGGTCTGCAAACCCACGAACAAAGGCAAGGCAACCAAGAAATCATCGCAAGGTCCAGAGGGTGCCCTGCCAGCCGCCCACAAGATGAACAGCCGGGGTCCATGCTAGACCATGCGAACAGAACCAGAGCAGCAGAGGGGTTTCCTGAGCAGGCAGGGTGCAAAGGCAGGTCCCCAAAACTGACATCCAGACAAGCCTTAGGATGGTCTCCCTCCCTTCCCCCGTGCCATGCTTGGTGATCCGGCTGATGGACAGGAGGCTCTGTCCCCCATCACTCTTGCTCCCTGCCGAGGAGGATCTTAACTCTTGGTCACTGGGCTGCAGGCCCCAGCTCAGGTCTTGAGGGTGGAGGTGGAGGGGTCTCTGCTTTCACATTCCCGAGTCCCAGCCATGCCAGGGGTGGAGGGTGGCCCCCTGGAAGACAGCTCCAGCACACACATGAACACTGGCACATGACCCTGGAATTCTCTGGTGTTACCATGTGCCCATCACTCAGAAGCAGCCAACCTAGTACAAATGATGGAAAGGCTTGTTAATGGCTCAGCTGAGGCGCTGGCTCTGGGCCAGCACCCTGCAGGGTTCAGTCACCATCCTTAGCATGCAGGATTTGTGCCGTAACAACGGTCAGTAAATGGTGCTGAGACCCTAGTACCTTGAATACGAGCTCCAGGAACCGAGGAACGGAAGCAAGTCTGGCCCCTCTCACTGTGACCCTCGGTGGACCGCTTGCACGTTTAGAGCTACTTGTCGCTGCTGGGTTAGGAGTCCTGATTCCCTGGTCAGTGGTGGGGAGTGCTTCTGCCAGGGTCTCCACTAGACGGGAAGCACCACTGCCTTTTGGCCACTTTGGGCTTCTTATGCCAGTGGACAAGCAGTCAGAGAATGGGCTTACTGTACAGGTGGGGTAATCAGCCCTGAATGCCACAAAGAGCTCGGTTTGCTGCTCCAGTGGGGCCGGTTCAGTGCCTGGGCTGTGTGATAACTATACATGGGCAATTGCCGCAGCCGCAGCTCGTCAAAGGCAAGGCAACCAAGGGCTCAGCTCCTCTGGGCAAACAATTCCAATTAGCCAAGTTCTGGCTGAGGGACAGCAAAGGAGAATGGGGTGGAGGGGGAGGTGATGGGCACGATTGCAGCCTGGGGTTTGTTGTGCAGCAGGGCCTCCTGCTTGGTTTGGTAACAGGTCTATAACTTTTTAGCAGATTGTGACTAGACTACACCTTGAAGAATTACACTTGCACGGCCCTCTAGGAGATCAGTAGGGTGTCTGTTCTCAGGTGGGACTGCAAGGGCTGGACTGTCACGGAGTTGGTTTTTGGACCCCTTCAGGTCCGGCTGGAGTGCCCTGGCAACGCCTGGCCTGGCTCCTGCAGTCACAGGGCTGGGTTGCTGTCACTGCTACTGCAGCCACTGTGAGTTGCTGTGTCCATGGGGTGGTTGCTTCCGTCCTTCACGCCACATGTAAATAACCCTCAGCAGCGCCTTTCCTCAAGGTCGTGATGCAGGCCCCCGGCCTGCGTTCTTGTCGCCTCTGAAGGGTGAGATGCGCCAGGATATGCCCCCCCCCCATGCACATGCCATCTGAAAGGGAGGGATTAAACACCTATGGGGCAGACTGACCAAAGAACAAAGACAGGTCCGCTCTACCCTCTTCCTTCCCTTGCACAGACCAGCCAGAGTCCCGGAGGCCACCAATCTCTCCGAAGACAGAGCAATCAGCTCGTGATGCACGGGGACCTCCCTGATGTGCTTTCCTGCCTTCCTGCCTCAGACCCCTCTTCTCTGGGACTGCAATCCCTAGGGAATGTTAGCACAAAAGCCGTTGCCTCAGACTCTACTTCAGGGAACCTGGGCTAAGAATAGACAACATCATTAATAAAATTTTAACTTTGCAGCCTTGTTCAAAGGAAAGAAAGATATATACAATGGAATACTACTTAACCATTAAGAAGAATGAAATTCTGCCATTTGCAGAATGGATGGACTTGGAGGGCATTATAAGTCCCTCCAAGTGAAATAAGTCAGACAGAGAAAGACAAATACTGGATGATATCACTTATATGTGGAATCTAAAACACAACAAACTAGTGAATAAAACAAAAGGGAAGCAGACTCATAGACATAGAGAACAGACTAGTGGTTACCAGTGGGGCGAGGGATTGGGGAAAGGGCAATATAGGGGTGGGGGGAAAGGAGGTTATTATGGGATTATATGCAATCATGTGTTTTGAAAAACTATAGAGCACTATGAAATTTAAGGAATCTTTCGTTCAATAAAAAATAGAGAAATAAAGAAAAGAAAAAAGAGGAAGGAAGGAAGGGAGGAAGGAAAACTTTATCATGTCCAAAACAAGCGAGATGTCAAAGCCAGAGTTATCCCGGGAGCTGATGTGGGGCAGTCCTCGGGGAATGAGAGAAGAGACAGGCCTGGAGTGGTGACTGGTGAGTGGGCGGCCTCGGCAGAATCGGACAGCAGCCTCTGATGGTGGGGGGCACCTCATCTGTGAAAAAAGACTGAGAGAGTCCACCCATGGCTCCAGGACCCCACCAAGGACGTCTTCCACTTGCCTGAAGACAGAAATGAAGAGAAAAGTCTCCCAAAGAAGTAGAAACGGAGCATGTGAGACGTGACAGTGAGACCTGAACCTCCTCTCATCCGTGGCGTGTGGGTCTCCAGCTCAGAAATTACAGGAAAATGCATCTAATGTGATTGGAATCCCTGGTGCCTGGGAAGAAGAAAGCGCTTATTTTCCTGTCAGGACACTTCTACAAACTGGAAGACAAGCTTAGGATGGAAATGTTCAAGCTGGGCAGGGGTGGAGACGGCACGAGAGGGTCAGCAACTGGAAGGAACAACGGGGCTTGTGTCCCAAGAACTAAAGGCAAATAAGAGAAGAGTGACAATGATGAGACAAGGGCAGCGTGAGTGAAGAATAAATAAAATTTAAAAGAAGCAAGTAGTTTAGAAACTGCAGAAATGAAAAAATATAATCATGGAAATTAAAAATGCAAACGATATGAGACAGAGAGGAAACGAGAGTCAACAAACTAGAATATAAAGATGAAAATATTATACAGAAAACAGCACAGGAAGATAAAAATTATCTGAAATACGGGCCATTCAGAGATACGAAAAATAGAGTGAGACAATCCGACATAGGCAGTGAGGAGAGAATGAGAAAGAGGCAATGGTCAAAGAGATAATGACTAAGAACTTCCCAGAATGGAAAATGTACCAGTCAGCTCGGGCTGCTGTAACAAGGAACCACAGATGTTCCTCCCTCACAGTCCTGGAGGCTGGACATCCTGAGATCCAGGGGTCACAGGGCTGGTCCTTCCCGAGGCCTCTCTCCTGGGCGTGTGGACGGCCCTCTCCTCTCTGTGTCCTCACACGTTCATCCCTCAGTGTGTGTGTATCATATCTTCTTATAAGGACAACAGTCAGATTGGATTAGGGCCCACCCTGATGACCTCATTTTCCCTTAATTACCTCCTTAAAGACCTTCTCTCCAAACGCAATCACATTCTGAGGTGCTGGGGGGATCAGGGCTTCAACATATGAATTTTGGGGACAACATATGAATTTTGGGGACACAATTCAGCCCATAGCAGAAATGACTAAAGGTTGAAAAAGATGGGAGCAGCCCTCTGAGACTTGAGCAAAATTAAAACACAGGATTACCCACAGAAGAGAAACCTCGAAGGTGACTAGAGATGACAGGGCAGCCTGAGCTGGACAGATGGATCGTTGGCGAGTGTTGATGCCAGATGCGCAGGAAGTCACTCATCAGCCCCCGGGGAACTGAATGTCTACGGAGCACGGGGCCCAGCCGCACTGCCCTCAGCCGGAGGCCGAAGAGGTGTCTCGGACCCGCAGAGACCAGAGGGTCACAGGCCATCCCCGACGCCACTGCAAGTGCCACAGCCCAGGAACGAGGACACTGAGCCCAGAAGAAGGACGTGAGACCAAGAAGCAGCAGTGAACTACGTCCAACAAGCCTGGATGTGAAACAAACAATTTAGTGACTAATGGGTGGAATCTGGCCGTAAGGGGGAGTTGAGAGAGCAGAGCTGTGGGCTTCCAGGTGAGGTGCGGGCACCAGGGACACACCCAAATGAGCCCTGGGCGCAGGAGGGACCCCACCCCACAGGGACCCCGCACAGGCTGCCTCCGCCCCGGGCTCCCTACCAGCGGGCGGCGCCCCACAGGCTCCGGCCAAGGGGGCAGGGGCGGGGCACCTCCTTTATTTGGCACAAAGGAGCCTGATGAACTCATGGCTCTGCTCCCTGGCCTCTCCCGGGGTGGTGGGGGTTACCGAGGGGGCCCAGGCTCCTCTGTGGCCCCGGCAGCCTTGGGCCCCTCCCACCTGCTTCTCTTCCTCCCCGCAGCAGGTCCCACCCTCGGGGTGGACGACCCAGCCCGCCCAGCCAAGTTCTGTCCGCCACACTTTGAAAACAGCTTCCCTTGGCCTGCCGCAGGCCTGAGGGACACACCGGCGACCGGGTCTGCTCCAGGGAAGCTCTCTAGGAAGTTTGGCAGGGGATCCCCGGGTGCGGGACCCCAAGGTGTGGTCCACAAGGCAGGGGCGCGGGATCTGCGCGGACCCCTCCCCAGGCCCCTGACGTCTGGTTCTACAGGGAGGGGCAGACTAGGGCCAGAGGGGTCTGAGGGGCTGCACTCCAGGTGACCTGTGCCCACTGATGTGGCTTCACAGACGGTGCTGCTTCACTTTTATAAGTGCTTTAGCAGATACACGTGCATGCACACCCGTGCACACACAGCCAGAAGACAGCACTGACACCACGAGCACAGGCGGGGCAGGACGGTGCTGCGGGCCTGGCCACTCCGCAGGCCTCACAGGCCACCTCAGGAGGCAGAACAGGCTGCACACCCACGTGTCCTAGTCAGGCCTGGGAGCTGGGTGCTGTCGAGCATTTTCAACAAAAGGCAGAAGAGCTCACGTAATCTGTCCCTTCTGGGTAAAAGTGAGGTTTCTAAGAGTTTAAAATAACTGCCCTTTAGGGAATTCCCTGATGGTCCAGTGGTTAAGAATCCGCCTCCCAATGCAGGGGAGGTGGGTTCGATCCCTGGTCAGGGAACTAAGATCTCACAGGCCGCAGAGTAACTGAGCCCGCGTGCCACACTAGAGAGCACGCTGGAGCCCACGAGCTACAACTAGAGAGAAGACTGCATCACAGCGAAAGATCCCACGTGCCACAACTAAGACCTAACTCAGCCAAATAAATAAATAAATTTTTTTAACTGCCCTTTAAAAGAAACAGGTGCTGTGCTCTGAAAACCAATATTTGAACTGTTTTTGATGTCATGTGACTTGGTAGCTAAAACCTGTTAAATTTGTCACTTATAGCATTCTCATATTTGCTCATTTTAAAAAATAGAAACATTGTTTTCTAATCTGTTTAAAAATTTTTTCCAAATAAAAAGGTTCAGTGAGTTTTGAATCCATTTGTTAAAAATATACTGATGCAACTCTTAGTTAGTTTGCAAGAACTGCTATCAGTACCTGGGAAGATGGAAATTCACCAGCTGAATCTCACCAAAGTGTCTGGTGGATGGATGGAGACAAACAGTGTCATGCTTTTGTAAGTGCAGCCCATCATGCTCTCTTTTATTTGAATTTACATACTTCAGGGAGTGTCCTCTTTAGCTCTGGCAGCCGAGTATTCAAAGAAGCCCGTTTCAGAGGAGAGCCTGGAATCGAGGTTTCACAAGATGGACCAAGATGTTAGAAGGGACAAGCATCTTCATTCACACAAGTCTCCCAAAATAGCATCACACTTATTCACTTTATATTAGTAATAATGTTAAATAAAGTGTTTTTAATAATAAATGAACATTTTGAAAGATTATTTCATTTTATCTCATCCTTTCTCATTTTAGTATACGTTTTGTAGTGTATTCAATATTTTAGCACAGTTAATCATGTACATATTTTTAATTAGATCACATACATTGGGGGGAATTTGTTCAGATGCTTTTTACTGATTGGTAGGTGTTTTAAGTTTTAAGACCACTCATCAAATTAAAGAATTTTTAAAAAAATTTTAAGTAGTTAAAAAATACACAAAGTGCCGAGAGGAAAACTGGAAACAGCGGAGAAGAAAACGCCAAGAGCTGTACGTGGATGATGTTCGTTATTTCTCACTCTGAGCACAGGACGGGACCCCTGCCTGTAAAGCGGGGACAGGGATGGCCCCTGTCTCGGGGGCTGGTGGAGGTGGAGTTAAGAGACAGAAGTCAGTGGTGCCGGCACACGGTCGTTGCTGCTGAAGGTTCCTCTTCTTCTGAGGCTGAAGTGTAGGAACCTGCCAGTGTGCAACGGGGTCCCACCCCCGCCCCCTGGCGCCCGGGTTGTCGCCGTGGGGAGAGCGAGCACGCAGCCGCTCACCGCTGTTCCCGCCCCCCTGTCCTTCCGGGACGGGCAGCTCGCCCGTGGAGAAGTGACACCCGTGTCCCCTCCCCGCGGCCCAGGCGTGGTGAATGGGATGCTCGCGATGCCTGAGGCCAGGTGGGAAGCCACAGCTCGCCTCTTCCCCAGCCCTCTCTCTAGGGCCACTTGCCCTGGAGCCCCGAGGCTCCGAGGGCAAAGCTCGCCCGAAGCCGCCGTGCTGGAGAGGCCCCGGAGAGACACATGGGCGCAGCGGGGGCTCCGTGGAGCCCAGCTGCTGAGTCCTCCCAGCGGCGGGCTGGGCTCAGCCGTGAACGAGCCTTCGGTGGTCTCCCAGCCGTCGTCCGAGTGCAAGCGAGGGGGAGCTGCCCGGAGCAGCCCCGTCCGGTCCCGAGCCAAGCAGACAGGGACGTGTGATTGCTGTTGCTTTACGCCCCTACGGGTGGGGGGCACTCGTTCCGGCGTGGGCTGGCGGGCACCGGCATCTCACGGGGTCTCAGCGCCCGTAAAGGTGCTGGACCCTGGGTTAGTGCCCATCTGTGGGCTTCCCAGTTCTCAGGAGAGCCCTGGGGAGGGCGGGGAAACAAGCATGGAGGCTACTCCCGCTGACCCCCAGGGTGCCTCTTGCAGCCACAAGGTGGGGGGGCCGGGGCCCCAAGCGTGGGTATCGCGAGGGCCCTTCCACAGTGGGCGGGGAGCGGGTATCGGTGGCCAAGCGCGCGAAGTCAGCGACCTCGGTCTCAGAGAGGGGCTGCTGGGTCCGTCCCCCCGACCTGCCCCCGCCTGCCGAGGACCTTGCTGAGAGCGGGCGGCTCGTCGCGGCATTTTACTTTAAAAAAAGAAACAGCAACACAGGCACACATACCGAGCGTGTCTGCGCCCTTAAAGCTCTGTAAATGCAGAATTTTAATCAGCCCAAAGCTGGGCCAGGCCCTCCTAAGCCCTGGGATTAACAGCTCCGCGTTGCAGCGGTCCCCAGATGAGGGACCGTCCCCCAGAGGGTCTCAGTCCTGAGAGCCGGGCAAGCGAGCCATCTTAGCAGAAGCTGGGCCCCTGCAGCCCCGGGTGGGCTGTCACTCCGTGCGCTGCTCATGATGACGAATGACACTTACTCTGGGACAAAACTTTGCGTTAAAATGTTTGAGGGGGAAAATCTGTGGATGACTTTGACGGGGATGAAGTGACTGATCCTTTCCGGGGGGTTTATTTCTCAGTGAGGGGAGGGCTCGGATTAAACCCTCGCTTCTGGAAACACAGCACATTGTGCCCCCGCTGCCTGTCACTGGAAACTAAAGTATTTGGCTTAAGCTTATTTTTCCTCCTAAGCTGCCTGGCACATACTCTGCCCCGAGAGCGGCTTTGCAAAGCAAAGATGTTTATTTCCTGAGTTTCAGAAAATCCGTACCCCTCCAAGCGGCCTGCTTACTCGAGAAGTTAAGTAATGAAACGCAGGGCCAAGCGAATGGGGCCGCCGAGGGTCTGATGCACCCCAAACGCCACCACCGGCAGACAGCTGCGTCCGCTTGTGGCCCACACCTCGACAGTGCTTACTGACCTCCCAAGGGCGCTTTGCTGGGTGTGTGGGACAACATGGCTGGGGCAGGTCACACTCTGTCTGCACAGCGGGGAGAGGCCAGGCCTTAGGCACCCCAGCCTCCTCCTCTCCCTTCCCCCAAGACGGGGGGCACAGTCCTGGGGGCAGCAAAACCCCCTGTGTCACCACCTCTGGCCGCATGGCTCAGGCATCCACTCTGAGCAGGGGGCATGGACACCACGTCCTGGCTGGGCTACAGGCTCACGGGAGAGCCAGACAGCATCACACGAACGTTACGTGGAGGCACTTTAAGGGGCAGAGCATTTGCCGTCCCGGAACGAGTGGCAGGCAGCCAGGCTGGGGGGTGCGCGTCTTGGGGGCAGCCCTCCTTGTCTGAAGCTCCCTCCAGCTGAGTGTGTGTCCGCAGGACCGTGAACCCATCCTGGGACCCAGATGTGCCGCCGCCCTGCTGTCCAGTAGGTTCTCGAGCCGGAGCAAAGGCCGGAAGGCGGGGGATAGAGGACAGAGGCCTGGGGGGAGGGCTCCTCCACCCTCAGTTTGCAAACTCTGCACACGCCGCTTCCCGCCAGGCCTCTCCCCCAGCCCAGGTGACAAAACCTATCCACCACCGGGGACGCTGGCGCACCTGGGGCCTTGCCGGCCTGGAGGGGCAGCTCGCTGGGACCAGGCTGGACCGGAGAGGGGAGGAGGTGGCCAAACCCCAGCAGCTCCTTCCAGACAACAGGACAGAGCTGATGGGGCTGGTTCTCTGCAGGGTCTCCCAGCCGCGGACAGTGCTGTGTGAGGGCAGGTTGCCTGGCAGCCTCTCTGAGTGGGGCGTTTTCCTCCTCTGCCCTAGGAGCCCCTCGAAGCGGCCTTTCCATCTCTGCCAGCAGGCCCGCCCCTTCTTCCCTCTAAGGTTGGTCAGTGGTGGCGACTGTTAGGGGCACCCAGGGGGTCTGACCCCCGCCCCACCCCCTTAATCTCAGTCACGGCCCACGGGGGTCCCTTCGCTGTCCTCGTCACCATCTGCCTTCCTCATCTCCTTCCAGAATGGGAGCTCTGGGTGCGGAGGGGCTGGTGGGGAGCTCCTGCCCCATTCTCGACTGTGTGCCCAGCATCCAGAATGTGCCAGAACATGCTGGGATGCACCACGAGGCTGGAAGAAGGCAGTTGGTCCACCCAGGCCTTGGGATCCCCAATTGTAAAACAGAGTCTATGGGAGAGATGATATTTAGGGCACCTAGGACCCATTCTGAGTCTAGAGCTTTAAATCAATGAGATGAAAGTAAAGGGAGATGCAATTAAAACGGTGGCAGAGCTGCTGGGAGCAGGGCTAGGAGACGCTGGCTGGAGTTTAAGGCATTTCCATGGAAATGCACCACCCTGGACGGAGCAGGCCACTTGGCAGCCCAGATGTAGCAAGGAAGTTTCTGGAATCATGGTCTGTGCCTGCCCCAAGAGGGAAAGGTGTGCCTGAAGGAGGCCCTGGATATTGGCCGCCCAAAGCTGTCCATGTCCTCATCTCTGGAGCTGTAAGTGTGACCCTATGTGGGAAAAGGGCCATGTGTCTGGGATTAAGTCAAAGATCTCGAGATGAGATATCATTCTGGATTATCGGGTGGGCCCTACGTGCCCTTGTGCCCTTATAAGAGAGCAGTGCAGGAAGCTCTGACTACAGACAGGAGGACAGGGACGACCGCAGAGGGAGGGCAGACTGAGTGACGTGGCCACAAGTCAAAGAAGGCTGGTAGCCGCCGACCTGGGTGAGCCCAGAGCCTCTGGGACAGCACGGCCCTGTCCCACTCATGGCAGGCCCGGGGGGCTAGTGCACTGCCCACGGGAGAAGGGCTGCTGGCTGCCAGGAGGAAGGTGAGTGGTGGGCACTCAGTGGGGCCGGTCCCTCGAGGATGAGAGCCCAGCGCTCGGTCCATCCCCTGAAGATGCCCAGCTCCTCGGAAGAGGAGGCCAGGCTGGGCCACGCAGATGCAGACCCACCTTGGCCCTGTTTGCTCAGGAAATGCTGAACAAAGCACCCCGCTGTCCACACCACTCCCTGCCGGGCCCTGGCGAACCTGTGCTGTGTGTGTCCCACCCACCCGTCAGCACCGACGGGGCACAAATCCATCCGAGGAAGCATCTGGGGGAGAGCCGGGCTCTCAGCCGCCTTCCCGAGGCCTCCAGCCCCGCCAGCCCCGCCGGCCCAGCAAGCATGGGGCCCTCCTCCACCACGGCCTCCCTCACAGCCACATGGAGACACAGGCTCTGACACAGACATTCAGAGACCCTGGGAGCCCAGCCCAGGGCCAGGCCCCTTGAGGAGAGGGGAGGTCACCAGATGCCCAGGGGGAGGTGACCTGCCTGAGACCACGCCGGGACACGCCATGGGGGCGCGGGGTCAGTCGCCACTGTCAGAGACTTGTCGCAATGCATAAAGCGTAATTTCCAGAAACTGAAGCTTGTCCTAAGTGCCACAAGTTTGACAATGTCTTGGCCGACCGTTGAATTCAGAATTTTAATTTAAACTCCCGACTTTTCTGAAATGTGCTTTATGATGTTTGTGTCCTTAAATATAGCTTGAGAAGCAAAGGAAACTGTGCTGCAGGGCTGGGTCATGGCGGGCGGCAGGTGGGAGGTGAAGCGGGGGGACCGGAGGCCTGGAGGCTGCGCTCCAGCAGGAAGCCAGAGGGCGACTGCGTGAGAGAAGTAACTGGGGGGCACATCTTAGCAGGGAACCCAGTCCTTCCCCAGGCCGTCCCGCTGGGCGAGGCCAGCGCAGGTTATTGGCAGGTGGCGCCACCGGGGAGAAGGCGGCTACGTCTGCTGGGGGGCTGGAGGGTGTGCTGGCCTCTCCGGAGCCTGGGCCAGGATGGACACAGCATCGCTTGCCCCAGGTGCGGGGTGGGAAGGCAGTGGGGTGTGGGACCAGCTGGCAGGGGTGCTGGGAGGTGGAGGGTTCGCAGACGGGGTCTATGCTGGTCACATGTGTGCCAGCTACACGTGTTCTAGGTGTGTTTTCCATGATCTAAACTACTTAATATGACTTTGGCATGTAGTGTGGTCCCTCACCTGGGGATGTTCACCCGAATGATGTGACAGCAGGAGGAGCTGATAGAGTCCACGACACTTTGTGGTCTTGACAAACATTTTTTTTTTGGATTTTTTTTTTGATGTGGACCATTTTTTTTTTTAAGTCTTTATTGAATTTGTTACGGTTGCTTCTGTTTTATGTTTTAGTTTTTTGGCTGCGAGACATGTGGGCTCTTAGCTCCCTGACCAGGGATTGAACACACACTCCCTGCACGGAAGGCAAAGTCTTAACCACTGGACCGCCAGGAAGTCCCCTGTCTTAACAAACTCTTGAAAAGCTTGCACCACTGGAAGCGTGAGATGGTGGCGCACTTGTCCGCGTGTTTTTAACTTTCCCCGCAGTGCGCCATATGCAGGGCAAGTGCACGAGTGCGGGACAGGGTGACCCTTGGCCCCTAGTGGAGCCGCCACACCAGTCAGGAAGCAGGACATGGTCAACGTTTCACAGCACCCCCTGCCAACCGTGGCGGCCCCCGGGGCCCAGCCTGGATGCCACAGCCCACGTGGAGGGCGTGTGGTCCACACAACATGATGAGTGCCGTGGTGGCTGCACTGTCCTCCGTTCCTGTCTGTGCTCCGCTATGTGGGGTATAGACTCTGTTTATCTGCTCTCTGCTGTTGGCATGTGGGTTGTTTTCCGCTTTCTAATACTTCAGGTAAAGCTGCCGTGAATATCCCCCTGCCTCTTGGAGCACGTGTGTGCGCCTCTCCAGGGGTGCAGATGGGCTGCTGGCGGTCACGCCCACCTCTCACGAGGCTGGGTCCTTGCCACTTCGTTGCCCCCAGTCTCTCGCGTAGGCCGAGCCGGCGAGCGCTGGTGTCTCCCTGAGATCTGATTTGCTCTCCTGATGGGGGGTGAGGCTTTGGGCCTTTTTGTTTGTTCACTGCCCATTTGAATATCATCTTTGCGAAGTGACTGCTCACCACTTCTGCCATGTTTCTGCCGGTTCCTTTCTTTGTTTGCAGGACTGTATCAGCCTGTGGATGTGTGTTGAGAGCACCATCCTACGCTCTGTAACATGTCTGCCCACTTTCTTAACGGTGTCTTTTAAATAACAAAAGACTTTAATTTTAATATAGCCCAGTTTATCAACCTTTGCCTTCAGAGTTAGGCCACGAATACACATCATGAGCGCACACTTTCCCAGTTTCCTGTATCATCTTGTAGAAAAGGTTTTGTCTCTCATTTTTAGTTCCACAGTCTCCCTGGAACTGATTTTTGTGGAGCCTGTGAAATGAGGGGTTTATCAGGCAGCCTTTGCTGTGTAACAAACCGCCCAGACCTAGAGGTTTAGAACATGAGCCGTGTGTTTGTCTCATGAATGTGGGCCTGGCCGGGTCACCCTGGGCTGCACTCTCCATGCCTCTGTGCCAGCTGGTGTGTTGGCCATTGGCTGGGTGATCTGCAATGCCTCCCCCACATTCTGGGACGGGCAGGCTGACCAGCAGGGACACAGGGTGACTGGGTCCCCTGCCTCTGGTCCTCCAGAGGCCACGGGCGGCAGTTACAGGCTCTCCAGAGCAGCAAAATGCTTTCAGATCTCTGCACGGGTCGCGCTGGCCATGGCCCCACTGGCTGTAGTAAGTCTCCGGCCAAGGTCGGGGTCTGAGGGCACCCAGAGAAGTGCGGGAACCAGGTGGGGACAGGGAGGTTGCAATCCACCGTAGTCCACCCTCTGGCCCCGAGTTATTCTCAACCCTCCACGTGTAAGCCAGGCTCAGCCCCTCCCAGGACCCCCAGCCCCGCTGGACCATGGCCTTAGGCTCAAAGTCCTGGGTCCTCTCCATTCAAAGACTGAAGAAGTAAAGAGCCAGCGTCAGCCCCCAAATCCACACCTGCTCTCTCTGGGGTGGCTCCCTCTACTTGGGAGGGATCCGATTTCTGAGGGGCCACATCCTTACGACTCCCAGCAGCCCTTAGTCCAGCAGTGCCTGCAACCTCTCAGATGGGTCTCGCCCCTTGACTGGACTACCCCTGAGCCCAGTTACCATTTTGAGAATGTTTGAGACATTGAAGCTGTGAAACCCAGCAAGCCCCCCCTTTCTATGTTCCCTCGCAAGTTGGCTTGCAAACGGAACTATTCTTTATCTCCTCTTTCTCTTTCCTGCATCATCACTGATGGCTGAAAGAAGCCAGTTGACACTTTCCAATCCTGCCTGTGAAGCCTCTTGCGGAGGCTAAAGTCTTCAGCAGACGCGTTTTCTGCCTTCTGGGCCATCCCAGGCCACAATTCTGCCAGTCATTTGGGCTGCCACGCTTCCCGCCTCTAAGAATAAACTCCTCATCACCTCCCCTGCTCTGCTCACCAAAGGATTGGGGTGTCTGTCGCAGTAGCACCCCTCCTAGGAGGCCTTTTCTGTATGAGTCAGCTCTGCTGCATAACAAACCTCCTCAGAACTTAAAACCTTAAATCAACCACCACTACTTAGCCCACAGCACTGAGCGTCAGCTGGGCGGCTCTTTTGGGTTTGGCCTGCACAGCTGATCCCTGCAGGACTCTGGTGGGTCTCAGGGCACTTTACCCATTTCCTGCCCGTTTCCCACCCTGGTCCAATCCTGTGCTTTGTGGTTTCAATACTGCATATTCTTTAATCCCATACGAAGTTATCATTGGTGCTTTACGCATCCAGGTCACTGGATTTACCCATATCTTTCCCCTTCATCATCTTCAGCCTCCTTTATCCTCCAGTACCCACCCAGGATCACAGTGCTTCTGTGTGCAAAGTACAAGGGGTGAATTTTATCAGTTATCTGGGTGGTTATGAAAATCCTTCCTTTTACTTTCTTTTTTTCTCTTTGTCCTTGGTTTTCACTTCTTTATTGATGTTCTTAGGTGAGATTTCCTTTCAGTTTTCCTGCTTGGTGATTTTGGTGCTTCTTGAATCTGGAGTTTGATATCTTTCATCAGTTTTAGGAAATTATCAGCCATTATCCCTTTAAATATTTCTTCGGCTTTTACGCTAAGACTCAAATTACACACTTGTGGAGCCCCTACTGTATCACCTACGCCTTTCCCTCTATTGCAGCTTCCAGTTTTTGTCTTTCCGTGCATCAGCCAGCTGCCCTCCAAAGCAGTCGTCCACGATGGGAATGAAATTTATGAAGAGCTATACTGTATGATCCATGAATCCACTGACCAGAGCCCAGGTGGACGGCAGAGAAGGTCCAGGCAGGGGATGCCCGACGATCTCTGCCGCGTGACCCCCACTCATCTCTGGGGTGTGGCGAGTGCCATGTGGGGCCTCTGAGAGTGGCCTGCCTTCTGTGCTCACATGTCAGGAAAGGCTAGCTTCTGCCTCATGGCTGAAGATTAACTATGCAAATACAGAGAGGAAGCTCCCCTATCTGCACTCTGCAGACCCCTGGGAGGCAGGCCCCAATCCTCGAGGGCCTGGCCCTCTACCCCCACAGCCCACAGGGGACAGTCCTGGGCCGGCACTGGGAGTCCATCCGGTGAAAGAGGAACAAAGTGTGCCTCCTGAGAGCAGGCGAGACAGGCACGGGCCGTGGCCAGAGCTGCGACTCCACTCCCTGGAAAACCACATGGTGCTCCCAACCCCAGAGCTTTCGTGCTGTTTTGAAAGCTCTGACTTACATCTTATCTTTGCCCTTGCAGGCTTTAGGAGACAGCCCCTGTCAGACGGCATTTGAGTCACTTCTGAGCTTATTGAAAAGTTGATGCTCTTGGTGTGACGTGTTCTCAGCTAATAGCTGCCTGAGAAGAGCTGAAATGTCTTCCTTGTCTAAATAAGCTTCAGATTTGCTCCCTAGCCACCCGAGCTGGCGGCCTCAGTCACCCCACCTTCGTACACAGAGCCGCGCCACCCATCTCTGAGGGTGCCCCTCGCCCTCCCCCCACCCTGACCTGGGCTCGCGGCCAGGGCGCTGTCACCTCCCTGATGCCATGCAGCGAGGCCCTTGCTGTGCCAGCCGAGGCTTCAGCCACAGCTTCTGCTGCTCGCCAGGATCTAGGCAAGAGCCCCCGACCCCCAAGGAACGGCTGCCCCTCACATCCCTTTGGAGTGAAGAGGCCTTGAGGCCACCAGATGGGCAGGCGGGGTGGGGAGGGGAGAAGCAGTGTGACGGTCTCCAGGAGCTTGAAAAGGAAGAGGAGGTCACACCGGAGGAGGGAGAGGGAGGGGACAGGGCAGGACCACCTGCAATAACGAAACAGCAGCGCAGCTTGGTTCTTTTCCATGATTAATACAATTGACAAGGAAATAAGAAAAAAGTCACAAATTCCTGCTGCTCTCAGGAGCGAAAAGGTGGTCATCGCTGCACGGCCTACGGGCGTTAGAAGGTTAAGACAAGGATCTTCACACCAGAAGAAATGGATGGATTCCTTGAAAAAACACGACCTACAGAAACTGTCACAAGCAGATATAAAAACCCCGAAAGGTCCTGTAACTATTATAGAAACTGAACCTGTAATTAAACACCTTCCTGCAAAGGAAACTCCAGGCCCTGGGGGTGTCGCTGGTGAGCTTTCCTTTAAGGAAGGACTTGCTGCCGCAGGAAACAAACAAGGAAACACACCCAACCCACCTACGAGGCCAGCACAGCCCTGGCACCAAAACCCACAGGCCAGCGCTCCCCACCAACATCACACGATATCCTAAACTCAGTTCTAGCAAGTCGAATTCAGTGACTAAGAGAGGTTGCACCAGAAATGCATTTTCATACATTCAAAATCAACCGATGTTATGGACAGACTAAAGGAGAAAAGCCCTGTTATCAGTGAAATAGGCGCAGAAAAAAAAAATGGATAAAATTCAACCAGTTCGTGATTAAAAAAAAAAAAAAATCGTCAGAAAACTGGAAACAGAAGTTTCCCTCCATCTGTTAAACAGCATCTGCAGAAACTCTACAAATAACACACTTGATGGTGGAAGAGCCCCAGACACAGTCACTTGGATGGGGACATAAAGCTACTGTCAGTTGGCGGTCCTGCCATAACTGGACTCAGTATGGAACATAGGGGCCATGGCCCTTGTTTTACAGCAAATGCGCAAAATAACCTGAGATGGTCCAAGACCAGAAGGACGGGGAGGAGGGGCACAGACGCTAGGAAGCTTCAGGGGGACACGGAGGAGAACATCTTCTGACCGCGGCACTGCTGAGGATTTCTTGGGCAGGATAAAAGCACAACCATAACATTAAAAAATGATAAATCGGACTTCATCAAAATTAAAAGCTTCTGCTCATCAAAAGGTACCATTAAGAATATGAAATTAGTGGGGTGAAAATATTTGCAACACAAAGATAAGACGAAGGATGTCTATCTGGGATATATAAAGAACTACTAGTAATAAGAAAAAGACAAACAACCCAACAAAAAATTGGCAAAGACTTGAGCAGACAGTGCGCAAAAGAGGATATCCAAAAGGCCAATAAGCATATAAAAAAAGAACCCAATGTCATTATTCAGCAGAGGGATGAAAATGAAAGCCGCGGTGAGACGCCGCTGCACACCCACCAGGATGACTGAAGTGAAGAAGTCGGACAACACCAAGTGCCGCAGGAATGCTCACCCATCGCTGGGTGGGGGCAAACGGCACGGCCACGCTTGACGCACTGACAGTTTCTAGTGACGTCAAATCCGCCCTATGGCCCGGCAGTTCTCCTTCTGGGCTTTACCCTGAAGAGACAGGTGCCTGTGTCCACAAAAAGCCTCGACAGGAACGTGCAGAGCAGCCGGTTCACTACACCCCCAAACCAGGAACGAGGCCAACATTCAGCAAGAGGAACACGGACGCAGCTCGTGGCTCGTCCCAGGGCGGGATGGATGGACGCAGCTTCGTGGGGGTTCTCCAAGATTAGGCTGAAAGAAGTCAGGCCCAACAGGGAGCAGGCTGTGCGATTCCATTCACCTCAAGTTCAAGGAAGACAGCGCCATCCGTGGTGCAGTGCCGGGCCCACGGGAAACCACGAGTCGGTGTGGGGAGGAACCCCTCCCACCCCTCGGGGGTGCGCTGGGGGTCACACCCCCCGTGATGGATCCTAACCACAGAGGCGCTGGGGAGGGGGGGGACCAGCCACGCCCTCAGGATGGGCCACAGACACAGGACAGAGCTCTTCCCGGGACCCTTCCCTGCCGCGTCCCTGTGCCACATCCGTGTGCCACGCTCGTGTGCCGTGTCCGTGTGCCCCCACACAGTCACCTGAAGCCCCTCCTCCTTTCTCCCTGTGCTCCCACTGCTGCATTTAGGGACGTCATGAGGGAGAGCTTTAGGGTGCATCCCAGGACACAGATGATGGGAAGGGGTCTCAATGGAGCCAGCAGGGATGCACACCACCTAGAGCCCCCGACTGAAAGTCAGTGAGGCCTGGGTGGCCCCTCGCTGGGGAGGGGGCTCTGGGCTTTTCAGTTACAAGAGGATGGCTGCTTTGGGTCAGGCGGGAGGCCCATGAGAGCTCGAGCCTGGGAAGGAGCATGGGTGCCGGGCGGTCACGGGTGGGTGCCCTGGCTTTGGCAGTCTGGACCCCTTCCTGCCTTAGGGGGTCCCGTGTTTTGGAGGCTGGAGCCAAAGCCAGCCTGGTGGGAGCAGCGCTGTGTCCCCAGGTCCCCTGAGCTCTTCCTATGCCACACAGGCCTCCCTGAAGTGTCCTCTGGGTGGCGCTGTCCACCAGGGGCCGGGGTCTTTGGACGCACTTGTAGTGCCCTAGAGCTGTGCAGTGACACGGCGTGTGCACACGTGTCTGTATCAAGACACTGCTTATGACTGCATGTCCACGAGCAACACGGACACTCACGCCTGTCCTGCAGTCTGTGCACTCCTGGCACGTTGCCAGTTTGAGACACAAAATACCACACCATTTTGTCTCCCAAACTTTGCTCATTTCCCCCTAATTGGGGTGTCTCTCTTTATATAAAACCACAAGCTGTGGCCTAGATTGGCGGTCAAGCCAGCAGTGACATCTGCTTGGAAGACAGAAGAGGACGTGAGCGCTTCTCCTGGATCCTGAGACTCGTGTTTCTCACACTTTGGCCTGTGAGATCTGGATGCACTTCACACGTGCTGACAGCAGGTGGCGGCCTGGGGCGGCGGTGAGGACCTGGGGACTGGGGAGGTGGGGCAGGGTGGGTGAGCGCGTCCCCCGAGTGGACATCGCCACCAGGCGCGGCCAACACAATCCCGTCAGGGGGGATCATTGCCAGACTCTCAACAGTTTTCCAGGAGCAGACAAGGTAGCAGCGTATCTTCCGAAGACTCGCACAGGCTCTAGGGGAGCAAGGGCGCTTCCCCAGCCCAAGTCTCCAGCTGGGTGTTTTTTTACACTTTTGCTTTAAATATTTCATGGGCCCCTTCGCTCCAGAGGCTTCAGAGGAAACGCACGCTGTGTCCTTGTCGGCAGCCCGGACCTCCTTCCAGAGCAGGACATGGCTGCTTCCACTCAAATCAGAATGATCTGTCCTGTCAAGCAGAAGCTGGTTGTCAGGATTTTGTGTTCTTAAAGTATTGCCTGAACATGAAATTAACTGAGCACTCTCGCAGTGCAGGAGGGGGCGCAGGGGGACGGGCCATCCGAGGGCACCGCCAGAGTGCCGGCCCCTCCCCTCCCCGTGCGGGACCCCAAGAGTCTGCGGTGGGCAGGGCACGCTCCTCTGGGTCTGCAGCGCAGGCCCCAGCCAGTGCCTGCTTGGCCAAGCCAGCTACAGGCGGCACTCCCCAGACTGGGGCTCGCTGGCCCACAGCTACACGTCTGGTCCAAGAGTGCCGGCCGGGGCCTCTGGTCCCTGGGGACGTGGGGGGCGTCTGCCCAGGTGGGCTGAAGTGCCCAAGCCCTGAGCTAAAGGGGAGAGCTGTGGACCCCTCCTTGTGCCTCAGGAGGGGACAGCTGGACGTGCGGCCGCCATGCCCACCCTGCACCGTCCTCCTCTGCCCAGAAGTCCCTGCAGCTGGATCTCCAGGAGCTGATCAGACCCGCTGGTGCCACTCCCATGGCTCCGCCAGAAGGGCCCGGGGCAGAAAGACAGGTCAGCTCACATGCTGGGGCACACAGACACACATGCACGCACACACACGCACACATGCACACAGGCTCGCGTGCAAACACAGACACGCGGATGAAAGGGAGTGCCTCGGGCAGAAGGAAGAGGACCCCAGAGGGAAGCCTGGGGATTGAGGAACGAATGAAGAGGGAGAGAAAGGGTAAACAAATAAATAGAAGCAAATGTTGTAAACAGTAACAATAAGTCACAGTGTGTAAAATGTAAGTAGATTTAAAACACAGAAGAACAAGGACTTCCCTGGAGGTCCAGTGGTTAAGACTCCACGCTTCCAATGCAGGGCACGAGTTCGATCCCTGGTCGGGGAACTAAGGTCCCACATGCCGTGTGGTGCGGCCAAAACAAAACAAAACAAAACATAAAAGAACAATACGTGGAAGGCAGGGGTGAGAGCCGGGTCCTGGCGTGGTCGGCCAGGAGGTGACAGGACAACAAACGCTAGACTTTAACGAGTCAGAGACACACATAATCCCAAGGTGACTCCTGAAAGAATGGTAAGTTATAACTGGCCAGCTAATAGAGGATAAGCCTGGAATAAAAAAGAACCAATGAAGAAATGGGGAACAGGTGGGAAAAACCAAGACAAACATAACGTGGTGGATCTGAACCCAAATAATTAAGCTAAGTGTGAAAGAGCCGAATATTTCAGTGACAAGAGAAGGCTTGTCAGACTGGGTTCGGTGGGAGACACACCCTAAATATAAGAGTGGGAGAACCGAGATGTGGAAGGAGAGACCAGGCATGCGTGACCCCAGAGAAAGCTGGCAGGGGCGTGTCACAGCTCTAGCGCATGTGTGCGGGGACACGGAGGCCTGGGGCCTGCTGGAGACTCAAGGGTCCCTGCACAGAAGATGGGCACCCACCGCAAGAGTAGCTCCCAGCCCAGCTGGGAACCTCAGCTCCCAGTCTCAACACGAAGGAAGAAAAGCCGCAGTGCCGAAGGCAGTAATGACCCAGCGGGGCAGAACGTTCAAAACGTCTCCCTTCATAGCTGACAGACAGACGTGCAGAAACACGAGCACGGCTTGAACGGACAGCGGCCTCGTCGGCGCAAAAACAGCCGCCCCCGAGGCCTGGCAGCAGCCAGGCCTGCAAACCGGCGGCCACGCAGGCAGGTTTTCCTGCCGTGAAGTCATCCCACCGTCTTGGGACCACTACATCTGATGGCAGGTGTTAGTTTTTAATTCGTTGTCAGGTTTATGTAGGTACTTTTTAAATTTTAGGCTTTTGCACCTTTTTTCACGCGTAAAATCGCTAACGGTTTTCTTTTGCTATTGAACGTGTCCCACATATGATAGCCGCCTCCTCCAGCCCTCACCTGGGCTTCACCTGGGCTTTGTTTATGGCCACAAGTGTGCCAACAAAAGTGTGACCGCAGAAGGCCAGGGACATGGTTTCCCTTTTCTTACTATTTCAAGCACTATGGTAACGCGCATCCTCGTGCGTCCATATGTGTGTGCACGTGCACGTGTGCAAGTATTTCTCTGGAACAAATACTGGAAACAGCAAGCACCGCTGCGTGGAGAATGGGCGTGTCTGTGGGTTCCCGCCCAGACACCTGGAGGTCAGGGGAGGAGAGGAGGGCCTGGGCTTCCCAAAGCAGAGCGGTGAGTGAGGACGGGCCCAGAAGAAAGGCCGGCCGGGGGAAGCAGAGCCAGAAGTATGGGGGCAGGGAGACGGGTGTGGGGAGGTCGGGGTCTCCCCGCCGGGAAACTGAGGTGTGCGGGACGACCCGCCGGCTGGTGGGGGCTGACCCCAGGGGAGGACACAGTCTCCTGCCCGCCACTCGGTAGCCAACCACACCGGACCAGAGACCTGAACACGGAAGCTGCCCACGGGGTCCCCGGGTCACTGTGAGACACCAAGGAGAGGGACAGGCAGCAGGACACCGAGGCAGGCTGAGTCTAAGTGGGTCACGTGGTCATCTGTGCAAATACGGCCGGCCTGGGCCTCCCTCCCAGCAGAGCAGCTGACCCTCCCCTCTCCCGGACACGCTCCCCTCTCCCGGATGCATTCTCGTCTGAGGACCCCTGCTTCCCGCCCTGCACGTGAGCCCGGGGCTCAGCCTCCGGCCCCTCCTCACCTCTCCACCTGGGGCCGTCAGCCCCTCGGCCTGAATCATGCTGCAGCCCCGCCCGGCGGACCCTTCGGCTCCACGCGCCCAGCCCTCGCCCCGCAGTAAGCGCAGACCCGTGCTCCCAGCAGAGCCTTTTCTCCCACGCCTGGAGCCTAATCCGCCAACCCGCCCAGTTGCCCGTCTCCCAAGCTTTCCCACACCCCACCCTGCCCAACGTCTTCCCTGCACCCCTGGGCCAAGCCCCCATCAGGGCTTCTGGATTATTCCCAGAGCCTCCCTGGCCCCCACCCTCCCCCTACAGTCTGCCCTTAATGCAGTGACCAGAAAGACCCTCCTAGAACTTAATTCAGATGATACCCCTCTGTCCCAGTCCCCTACGTTTTCCCAATTCTCAGAGTCAGCACCTGCGTCCTCCCTGCGGCCACGGGCCCCACGTGAGGCCCAGGCGCCCACTCCAGCCACACTGGCCCCGCTGTGCCCGCGGCCATCACTCACACCTCGTCCTGCCCAGCAAGACCTTTCCCAGCCCCAGCCTGGCCGTCCTGCTGACCCCCCGCCCCACAGAGCCCCCAGCAAGCCCTCAGTCTTCTCCAGCTGGGACACAGCCTCCCTGCGCAGAGCCTGGTGGCGCCTTCACCTTTGCCCCAGCACGTGGAGCCCCCCACCCCGGAGAGCAGGTGCTCGGGCAGGTTGTGGGGAAGGACCGGACCCAGCCCCCCTGCTGGAGACCCCCCTGACCTGCCCCGCCCTTCACTGCCCCTGCCTCACCCTGCCCCTCACTCCGCCCTCACCATGACCTTGCCTCTGCCCGTGCAGCAGTGCAGGGGGCAGCTTCCCACCCCCACCTGTCCTCAGTTGCCAGGTGGGAGAAGATGCACTCACCCTTCTGGTGGCCTCTGCGGGCAGCGTGGTCCCAACGCAGTGGGGTGGGGTCCGCGGCCAGGGCAGCAGAGAGGGACGGACAGCGTCAGCGAGACGGGCCTGTACCAGGGATGACCTCCCCGGTCTCCCAACAGAGCCCTCAGTGAAGAGCCCCGGGCTTCAAACTATGGGACGAGCCAGGACCTGGGGCCGGAGGGGTTGGCTGTCCAACCCCAGCAGGTGGTCCAGCGGTGCGGGGGTGAGAGACCCCAGCTGTGGGCAGGGCAGCTCCACTCTACCCCTTATACCTGGATCCCCGTCATGGGTCCTCTTCTGCCTGAGGCTCCCTGGGGCTGCCTCTACTGCCCCAATGGGAGCCTTCCTCTCAGAGGCCCTGGCGCGTCTGCCCGGCCTCCCCACATGCCAGCGTGGGTTCCACAGTCTGACGGAGCAGAGAACTTTCTGTGGCCCCGTCAGACCATCCAGGTAGTGCTGGGGTATGAATATTTTATCGGGCCGTGCAGACGTGCCAGGCTGCATTTGCAGCTGGGGGATGATGGGCAGAAAGAGGGAGCTAATGCCTCGTCTCTGCATAAATCACTGCCGGTTCCGCTGCAAGGGCAGGTGGGGGCACCTGGGGGCTCCAGTGGGAGCAGGACCCCAGCATGTGACATACCCCAAGGGGCTGCAGCCTTTGAGGTCAGGGAGGGCTGCACGAGAATGGGGCAGGCAGCTAGGAGGCCGGGGTCCTCACCCCAGTCCGGGTGCTCTGCACAGCCCATCCTTCCCAGGTGGCTATGGTCACTGCTGTGCAGGAGGTGTCGACAGTGTGGCCGGACTCTGCCAGCTCTGAAACACTGTGCACAGAGTCCTGAGGCCCTGAAGCAGGTGTAGCTGGGTTCCCTGCTCCCCAGTGGCCTGCCGGGCCTGCCCCTCAGAGCAGGGCTGCGAAGGCATGACCTTCAGGAAGGCCTGGTTCAGTCCTGCTCTTGGCCGGGTGACCAGGGCCGGCTGTCCAGCCTCGTGAGCCCCGCTGTCCCCACGCATAAAATGGGCGGAGGGCCCCCGAGGATGGTCCACGCAGACTCCCCAGCAGCTGCTCCTTCTCTGGGGCAGTGAACGCCCTTCTCTCTCCATCTCCACTGGAAGAAAGTGGGAAGGGAGCAAGGACGTTTCCCATGAAACAAGTGTCTGCTCTTCCCACTGAAGACACCCTTCCCGTACCGAGCACCCAAACATATTGGAAATGTACTTCACGATATTTTTAAAGCACGGCCAAGCTGGTCATGCACAAGGGAAGCAGTGGGAACCCAGAAGCAACTCGGTGAGCATGCACTGGGGTCAGAGGGCCCTTGTGACCTGAAGCCCAGATTGCAAAAGGCCCTAGTGAGGGAAGGGGAGGCCTGGAGCCCGGGCAAGGATTGGGGTCCAGACAGAGACCCCCACACAATACCAGGTGTCCCAAAGGACCGCACACTCAAAGGAAAACCCTACCCCCAGAAGGATCTGGGTGAAGCAGGAAAAGAAAACAGAAGAAGGAAAGGAAAGACAGAGGTCTGCTCTGAGAACTCTCACAAGAATCCCAACTCACACAGCTGCAGGGCCAGCAATCACGCCACCTCGAGGCAAACCAAGAAAGCCCAGACAAAGGTTTAGCTCAATGTGGTCCCAAGTTGGGGGTCACTTGCTTAAAGAAATGAAAGAAGGCATTGGAAACAGGTGGACAAGAGATATCAACATTGAGGAAGCAGATATGGAAAAAGTTATAGAAATAGAAAAGGATGAATGAAATAGAAAACACAGTGAACAGATTAAGCAGCAAATTAGATGCAGACGTGTGTAAAATTAGTGAACTGCAGGCTGTATTCGGAGAATCACCCAGAATGCAGCACAGAGAAAGAAAAGAGAGGAAACAGTCCCTCGTTAGTGGTTAGCATTTCATGTGGAGTAAAAGGCTGCACGTGGCCTATCCGGGCTCCAGAATAAGGAAGCAGGTAAAACGGGGCTAAGGAATGTTATGAGATTGTGAGCAAAAAAAGATGTCATTCGTCAGACTCCAACACTTTAATGGATGTAAGCAGGGTAAACATGGAGAAAGGGATGCCTAGATACACCATGCTGAAACTGGAAACTTTCAAAGACAGAAGGAAGATTATAAAAGCAGCAGAGAGAAAAGAAAGAGAAACACAATTAAATAAAAATGAGACTAATGTCTCAACAGCATCAGTGGAACCATAAGACAGTGATTTTTTCAAAGGCGGGGGAGAAAATAACTTTAAACCAAGAATTTTTCCTCCCATAAAACTGTCTTTCAAGAATGAGGGCAAAACAAAAACACTTGTAGTTAAACAAAAACTAACCACGATGAGACACCTGGGTCCAGGTTTACTCTCCCACCTAAAATAACTATAAAACCAGACAAAATAGGAAAAAAATCTTTTTTAGACATTGGACACCAGGAAGAATTGGATAGTGATCTCCAGGATCTCAGGAACAAGTGAGGTGAGCCCTGTAAGTCCCCCTGGCTTACTGTCCTGCCAAGTTGGAGACTGAGTTAGGAGTTGGGAGGCCAAGGCAACTAGAATATGCAGGGCTGAGTACAAGAGAAGAGGGGGGGCTACAGAGAGGGGGAAGGGGAGGTAACTGCAGGGAGTCCCCCCACGTCTAGGGCTAAGGTGATCTGTGCACGCATGTGGAGAAACTGTCTGTACCCAGGAAAGGGCCACTGCAAGGAGTAGGCAGAACAAACCCAGGAGTTCACACAGGGCCAGGGTAGTTCCTGTTTCCTCTAGCCAGACAGCAAAGACCTCCTAACCCACGGTGGGGGCTGGTCATAGGGGCCTTCACAAGGGTATCCCCTCAGCAACAGGGCTAAATTAGCCCCAGAAGAAAGGACCCACATTAATGAAGCTTCAAAGCAAGCCTCAAAATGACCCCAACAAAACCCCCAAATAGTTAAAGTAATATCAAAAGTTCAGGGCTTCCCTGGTGGCGCAGTGGTTAAGAATCTGCCTGCCAATGCAGGGGACATGGGTTCGAGCCCTGGTCTGGGAAGATCCCACATGCCGCGGAGCAACTAAGCCCGTGAGCCACAACTACTGAGCCTGCGCGTCTGGAGCCTGTGCTCCGCAACGGGAGAGGCCGTGACAGTGAGAGGCCCGCGCACCGCGATGAAGAGTGGCCCCTACTCTCCGCAACTGGAGAAAGCTCTCGCACAGAAACGAAGACCCAACACAGCCAAAAATAAATAAATAAATAAATTTATTTAAAAAAAAAAAAAAAAAAAGTTCAGCACCCAACAGTATAAACCCTACAATGTCTGGGGTTCAGTTTAAGATTACTACCCATGGAAGAAGCAGGAACATGCGATCCATAACCAGGATCAAAGTCTGCTGATAGAGACAGACCCAGAAGAGACACAGATGATAGAATTAGTACTTAAGAACATTAAAACGGGGCTTCCCTGGTGGCGCAGTGGTTGAGGGTCTGCCTGTCAATGAAGGGGACACGGGTTCGAGCCCTGGTCTGGGAGGATCCCACATGCCGCGGAGCAACTAGGCCCATGAGCCACAACTACTGAGCCTGCGCGTCTGGAGCCTGTGCTCCGCAACAAGAGAGGCCGCGATGGTGAGAGGCCCATGCACTGCGATGAAGAGTGGCCTCCGCTCGCCGCAACTAGAGAAAGCCCTCGCACAGAAACGAAGACCCAACACAGCCAAAAATAAGTAAATAAATAAATAATAAAAATAAAGGAATTCCTTAAAAAAAAAAAAAGAACATTTAAACGGGTTTGATGACTAGATCCTGTATGTTCAAGAAGGTAGAGGGAAGCATGAACATGAAGGGGAGATTTAAAAAAAGACCAAATCAAAGTTCTAAAAATGAAGAATACATGACATCATAGAGATACGATAAAAATCCATCTGACAATTCTGAGTCCTTTAATGAATGTGAAATAATTGGCAGCATCCCTTTCTTTATTAATGGCACATGAAAGAGCGGTGCTGTCCTAAATTGAGTGAAATATGGTCATAGTCTATCACAACCTACGTGGCATTTACTTATCCCCTTTAAGATGTAACCGGCACTTTGCTTGTTTGTTTATTTATTTTTCATTTTAGGGTCAGGTTGGGAGCAAGAAGGAAAGTAACCTCCCTCATTGACACACTTATTCACTCCAGTGGGTGTCACGGAGTCTGAGTAAACCCCAGGCTATGTAAACCGGGGACTCTACACAAGGTTCTGCAGGAGAAGGAGAAGGTGGAGTGAGACAGGAGTTTCAAGGCAAGAAGTCAAGTTTGGCTGAGGAGGAGGGAGAGCTTGGGCTGGGCTTGGATGAGGACCATTTGACGGGTGAAA
This sequence comes from Balaenoptera musculus, assembly GCF_009873245.2. NCBI lineage: Eukaryota > Metazoa > Chordata > Mammalia > Artiodactyla > Balaenopteridae > Balaenoptera > Balaenoptera musculus. The sequence continues at coordinate 144,044,251 of NC_045788.1, read as the reverse complement.
GGTGGGGCTTTCAGGTGAGAGACCTGGCCTCCACCAGCCCTAGTGTGAATGAGGAAGGGCACCCCCTGTGTGGCCCAGTCCCGCAGGTACACAAGTTGGCAAGTGGGCAACAGCTTTGAAGTGAGGAGCTACCAACCCCCTGGCCTGTGAAGGAGCTGCCGACAAAGGTGAAGTCAGCGGGGCACATGGGAGGGTGAGGAGAGTGGCCGCTATTCCAGAGCAGCAGAGGGAAACCACTCCCAGGGGAGATACACTACGTGAGCTCGTGGATCTGAGGAGAGAGATTTCCAGGCAGAGTGTCAGGAGGGCTAACTGGTTTCTCCTAGCTTCGTAAAATAAAGTATGGATGAAATAATGAAGGAACTTTCTGGTTTTGAGCAAAATTTAGAGGAAACATAAAGGAGTCAGGATTTGGCTAGGTTCAGTGTTATTTCTTACATGAGTCTTTAAACCAGCAAAATGTGCTCAAAGCAAGAAAATACCCTGTTACGGACTGAATGTGTCCCCCGCAAGTTCATATGTTGGACTCCTAATCCCCAGTGTGATGGTAGAAGATGGTGGAGACCTTGGGAAGTGATTAGGTCATGAAGGTGGAGCCCTCACATGAATGGGATTTGTGCCCTTCTAAGGGGCTGAAGAGACTGGAGCTCTCCCCTTCCACCAAGCGAGGACACAGCGAGAAGACTGCCGTCTACGATCCAGGAAGCAGGTTCTCACCAGACACTGAATCTGCCTTGACCTTGGACTTCCCAACCACCAAAACTGTGAGAGATAAATTTCTGTTTTTTATAAACCACCTAATCTATGGTGTTCTGTTACAGCTGCCTAAACTGATTGAGGCATGACCCACGGCAAAGATCAAATTCAGAGGCTAGCCAGTGAAACAAGGCCCCGGGCAACAATCAGATTGAGTGTGGCTTTCATACCATTTACTGAGCCTGCAGAAGGATTGATGGCTGAGAGGAGTGTCAGGACATCTTTTGTCTAATGGAGCAAGCTCCCCCACCATGAGATTCATAGGTAATCCACAAAGTTTTTAAGAGAATTGTAGTGCCAGAAGCACTGTCACTTGCAATAAAAGAGACAGTTTAAAATGAAAAGAGGTCTCTGGGACATCAACCACCTATGCTCAGGAAGTAGATTAAGAAAGGTGCTCAGGGGCAAATATGGGCCATTTCTCCTGGAAAAGGGAGAATGACTTTGGGAGTCAAGAACACAGAGGCAGAGGCAAGGACAGAGGAAAGCCCTTCTAAGGAGAGCACTCAGCCCTAATCAAGGTGCATCTCCTGCGTCTTGAGCGGGGGGGACTGGTGCCCTGGCAGCTGGATTTCAGCGGTGTGGATCATGGCTGCTCTGGGCCCCTCACTTCCCCTCGTTTTGATTAGGAGTGTCTATCCTGATCATCCTTCCTCCCCAGTAAGTTGGGAGTGGAACAGAGAATTTGACCCTTTTAGTTCATAGATCTCCAGATCAAGATCAAGGGAAATTGCACCTGAGGAAATATCTCAGAAATAAACTGGAAGCTGTCGACTGCAAAAAAAAAACAACAAAAAACCACAGCCTAAAAGTTGAGAATTATGTTTTATTTGGTGGCATACTGAGGACTTAAGCCCAGGAGCCAGCCTTTCAGACAGCCCTGAGGGACTCCTCCCAAGAGGTAAGGGAGGAGCCTGGATGTATAGGATTTTTTGTCAAAAACAAACAAACAAACAGGTAGTCAGAACTTCAAAAGATTACTACTAAAGAAAAACAGACATCTCAAGTTAACGAATTTAGTGCTTTACTATGTATGGCAAGATGCAAGAGTCTGGGCTCATTGAAATCATTCCTTTGATATGCACTTTAGCTATCTGGGGCCAGTATCCTGTTTTTTTCCATCCCAAGTCCCCTCAGGGTGCGCAGTGCTGCAGTGGCTTGATGACCGCAACATTCTTTGTTTACTGGTATGGCAGGGGACATTCTTTGTCCACAAGGCACTTCGTGGACCTGCACTTGTTTTATATGATGAGACTCTGGACTTAAGCTGATGCCATAATGGGATGAGACTAGAGGGGGGTTCGACTGGGGGGAAGCATATATACTACACATGGAATGGACCTGAATACTGTACTCCGAGTGTGGATGTGACATATTCTATTTTTCAAAAGTGGCCACAGGAGCGTCCAAAGCCACATGAAGAAACTTGTCACACCCTTGTCCAGAGGTGGGGCTACTACTCCACCTTATAAACAGTCCAATGAGGCAATAGAACAGGTGTTCATGGTTTGCCTGAGACGGACGTACAGGAGGAGACACGTGAGTGAACTCAGGGAGCGTGAAATTGACCCGGTGGAGGAAAGGATGCTTTACTAGAACAAACAGAATTGGAAAATGACATAAGGGGCTATATTTTCTAGGAGACTTCTCAATAAAGTCAAGCTTTTCAGATTTATGGTATTTTAACTATATTCTATTTTTCTGCCATTTACAAAGCCTTCAAAAATGACATTGCATGCTCTGAAGTATTTCCTTAAAAGATCCGTGTGCCCTCAGGCTGGGTCGCAGGCTTCCTTTACTCCATTCCAGTGACAGTGTGCTGTGGTCATCACTGGCCCATCATCGACAGTCTTGACTACCCAGAGGGACGAGAGGGTCAGCGGCCCATCGCCAACCAGGAGCTTGGGTTTTTAAAGTTCACCTTCTGTATAAATACTCTCTGCTTGTTTGCACAAATGCTTTGTTTCAGGTAAAACCCTCCATAGGAAGAGAAGGTCTCCAGCCCAGTCAGAGGTCAGAGGGTTACAGCAGGCCCCTGAGTGTCCCAACTCCTGGCCCGAGGCCTCCCAGGGAATGTCAGAAGGAGCCCCTAAAGGGAACCAGGACCTGGGACCACAGATGAAAACTCCCGGAAAAGGCAGCCGGGGAGGGGAAGGCCCAGCACGGTCAGGGGCCCTGTGAAGGGGAAGGACCCTCGGCTGCCGGGTGGCCTCTCTGCAAGGCCAGCAGGGTCCAGCCATCGCAAGCTGTGTGAACCACTCCTGAGCCTGGGCTTAGCCCCACAGCCAGGTCAAGGGCCCCACAACTGCTCAGCTCCAGTTTCAGGACGGGGAGGCCATGAAGTAGTACCTGGGGGGTGCAGTGGGTGCTGCATGGGTAGAGGAGGGGCAGAGATGGAGCAGGTGAGGGGCACATGGAGGGGGGTGTGCCTGTGTGTGTGGGAATGCATGGTGAATGTGTGCAGAGGTGTTAATCCGTGTGTGGGGGTGTGTGGTTAACAGGTTGAATAGTGGCCCCCAAAGTTCATGCCCACCCGGAACCTGTGAATGTGACCTTATCTGGAAACAGGGTCTTTGCAGATGTAATCAAGCTATGATGAAGTCATACTGGAGTTGAGTGTCCTGATAAGAAGAGGGACATTCGGACAGAGAGACACAGACGCAGGGAGAAGGTCATGAGAAGATGGAGACAGAAACTGGCGTGATGCTGCTACAAGCCCAGGAGCAGAAAGGGACGCCTGGAGCCACCAGGAGCTGGAAGAGGCAGGAAGGATCCTCCCAGAGCCTCCAGAGGGAGTGTGGCCCTGCGGCTCCTGGATTTGGGGTGTCTGACCCCCATGGGTGGAGGGGCTGGGGGTCCAGGCTGCTTAGGGCTGGGAAGACCCCCCTGGGACAGAGGTGGGCTTGTGGCAGGGGTGGTGGCCTGTGACCGGCTGAGGCAGGTGGCCTGGGACGCCCAGCTCACTCCTTTATTTTGTTGCTGAAACCAAGTCCCTGTGCCAGGCACACAGTGAGGCCAGACAAACCAAAATGTAGGAGTTTGGATCAGAGAAAGGTTAATCACAGGGCTGAGCAAGGAGAATGGGTGGCTCGTGCTTAAAAGACCCGAACACCGATGGCTTTCAGAGAGGGGATTTTACAGGCAACCTTTGGGGTGAGGGCTGCAGGGTGTGTGGCTTTCTTCTGATTGGTTGGTGGTGAGGTCACAGGGTGGTCTCCCAGGAATCTCAGTCATCGCCTTCTGGTTCTGACCAGTCTGGGGGCTGTGTGCTCATGGCCATCATGCAGTTAACTTCTTCCATCTGGTGGGGATTTTAGTATCTGCAAAACTATTCAGGAATGTACGTCAGACACTGTTATCTAGGTACTTCAGAGAAGAACTAAATATTCTGTGACTGCCATATGGCTGATGTATTATTTAAATTGTCACCAGTTCTTCTGACCCAACTGCTATTTTTTGTTACTACATGTTCACATCCGTTCAAGCATTAATTCTTGAGCCAGGATTTTGTGACTCAGGGGAGGCCTGGGAGACTACAGCTTTTCTTTTCAGACAAGAGGCAGGCAGAGGACATGGGGAGTGGGGTCTGTCCCGGGAAGGCCCCAGAGGGTGTTGCTTGGTTACAACGTCACTGTCCCGGAGGAACAGTCTGGGGACCACGAACCCCCGCCCCCCGTCACAGGGCTGCGGCCGGGAGGTTGCTCCACATCGGGAACGAGCAAACCCAGGAGGTGGGGGAGAAGCTGTCCTGCGGTGGGGATGGGACCATCCCGAGGCCCCATCACCCCTGCAGGCAGGGCAGACCCCACCCCAGACGTGCTCGGCTGCAGAAGAGGGAACGTGGGGGAACAGTCAGGCGTCCCCGTCGCAGGGGAGGGGACTGTCCTTCCAGAAAGACAGGCGACGGAGGTAAAGAGGGAGGGGGCATGTGGGCATCCCAGGAAGTTCAAGTGTGAGAGCCTGAGGGGGTGCTCGCAGATGAGACACGGTGGGGGCCAGGTCAGTGAGTTGGGTGCCTCCCACCCCTACCCCCGCCCCCGCCCAGACGCAGAGGAAAGTAAACGCCGTGAAAGTTCTTAGAGACACAATCCCACACGAGTAAGGACTGTAGACACTTGTGAAGAATAAACAGAAACAATGTAGGTGGAAGAGAAAATAAGCAAAGACCTACTGGGAAGATTTTCCCTGGGCTGAGAAAGGCCCTGTTCACGCAGATGGAATGTGAACCGTGTTGCTTTAAAGAATCAAAGCAGAGAAAGACAGACCTGTGCTGGGAACGTGCAGATCACAGGAGCTCCCAAAACCTCCTACACGGGTCCAGTGAAGGAGAACAAGACTGGAGAAGGGAAACAGCTCATTAACAGATGCCGGAGTCCGCCCGGCGGCCCTCCCCCGACGTGTGAGCCATGCAGGGCTTCTGGGGGGGCTGGGTGTGGCCCCAGCTGGGGGCCCAGCAGGCGGCCCAGTATCTCCTCCAGGCCTGTCTCCCCCTCTGCAGGCGAAGGGGGTTACAGCTCCTACTCGTGACGTTGCTGGAGCACGAAGCGAATTCCTCCCCGTGAGGATTTGGCAGGTGCCCATCACACGGTAGATGCTCCCCTGCAGGGCCAGTCCGGGGTTATTGCATTATTGTTCTTTGTATGAATGAACCGGCACAAGGTCAGCTTCAGTGGCCTGAGAGTTCAACCAGCTCTGGTTCTAGAAAACACACTTCCCAGCCGGTGTCAGATGTGACCCTCTAAGTTTCAAGAAACAGGATGCCCGACTCAAACTGGTCTCAACATGAACCTGCTAATAAATCCTGCCTCCTGCGGCAGGACAATCCAGAGTAGATCAGGCTTCAGGTGTGATGTGGTCAGGTCTCCAGACCCATCCCCGCCAACATCTGTTTACGCAGCCCTCCACCTGCCGGTCTTATCCTCCGGGTGGCTGCCCTCATGGTGTCAAAGTAGCTGCTAGTTCCAGTCTTCACACCCACATCCAGGGCCTGAGGGTGGGGTGGGGTCTACCTCTTCCCGCTCTTCATCCTCAGACCCAGGAGACCAGGAGCTGTTCTCAAACTGCATCCCTTACCCCTGAGTCCAGGTTAAAATCTCCTGTCTCTGCTGAAACCAGCCCCTGGTGCTGTTGTGTCCTGGCGTGTTCCCAAAAGCCTGACTTTTGACTTTTGACCCAGCTGCACAGTTCCCACTAGGAGAGATTTTGCTTCTTCTCCCTGGAAGCAAAGCTGCAGGGACCCACCTAAGGCTTTCAAGCTTGCTGGTGTCTTCGCCGACACTTAACTACTTTTACATCATAGGAAACAAATGTCCTTTCTTTTTCTAAACTTTATGAAAGCACCAAATCTGGGTCCAAAGAGCCCTAGAATGTTCGACTGGAGGGGAATCCTCAGTGCAAAGAAGAGAAGGTTGGGCCCAGAGAATAAACTGTGTCCTCAAGTTTCAGGGCGGCAGGAATAGAAGAGGATCTTGCCCCAAACGAGCTCATTCACAGGGACCTGTGGGCACGAGCCATTTCATGAGTCAGAGGCACCTGCACCCTCCCTGCTTCTCACACTGAACGGAGGAAGAAAGCCCGGGCTTTACGGAGGGCACACTGGGGGTGTTGCACGCTCGTCCCTGCAGGAACAAGGCAGGCACCTAGCTCCGGTGAGCACGCCACGGGGACCCCATCCCCCTCAGACTCCCGCGGGTCCAGGTCCTGGTCCTGGACGGGGTGGCGGGGCCACGTGGGTGGAAGAGGGTCTGGTCTGACTCCGAGATCGAAACTCCTCCCTGGCATGCTGGCCAGCTCTTGCCTGGGCAGCTGTGTGAACCTGGCAACCGGAGCGAGAGAGGCCCACTTGACGAACTAAAGACGTGACGAAGGAAAGACATCTCTGGAAATTTCCACCCAGGCGCAGGGGACCAAATCTGGTCAGCCCCATCAGGGCGGCAAGCAGGTGGCCACGTGTTGCCAAGAAGCTCAGCGGGGTGCGTTTCCACTCGGAGAGCTGGGGGAAGCCAGCGCTTAGCAGGCTTATTTTTTAAACACAAGACATGTTCAAAGACAGAACTCAGAAGACATGTTTGTCTTAAAAACTATGACTCACTCTCTCTGAGCTCTTGGCTGTGCAAAGAGGTTGGATGGAATTGAATCAATGGCACAGTTTCCCTCAGTGTGTGCCACGTTAAGTTATTATTTGTGTTTGCAGATTTGGGCATTTTCAAAGTCCATTTATCATTTTAAAGCCCAGAAAGAGATTTGACACACTTTGGGGGTAAAAGCAAGAGGCAGCACTGTGGTCTAAGGCTCCTCCATCCCTGTTCCCATGCCTGTCACACTGACAAGTCACAGATTTTACCAAAAAGCCAAAATTCCAACTTCTTGGATTGCTTGTGCTTCTGCCCGCAGCTTTACCGAGAACACAAATAAGCCGCCCACTTTTAAAGTGTGGGATGTGATATGTCCAGGCTTGTGAGTCACCACTGGAGCCAGGATCATGGACACAGTCACCCCAGAGCGTCTCCCTGCCCCTTGAAGCCTCCCGTCCCCAGGCGACCACCTACCCACTTCCTGTCACCACGGTTACTCTGTATTTCCCAGAATTTCACATAAATGGAGTCATCAGCACGTTCACCTTTGGGTCTGGCGTCGTCACACGACTCAGCACAGGCACTCCAAGGCCCCCGCTGAGGGTCAGCCGTCTCTTCCCTTATGGCGGCTCGGCCTCCCACCCCTACAGCTGCCCCACGTTCAGGGTCACCTAGGGATGGACACCAGGCTGAGGTCGGGTTTGGGGCGATTACAAACAAAGCTGTAAAGAACGCAAGCTTTTGTTTGGACGCCCGGGTCCCACGGAAGGTGTACCTTGAAAGTTAATTTGAAGGAAGAGCCGTGTGCTTCCCAGAACAGCTGGGCCTGCTGTGCTGCCACCTCCCCGCCAGCAGCTGGCGCAGCCGGCTTCTTTGACTTTAGCCTCCTAGTGGGGTGTAGCGTTATCTCACTGAGCTTTTAATTTGCTTTTCCCAAATGAATGACAACACCTTTCCATGCGTTTATTTGCCATAGGTACAATGCTTGTTTTTTCCCCTAGTATACTTTGTTCTTTTTTTAAAAATAGAAATTTTATTTTTGTAACAGTTTAAGATTTATAAACTGTAAAGATAATACAGCGATTTCCCACATACCCCCCGCATTTCCCCCTATTATTGACATCTTACATTAGTATGCTGTGTTTGTTACAATTAATGAACCAATATCAATACAATATTATTGATGAAACTAAGTCGTAGTTTATTCAGACTTGCTCAGTTTTCCTTAGTGTCCTTCCGCTGTCCCAGGACCCCACCCAGGTCCCCACGTGACATGGAGTCATCATGTCCCCTCAGAGCTCCTCTGGGCTGTGACAGTCTCTCAGACCTTCTTGTCTTTAATGACCTTGACGGTTTTGAGGATCAGTCAGGCGTTTTTCAGGACGTCCCTCAATGAAGCCCACAGAGGGGAAGGGCCCTTCTCATCACGTCCCGTCCGGGGTGCGTGCTGTCACGTGACCTACACTGTGGACGCTGACCTTGGTCACCTGACGCAGGTGTGTCTGTCAGGTCTCTCCGCTGTGCAGCTGCTCCCCCCTGCCCCACTGTCCTCTGGAAGGAGGTCGCCGTGCACACCCCGCACCCAAGGAGGGGGGACGCTCCCCTCCCCTCCCCGAGGACGGAGTGTCTGCAGAACAACGTGGATTCTCCCGCAGAGCAGATTCCCTCTTCCCCCGTTTCCTTATCAATCACTTAGTTATGTCCGTTTGGACCCGTGGGTGTTTGCTTTATACTTCGGGCCATGATCCAGTACGACTGTGTTCCGTTGCTGAACCGGCTCCAGCTCTGGCCCTTGGCAGCTCCCTCAGTTGGCTCCGCTGTCCACCCGACAGACACATCCGTGGGGGCTGTAGTGTTTTGTTTCCGAGCACTTTCCTTCCTCTCTGGCACAAGGTGCTCCAGGCTTATCCTGGGCATTTCCTGCTCCTGTCCGAGAGTCGGCATTTCTCCAGGGAGCCCGGGTCCCTTCCGTTGGAAGTGGTGTAGGAAACCAAGATATGGGCGCTGGTGTGCTGACCGCGGCTGGGGTGTGCTTGCTTCTAGGTCCTCTCAGCTGACAAAGAAGGAAGTATATGTGTGTCTATTAACCCATGTGTATACAAGCACACCTCGTTTTATTGTGCTTTGCAGACATTGTGTGTTTTACAAATTGAAAGTTTATGGCAACCCTGTGTCAAGCCATTCTCTTGCCACAATTTTTCCAACATTTGCTCACTTTGTGTTTCTGTGTTACATTTTTCAAAACTTTTCATCATTATTGTATTTGTTATGGTGATCTGTGATCAGTGATCTTTGACATTACTACTACAGCTCTCTGAAGGCTCAGATGATGATTAGCAATTTTTATCAATAAAGCATTTTTAAGTTATGTACATTGGTTTTTATATACATAAAGCTATTGCACACTTAATAGACTACAGTAGAGTGTAAACATAACTTTTATATGCACTGGGAAACCAAAAAATTTGAGTCACTTTATTTCGATGTTCACTTTATTGTGGGTGCCTGGAACCGAACCTGCAGTATTTTCGAGGTGTGCCTGTACACGTACCTAACATTCTTCCATATGTAGCCATCTGCGTCCTCATTAAGCTAAACGTGAGTTCACACTGATGGCTCTAACTCCAATCCACCACCACATGGATCATTTTCGCCTTCTCCCCTTCCTTAGGTGTAACCTCTCCCTCAAACAATGAGACACCTGGCTCCCACCATCTCATCCACTTAATTATTTAATTCCAATATTGAAACCAAGCAGGACCCTGCAGGGCATTCCCAGGAACAGACCCCTGTGTTCCCTGTTTCTTGTTTATAGAAAAGCCTTAGCCACCTAAGCCTCCCCTGACTTCCAAAGAGCAAATTTAATCAGAAAATTGAGAGGGGCTTCACTGGCAGTCCAGTGGTTAAGACTCTGTGTTTCCACTGCAGGGGGCACGGGTTTGATCCCTGGTCAGGGAACTAAGATCCCACATGCTGTGTGGCACGGCCAAAAAAAAAAGAAAGAAAGAAAAGAAAAGTGAGAAAATGCAGAAACAAAGGAAAGCAGTCAAGCAAAACAAAATAATAACACTTTAGCCATAAAACAAAGTCAAGGACACTTCCTCCCTCCTCAAGCGCTGTAGATAATATCCTGATGAATATCCTTGGGCTGTTTTGCAGAAACTAATCCCCACCAGGTGGAGGAGGTTGACTGCAGGCTGACCACCAACATGTAGACTCCAGACATGATGGAGCCAGAAAATCGATAGTTGAGGTTCCTGAAATATCACCCTGTTACCTCACCACCAACCAGTCAGAAGAATGTCCCTGAGCTGACCATGCCCCCTGTGACCCTCACCCCTAATGTTGCCTTTAAAAACCCTTCTCTAAGAGCCATTGGGGAATTCGGGTCTTTTGAGCAAGAGCTGCCTATTCTTGCTTGGTGTCCTGCAAATAAATGCTGTACTTTTCTTCACCACAACCTGGTGTCAGTAGATTGGCTTTGCTGTGCGTCAGGTGAGTGGACCCAAGCTCGATGTGGTAACAGTATACACGGATAGCAGTACCAGAATTATTAACCCATGCCCCCGGGAAACAACTTTATCAACCTATGCATAGTTTCTTTGGCCTTTGGACTTACAGATTCCACTTGTCTACAACATTGGTCATTCCTAAGGAGGTCAGTGCCCCACCCTCCTCAGTGAGGATGCTTTATACATTTGTGATACAGTTAGATTGTTTCATCACATTCTGGATTCCATCCTGAGATCCCCCAACCTCCTAAATGATCTTTTAACTTGCACACAATAAGGTGTAGTCTTTGTGCTGTAAAGTTCTATGGGATTTGACAAATGCATAATGTCGTATATCCACCATTACAGTTTCATACAGAATAATGTAACCATGCTAAAAAAAAATCCCCTTTGCTCCACCTATCCAATCCCTAATCCCTCCTCACAAATTCCTAGCAATCACAGATATTTTTACCATCACAAAAGTTTCACCTTTCCCAGAACGTCATACAATCATAATTATGTAGTGTGTAGCTTTTTCAGACTAACTTCTTTCACTGAGCAATATGCATTTAAGATTCATCTGGAATGCTTCTCTATATCTATTGAGATGACCTTATGGTATTTCTTAATTTCTGTCTGTTATTGTGTTGAATTACATTGATTGATTTTCAAATGTTAAACCAAGCTTGCATTCCTGGGATAAACCTCACTACATCATGATGTATTTTCCTTTTTACATACTGTTGGCCTTGATTTTCTAACATTCAGCTGAGAATTTGTGCATCTACATTCAGCCAAGGAGAGAGTGAAGTGAATATTTAAAGCGTTGAAAGAAAACCTCCACCAACCTAGAATTCTATGTCTGGTGAAATTATCCTTCAAGAGTGAGGGAGAAATAAAGACTTTCTCAGACAAACAAAAACTGAGGGAATTCATTGTCAGCAGACATGCTCTACAAGAAATTTTTTCTTTTTTAAACTTCTTCAGGGAGAAGGGAATGATATAGGTCAGAAACTTGGATCTACATAAAGAAATGAGTGTTTAAGAAGGAATAAAGGTAAATTAAATCCTTTTCACACTTAATCTTAATTGATCTAAAATATAACTGTTTAAAGTAGTAATAATAACAATGTTTTGGGTGACTCAATATATGGATAAGTAAAACAAACGACAGCAGTGGCATAGGGGATGGGAGTGAAATTTGGGAACACTCTGCTATAAGGCACCGCCACTGTACATGAAGCGGTACAGTGTTAACTAGAAGTGGGCTTAGGTTAACCTTAGATAAACCTCACTAGGTCATGTTTTAATGTACACTGCAAACTCTAGGGCTAACACTTAAATTTTTTTTTAAATCAGAAAAATTGATATGCTAGGAGAGGACATAAATGGAATTATGTAAGATGTTCAATTAAAGCAGAAAAAGTAGAAAAAGAAAGCCTCACATTTTGATAAGCTGTGTATTCATCTTCATCCTGGTTAAAATACTCTCTAATTTCCCTATATATTTTTTTCTGACTTGTGGGTCATTTAGATATCTGTTTTTAGTTTCTGGATATTTGGAGATTATCAAGTTTTGTTATTGATTCTTAATTGATTTCCACTGTGGTTGGAGAACATACTTTGAATGACTTGGATCCTTTAAATTTATTGAGAATTGTTTTATGGCCCAGAATATGGTCTATTTTTATAAACTATCTATGTGCGGCAAAAAGATTGTGTATTCTGCTGGTGTTGGGTGACATATCCTATAAATATTAATTTGGTCGATAGTATCATTCAAGTCTTCTATGCATTTATAAGTTATTTGTCCATTTGTTCTTTCAGTTTTTGAGACAGGGTGTTGAAATCTCCAACCATAACGGTTGATTTGTCCACTTTTCCTTCTGGTTCTGTCAGTTCTTTCTTCCTGTGTTTTGACACTTTGTTATTAGGTACATAAATGCTTAGGGTGTTAAGTCTTCTTAATGAATTGATCCTTTTCTTATTACAGAATAACCCTTTTTATTTCTTTCAGTGTTCCTTGCTCTGATATCTACTTTGTCTGATGTTGTGAGTCACTCCAACTATCTTTTAAATAGTATTATCATGGTATGTATTCTTCCATCCTTTTATTTCTAACCTATTTGTATCTTTACATTTAAAGTGTTTTTCCTGTTGTCAGTATATTGTTTGGTCTTGCTTTTTTATCCAGTCTTACAATTTCTGTTCCAATTGGAATGTTTTGGTCATTAGAGCATCAATGTGATTATTAATATGGTTAAGTTTAAATCTATCATCTTACTATTTATCTTACATTTGTCTCATCTGTTATTTTTTGCTTTCTTTGAGATTAATAGAGTTTTAAAATTTCATATATCTTTTATGTTGGCTTATTAGCCATAATTCTTGTTTTTTTTTTCTTTTATCTGTGGCTCTAGGGTTCATAGGACACATCCTTAATTTAACACAGTAATATTATGTTACAAGAGTACATTTCCATTTCCCCCTCCCAGCCTTTGTGCGATTGTTGTTATGCATTTTGCTTCTATGCTTGTGATAAACCCCATAATACACCACTTTTTTCTTTAAGAAGTCAGTTATATTTTAAGAGATTTTAAAAATACATCTTTTCTATTTATCCATATATTTTCCATTTCTGATGCTTTTCATTCCTTTGTACTGATTCAGATTTTCCTTCTTCTCAAAGGACTTCCTTTAATATTTCTTATGATGTATGTCCACTGTTGTGAAGTCTTTCAGTCTTTGCATGTCTGAAAAAGTCTATTTCACCTCCATTTTAGGAAGACACTTTTCTTGGGTGTAGAATTCTTGGCCGAGTTATATTTTGGTACTTTAAAGATGTTGCTCCATTGTGTTCTTATTTACACTGTTTCTATGAGAAGCCTGCTGTCATTCGTTTCTTTGTTCATCTATGTGAAAGTGTTTTTCCTCCCTCTGGCTGGTTTTAAGATTTTTCTCTTTGTCACTAGTTTTGAGCACTTTGTTCATGATGTGCCTTGGTGTTATTTTCTTAATATTTCTTGTGCTTGGGGTTTACTGAGATTCTTGGTTCTGTGCATTCATGTTCAGATATTTGTCCTTATACCTTTGGGGACTTTGGTGACAATATTAGAGGACTTTAACTTGTCACATAACTCACTGTTTTCTATTCATTTTTTAGAATATTTGTCTGTGTTTCATTTTGTATAGTTTCTAGCACTGTATCTTCCAGTTCACTAATCTTTTCTTCTGCAATGTCTAGCCTGCTGCTCTTCCCCTTCAGTGTATTTTTCACCTGAGACATTTTAGTTTTCATCTCTCGAAGTTTGACTTGGGTCTTTTATATCTTCCGTGTCTCTCTTTATCACGCTTCCTCTTTTTTTCTACCTTCTTGAATATAAAAATATAGTTATAATAATAGTTTTAATGCCCTTCTCTACTAAATCTATCTTCTTTGTCATTTCTGGATCTGTTTCTATCGATTGATTTTTATCTTCATTTTCAGTCATATTTTCCTGCTTTTTTTGCATGCCTAGTAATCTTCTATTGGATGCCAGATATCATGTTTTCCCTGTATTGGATGTCTTTGTGTTCCTATTAGCATGCTTGAGCTTGTCCTGGAATGCAATTAAGTGACTTGGAAACAATTTGTTTCTCTCAAGACTTGCTTTCAACTTTTAATGCAAGATCAGAGCAGCCTTTAGCCTAAGGGTTGTTTTTCTCCTTTACGGAGGCAAACCCTCTGGATGTCCCATGAACCCTGCTCAGTGCCCCATGAATTATGAGGTTTTCCACTCTGACTGGAGGAAGCAGGCACCATTCCTTGCGCTGTGTGTGCTCTGAGGGTTGCCCCCTCTTCTCTTTTGGCGGTTCTCTCCCTGGCCTCGGGTACTGTCCTCGCACGCACACTGATCTGTGCTCACCTGAATTCTGGATGGGGATCCTCTGCAGATTTCTGGAATTTCCTCTGTGCAGTTCGTTTCAAGGTAGGACCCTGTGCTGTGGTTCCTACCCACCTTCACCTCTTGGACTCCCAGATTTTTCCTTGATGGGGAAACCTGTGGGCTCTGCCTGGACTTCCTTTCCCTGTGCTGCAGCAGGAACTCTCCTGCCCTGACCTTGGGCACCTCTGGGTCACACCTCTTTTGTTTCTCATCTCAGGGAACACTTATGCTTCCTGTTTTCCAGGGTCTGAAAACTGTTGCTTCCTAGATTTGTCTGTTTTTTCCATTGTTTCAGGTGGGACAGTAAGTCTAGGCTCGGTTAGTCCATCTGAACTGGAATTGGAAGTTGTCAGAGCTGGTCTCTTGAAAAACTTCCCAGAGGCCATCCTAAGTCTTACACAGTTATGGGACTTCCCTTTAGCATGCGTGTGTGGTACGTGTGGTGAGAATGTGTGTGGGGGGTGTGGGATGTGCGTCTGTGTGGAGTGTGTGTGACGAGGGCTGACTGGATGTCATTTTCCACAAAAATGGCTTTTGGTTCAGGCCTGATAATTTGTCTTAGAATCAGAGGGAAAGCCTGCTGATTTAGTGCACATTTCTGGAAGCTTTGTCTTCCTTGGCTGCACAGGGGCTCCCACCCCCGTCCTAGCACAGGGCCCAGCGGGGTAGCTCATACGCACTGGGCGGAGTGGGGACAAGGGAGGTGGTCCATGTTCCAGACACACCATGTGCAATCCTGGTCAAAGGGACCCTATAAAATCAACGTGCCAGGGTCATGAGCAAGGACAAATGTGACACCAACAGAAATTGCTTTTACTACAAATGGATGGCAAGCTATTAAAACAGAATACCTACGTTTTTATTTTATTCTTTGTTATTTTCAGCACATAAAGAAGGTCATTAATTGTTCCTTCTTTTTACCTCAACCATGATTATCCGAAGCCATTTGCCCAAAGCTGTGTGTTATCCAGATCTCATCCTTCGGCTGGCAGACAAACGCCACGTGGCTCATGTGGCCATCCACACTGCGGGGCTGATTAACCACTGCAGGGGCACCACCGTGAGCACCCGGCACGTCTGCCACTTCCTTCTCCAGGTGGTGGCATGAGCCCATCCCTCGCCTGGGGCCCCACTGTGTTGCGGTCTGTGTCCGGAGTGGCTCTGGAGGAGGAGGCCACTGGGGAATGACCCTGGAGAGGGACGGGGGCCATAGTGTCCCCAGGGCTTCATCTGACCATCAGCGCCAGGCCCCTCTGCAGGACGGCTGCCCACTTCACACTCCACCACCCCCGAGGTGTCCCAGCAGCCCACATCCCGGCTAGTTTCCCACCCTTTGCCAGTCAGCCAGGTGAAAGGCGCTGTTCAACCTGCACCCTGATCCTCCGGGCCCCCCTTACTGCTCTGTTCACACACATCCCTGACCACTGGGGCTGCGCCCTCCCTGCTGACGTGTGGGTGTTCCACACCTGCAGCACTCTTCGCCCTCACTGCCACCAGAACTGGGCGTCATGGTTAAAACAAACCTCTCCAGGCACCCCCAGCCCCACCTCTTCTAGGGCCACTTGGACAGCAAACTTTATTTCCTTGAAAGGATTTTATAAATATCCTTGTGCACCAGTGAAATGGTGAATGTTCAAGGTGATTAGTTCTTCACTGCTGTTCAGAAAAGAACTCGAAGCTCCTGTGTGTGGGTTCGGAGCTGTCTCCCAAGCTTTACCGAGGGAAGGGGGAGGTGGACACAGTCCGCCAGCAGCCACGCAGAAGAGGAGGGGGCCGTGGACGCGTGTGCCACCTTGCACATTTGGGGTGGATTCTCCCCCCGGACCCAGGCTGCCTGTCAGGGGCAGGGCTGGGACGGTGGGACCCGGGCAGAGAGGGGGCAGGTGGGAGGGAGACATTCACCGCATCACCTTTTATACTTTTTGACATTTGAATTATGCAAATATACTACCTATTCAATAAAAGAAAGACAAAAAAAAAAAAAAACCAAACCCTGAAAAAATAAGTTAAACTTTTAAAAAATCTTTGCAAGTTGGATTGTCAAAACACGGCCTTCTCATGACTTTAACGTGACTCTTTTTAGTTCTTGTTTTGAGCCGTCGCCATCTCCATCGCGCGCCCGTGTTTCAGCATGTGTGCTCCTCTTTTCCTCGTTGGTCCAACAACGCTCATCAAACACAGGAATGCGCAAATACGTGCAGACACACCCACTGCCTGAGGACAGCAGCCCCGCCTGGCGGCTCCACGCAGACCTGTTCCCAGTGAGTCTCGGGGCTGCAGTCCCTTGGGGTGCTCTTCGACCTAAAGATGTTTTCAGTTGAATGTAGGCATGCCCGACAGTCTTTTCCCTTGTGATTTCTCCCTTCGGCCTCCCCAGATCTATGCGGTTATTGATGTTTATGTTAAAATTCGATTTACCTGGAGTTGTTTTCTGTGTGCTGTGAAGTTTGAGTCTGCCTTCCTCTTCTTCCCAAGGGCTGAGTGTCCCAGCGCGGCCCCTTCCCCTGGACGTGTGTAAGCCGCCTCCACCCAGCCCATCCCGCCTCCTCACATCAGCTCCACTCCCTTCCCTGCAGCTGCTCTTCTGCAAACAAAAAGTAGTTACATTATACACATTTGTTCGTAGAGATGAGCTTTAGAGACAACTTTCCAAGTTGAAAAAAACATGTTCCTTGTATCCTGATGGGCCTTGTACTGATTCTACAGATCCGTCGTGGGCACCACGAGCCTTCCCCTGGGCTCCGGGTACATCTTCTACTCACTTAAATGTCCGTCCGAAAAGGTTTATTGTTTCCCCATATATGTTCTGTACATTTCTTGTTAAGTTTATTTCTAAATATCTTATACTTTATTCTAGATATGTCCATACATATACATATTTTTTTAACAAGTTACTTTACTTAATTCTCTTATGATTCTAACATTTTTCCAAGTGTCACACTTGGCTCTCGCGGGTGGTCTAAATCTGCAGCCAATGGCAGGGGAGTAGCTCCAGTGTGGGCCACGGGACTTTCGGACCCTTCCCGGCGTTCCCGCCCGGTCACACGTCAGGGGTCCCGTCACGCCCTCTGCTTGCCACCCCGCCACCCCGGGAGAAGCCACAGCCCAGGGATGGGGCAGAGGCAGGACCGGCAGACACTGACCTCTGGGCTAACGGCTGCACCTTGAAGGCCAGGGCCCAGCTCCTTGATCTTTTTCGCCCCAGGTCCCTGTGGTCACCTCCTGCACGGTGTCCATTCTTGCCCTTTCTGCTGCATGAAGCTGGGTGGGGACGGGTCAGATCTGGGGCAGGGGGAGGGCTGGTATGGCTCAAGCCTCGAGGGAGTGTGTCTGGGCAGCTGAGGAGGGGGGCTCTGGCCAGCGCTGCCCGCAGATCTGTCTGCGGTGATGGAAACGGCCCACGTCTGCACTGCCATTCACATGTGACCGAGGGCCTGAAACACAGGAACTGGGCTTCAAATTCTGCTGAATGCATTTGACAGGACGCACAGAGCTAGTGGCCGCTGTGGCGGACAGAGCAGGTCTGGAGATGACAGGAAACCTTAGACCCCCGGCTGGTCCAGGCAGGACCCCAGTCGACGGAGCCCCAGCTGGGTTTGGGCTGAAGGAAGAACATCTGGGTGCAGAATCCCCCACGAGGAGGGCGGAGGGGACCACAGTGGGAGCTGGCAGAGAGCACTGTACGCTGCTCCTCTGTCTCGGGCCACGTCTAGGGCCCCCAGGGGACCGTGGCAGGCCAGCCTCGTAGATGCCACAGCTTGTCCTCAGGTTCCCCTCCGTGATCTTGGTGTGTCTGAATAGCCCCTGTCACAGCCCTCATGTGAAGTGTGGATTTGGGGACCACGATGGGACAGGGCGGGTTCTGTATCGGAGCTGATGGGGAGGCCGTGTCACCCGCCAGGGTTGACAGTGGGGTCCCCGGGGCACAAGGCCTGGGGTAGGAGGAGGGGGACACGGCCCCAGCTGCTGGTCCGTCCTCTGCTTCTCTGCACTATTTGAAGAGGTGAGAGTCATTTTTCCAAGTTGAAAATGTGGCTGTTCCCTTGATAAATGTGCACAAGAGGCTCAAGAGAGACAGGACAGCACCGTGAGGGACGTGGCTTCATCCTCTGGTCCGAGGGCAAGCTGGCTGGTGTGCCCCACGTGGAGGTGGACAGTGGGGCCGGGTGGCCACCCCCGCCTGTTCTCGCCCCCGGACCCGCTCGCCTGCTTCCAGCCAGACGGAGCCCGGGAGCAGACGCAGAGAGATAGTGGGACCCGCCCCTGGCCCCACGGCGGGCTCCTCTTGGCTCCCTCTCGGACCAGGGCAGGGCGAGCCGAGCACGGCCACGGCCACATCCCCTCGGAAGGAAGCCGCGTGGCCCACACAGGCCGTTCCGTGCTGTGTTTCAACTGCTTAGTGAGGTCTTTGTACCTGAGAGCTGCCACCCCAACTGGGTCTCAGGAGGAATCGAGTGATGTCACGCTCCACCTGGATGGGCCCCTGACCCGCCGCCAGGCTTGCAGGTCGCTTTTCGCTGATGCCCGGCAGCCTCAGTGGTCCCGTCCGGTGCAGGGTGCCCAGAGACAGCCCCCCAGCTTCCCCCGGGGGCAGCCTAGCCGGGCAGGGCATAGCCCGCACCCCAGCAGGACAGTCGTGCCCACAGCTGCCCCAAGAGAGCGAGAGAACTCGGGTCTGGGCCTGGCCCTCTGTGTGCCCAGGCCCGAGGAAATAGCCAGCGCCTCCCTGCACCGGGTCCCTGGAGAGGAGAGGCCCAGGGTGGTCCGAGCACCTGAAGAGGAGGCTGGGCCGGCCTGGAGCCGTCTGCAGTGGCCACGTTATGCCTCCAACTAGCCCAGTCGGCCTCCGGCCCCATCACCGCGTGTGGGCCTCGTGCTGCCTGTGCAGGACCCCCCCTGTTGCCCTGGGGCTCTCGGGGCCCCCAGTGCGGTGAAGCAGCTGCAGTGAGTCCTTCCCGCCCTCTGGACTCAGCTCAGGATGTCTCAGCGGCTGGGCCTGCAGGCCGGGGGCTTGCAGAGTGGAGCCGGCAGCACCTGAGTCCCAGGGTCACCCGGCTGAGGTCCTGCCCGCCCTGCCCACCTGGGTTTGGAGAGACCAGCTTGTGAGCCGTCAACCTCCCCGACAGCAAGGAGGCCCTGGACTCTCATCGGAGCAAGGGCGAGGCAGCTGTTTAACTATCCATCTGCCGGCAGCCTCATTTTGAACGCAAGGCTCTAAAAATATCCTGAATAGGTGTGCCCAGGGTGCACCTTCCAAGGGCGGAGCTGGTGTTGAAAGAGTAATGAGTCAGACACCGGAGGCCGGAGGCCGTTCCCCGCCCACACCCTGTCTCACCGCCTTGCCCTCAGGGAACCAAGGCCCAGGGCAGCGGGGTGCGGTCACTAATGCACCGGTTTTCCCTTGGCGGCATTTTCTGCTCATGCTGAGGGTCTATGCTGTCAACTAAGCCGCCAGCGCCTCATCTTAGCTGGACGAGCTCACGCCTCTTGTCACCCGTGGACCATCAGATTCTCCCAGGACAGCAGGGCAAAGGGCAGTGAAGACGGCAATCACAGGGCCCTGGCACCTTCCAGGGTGAGTGTCACCATCCTGTATCTGGTGGCCCACCCCGTGCCAGCCTATCCCCACCTGCCGTCCACCTGCCCCAGGTGAGTCAGGATTGAGTCACCTGAGGGGCAAGGGCACTCACACAGCTCCATCCGCATCCGTGGCCTCCATTGGCCCTAGGGGCCACACCAGGTGGTCAGCCTGGAGACCCAACCCCAGGTCAGCTCAGGACACAGAATGAGTCCCCACCCCTGCCCCGGCCCCGAGCATCCCTCTGCCTGCTTCCGTGAGCGACCTCGGGATGGGTCTCCGCACCCTAACCCCTCTCGGCTCCTCTGCTGTGGCCACACCCCTCTTGGGGACCAAGGCCAGAGCTGGTCACTCTCGGGCAGACGGTCATGTGCCAGTGGCCCCCTGCCCCTGCCTTATGCTTGTTGCCTTCCCTCCCCTGTGAGTGAGCAGAGACCGAAAGGTCCCCCCCGTTCCTGGTGGGGGGCACGGTATTTGGGACCAGGTAGGGCTAACAAAGCTGCCAGCCGGCACCTGGATTCACCCCATGTGGACCAGAGGCCTGGGAAGTGTGGCAGGGGTGACAGGGTAGAGCCATGGGGGGAGGGGCAGGGGCCCAGGGGCACAGAGGGAGGCGGGGTGGGGCATGGAAGGGGGCGGGGGACACTCGGCAGGCAGCGCTCCCGGGACCAGGCAGCGGCAGGCCGGCTGACCCCCAGGAGCCTGCGTGGAGGGGTCTGGCCTTGCTCCCGTCCACCAGCAGCTCCAGAAGGCCCCCGTTTCCCGTCCAAGCAGGACTGGGGGAAACCGGCCGTGAGGCACCTTTTAAATACTTGGCAACGTGGAGAGACAGATGGGTAGCGGCTGAACCCAGATCGTTTCTCTTGTACCCTCCGGGCTCAGGCCCTTTCCGCTGGCACCGTCGCCCACCCTCCAGTAGACAGTGAGTCCGTGTGTCTGGTGCTTTAGTCAGCTCCGTGCTTTGAACGGAATTCAATTAGTTTTAATTAGTACAAATTTAATCAATTTTCATCAGTTTTAACTAATTAAAAATTTTTATTAGTTAAAAATCAGGGCTTTCACATACAAATGTCAGATAGCAGACCCTTGGCCCCTCTGTCCGCATCTCTGTGCTCCCCCTGCACCAGCTTCCTCCTGCTTCGAGGCTCTGACCCACGACCCGGCTGCCCTTGGGCACCGGGCTCCTGCCCACAGAGAGCAGAAGGGCCAGAGAGCCCACCAGGTCTCTCTGCTGCACCCCGTCCCCTCCGCCCCCAAAACAGTCGAAAACCAGCCGGAGAGGCGGCAACCCCGCCTGAGGCTGGCCAAGCTCTGAGGCCTCTCCTTGGGGAGAGGTGAGGAGTCACCCGGGGCAGGTGAGGCGAGGGCTCCCCTGGAAGCACAGGGTCCCTGCTGGGTTCCCTTCCCCTCCCTGTCCTGCTCCCCACCCCCGGCCTCGTCTTGCCAGCTCGCGGGACGCAGTGACTGCTCGGAGTCAGCAGAAAGAGGTGGTCTCAGGAGTCAGTGCGCAGCCTGGCCCCAGGTGGGGTGCCCTCACCCTCAGGCCACCACACAGCCCAGCCCACCCACAATCAGCTCTCAGGGCCCCCGGGGGAGGAGCCTGGTCAGTGAGGGTCCCAGAGCCAGGAGGGCAGGTGAGGGCCAGTGAAAGCAGGTGAGGGCAGGGGAGAACCAGTGAGCACAGGTAGGGGCAGGTGTGGGCAGCTGAGGGCAAGGTAAGGGCCAGTGAGGGCAGGTGACGGTGGGTGTGGGCACGTAAGGGCAGGTGAGGGCAGATGAGGGCCCGTGACAGCAAGTACGGGCAGGTGAGGGCAAGGTGAGGACCAGAGAGGACAGGTATGGGCAGGCGAGGACTGATGAGGGCCAGTGAGGGCAGGTATGAGCAGGTGAGGGTGAATGAGGGCCAGTGAGGGCAGGGATGGGCAAGTGAGGGTAGGTGAAGGTTAGGTGAGGGCCAGAGAGGATGGGTATTGGCAGGTGAGGGCAGGTGAGGGCAGGTGTGGGCCTGCGAGAGCAGGTGAGGTGGGGTGAGTACAGGTATGGGCAGGTGGGGGTAGATTAGGGCCAGTGAGCACAGGTATGGGCAGGTGAGGGCCTCTGAGAGCAGGTGAGGTGGGGGAGGGCAGGTATGGGCAAGTGAGGGCCATTGCGGGCAGGTGAGGGCAGGTGAGGGCAAGTACGGGCCGGTGAGGGTCCGTTTGGACTCTCAGCCTGCGCTCCTCCACGCCCACGTCTTCCTGCAAACCCCGCTCCCAAGGTTCTAATGACGCTCCTGCCCGTGGCCATTTCTGGTGGGCGTCACCTCGTATCTCTGAGCACTGTTTACCCACTGACCCCTCTGCCGACAGACTGTCCCACCGGTGTCCTGTCTGTGACTCCCAGGGCAAGCCTCCCTCTTGGGCAGCACCGCCATATGCAGAGCCCATGACAAGCAGCCGCCCAGCGTGGTGGGGTGGCTCAGTCACCCTCCTTCCTAGAGGCGGGGGTCAGCACCTCGCTGGGCCCCTCGGCTTGAGGAGAATTCCCACTTGGCTACTGCCTTGAGCAGAGCCCCCCGAAAGGCAGGCACGTGGCAAGCCTGACCCACTGACGCCCTGCACCCCACCTGGCGGCCACAGGTGTCCCTGCAGCTGCCTTTCGTGGGGCCACTGCTGCTTGTGAAGCGGGTGGTGTCTGCACCCCGCCCCCTCTCCACTTCCCACGGCTACGCCCCTCCCCTCCTGACCCACCCCCACGGCCTCTCCCCACCTGCCTGCTGCTTGCTGGTTCCAGGATCCAGGGCCCTCACGGTGGGCCTGCCTGGCACCCCATCCAGCCCAACCCTTAGGCTCCCAAGCGTGGCTGTCCCTATGAATCTGGCTCCTCCAGGGACCTCATGTAAGTGGATCAGATAGTATTTGTCCTTGCTGCCTGCGAAGCGGGGCCCCCGAGGCCAGGAGCCACCTGCCACCTGGTGGTCACGTCCCAGACAGGGCACGTCTCAGCCACCGTGCTTTCAGAAACGGTAATAGAAGAGAAGCCAGTTCCAGAGCCATTTACTTAAACATTTAAAATGGGTCAAATAACAGGGTGCCAGGTTTTGGAAACATAAACCATGGACTAGCCCTATAAATCCAGAATTCGTGACAGGGCCCTTCAGGAGAGAAGAGTGGGCTGAGACTAGGGAGTGCTGACCCCCTGGATTTTCTATCGAAAATGATAGGAAGGTGCCATGTTAGGATTTGGTAAATCTGGATGGTAGGTTAAAAGTAAAATAAAATAAAGTAGGGAAAACCACAAACACTAACAAAAAGGTTCACCTATCAATTTGTCAGTAACAATAATAAGAGTAAAAATAACAGCAGCACAGCAGCCAAAAGTGGAAGCTACCCCAGTGTTCACGGACAGATGGACAGATAAACAAAACATGGTCCATCCACACAACGGAATATTATGCAGCCTCAAAAAGGAAGGACACTCTGACACCTGCTATGACATGGATGAACCTCGAGGTCATTATGCTCAGTGACGTAAGCCAGTCACAGAAGGACAAATACTATCTGATCCACTTACATGAGGTCCCTGGAGGAGCCAGATTCATAGGGACAGACAGCAGGACGGTGGGGGCCAGGGGCTGGGGGAGGGGATGGGGAGTGAGTGTTTTATGGGGACGCTTCAGTCTGAGGAGATGGAAATTCTGGAGATGGATGGTGGTGATAGTTGCACAATAATGTGAATCTAGTTAGTGACCCTGAGCTGTGCACTTAAAAATGGTTAAAATGGTACATTTCATGTTACGCATATTTTACCACAATAAAAAAGTAATAATAATAGCCAGGCCCAGGGGTGTTGGTGCGACGGGCACCCAGCCCCGCTGGCGGGGTGGGTGGAAACAGTAGGTGTGAAGGGGCAGCCCCACAACCGTAACTCCTCTGGGACCCCGTCCTGGTGGGTTGGCAGGGGGATGTGGCCTCAGGTACGGCCATTACAACCTGCTTCAGGACCTGTCACTCAGACGAAGCTTAAACGTGCGGCGCCTCTGGTTCCCTTGGCCGGGCGGAGCAGAGAGCGCCCGCCCGACGATCCCAGGGTGCGCAGGGCCCGCTCCCGCCCTCCTGTGGGGACCAGCACCCCACTGTCCTCCAGCCACGAGGCACCGAGGGCCCATGCCTGGTCCGGGGCTGGGGCTGGTCACCCGCCCAAGGCAGACACCGCCGGCCTCACAGCACAGAGGGTCAGGGTTTATCCCCAAGGTCGGGTGGGCTCCTTCCCTGGGGCGAAGGGAGACAGCGGAGACTTCCGGTGCTGGGAATACGCACGTTTCCAACGTGGGAGAGTCTGTTGGCTCAGCTCTGGTGGGAGGAAAAGCTTCTTGTGCCCCAGGTCTTGTGTAAAAACCAACAAAGCAGTGGTACATGTCGTGACCCATCCCGCCATCACCTGGGCGCTGGCGCAGGGCGGGTGGACGGGCAGGCCCTGTGTCGGGCAGAGCCCCGAGGGGGGGACGAGCTCAGCCCAGGCCTGAGGGGCACAGCGGGGGGACCCACTTGGGGCTCGGCTGAGGCAGCCAAGGAACGACTCGGGGCTCGGGGCTGCTCTGGGCAAGGCATCTCCTCCTGTCCTGGGGACGACGGCGACATGCTTGTCCCTCCACCCAGGATCCTCAGGAGGTCTGTGCCCCAGGGCCAGGTCTCTGCTCGCTTGGACACTGCCGGGCGCTGGCCCTGGGCCGCACTCCAAGTGCGCGGCCTGCCCTTCCAGCAGCGCCCCTGGGCAGCGGTGCCAGCCTGGTCCCCCAGAGTCCCCTAAGTGTCCCCAGGACAGACACAACACACAGCGGCGGGCAGAGCCGCACTGCCTGCGCTGGCTGCCCGCTCGCCTGAGGCTCTTCCGGAGGTGGGTTCGTTCCGGCTCCTCGCAGCACAGCCCAGCCAATGACACTCACTCTGCCTGGGGGCCCGGCCTTGGGGCGGCGCCTGCTCTCTTGTGCCTCCTGCCCCTCTTCTGGGTCCCGGGACGTGGAGGGGGGACAGTCCCTGCCTCCTGGGGCTGCAAGAGGGGCCGGGAGTGGGGGGGACCAGCAGGTGACAAAGACACAGATCCACAGGGGAGAGCACCTGGGTGTGCACCTGGGAGCAGGGGGCTGGGACGGCCGCAGGGGGAGGGGCAGGAACGGGGAGGGAAGGGGGAGGGGAGGAAGCACGACTGACCCTGGAGTCTCTGTGGGCTGGACCTGAGGTCTCGAGCTCTCTCAGTTTCTTTACGCACTCACACTCACGCACGTGCGTTTACACGCACCCTGCACACAGGAAGGTATGAACACAGCGGCCGTGTGTGATCCTGAGTTTGCTCTCTGCCTCTTCCAAACACAGCAGTTCCTGTGTCAGGATGTGGTTTTAGCAGCCTCGTGGTGTCTCCTGCAGCCCTGCCCCCACCCCACCCCCCACCCCCGCTTGTGCAGCCCAGCCGAGGTCCCGCTGACGTCTCAGGGTTTGCTTTCTAAACAGCGCAATCCTTCTGTCCGATCACAACTTTACGGAGGTGTGATTTACCCCAGCGGCAAGGTCTCTCATCGTTAGCATGAGCCAGCCGTGGACTTCATGCTTGTTTGCCCTCAGCCTGGAGAAGGGCCTCCTTCCTCATCTCGTTGCCCCCGCCCGGCCCACAGGCTGAGCCCAGACCCCCAGCTCCGCAGAGGCGATGCCCGGGTCTCAGGGGACCCCTAAGTAGCCCTCTGTCTCCCGAGGGTTTGGATGCTTTGAACACAGCGGAGAGAACAGCAGAGGGGCTGTGCCGGACCCCAAGCAGACCTGAAACATCCAGCAGGAGGGTGGGCGGCAGCGAGCCCCAAAGGTCTGGGGTGGGGGAGGGGAGCACTGATGCCGCGGCGCAAGTCCCCCTCCCCACCCCGGGCTTCCAGTCTCACCAGGCCCCGCCCCCACCCCACCCTCATGGAACCTGGGGAGGTTGGGCCGGCGTCTGGCTGCCTTCCCACCTCCCCATGAAGCCCTGAAGGTAGGTGGTGGCTGAGCTGGTCATCCGTCTTCCCAGGGAGCCCGGGAGCTGAGGGCCACGCTGTCCCCTCTCTACCTGGCTTGTCCCCCCTCCCTAGCCTATCCCCTAACCCTCCCAGAGCAGGGCCCACTGCAGCACTCTTATAGCAGCACCCCAGCTGGGGCAGCCCCTGGGCAGCCACAGCACAGCGTCGGGTGGACCCCAGGCTGCTCACACTGACCCCGTCCTCCAAGTCTCCCGACAGTCACTGCTGCAAACTGATGGCCGAATAGCCTGTCTAACGAGAGATGAGGGACATTTAGACCCCTGCGGAATCACAACGAAACTGTTTAGAATAATAATAATAATAATATCAAGTAATAATAGGAAAGTGCTCAGAAGACATTAAAATAACCAGTGGGAAAAGAGCCAGTACAGGGTAGAATTTGAATGTGACCATTTCAGAGACTGCCCTGCCCGGTTCTCATTTCCAGAACACAGAAGAACCCTCTCACCCTCCAGAAGCACTGGTGTCCTTAGCCTTCTCTCCCACATGGAGTGACACCCTCGCTATGTGAAACATCTGGGGGTAAGAGGGGTTTCCATCCAGCCCGGAAATCACTGGCAGTGGACGCTGGCTGCAAACAAGCTATTTTTAAAACTTCCACATAACATTATTCTTAGTGGCCAGAGACTAGATGCTTTGCCTCTGAGGTTGGGAACAAGGCAAGGATGTTGGTTCTCACATGAGAATCAAAGTGATGAGGCAAGGAAAAGAAATAGAGGCATAACAATTGGAAAGGAAGATGTGAAAGTCTCTATACACAGGTGGCATGATTGTAAGTACAGGAAAGTCTAAGAAAGCGATCCAGAAATACTAGGATCAATAAGTGAACTTAGCAAGGTTACAGGATACAAAGTTCATACAAAAATAAACTATATTTCTATATTCTAGGAACAAATAATAGGTAGATAAAAATTTAAAAACACCATTTACAGTACCATTAAAATCATAAAATATCTAAGAATTAATTTAATGAAAAATTGCATGTTCTTTACACTGAAAACTACAAAACATTGCTGAGAGAAATTAAAGAGTATCTAAAAATGGAGCAATGTACTATGTTCATGGATTGGGAGGCTCATTGCTTGGGTGAAAATTCTCTCAAAGTTGGTCTATAGATTCAATGCAATCCAATCAAAATCTCAACAGGCTTTTTATTTTGTAGAAGTTGAGAAGCTGATTCAAAATTTATATGACAATGTAAGGAACATTCAATAGCCAAAACAATTTTGAGAAAGAAGAGGAAAGTGGGAGGGCTCAGACACAGAGAAAATCAAAGGGAATGAATAGAGTCCAGAAAAAGACCCACACATATACAGACAACTGACTTTCAACAAAAGTGTCAATATAATTCAGTTGGGGAAAGAATAGTCTTTGGACCAAATAGTGCAAGAACAGCTGGGTACCCACTGGGTACCCATTTTCACAACACTCGTTTGAAATGGGCGATGAACCTGATGACTAAAAAGTCATTCGCCATCTGGTTCTATGAGAATTAGGCCACTGGCCACTGCAGTCTTGACCTTTAACACAGCCTGAAAGGTGTTCAGGGCAGAGATCAGGAATGAGGCGCTCTGGGTGAAGGGCTCTGGGAAAACTGGAAGAACAGGATGTCAGATGGCTAGCTATTTTCAGGAGAAAATTTTGTGAACCCAATTCTTGCATCTTCTGATACCTAGAAAAGCAGTAAATCCATTAACACAGGCATCTGCTCCTCGTGACCAGCAGCAACCTTCTACCGAGATATGGGCTTGATTGCACATACCGCCTTCACCAAAATCACGTATATACTGACCTCCCCACTTTACCTCTTCAGAGCAGTTCCTCAGAGCTACTGAGAGGCTGTCTCCTGGGCTATAGTCCTCAGTAAGTCCCCAAATAAAACTGAATTCACGGCTCTCATGTTGTGCTTTTTTTTTTTTTTTTCAGTTGACAAACCTCAGTTTAAAAGCTAAATCTGTAAAACTTCTAGACCTGTGTTGTCCATCTGGGGAGCCATTAGCTATACGTCGTATTTATATTTAAATTAATTGAAGTTAAGTTAAAAATTCAATTCCTAGGCATACTTCTAGTGCCCACACACATCTAGTGGCTGCCTGTCGGATGGCACAGACATGGGACGTTTCTGTCATCACAGGGACGTCTACGGGACTGGGCTGTTACACATGAAAACATAGCAGAAGATTTCCCCAAACTTGGGATGGGCAAATATTTCTCAGGCTACAGCAAGCAATATTCATGAAGGGAAAATGGATGGAATGGACTTCATCAAAATTCTATCTTCTGCTCCTTAAAGGATACTTAAGCAAACAAAAAGACAAGCCACACCTGGGGGAGAATATTAATATCCCATGTATCTAACACAGAACTGGTATCCAGGTACATAATAATCCTTACAACTCACCAAAGAGAAGACAAATACCCTGTGTTTAAAGTATGCAAAAGATTTGAATGGCCCTTAAAGATACACAAACTACTAATGAACACATGGGAACGTGCTCCAGATCACGACAGTTTGTTAGAAAGGCTGACGTTTAAAGAGATGACATCACTCAGTGTTGACAGGGCTGTGGACGGGGCAATGGTACAGCCTCGGAACACAGTCAGGCAGTTTCTCGCAAAGTTAAATGTGCACCTACAATAAGACCCTACAGTCCACTCTTAGGCATCTACTCAGAAGGGGTGAAAACATACATTCACCAGAAAAACTCGTGCACGGATGTTTGTAGCATTTTTATCTATAATCCTTAAAACTGGCAACAACCCAAACATCCATCAGGGAATGAAGGATGAACACGTGAGCTGGATCCATATAATGAAAACTACTCAGAATCACAAGGAAAGAACAGTTGAGTGAATCCCAGAAGCGCTGCTGAGTGCACAGCCCACCCTGAGTAAACCCTCTGCCCTTAAAACCCTGTCCTGAGGGAAGCAGCTCAGCGCTTGACTGTGGCTGGGAAAGGGTTGTGGGCTCTCTGGGTGGATGGACGTGCTCTGTATCCGGGTGGGTATAGAGGTGGGCGGGGTGCTGTCAGAACGCATTGAACTGCATACTTCAATTTATTTCACCGCAACTTATTGCATGTGAATTGCACCTTAATAAACTTGACTCTTTAGACCTGGCACTGCCCTAAGTGGGTGAAAGGCCGTGGGACCCCCATCTCCTTCCCTCGTCTCCTGGGGGTGCAGCCCCAGCTTCTTTTGACAGGGAAACCGGCATCGGGAGAAGAGGGTAGTGAACAAGGGAGTCCGAGTGAACAAGAGGCTGGGGCAGCCGTGGGTGATGCAGAGGGCTACTGCCTGGACCCTCCCCAGCCAGGAGCGCCGGCTGCCAAGTGGACGGGGCGCTGGCACCCTGGCCCTCGGTCGCAGGTCAGTCCGGTGCCCTTGGAGTCTTGAGGTGCGTTGGGGGGAAGGTCAGGTGCACTCCATGTGACTTACACACATCTCCCACGGAGACCTTCCCCCCCCCCCCCGCCCCTTCTCAGCCCCAGGGCCGCCCTCCCAGGCCGCAGACCCCCGAATCTCTCCTGCACTTTGGAGTCAATCTCTCCCCAGAACCCAGGCTGATGCGTTCGGATTTCCAGGGGTGGCCACGAGTGTTCGGGGCAGAACACTGACCAGCACCTGGCCCGACCTCGCCGCCCTCCCTGTCCCCGTCTCCCCAGCATTCTGACAGTGTCCCCCAGTTGCCCTCCTGCCCACCTGGCCCAGGGGATGCCTCCTGCTGGTCTGAGACACCCTCCTGGTTTGGGGCCTCCCACCTCCCGGTGTGCCCCAGGGGGCACGTGGGCCTGGCTCTGGGGACCCCTACCTGAGCCGCAGCCGGGGGTCCTCGCCTGCCCCCTCCACATGCTGGATCCACTGCTGGCACCACTGCCGTGTGGAAGTGAGTTATGAAGGGCTCTTCTCCTTGGAGTTTCCTTGGCTATTTTGTCTTATTTAGTCTTAGAAATGAACTTAAATTTTATTTGCCAAGTTTCATAAAACAGACAGCTCCTCCTGAGATCTGGAGCAGAACTGCATTAAATGAAGAGGCAGTGTGTCTGCAGACTGAGGTTTTGCCAGATGTCGTGGTCTCCCTCAGTTGTCACACTCAGGGGGAGGGGCTGTGCACAGACCCCCACCTGTGAGCACTGTCCTCCAGCCCAGTGGGGACATTTGTTTTTACTGTGTTTCTTGGTCAAATTGACAAGCATTTGACAAGCATTCCCTACGCCATGTTATTTTAATTTTTTGAGGAACTCTCTTTTGGATTTTTAAAGAATCAAGTTTTATTTGCTTTCCAGTTAATGAATTTCTGTTTTTCTCCATATTTCATTCTTTTTTTACTTTCTTTTGTTCATTTTGCTCCGTTTTTGTTCTAGCTTCTGAGTTAACTGCTATGTTTCTTTCATTTTAATAGTACAGCCAGGAAACGATGAACATGATCTAACAGGGAATTCTCCTGGGGCCCTTTGTCCGGGCCCCACCCACGTTGGTGATGGGTGTTTATCCACAGGAGCCTGATTTCCTCTTCGACCTGTGGCTCACTTGGAAGAACGATTGAAAATTTTCAACCAGTCAGATCTGATTGCTTTTTCGGTATCATTAATATTTAGTTTTATGAAGTTAAGATCTGAGAATATGGCCTAAGCGAGTTTTCATTTTTTGAAATTGGTATGAGCTTTGATTTGCAGCTTGATTTTGGGTCATCTTTTAAACTTTTCCATGGGATTTTGGGGCAAAAATGTCTATTCTCTCTATGCATACTGTACTTTATATAAAAAATAGTATCAAAATTGCTCATAGTGGGACTTAAGTCTTCTACACACTCACTATGCATGTTCCATGGGGATCTCTTGAGTTTGGCCACAAGAGCCAGCGTCCCCTACATGGCTGGATGTGGCCACATCCTCCCTGCGTATTCCTGTACCCGGTGCAATACCATGTGACTCTTAGAACTTCTGCACAAGGCGGGGTCTGGGTGAGAGGCAGGAGTGGGCAGGGCAAGTCCCACCTCAGTGCATAGTTCAGACCTCCGCCTGTTATCGCCTGTCATCCACGGGCCAAAGCCAAGGGGCGATGACTCCTCCACCTCCCCCAGGCCACACGCACCTTCAAAGAGACCTCTGTTCCCAACAGCCCGGCACCCACCTCGGCTGACATGTCTCAGCTTGTTTGCTCCTGTCCTGACACAACCCCGCCAGCCAGAGGCTCCGTGACCCTGGAGTGGAGCCGAGGGCGCTCAAGCATCCATTACTCCCCTGGGGGAGGACAAGGCCCCTTCCCTGACGTCCTGAACCCCCAGTGCGGACATTCCTGGTCTCCATCTGAAAGTAATGCTGCCCACGACTGTGGGCCCTAAGCCTCAGAGGCGCCCTGACTCCCAAGTCCCTCTTCCTGTGGGTGGCCGCAATCCTCCTGAAGTCCTCATCCAAGTTCTCTGGGCACCAGAGACCGCAGTACACACTTCGTTGGTGAGGGCTGAACAGATGTTCAGGATGCGAGGCAGCAGGACGCTCGGGGCCGATCCGTCGTGCAGACCGGTGCCTCAGGGAGAGAGCCTGGGCCCCTGGCCTGACCCTGCGGTGGATGCGTCCTTGGGTGACTCTGAGGGAATCTTTCCAGAAGGTGCTTGCTGGGGTGCCTGTGGCACACGTGTGTGCCCATGTGTGCGTGTCCCCATGTGTGCTGGCATCTGGTCTCAGCCTTGCTTCCAGAGGTGACACATGATACCGAGGCTGAGGCTTGGGGGAAGGCACGGTCCATCCCACTCGCCGACTAGGCCAGAGGCCACAGGCTCCCCAAGGGGCCCTGAGCCTGGGGCAGCCCAGGTGTGCTGGGCGGGTCCAGGGCCCTGTGTCCCTCCCGCGCTGAGCACCGCCGGTATGTCCTGGTCCCCACCCCCGGTCTCTCTGTGTCTCTCCATCTCTCTCCCTCCCTCCTCCTTCTCTCCCCCTCCCTCCTCCTGCTCTCCCCCTCCCTCCTCCTTCTCTCCCCCTCCCTCCTCCTTCTCTCCATGCTCCCACACCTCTCAGTCTGCTCTCACTCAGCCCGGGTCGCCTTGGCTCCTGTCTCCTTTCTGTCCCCCCTTGTTGCGCATTTTGCAGTCGAGGACAGTCAGCTCCTCCGGTTTGTGAAGATCCCATTCCTTCCCCACTCTCTCCTCGGCGCAGCTCAAGGCCACCCCCACAGCCCATCCCTGGGCCCTCCTTTCAGGGATGGACCATTTCCCTGGGTTAGGCCAGGGTGTCCCCGCAGAGCCCGAGGGGCCTGGGTAGGAGCTGGCAGCGGGGAGAAGTCCACCATCCACCCCCCGAAGCCTGGGAGAAGCCCTTTGGGAGACTGGACGCCACGGACCCCCAAAGATGAGCCTCCCTTGAAGTCCTCCCAGGGGGAGTCGTGCCGGGACTGGGACCCCGGCAGGCTGGCCTGGACGGCAGTAAGCAACCTGGACTTGGGGTGTGGGGCTCTACCCGGTGGTGGAGGGGGAGGGGATGGAAGGGGGATGGGATACACTCTGGGGGGGGGTCCCAGGAGGTGGTGAGCTGGGGACGCCTGGAGCTGACAGGCTGGGGCAGCCCGTCGCGGGGAGACAGGGCTGGGTGGGCCAGGTACGGGCTGGGGGCTGTCATTCACGACAACTGCTGAGCGCGCCTGAGCTCCCCTTTGAGAGGCGAGGGGTCTCGCGGGGCAGTGGACCCTGGACATCTCTGTGAGCACGCGTGACTGGAGCCTGCAGGCTGGTGAGGCTGAGGTTCAGCGCTGCCGGGCCCATCCTGACCCCTCCCGACCATGGGTCCACCCAGGGGCCAACTGTCGCTCCCTCCGCGACCCCTGCGGCAGCTACCCGGATCCTGCGAGGAGCCGGCGCGTAAACATCTGACGAATAGACTGTTAAAGCCAAGAGAACCACTTAAAGCTACGATGACTGAAGCACAAGATCCATCCCCCAAAATGACCGCTCGCCCCCAAGCCACTTGTTTCTGCACGTCTCTCTGCTTGGCAATCCCACTTTCCAGCCAGCTGCACCTGCGGGGCCTCTGGGACCCTGTGCCCTGGCGTCCAGGCTGCTCCTGGCAGCAGGATCACATCCTGGACTCTGGAAGCCCTTCCCTCTTCCCACGGAGGAGCGGCCTCCTGGTGACAATGCCCATGGGGTGCTGCTGGGCACCGTGGCCCAGCCAGACACTGCAGCCCCAGCCGGGCTGAGCCCGCCTGAACCCCCCTTCGGGCCAGTGACCCCTCCACCCCGCCCCGGGCCCAGCTAATGCAGGATCCCTGAGCTCTGTGTGGCCAGGGATCAGGGCGAGGCTTGGGCTCCACGCAGGCCCACATGCCCGAGAGAGACCACCGGGTGAGGGACTTGGGGGACGGAGCTCCGATCCTCACTGTGGGCCTGCTCGGGGGCAGCTGCTCTCTGCACACCTGTGCACACCTGTGTGTGCCACGGGGGCCCACGCTTCCTGTCCCGGTCCCAGGGTGCTGTCCGTCCTGCTCCCCAAGGGGCCGCACTGCTGGTCTGGGCCCATTCCCAGACTTGGCCAATGGCAATGGCTCACTGGTGCTGGGTGCCCTGTGGCCACGCTCCTTTGTGCCATCCTTTAGGGCAGCAGGAGGGCGTAGCCACTTTCTGAGGTTGTGAGGCCAGCCTCCAGGTTCTCCCCCTCCCAGTAGTGAGGAGTGGGGAGCAGTGGGGCTGCCACAGGGGCTGCTTCCCACTGCTCCAGCCTGAGGGTCACAGCCTGGGCACCGCAACTTCCCTGCCATGACTCAGAGGCCGGCCCCCCTCACTGTCACGGGCCTCACTGCACCAGACAGGTCAAGTCCGGGGTGGGGGGGGCGGTCCTGCCGTGAGGAGCGGGGAGAGACATTGGCCTGTTCCCTCCCTGGGATCCCTCCAGGGGACCTTCTGCTAGGTCCAAACAGACCTCTGGTCCATCCCTTTGTCTTTGTGCCCATCTCCCAATTTACGCTTCGTCCCTCGGGAAGGCTGAGCCTGTGCCTTGTTGGAGTTCCCAGTCAACCGCCAGAGCGAGCGTGGGTCAGGGTGATCCGCACAGACGCCTGCGTGGGGGGAGGGGGCCCCTTCCAACGCCACAGTCCTGTCCTGCCTGGCTCAGGGACCCACGCCCCTGGCTTGAGTTTGCGGGCTGGCTAGGAGAGGAGCATCTCAGAATGGATGAACCGAAAAGAAAAGGCACAGGGTGGCGGCGGGACAGGCTGTGCATAATTCAGGGGGTCTGCACTCGTCGAGGGGCGGTCACAGCTTGCGGGGCGCGGGGGTACGCGTCTCTGTCCAGGTCCGTTCCCGGAGGCCTCCAGCACAACCCCGAGCTGTGATCGGTATGACCAGAGCCAGGCGCTGGGGGGGTAGGCGCCAGGGGCGCGCGAGGAGCTCGGGAGGGGGCTCCGGAGGGTGCGGCCGGGCGTGTGGACGCACGGGGAGTCGCCCGCGCTGGGCGGCCAGGGGCGCGCGATCGGGGGCGGCGACGCGGTGGGCTGGGGTGGGGACTGAGTCCCGAGTCCCGGGGCGCGGGGCGTGCGCGTGGGGCTGCTGCGTCCGTCCCGCGGGGACCTCGGGTGCCACGGTGGGGCGCGCGTCAGAGACCGTGCAACTGCTGTCGGCGGTGACGTGCGGCGGGGGCGGGACCAGGTGCGCCCCCTCCCCCAGCCTCCCGGAAGCGCGCCGCCGCGGGGCATTGTGGGCAGTGTGGTCCCTTCTAGCGCCAAGCAGCGGAGGCCGCGAGCGCTCAGGTAGCGGGGCTCCCCTGTCTGCAGGAGCTCCGGGGCCGAGGACCGGGGGCTGCGGGAGGAGCGCGGGGGTGCACGCGCTCCGAGTGTCGGGTGGACGGGGGCCGGGGGCTTTGGGGCCCGGGGAGAGCACAGGGGGCACGGACCCCTGGTGCGGGCTGGGCGCGGGGGCGCTGGCGCTGAGTGAAGGGGCGGTGAGTCCCACGTGCAGCCTCGCCCCATGTGGGAACCCAGGCGCACGCTCCAAGCGTCTGTCACGTTCGGTCTCCGCGCGGGCCTGTGGAGAAGCCCCCGGTGCGCTTCTGGTCTCCAGCCAAGCCACTGTTGTTTCCTGTGCCCGGAGTCTGTAGTTGTGAACAAC
This sequence comes from Balaenoptera musculus, assembly GCF_009873245.2. Classification (NCBI taxonomy): domain Eukaryota; kingdom Metazoa; phylum Chordata; class Mammalia; order Artiodactyla; family Balaenopteridae; genus Balaenoptera; species Balaenoptera musculus. The sequence continues at coordinate 144,009,289 of NC_045788.1, read as the reverse complement.
TTCCCCTTGGAGCAGCTCCTGGCGCGGTTGGAGGCCAGCGCTGGAGACGGTCCAGAGCAGTGGGACGCTCTACACGTTTGCGGGAGGAAAGCTATCCCCCGGGTCCTATCCGAAACACTTGTCCTGAGTGTCCAGGTATCCGCCAGGCACACACGTGTGTTCATGGGGTTCCTCGCCATGTGGGGATCCCCGGCCGCAGGTCTCAGAATACAGGTTGGAATCTGGGCCAGCTCAAAACTCCAGAATGCATCTAGAAGCAGCAGCTGTCTCCCAGGCTGCCCACGGTGCCAGAGCCGTAGTCCTCGGAGCTCCCTGCTGGGGGCCCAACCTCGCTAGGGAAGAAACCCGGCTCGGCGTCCGCCCTTTCCTCCGCACCCCCATCCCAGGCCCCAGTACAGGTGGCCTCTCCTCCCGGGGGCCCTGCTGCTCCTGTGTGGCAGCCCGTGCTCCCGGGATGGGGCCAAGCAACTCCCCGTGACCCTGCAGTCCAGCCACGGGCCCATGAGCTGGCAGCCCTCCGCCTGTTTTGGAAGCTTTGGGAAGCGCGTCCGGTGGTGCGGAGCCAAGTGTGGGAGGGACGCACCTTCCAAAGTGGGCCCGGCCTGGTGTGGCGGGTGTCCCTTTAGTTCGGATCAGTGCCACCGATCACGGCCCCGGGTGGTGGTCCCGCAGCGGCCGCAGTGCCGGCTCCTTGAGGCCTGGCCCTTCTCTCTTCAGTGAGGCCTGTAGGGGCATTTCCGCCTGTGACGGGTGACAGAGGTCAGCGCTGCCTTGCGGCCCCCTCCCCGCAGTTCTGCCCTGGGTGCCCCTGCAGGGGCCTTCTCACCGTGGGGAGCCAGGGGTGCTGGTGAAGGGCAGGCCCAGGACTGTGCCCCCCACAAGAAGTTGGAGGAGGGCCTTATGTGGGTGGAAGGGACAGATTTTAAAGCAACGCTCAGGAAAAAACGTCAAGCAGGAATGAAAGTGGCCATTTCTGAAGGGAGCCCTGCAGGGTCTGGTACCTTCTGTGCGTCTCGGCATCCTCACTGCTGTTTCTGTTTCCCTGGCACGGGGCAGGGGGAGGCCGGGCTCCAGGGGTCACTGGGCCGCCACGGGGCGGTAGAGGTTTCCTAGGATAGGCGGCTGCCTTTGTCCAGGGTGGGCATCTTCACTCACGTCCTTGGAGAGCGGGTCTCTGGCACCCGGGCTGAGTGAGAAGCACAGAGGTAGTTGGAGGCCTTCTTTCTGGTGCGCGTGATGGCCCTTCCCAGCCCCGGTGAGAGGCTGCCTTCCTTCGGCCACCCCTGCTGGGTGGCAGGCCTGAGGCTCAGGGGCTCCTTGAGCAGATGTTTTTGGAGACAGCAGGTAAAAGGCTCCCCGTGCAGCCTGGAAGACCCGCCAGCCAATGGGCTGCAGCCCAGAGGCGAAACCGTGCGCACGTGAGCCCAACGTGAGCCCTTGGCCCTTTGCTTCCTGTGATCCAAGAGCAGAGGAGGCCTGGGTTTCTCCCTGCTGGCTGGGGGGAGGCCCCTCCTTCCTTCTAGCTGTCCCGTAACTCAGGAGGAAGGTGAGGGACTCCAGCACTGAGCACAGCGTCCCCAGATGGTAGGGGTGGGGCTGGGAGGGAGGGGGCGCAGCTCGTGGGACACTCCCTGAGACCCCATGTAAACCCCGTCCCTTCAGCCCTGCTCCCCGGGTGTCAGCAGACACTGCCCCCTACCCGCCCCCCACCAGCTCCCTGGCCATTGCAGGGTGTGGACCCTTGCATGTCTTTGCTTCTGGGGATGGCGGTGGTCCACCACTGTGCTGTGACCCTGGAGGACTCCTGGGACCCTCAGGGCTGGGCGCCGGGGCCCTGGGGCCCATCTTCGTGTCGGTGGAGGCGGGATTGTGGTGTTGGCCCGAGATACTGGAGGCGGAGCTCTTACCGGTGACCAGCTGGAAATCCCGAGGCAGCAGCTCCCTGCGTGCTCGGTCACCTGTTTGGGCATGTCCGGGGGCCGTGTCAGGGTGCAGAGTCCTGGGGTGTGTCCGAGACCTTCAGACAAACTTCTGACAAGCTCTCACTGGAGTCTCAGAAGCACCGCCTTGGGGTTTCAGAAGCCATGGGAGTCCAGGAAGTAGAAAGAAGAAGCTGGTGAGCTTGCTGGGTTCTGGTGTCTGAGACTTCCGCCCCGGGATTCGGGGGATGCCAGGTAAGGAAGCGTCTGTCATCTCCTTCAGAACAGGGGGGCCAGGAGCAGGGGCCCCCAAGCCCCTGGGGGACAGGGAAGGTGGGGGCCCACTCCTGGAGACCCTGGGCTTTGTAAATTCTTGGCTGTTCACCCCACGCTGGGTGCTTAGCTGGCTGCAAGTGTGCATTTTTCTGGCACCCAGGGGGCAGCGCCCCAGGAGTGGGAGAGTGAACTTGGCGGACTCCTGGGGCTGGAGCGGGGGGCCATGTGTGCACCCTCCGCCCCAAACATCAGAGTCTTTCTGCTGGAGCCATTTGGCCTGTGTGCTCTTGGTGGGCCACACCTCCCAGGGGGAGGGGTGCCAGGGGGAGGGGCCGGGTTCCAGCCCCCGTCCTAGCTGGTGTGTCGCTTGGCCCTCGAGAACGTTGGGACCTAGGACCCTGTAACTCCTGGGCCACTGTTGCCCCCCTCACCCCTACCCTGCCCCTCACTGTAGCTTCACAAACAAACCTGCCAGCCGCAGCTTCTTCAGGGGGTTTACTGCTGTCACACAGCAGCCCCCCATTTTCCCGCAGTCCCAGAAATAAACACAGGAGGAAGGAAGAACAGCCGGATGCATCTGACTGTAGTAGTTCCCCTTGCTGAGCGAGGCCCAGGCCTGTGTTGAAATCACGGTACTGGGGTGAAGTCTTACTCTGCCCTCGGTGGCCCCTGGGGGTTCTCTGTCCCCGTCACTGACCCCTGTACTGTGGTCTGGTGTGTGCCTGGCCCGGCAGGTCCTCCTCTGCCACGTCCTCTGGGCCATCGCGGGCGTGACTGCTCCTCCTCTGGGTCTGGCACTTGGACACGCCAGGTGCTGTGGCACCGTGAGAAGCAGGCCGTCAGACCTTGCGGGGGAGGTGCACGCAGCGCAGCAATCGCAGCCGGCGCCGTGAGCACGTGAGATGAGCCCAGTGTCCCCGGGGACCTGGCTCTTAAATTGCATTTAGTTTTCGTTACTTAACATTTACGGGCCCCACGTGGTTGGCAGCCACTCTATGGGAGCTGCAGCCCTGGAGCCCCCAGAAGTGGTGACAGCGTGGCCTGGCTGGGCCTGGCTCCTGGATCGCCACAAGCTCCAGGTTGGACCACGGGGCTGGGACTGGGGCTGGGACTGGGGCTGGGGCTGGGGCTGGGACTGGGGCTGGGGCTGGGGCTGGGACTGGGGCTGGAGCTGGGGCTGGGGCCTCTCCACCGTGTGAGATAGAGCCCGATTGAATGATGGGGGGAGGAGCCCTTTGCAGCCAAGTTTCCGGAGGCGGGAGACGGCTGCGAGCTGTCTGCTGAGCCGCCCTGACTCTGGCTCTCCTTCCCAGGTACAGCGTCCCCTTCGGTCTCCTGCAGGGCTGTCGGGGGCCTGGGCAGCATGGCGCTCTCCGGCCTGGAGGTGGAGAAGCAGGTGCCGGCGGATCCCAGGCCGGGCCACAAGCTGCAGTCCTGGTGGAGCCTGGCGTTCTGCCTCTGCTTCTACGGCTTCATGTCCCAGATGCGGCCCGGGGAGAGCTTCATCACGCCCTACCTCCTGGGCCCCGACAAGAACTTCACGCAGAAGCAGGCACGTGGGCGCGCGTGTGGGCGGGCCGGGCTGGAGTGTGGGGGCTGCTCGGGCTGCGGGCGCTGGCGGCTGCCAGGTCCCTGCGGTTAGAGGGACGGCGGGTCCGGCAGAGGGGTCCATGCCTGCCGTGGGCCTCTGAGGGGAGAGCGCAAGGGGGCCCCCGCCCGCCCGTTGGGCCCTTGCTTCCAGCAGAGACCTGTTTGCCCAAAGGGATTACGGAAGGGATTTGACTTTTGCTCAGAACAAGGACAAAGGATCTCATTGGAACCTGACTAATAAGCTTATACCCGGCGGGTCTCTGGGGTCAAACGTGGCGTAGAAGCAGCAACAGGCAGCTAGTGTCCCTCCCGGTTTCTGTCTCCATAAAGTAAAACAAATCAGAAGGGCGCAGAGGCCGTTGGTTGATGAAGCTCACGGTCAGGGCTGTGGTCACCACCCCTGCTCGTCCTGCCTGAGGGCCGCCCGCCGCCCCAGAGCCTGGCCCCGGCCCGCCAGCCCTGTCTGTCCCCTCCAGGGTGGCCGCCGGCCTCCACACCCCCTGTCGCTGTCGCTGGCCCCCGTTGGGTCCCACCGGGATTTCCCACTGGATTTCTTCAGGGAGCCCCTGCCTCTCCCTGGCCCAGAGCTCGGCCCCAACCCCTCACCGACCCCGGAATTAAGTCACATGGAGTCGCCGTGCAGATGAGGCCTGTCCCCTCAAAGTAGCCCTCTTGGAAAATGGACACAGCGGGGTGCCCGGGCCGCGTGCACAGGCTCAAAGCTGTGTGTGTGTGACTGTGTCTGACCGCACGGCCAGCACTGCAGCCAGAGGGGTCACTTCCCGGGTGAGTCCGGGGTGGGGGCTTGCCTCCCTCAAGCAGCCGGTCTGGCACATCCCTCGCTCGCTGATTGGCCGGTTCCCTGGACACCACTCTGTTCTGCGAGGGGCCGTCTTCCACTGCGGAGATGACGTAGGAGTGAGTGGGAAGCTCCGTGAAAATAACAAGAAGGAAAACCTGTCATGAGCTCCCCCGACCTGCCCTCTTAGCTCACTCGGTAACCGATTAAACAGTAGGTTGCAGAAATTAAGCCACCCCCCAGGCGTTGGACGTGACCAGAGGACGGCAGAGGCCTGTCTGGGAAGAGCCCGGCGGGTCTGTGGCCCTCCCACACAGATTCGGGCTGGTGCTGCCCAACTTGCACCCAGGACCTCAAGCCACAGAGGGCCTGCCCTCCGCTGCTCCAGGGGTCTCCGGGGTCACCAGCTCGTCCCTGGGGGAAACGCTGCTGCCCGTGGCTTCCTGCCGTGACCCCCTGCAGCGTGAGGCTGCTTCCAGCTCCTCGGGCCAGCACCCGTGAGGCGCTGTTGAGTTTCTGCCCATCTGATAGACGGAAGAGCTTGTTGCCGGGTTTGCATTTCCTCGATTTCTGCCGCGGTCCTGTGTTCCTGGCTGTCCCCGGAGTGAGGCCTTGGCCAGTCTCCCCCTCCCTGCGGGCGTCTGCCTTCCTGGGCCTGGCGGACTCCTGGCGCTGGCGGGATCCACCGCCTGTGGGCAGCGGCTTCTCCTGTCTGCGCGGGCCTCCTCCCTGCTTGCCGTGTCCTTTTATGCCGCAGCTTCACCTTTTAATTCTGCCGGATTTTCCTTTTGGTTTGTGCTGAGTGTTGCCCCACATGCCGCCACCCCCGGTTCGTGAAGCACCTCCCGGAGGGTCCGAGCTTTGCTTTGCGCCTTTGGGCCTGTGATTCCTCTGCATCTGAGCTGCCTGGGTTGGGCCGTGCCCCCACCCCCCTCCGTGATGACCCGTGCCCTTCACATCACGACCCCTGCTGTGTGAAGGGCGCTTCACACGGCAGTCCTTCCAAGCCCGTGGCTGATGCCGCCCGTTCTGGCAGGATCCTCCGTGGTGGCCCCTGTCCTGTCCTCGCTCCCCTATCAGGCAGGACTCAGCGCCCCTCTGGGTGCTGCCAGGTGTTGGCTCTTGGGGCTGCTCTTGGAATTCAGGGCCCCTCTGGCCTGGCCCTGCCCTGCTCCCCCTGGTCCTGCCGGTCCTCAGGGCCCACAGTGCCCCATCCTGGTCCTGGCTGCTGTGGGGCCCCAGCCAGGCCTCTTGACTTCAGAGCAGCTGCTGCCCTGAAGCCACCTGGGTCGTGACCTGGGCCCAGCTCCCGCGTCCTGCCCCTCAGCCTGGACCCGGCCCGTCCAAACCGAGGTGTTGGGAACATGGCCCAGCGATGCTGGACCGAGGCCAGTAGGAGGCCGTCCTCGTGCCACCTGCCCCAGGGACTTTGTGGGTGCCTGTGCTCCCAGCGCTTCACAGGTGTGGCACGGGTCAGCCTCTCGCCTGGCCTGCGTGCTTGCCCAGCCTGAGAAGTGTGGGCAGCGGCAGCGGGAGGGAAAGCCCAGCTGGTCTCCCTCAGCTCTCACCCCGTGGCCCTTGCAGCTGTGCAAGCCATCTGCCAAGAGGTTTCGTCAGCTGAGAGATGGTTTGATGTTCCAGGAATTTTCCATAAACAAGGTTCTGACCCCTGCAGCCGGCCCCCGTGGCTCTGGGACCAGCGCTGGTTACTCATCCTGCCCCGGGGACGGACTTGCACCAATACTGTCTTGGACTGTCCTGGGGCCATTAGTGCTCGGTGTTTGGGGGACCACAGCCTTTGGGGTCAGCCATGGCTTCTGGTGGGCATGTGGTGCAGGAGGCCACCAGGCAGGGGAGCCCTGGAGGTGGTGGGTGTGCGTGCCAGCCTGGGGTCCTGGGCACACACTGGGAAGCACTGCCCTGGGGCTGGCTGGTCAGGTGGCACATCGTGGGTGGACAGATTCGAGGGCTGCAGAAACCCACAGGTGAGCTGGCCGCTAAGCGGTGGGCTTGGCTGGGCCCCACGTGCTGGCCTGGGCTTGGCTCTGGGTCTTTGGTGGCATCTGTAAAGTGGGCCTTGGTGCCTGCTGGCCTTGCAGGGCTGAGGGCCCCCTGGGCTGGTGCAGGGATCGCCCCATGGTGTTAGCAGGTGGTCAGGCCTGAGTCAAGGTTAGCGCCCTGAGTCAGGTAGGACCCAAGAGAGGCCAAAGCCTCTGAGAGCCCAACAAGGCCCGAGGCTCACCTGGTGCTGCCCTGGCTGATCTGAGCCATGGCTGGGCCCTGGGCAGGGTCAGGTGGAATCCCTGGGTGGGGTCAGTTGGAGCCCCTGGGAGGTGTCAGATGGGGTCTGGTGCAGCCCCTGTGAGGGGCCACCTGCTGAAAACCCACCTGGGCCTTTGGAGAGGCTGTGAACACAAGGTGCGTCCCGTGTCCATCCCCCAGGGAGGGCCCGAGGCCAGGGACCTGGGCCTCTTGTGAGCTGGGACCTCTTGCTGGGGGCTGGGCCCAGGTGGGTCCAGGATGGCCCTTCCTGGGCAGCCAGGGGCACATCTGGCTGTCGTCCCAAGTGGGTCTGTGGCTCTGGCCTCTGCCCTGTGTGCCCAGGAGGGAGCGTCCTGCTGGGCCAGCCCTCTTTGAGTGGAGAGCTGAATGGCCGAGGCTGCGGGCAGCTCCGTTGGTGGAGCCGGGAGCCCTGGCTCCCGTGGACGCATGCCCCTAGTCTTGCCTGGCAAAGGGGGATTGAGGGCCCAGTCCTCTCCTGCATCCCCTGTGCCCTAGGACCGAGTGGGACCGGCCACTGAAGGCCTTCATTGGCGGCCAGCATGAGTGTAGATTGGTCACAGCTCTGTTTTCTGTATTGGTAGACTTAAGGGGAAATCATACCATGTTTTTATTTAGTTAGAAACAAACAAGCCTGGATCAGCATGGCTTAGCATGTAGTTACTGATTATTTTCAGCGTACTTACCAGCTCTCTGCGTGTGTCAGCACCGAGCTGCTGTCTGAGAAGCACGCCCGTGGGGGATGAGGTCAGGGTAGAGCACGGTCTGGAGGTCGGGCTGTGCTTTTCTCCATTTCCCTGGCTGCCCTGGACAGTCTTAACGGGCTGCACATCTTTGGAGGACGGCGCTCCCCATGTAGTCCTGGTGGGGTGCCACGGTAAAGGGGTGCGTGGGGTCCGGGTGGGGCTCCCAGGCACCCGGCCAAGTCCGGTAGATGTGATGGGCGACTGGCGCTCCAGGGGCTTGGGGTCACACACCTGCTGTCCTGCAGGTCACCAACGAGATCACGCCGGTGCTGTCCTACTCCTACCTGGCAGTGCTGGTGCCCGTCTTCCTGCTGACCGACTACCTGCGCTACAAGCCGGTGCTGCTGCTGCAGGGCCTGAGCTACGTGTCCGTGTGGCTCCTGCTGCTGTTCGGCTCGTCCGTGCTGCACATGCAGTTCATGGAGTTCTTCTTCAGCATCACCATGGCGGCCCGCATCGCCTACTCCTCCTACATCTTCTCACTGGTGCCCCCCGCCTGCTACCAGCGCATGGCCGGCTACTCGCGGGCCTCCGTGCTGCTGGGCGTCTTCGCCAGCTCGGTGCTGGGCCAGCTGCTGGTCACGGTGGGCGGGACCCCCTTCTCCACGCTCAACTACATCTCGCTGGTTTTCCTCGCCTTCAGCCTGGTCCTCACGCTCTTCCTGAAGCGCCCCAAGCGCAGCCTCTTCTTCAACCGCGGCGCGCCCGCCTGTGCCGGGGCCTCGCCCTCCGAGCTGGACCCGATGAACCTGGGCCAAGTTCAGCCCACGGGTGGGAAGCCGGGCCAGCTGCCGGCCTCCTGGCGGGACTCGGCGCTCGCGCACATGCTCCGCGAGCTGGGCCACACCGCGCGGCTGCCGCAGCTGCGCCTCTGGTCCCTCTGGTGGGTCTTCAACTCCGCCGGCTACTACCTGATCGTCTACTACGTGCACATCCTGTGGAACGTGGTCAACCCCACCACGGACACCACAAGGGTCTACAACGGCGGGGCGGATGCCGCCTCCACTCTGCTCGGTACGCCCCGCCTGCCTCACCCGGACGGTGGTGACCGTGAGGGCGAGGACGGCGCTGACGCGTCTTGTCTCCCCAGGTGCCATCACTTCCTTTGCCGCCGGCTTCGTGAGGATCCGTTGGGCGCTGTGGGCTAAGCTGATCATCGCGGTGGTGACGGTGCTGCAGGCTGGGCTCATCTTCCTCATGTACAAGACTAGCAACATCTGGCTGTGCTACTCGGCCTTCGTGCTCTTCCGTGGCTCCCACCAGCTCCTGGTGCCCATCGCCACGTGAGTCGGGCTGGTGCGGGGTGGCCATGCGGGACTGCTGGCAGGAGACTCCCGAAAGAGTGGAGCCGAGGGTGGGCAGCTGGAGGGTCGTGCACTGTGTGTGTCGAGAGACCTCCTTCCAGAAGGTTCCATGGGGAGCAGCAGGGGTATGTGCCAGGCAGCGCGGAGCAGGTGTGCTGGCGCGTCACTCACATCACGAGGCGTGTGAGCCCTGGGTGCCTTTAGCCAGGGCCCCACTTGTCCACAGCGTGCCCCGTCCTGGCCACCAGGATCGCAAGGCTGGGCAAGGAGCCATGTGGGCGTCCCCTTTGCTCCCCCCTCGAGCCACAGTGTCCACAGGGACCGGACCTCGGGAAGCCCTTTCTTCCAGTCTCCTGGCCCTGCTGTCCCATCTTGGGTCATTCCCATCCCCTCCCACTCCCACTGCTGGGCACGGTGGCTCACAGCCCAAGAGTGGCTGGGTGACCCAGATCGCCTCCTGCCTGGGGGAGCCCTTCCCCTGATGCCCTTGTGTTCCTCACGCTCCTGGGGATGCTCCAGCACTGGCCCAGGGACGTCCCGGGAGCTGCCTGCCGACCACCCGTGCCTTCCAGAACCTTCCTCAGCCCGCATCTTGCTGGCTTCTGACACCCTCGTACACCCTTTGAACTGGACCTCTCACGAAGCTGCACACGCACACCATGTTGTTCACCCCAGACACATGCTCACACCATATGTGTTCACACCATAACATGCCCTCCTGCTACACACAGCACACGTGCTCAGGACACACGCTTACACCTCCTGCACCTGGCAGGTGGCCTGTCATTGTCCCCAGCTGTGTGGCCCTAGCTCCCCTCCGAGCCCCGTCTCCCTGGGGGCACCTCCCTCCCCACTTGGACTGTCCGCTCCGGTCATGCCCAGCGAGATCTGTCCCTGCCTGGTGTTGAGCTCAGAGCGTGTCCTCGGACTCCTGACCCTCTGCAGCCGTTGCCCCGCAGTGTAGTGGCCTGATTCCCCTGAGCCGTCTCACAGGAGCGCCCGGCACCCAGCGTCCCTCGCCTGCCCTGGGCTGCGTCCTTCCTTTCCTCCCCCTCAGGGCCAGTGCTGCCCAGACACCCCAACTACCCTGGCCCTGCTCTCTTGATTTCTGCTCCTAATGCCCCCCTGCCCCCGTGGCCATGGCTGTGGCCTGGACTTCCACGCAGACTGGACACTGTGTCCTCCCCTCCTGACGCTCAGCCTGTAAACGTCCCACCTGTCCCGTCACTGTCAGCGTTTCGGAACGGGCGCCAGAGCCGTGGGTGTCTTTCCCTCACTTCTCCCAGGACCACTTAGTGTCTCGCGTGTTCTTGTTAATTGTAAAAGCCATAGGTGTTCGTGGCAAAAAGATCTGATACAATGCAGAAAAGCTCAAATGTGAGGCAGAAAGGCGTGAAGGAGACAGCAGACCCCCTCAGACCCCAGCCCCCGTGGCTGACATGGGTGTTGGGCTGCCTGGAGCGAGCCGGGGTCACTCTGCACCCCTGCCCCTCGTAACCTTGTGGCTCCATGTCAGAGGGCATTGTCCTCGGTCCTCCTGGTGATAAGGCCCCTGTCTCCGGTATCTTCCTGTGACAGACGACATGGGAGCCACACCCTCTCACCTACATTTTTCTTCCCAAATTCTGATAATGGCCTCAGGTGGGTCCTGGAAGGGAACCGCCAGGTCAGGGGACACGCGCTTTGGAAGGGGGTGTCAGAGATGTTGCAGGCGCTGTCCAGGCAGGCACACAGCCCCTGCGGGTGGTGGAGGGCGGCCCGCGGGCCACTTGCCTTTCCCTGGCGTCCTGCCCAGTTTATACCTGTGGCTTCTTTTTCTGCTAGGATTTCTTTTTTCCTGATTATCTGCAGTGTGCTTACATCTACCACATGTGATAGGAGCCTTTTATTATGTGTTGCCGTTTTCTTTAATCCAACTCTCGGTGTTCGTGCAGCACTAGCTGAGTCAGTTGTGTGTGTGGTGTGGCGTTCTGCCTGTGCCGGCGGGACCTGGCCCAGCTCCCGCTTCCCAGGACTTAATCTGTCGTCAGGGACCTTTGATCCACCTCCTGTCTCAGTTAGTGCGCCGTTTGTCACATGACTGCTCATCCTGGCACTTCGTGTACTGTCCCCTCCCCCTGAGCCCCCCAGCAGAAGCTCCTCGGTCATTCTTTTTAGAGGCTTCTTGGGTATTTTTGTTCATTTATTCTTCAGAACTTTAGGACACTTCTTGTTCAGTTTTTTCTTTTTTTTTTTTAAAGGCACTTTGGGGCTTTTAATTGGAAGTACATTCAAATGTTAATTTCTTTGCAGAGCACTGCAGGCTCTGAGCGTACTAATTCCTCCTGCCTTCTTTATTTGTTTTACGGTTCTTTCTATAATTTACTGAATCGTTTAACGACAAAGGACTTTAATTCCGGACTTTTCCTCGTGCCCTCTCCGTGCAGTGCCCTGTCTGTTAATGCCCTGCTCTCATGAGGCTGATTTTCTGGGAACCCTGTAGTGATTATGACTTACTCTGTACTGGAGTTACCAGGAGACTTTAAGCATCTCCCGAGGTTGCCTTCTGCACCTGGTTTTGCACTCGCTTTGTGAGTCGTTGCGGGAGGATTTGCCGGCTCAGGACGCAGCCCCGGAGCGGTGGGCAGCCTGGGCACTGGGCGGGTCTCGCCTGTCCCCTGCGGCTGTTCCTGGTGGCCCAGGAGCGCTGCCCCGCCCCTGGGCCCTCTGCGCCTGTGCTGCATCTCGCCCCCAGCTGAGTCTGAGTCCGCTGCTTCCCCGTTAAGTTTTCAGATCGCGTCTTCTCTTTCTCAAGAGCTCCGCGCCCTTGTCTTCGGAGTCAACACGTTCCTCGCCACTGTTCTCAAGACCATCATCACCCTCGTTGTCTCCGACAAGCGGGGCCTGGGCCTCCCAGTCCGCTCTCAGGTGAGCCCCCGTTTTGGGCTCACTTCCTTGAGGAGGGAAGGCTCTGGGGCGTGTCCTGGCCAGGCCTCCTGGTGGCCACCCAGCCAGTGGCGTTGCCTTTCCCGGGACCCAGACCACAGACCCGCTGAGGGTGGGGCGTCTCCATCCAGACCCTCTGGACTGAGCGGGAGCAGGGAGGGAAGGGTCAGAGGGCCAGGTGGCAGGGGGCCACCATCCAGCCCGTGCGGCTCCCTGCCAGGGCTGAGTTGGGGGCTGTAAATGCCGCCCGCGTCTGGGCAGTGCGGTGGGCATGCGCGGTCGAGTGTGGTGAGACCTCTGGGGCCTCCAGGGCCATTCTGGGTGCAGGTCGCTCTGGAGGCGCTCGCACCGGCCCTGGGCGCCCCCTGCACTGGCTGAGGTCCCAGGAGGGACAGAGGCGTGGCCGAGCATTCCCTGTGCCCTCGTTCAGGTCCCTGCCTGTGATGGGTCCTGGCTCACGTGACAGCTGTCTGTCTCCTCTGTGGAGGGCAGCGGAGAGTGGAGCTCGTGGGGTTGACGTTGGCGCGTGCTGGCCCCTTTCCCGTCCCCTCCCTCCATCCAGTCCTAGGCGGGTCCTCGGTCTTCCAAGAAGAACTTGAGAATTCCTGTTTGCTGTGAGACTGGGGGCCGCTCGGGCATGTGACTCCCGGTGGCCTCACCCAGGGCGGGACCACTCTTGAGTGAGCGGGAATTAGCCAGAGGATGGTCCCGTGGGAGGGATTGTCACCCGGCTCCCCGGGGACCCTGCCCCGCCCTCTGCCTGTGGGACGCAGCCTCCATCTGCTGGGAGCCCAGACCTCCCTGGGGCTTGGTCGGCTCCGGGGAGAAGTCCCAGCCCTCTGTCCGAGGTGCCCTGGTGATCCCAAAGCTGGCCAGGAAGAAAGTTCGGGCACGAGAGACCCTCTTGTTCAGAAACTGGCTTTTTGGATGGGGTTTGGAAATCCATTTGGGTGAAGGACATCAGAGCCTCTGGCCCTTCGTGTCCACATGGGCAGGCAGGTCTTGGCCCTTGGTCACTAGTGGGGCCCTCCAGGGACACTGCCCCATCCGCCCCAGGCTGAACACTGGGGACTGTGGCTTAGCAGGGTGGCCAGGCTGGACTCAGGTCCACAGGTGCACGTGCAGCTGCACCTACGGGGCGGGCGGGAGGGGTTGTCTGGAGAGCACAAGGCCTGTCGTCCAGAGGTGGCGGGCTGGGGCCTCCTTCACTGGGGACCCTCCAGGGGAGGCCTCTCCCCCAGAGCGGTGGCCTCCGCAGGGGAGCATGTTGTCCCCTGGCCTTTGCATGGGGCCTTGCCTGGCGGCCGTCCAGCTGGCCTGGGAGGGGCCCCAGCGCCTGGGGGAGCCTCTCCCTCCCTGGAGCCCTGGGTGTCCCGGCTCTGGGCAGCGGGGCTTCCGAGGGGCCCAGGGGCTGGGCCTTCCTCGCCTGACCTGGCCCCAGCCCCTTCCACGTGACAGCTTCTGGCCACGTTGGGTCAAGCTGACAGCAATATATTGATTTTTTTCCTGCTGGGTTAATTTCCTGGTTAAAAGGTAACGCTAGAGGTTTGTTCGTAGTTAGAAATCCTGGTGGCGTCCAGAAGGAAAGTCACCCCAGCTCATCCTACTCACCTTTCCCGAGTGCGGTGCTCCGGGTGCCCTTTCCCTCCGTCCTGGGTGGTGAGAGTGGGGCGGAGCCGGTGGGGAGAGTGGGGCGGAGCCAGTGGTGAGAGTGGGGCGGAGCCTGTGGTGAGAGTGGGGCGGAGCCGGTGGTGAGAGTGGGGCGGAGCCGGTGGGGAGAGTGGGGCGGAGCCGGTGGGGAGAGTGGGGCGGAGCCGGTGGGGAGAGTGGGGCGGAGCCAGTGGGGAGAGTGGGGCGGAGCCGGTGGGGAGAGCCAGCAGGGAGCATGCAGGGAGCTGGCCTGGGCTGGCTTGTCTTTTAAGTTGAACTCTACTTCTGGGGCACCACACACTCACCTGTGGGGTAACAGGTGATGCAAAGACCCACGTACCTGGTGCGGGCCCAGCCTCCCCACCGGTCACGTCCTGCAGGTCTGCGGTGCGGGCACTCTCGGGGTGCGGACCACACACAGTCGAGACGGGCGCATCCCTCCCTGCCCCCCGCGGCCACACCGGGCCCCCACCCTGCCTCCTCCCCGACCCCTGGCCACCACGGTCTGTCCCCCATTTCTATAGCGTTGTCATCGCGAGAGTGGGACCCTGCAGCTGTGAGTCGGGATTGCCTTCCCCACTCAGCCCAAGTCCTGGAGATGCGTGGCTACTTTGCTCCGGTCCTTTGCTGCATGGGGCTCCGCGGTGGCTGGACCACGGCCCATTTACCCACTCTCCGCCAAGAGCCCTGGCTTTATCCAGTTGGGGGCTGCTCCAAACATTTGTTTATAGCTTTTTGTGTGAACCCAGATTTCCATCTCTCTGGATAAATGCCCTGAAGTACGGTTGTTGGGTCACGTGATGGCTGCCAGGCTGTTTTCCGCGGTCGCTGCACCATGTTACGTTCCCACTGGCCATGCCTGAGGGACCCGGCTTCTCCGCATTCTCATCAGCTTTCGGGGGTCACCATTTCTGTTCGGCCATTCCGAACGGTGTGGAGCGCTGATGACCCCTGGGGTTTTCACTTGCTTTTCCCTGGTGGCTGTGATGCTCTTCTCCCCACGTGCAGCTGCCGTCCGTACATCCTCTTCGGTGAAGTGTTCCTTCACTTTTCTGCCCATTTCCTAATTGGCTCCTTTGTTTTTTCACTTGAGTTTTGAGAATGTCTATTTATTCTAGGCAGTAGTCCTTTGTTGGATGTGTGCTTTGCAAAGTCTTCTCCCTGCTCGTAGCTCACCATCTCATCTTCCTAATAGGGTTGTTTGCAACATAAGTTTTTAACTTTGATGAGGTCTGACTTATTCATTTGTCCTTTTGTGGATCTTAGTTTTGGTGTCACATATAATAACTCTTTGGCCCTGGGTCCCAAAGATTTTCCCCAACATCTAAGTCTGTGACCTGTTTTGAGTTAATTTTTTGTGTAAGGTGTGAAGCTTACAACATTTCATTCCTTTGTCTGTGGATGTCTGGTTGCTCTAGCACCATTTGTTGAAAAGACTGAATTGCTTTCCACCACTTGCGTGAGTCTGTTTCTGGGCTGTCTGTTCCATTGAGCGATGTGCCTACCCTCCCTCCATCACCACGCTATCCTGCTTGTGTAGCTAGGTGGTACGTTTTTGAAATTTGGTACACTGATTCCTCCAACTTTGAAATTTAAAAAAAAATTATTTTAGCTATTATAGTTTCTTTGCCTTTCCCTATAAATTTTAGAGTAATCGTGTGTATATCTACAAAAATTTTTGCTGGGCTTTTGCTAGGAATTGCATTAAGCCTGTTTATCAATATTGGGAGAATTGACATCTTTTATTATGTTGAATCTTCCAACCTGTGAACATGGTATGTCTCTCCATTTATTTAGAACTTTGATTTCTTTCAGCATTTTGTAGTTTTCAACATGCAAGTACTGTAGTGCTGTGCATGTTTTGTTAGATTTATTCCTAAGAAGTTCAGTGTTTTTTTGAGCAATTGTAAATGATACTGTATTTATAATTTTGGTGTCTGCATTAATCTTCTAGGGCTGCCATAACAAAATATCACAGACTGGGTAGTTTATGCAGCAGAAATTTATTCTCTAACAGTCTGGAGGCTGGAAGTCTGAGATCAAGGTGTCAGCAGGTTTGGTTTCTCCTGAGGCCTCTCTCCTCAGCATGCAGACAGCTGTCTTCTCCTTGTGTCCTCATGTGATCTTTCCTCGGTGGGTGTGCACTCCTGGTGTCTCTCTCTTATAAGGAGTCCTACTGGATTAGTGTCCCACCCTCATGACCTCATTTAACCTTAATCATTCCTGAAAGGCCCCATCTCTAAATACAGTCACACTGGGGCTTAGGGCTTCAACAAATGAATTTTGGAGGGATACAGTTCAGTTCATAACAGTGTCCAGGTGTCCACTGCTAGTACAGGCAGACCTCATTTTATTGTACTTCACTTTATTGTGCTTCACAGATATGGACTTTTTTACAAGTTGAAGGTTTGTGGCAACCCTGCATCGTCAGATGATAGTTAGCATTTTTTAGCAATAAAGTATTTTTATTAAGGTATGCACATTGTTTTTTTTAGACATAATGCTATTGCACACTTAATAGACTATAGTATAGCATAAACATAATTATTATATGCACTGGGAAACCAAAAAATTTGTGTGACTTGCTTTATTGCAATATTTACTTTATTGCGGTGGTTCGGAACTGAACAATATCTCTGAGGTCTGCCTGTATAAGAAATACACTGATATTTGTGAGTTAACCTTGTATAGTCTTGCTGAGGTCACTTATTAGTTCTGGGAGGTCTTTTTTTTTAATGCTTTTTATTTATTTTTCTTGCCTTACTGTTACTTGCTAGAACTTTTATCCTTATTATTTCCTTCTTTCTACTTGCTTTGGATTTATTTTGCTCATCTTTTTCTAGGTTCTTTAGATGGGAGCTTAGATAAATCATATGAGAATTTTCTTTTCTAATATTTCCATTTATTGCTATACATTTCCTTCTCAGCCTGCTTTAGCTACACCCCACAGATTTTGATATGTTGTATTTTCTTTTTCATTCATTTCTATGTATTTCTATCTCCTTTCATACTTTCTAGTTGACCTATGATTATTTCAAAATGTGTTGTTTATTTTCCAAGTGTTTTGATATTTTCCTGTTATCTTTCTGTTATTGATTTCTATTTTGATTATGTTCTATTGTGATCAGAGAACACAATCTGTATTATTTCAATTCTTATAATTTGTTGAGGTTTGTTTTAGGGGCCAGGACATGATCTATCTTGTTATAAGCTTCATGTACACTTGAAAAGAATGTGAATTCTGCTGTTTTGGGGTGGAGTGTTCCATAAATATCAATTAGGTCCTATAGTCGATGGTGGTATTGCTTTCTTCTCTATCCTTATGGATTTTTTTGTCTGGCCTGTTGTTGAGAAGGGGTGTTGAGGTTTCCATTTATAATTGTGACTTTGTCTATTTCTCCTTGCAATTCTGTCGTGTTTTTGCTTCACGTTTTTGCAGCTCTCTGTTGCATACACATACACTGGATGCCTTGGTGGATCGAGCCTTTTATCATTATATAATGTTCTTCTCTGCCTGTGGTCGTTTTCTTTTCTCTGAAGTCTACTTTACCTGATATTAATATAGCCATTCTGCTTTCCTTTGGTTAATGTTTACATAACATACTATCTTCCATCCTTTTACTTTTAACTTGACTATATTGTTATACCTGAGTTTCTTGTAGATAGCATATGGTTGTCATGTTTTTTTAATCCACTCTGCCAATATCTGTCTTTAATTGGTTTATTTAGACCATTTATATTTAGTGTAATTGTTGATGTATTAGTCCTTATGTCTGCCATTTCATTTTTTGTTTTCTTTTTATTCTCTCTGCCTTTTGTTTCTGTTTTCTTTTTTTGTGCCTTCTCATAGATTATTTACAGATTCTTCAGAATTTCATTTTGGTTTATCTGTTGTATTTTTGAGTGTATCTTTCATGGTGACTTTTTTGATGGTTGCTTTGTGTATTAAATGGCCAGTTGTAGTGAAGTATTGAAATCTCACCTCCTTTAGGTCACCTTTCTCTCTACTGTTTAAGTACAAGTGTCTTACTTATTTTTTCTATATACCATTAGAGCCACCTAAGATAGGATATTAAGTTTTGCTCCAGCTGTCAAACATTTAGGAAACTGAAGAGAAGGAAAGTCTATTTACCCACAATTTGGATCACTGTGTTCTTTCTCCTTCCTGATGTTCCAGGTTTCTTATCATTTACTTTCTGTTTAGAGAACCTCCTTTAAGCATTCTTCTAAGGCAGGTCTGCCGGTGACAAATTGTTCTTTTAGTTTTTCTTTATCTGAGAATGTCTTGATTTATTTTTCATTCCTGAATTTTTCAAGTATGAGAAAAATTTGTCATTTCCTTGTGGCCTTCCTGGTTTCTGATGAAAAATCCACTGTCGTTCTAATTATTTTTCCCTTAAGGTGTCATTTTTTTTCTGGCTGCTTTCAAGATATTTCCTTTTTCTTTGTCTTTAGCTTTCAAAAATTTGAATATGGTGTGTGTTGGTCTGATTTGGGGGGTGTTGTCTTGTTTGGGGTTCTCTCAGCTTCTTGAATCTATAGGTTTATGTCCCTTGCCAGACTTGGGAAGTTTTCCCAGTCATTATTTCCTCAAGTACTTTTTCAGCCCCATTCTTTTTCTTTCTTCTTATTTTACACCCATGACACAGTGTTACATTTTGTCCCCTGGAGAATGAGGCTCTGCTTTTTTCCCCATCTGTTTTCTCTTTGTTGTTCAGATTTGGTGATTTCTATTGTTCCATCTTCCAGTTCACTGATTCTTTTCTCTGTGCCCTCCATTCTGTTGTTGAGACCATTTGCTGAGTATTTATTTTGGTTATTATATTTTTCAATTGTAACTTTTCTTCTTTATATCTTCTGTTTCTTTTTGAGACTTTTTTCATTTGTCTCAAGCATGTTTGTTATTGCTTGTTGAAGCATTTTTATGATGGCTACTTTAAAATCCTTCTCGGATAACTTTAACACCTCTGTCATCTTGGTGTGGGTGTCTGTTGATTGTATTTCATTCATTCAGAGATCTTTGTGGTTCTACGTATGCTGAGTGATTTTTTTTTTAATGAAGCCTGTACATTTTGGCTATTATGTTATGAGACTCTGGCTCTTATTTAATCCTTCTGTTTTAGCTAGCTTCTCCTGACACCAGCCTAGCAGAGGACTAGGGGCATGCACCTCATTATAGCCAGGTGGGGTGGAATTCTAGGCTCCCCACTCAGCCCTCCTCACACTGAGGGGTGGGGTGGGGCTTCTCCTTACTGCTGGGCAAGGAAGGGAGTGCCAGCTCCCCACATGGCCTGCAGTGGTCAGGAGGGCCACGGGTGCCTCATTACTGCTCCCCACGTGGCCTCCAGTGACACTGGTGGGGGAGGGGCATTCTCACTGCTGCTGGGTGGGGTAAAAGTCCTGACTCTTCAGGGAGGGGGGGCACCACCTGGTGGGAGTGAAAATCCAGCCTTTCCATGTGGTCCCTGTGGGGGTGAACATTCCAGCTCCCCACTGGGCCCTGACCAACCCCACCCGACAGGGGTGGGAGGTTTTACAGCCTGGGTCACGAGGGTGGGGTCTGGCTGGAGGAGAGTGGTTTCCATTCATCAGTGTCCTGTCCTGCTGGGTGGGGTGGTGGTCCCTCTCCTGATCCTTTGGTCGGAGCAGCTTTTGTTGAGTGTTTTCTTCTGTGTTTCCTGGCGTTTCTTGTTTGTGGGCTTCTTTGGTTCCTTTAAAAATACTTGCAGCAGAAAGAAAAAAAGCCCAGGGAACACATTGCCGTGGGGCTCCTTGGATTCCAAGGTCCCAGCTAGTCTGCCCCCATCCACTTTTCAGAGTCACCTTCTGTGTGTTGTCTGTGCAGTGTCCAGGGTTTTAATCGTACTTGCGAGGAACAGGCAAGTCACGCCAGCTCCATCTTCCCGGAAGCCAAGTCCCCGACGTTTCATTTCCTGGTTTTGCTTCTGAAAATGAGCTTTCCTAGAAGGGCTGAGCATGCAGTGCTGAGGGGTTCTCGGGGAGACCACCTGGGGCAGCTGAGCTCCGGGGCCGTGGGTGGAACTCACGCTCGTCTGGCCCACACACGAAGGAGACCACCCTGGACCCCCTGCCCCCTGCGGTCTGAGAATCGGGGGGAGTTTCCCGTGTGCTGGGCGCTCCTCCCTGTGTGTCACTGCTCTGCAGCTTCACTGGTCCTGGGGTGCAGGGCTGCCCTGCCCTGGGGCCATGGGGGCTGCGGGGGCCGGGAGACCTGGGTGGCCTGTTCTCCACCAGCCTCCGCCCGCACAGGTGTCCTCCGTGAGGACTTGGCCCCAGAGCCAAGTGTGCATTTGCTGTCAGATGAGGTGATCAAAGTGCTACGGGGCAGATGGCGGAGGCGCAGAAGTGCTGGGTTTGCAGAAGCTCCGCTGGGTGGGTGAAGGCTGGGCCCTGCTGCCACCTCCATGACCCCTGGGTGCCCACCCCCTTTGCCGTGCGTGCTCCCCTGGCCTCTGAGCAGGAGGGCCGTGAGGGGGGGTGCCCCCGCCCGCCTCACCTGCACCCTCTCTGTTCCAGTTCCTCATCTACTTTGTGTACTTCCTGGTGCTGTTTGTCGCCTATGTCCTTGCGGCCTTGCTGTCGGGCCTGCGCCACTTCCGACAGGGCCGCCACCAGCCCCTGCCGCCGGCCCAGGAGCTGATGAGCCCGGTGCAGGAGCAGGCTGTGCAGGACGGGCCCGCCCCAGAGGACGGCGTGTGGGCCGTGGGGGAGCAGCCCGAGGCCAAGGCCTGACCCTGCCCGGCCTGCTCTCCTGGCCGGTGGGCGGCCAGGTTCCTGATGCCAGAGGCAGCCGAGCCTGGGCCTTGACCTCAGAGCTGACACGTCCCCAGCAGCTGCCTGTCATCTGGGTGTCAGCGGACGGGTTTCCAGCATCGTCCACATCGTCAGATTGTGGCGCTGGTGACTGACGGGACCCCGGTGCTCTGTCCCCGAGACCCATGCCTCAGGGGCCTCCAGCCTCCGCAGGGGTCCTTGGCTCACCCCGAGCAGGGCACCCCTCAGGCCTGCTTCACGCCCTGGCCATGACCCGCGGCCTCCCGGGGACGCCCAGGCAGCTGCCCGGCCACCGGGGGCTGGTTTGCTGTCCCTGCCTACACGTGGCCGGTGGGGGGTCCACGTGCCCGCCAGACCTCTCTGCTTTCACCCCCTTGTCCCGGGGAAATGGCAAGGTGGTCCCAGATGCGAGCCCGGGGGACCCGGTGCCCACGGGGTGTCCCGGGCCCTGGGGGTGGGGGCCGTGTTCCGGAGCCTGTGGCTGAACTGTGACATCTGCAGTTGTCCAGGTACTTTCGTTGTAAACGATGCTCTGTTCCTTTTTTAAAAAAACTGACAAAAATGAGGACCCTCGTCTGGCTTGTTTCTGGGGGAGAAGCGGGGTGCTGGGGGTGGCAGTTCCGTCAGGTGAAAGCCCGGGAGCACCGGCTCCTCCGTTCTGGGCTTCACCCCAGGTCCTCTCTGTCCTTCGATCGGAGCTGGGTTGATGCTGACCCTCTCCCGGTGATGGGGGCCACTCACGCGCAAGCCCCCGGGGGACTCGCCCACGTTACCCGGGCACTGCCGCCGGGCCCGAGAGCCGGTCGTGCTTCCTCTGAGACGTGACACCGTCCCCTTGGCCCCAGGCACGTGAAGCAGACGCACAGCCCGAGTGAGGGGACCCCTGACTCCACGCATCCATCCGGTCAAGAGAGGGTCCCAGCCCTGCCCCCCAGCAGGCGAGGACCCAACCCCGTCCTGAGCTGAACCCGGCCCTTCCCATGGCCTCCGGCCCTCATCCAGGGTCTTCGGGAAAGGCCGCTGCTGCGAGTTCAGAGCAGGACGCCTGGTGGAGGAGGGGCCGGAGCTGGCTGCCCCCTGGGATCCCCGAGGTCGGGTTGGGTGAGCAGGGTGTCTCGGGGCACCCTGAGGGTCGAGGAGAGGCTGTACACGCAGCTTAACTCACGGCCGTCGGTGTGGGTCAGATAGGGCAGGTGGTCCCCAGGCGCATCCGCACAAGACACCACAGCCGACCCCAGGACGCTGCTGGGAAGGGGCAGCACCCGCTCCGTGCTCAGGGAGCTGGCGGGGCTTGACGGGTGGAGGGGGCTCGCCTCTGGCTCCTGACCCAGGAGGCAGCGCTCTGCTCTGTGCCCCCCATGAGCGCGACCGGCGCCCTGGTCTCCCGCCTCCCCCTGTAGCCTCCCCACTCGGCCTCTGCCACCCCTGGTCCCGAGCTCCTGGGGCACCACTGAGCCCCTGCTCCGGGCAGTGTGCACGGCCCCTCGGGCTCAGACATCTGCCGCAGCGGTGGGGGACACGGGCGCCGGGGCACCTACCCGGCTCTTAAGATCTCGTGAGGCTGCTGGCCCCCCGGGAGACCCTGAGAGAGGAGAAAGGTGCAGGCACCTGTGGCCTTCATGGACAGCCGTGGACATGCATGTGTATCTGTATCTCACATCCGTGTACATCTGTGTACCCCTGCGTGCATCTCACACCCATGTATATCACTCACATGTGTGCCTCTGCGTTTATCCATGTACACCCATGCACAGATGTGCATATGCACACGTGTGTATATCCATGTACACCAGCGCACACCCATGGTGGCCCTTCATATCCGTGCATTCCACATCTGAGGATTCAACCAACTGTGGATTGAAAATATATTTTTTTAAATTCCAGAAAGTTTCAAAAAGCAAAACTTGAATTGGCCATGTGCCAGCCACTATTTACATGGAATTTACATTGTATTTACAACTATTTATGTAGCGTTTTTCTTGTATTAGGTATGAGAAGTAACCTGAGATAAATTAAAGCATACAGGAGGCTGTGCATAGGTTATGTGCAGGCATTGCACCATTTTATATAAGGGTCCTCAACATCCGCAGGTTTGGTATCTGAGGGGGTCCTGGAACCAATCCCCCACGGGTACTGAAGGACGACCATGTCTCTGGGAACCCATGTGTATTCATGTGCATCCGTGTACACCTGCACACCTGTGTATACCTGTGCACACCTGTGTGTATCCGTATACATCTGCGTATACCTGTGCACACCTGTGCTCCCTTAGCGGGATTGGCCAGCGGGGCCGTCCAGGACAGAGGTTCCCGAGGACTCAAGACAGTGAAAGCTGCTTGCAAACCAAGTGTCAGTGTAAATGGTCATTTTTATTTGGCGCCTGTTTGGGAACCACAGACACGGTTCACAGGACCAGCCCCTCTGGTTTACAGTCACACTGCCTGGACAGCAGACCCTGGGGCAGCTGGGCTCTGGGCCACCCCGCCAGCTCCCCTGGAGATGCCCGCGCGCACCCCAAAATGTCCCCTTCACTCCTCCCACAAGGAGGGCAGTGACGTGGGTTTTCCCCGAGACGTGCTGCTACAGACAGTGGTGAGCGGGGTCCAAGCACACGTGGCCCACCTGTGGACACGGCCCAGTCCTGTCCTGGGCCGGCCCAACCCCTCCATGCAGCCTCGCCCGTCCCGGGGCTCGGCTGGGCAGCCTGTGGGCTCTGTCCTGGCGGGGGGCACGTGTGGCCTTTTGCCTCCGAGGGCTTCTGCCTCTGTGTCCTGCAAAGGTGAACCCGGCGCCTTGGTGCCAAGCTCAGCAGGAGGCAGGTCTGACCCAGGACTTGAGGCAGCCTGGGTTTGGGCCCAGTTGGGTCCCCAGACATGCTGCTGGGCAGAGCTGGTCAGGCATTGGAGTCAGGGAAGGAGCGCCCGGTGTGAGG
This sequence comes from Balaenoptera musculus, assembly GCF_009873245.2. Classification (NCBI taxonomy): domain Eukaryota; kingdom Metazoa; phylum Chordata; class Mammalia; order Artiodactyla; family Balaenopteridae; genus Balaenoptera; species Balaenoptera musculus. Next base: position 143,986,073 of record NC_045788.1, on the reverse strand, counting down.
TCTGGGCCCAGGGACCCGGTGCTGGTTTATGGACCCCTCAAAGCTCTCCCAGTATTCCGGGCCGGGCCAGGCTCTGTGCCGGTGGGACCTCAGGCGACACGGGAAGCCAGCGTGGGACAGAGGAGCGCAGACGGGCCCACATGGCGGGGCTGGCTGCACACAGCAGCAGCAGGAGCCCCGGGGGTGTGCGGGGGGTTTGAGCTTGGAACCTTGCAGCCAGGGGAGTTGCTGCCAGAGGCTGAGAGAAGGTGGTCTCCCCTGGCACCGCGTGTGGCCCAAGAGAGGGCCGGCCAGCTGGAGAGAGGGCAGGAGGGAGGCCCCAGCGCCTCCTCGCGGCTGCCCTGCAGACAGGCCTGGCGTTGGCGCCACAAGGCTTTCTGGGCAGGAAACGGAGCCACCAGTACATGCCCGGGCGGTTGGGGGCCCCATTCAGCACCCGGGAGGCCTCCCCAGGCAGAAGGTTCCAAGTCGGCCTCTTGCCTAAACGGGCCAGGTCCACCCCCTGGTCTGATTCGGGCCAAGAGGGCAGCACAGGCACCGAGGCTCTGGGGGAGAGGTGGGAGGGAGGAAGAGTCTGGGCACCAGGCTGTCTTAAACTTTTTAAAAAATACACTCTTTGGCTTCTTTTTATTTCTGGAGGATTACATGAAACGTGAACCGTACAGGAAAGTGTCCCAGCCAGGTCACCGCCCTGGGCGCCAGCAGAGGCTCCCTGCCCGGGCCGGGGGCGCGTCCGCTCCCCTGCCCGCCGCCTGGCTCTTCTCCGGCCCTCTGTCCGTGCGTCCATCTGTCCATGGAGCAGCAGAGGCCCTACTTGGAGGAGGAGGTCATGAAGCTGTTCTCAATGCAGAGGACGATGAAGGCGTTGTAGCAACCCGCCGCTTTCTGCTCCAGCAGCCGGCCCGCCAGCAGCGAGGAGGCCTGGCCCGTGGCCGCCCTGGCCTCAGTCCGCCACGTCTCGCAGTAGCTCTCCGTCAGCCGGCGCCCACTGGGGTCCGAGCCGTGCCACAAGCTCTTCTGGGGCCTGCAAGAGGCACCGGCCGTCAGTCTCACCGGCGGCCACCCCCACCCCACGCTGGAAGCCACCCCAGGCAGGACGGGGCGTCTCCCAAAGGCGGAGGTTTGGCGGGATGCGGGGGCCGCTGGGAGGGCAGGGACTCGGGTGGCCGGGAGTCAGGCCAACCTCGTCCTGGGCGCTCGGCCTCCCAGATCACACCCCGTCCTGCTGCTGCTTTTGGGGGCACAGCCTGGCCAGCAGCGCCCGGTGACCTCGAGGGTTGACCCTTCGGGGCCTGGGTGGACCTGGCTTCGAGTGCCCATGCTTCGTAAGGGCCATCTCGGTGTGGCCTCCTCGCTGGGAACGAGGCGCAGGCCTGGGGTTCTGGCCTCGGACCAGCCCCTGGGCCGGTGGAGCCCACAGCCCTGCCCGAGGCTCCCACACGGCCCTGGGCGGTGCTCCTCGGTGAAGGCAGGGACACGGGCTCGTCCAAGACCCTGAGCCCCAGAGCGGTGGGGAACAGGGCCTCACACCTGCAAGCAGGGGCATGACGGGCGTGAAGCTGACCTGAGGGCAAGCTAGTGACTTGTGCCAGCGTGTCAGGTAGACACGCGTGTTCTCCGACCCAGAGACTCCAGGGTGAGGAATTTACAGAAGTAATTTGCTGTGATGTTTATGTGACAGACAGAGGGGGCTGGAGCCTGTCTTCCCCAGCAGGAAGTTGGGGGCACTTCCCCGGGGAAGCAGGCCAGGTGAGGGTGTTTCAGGTAACACCGCAAACGACGCTCTCTACTCTTCCTCCTGTGCTTCTGGATTTGGGGGGTTTTAAGCCGCGAGCGTGTTCCAGGATTGGGTCAGCCTGGAGGCTCAGAGCCGGGAGCGCCGCCCCTTTGCTCAGGGCTCTTGGATCCAGAGAGGCCCCGAGCTGCTGCGCCCACACAGCGGACCTACCAGGCGGGGTGCTGTAGGACGTCTCTGCCGTCGAAAGAGAAGATGCGCGCACCAGGCTTCAGCTGGCCCTCGGAGCCCGAGAACAAGGCCTCCCAGCTGGGAGACAGCACCTCATCCTGCGGGGGGAAGCGAGGTCACCCCGTCTCTGGTCACCTCGTGCCAGAGGGCCGAGCGGCCCAGGGGTCTCAGCAACGCCCACGCCCGCCCAAGGGTGGGCTGGCCCCAGGCCTCCCGCCCTCTCCCAGGAACGCAGGGCACCCGCCCCCAGCCCTGGACCCGGGGCCAGAGTGAGTCCACCGCCTTTGGTCCCGAGGAACACCGGCGCTCGCTGCATCCAGAAAGCACGTGGCTCCGTTCGCGGAAGGGGCCGTGGAACACATCCCCGTGAAGAGCACCGGGGCAGGGACGCCCAGCCCTGGGCTGACACCCGAGTGGTGAGGGGACCAGGCCACCTCTGGAAGCTGGTGACGCACCAGCGCGCCTGGCAGGCGGGGGCAGGGGTCGGGGGCCACGTGGGGGCTCCATGGGGTGCCCGGTGGTCCTCAGGGGCGAGACCCACCCAGCGCCCACCCGACGCCCAGGCCCGGCCCAGGTTGGGGCGTGCACGCACTCTGAGGTTGACGATGGGCAGGGCGGCGCGGTCTGCGCGGCGCACGATGCTGTAGAGGTCCTGCAGCCGCGAGGAGAGGAAGGCGCGGAAGGTGCCCGCCAGCCCCGCCGCGCGCGCCTGCTGGAAGCACTGGAAGTCGGCGCCGCGGATGCCGCGAAGGCCCCCCGACTGCGGGCTGTTGAGCGCCACCAGGTGGAGCTGCGGGTGGAGCCGCGTGTCAGCCCCGACGGCCCGGGTCTCCGCGCCCCGCCCCCCGACCCCGGTGGGTCTCTGGGATGCGAGCGGGGTGGACCCCGGGGCAGCGGCGGGGGGAGGGGATGGGGAGGGCGGGTCCCAGACCCAGCACCCTCCCCGGCTGCTCTGGGCTCCGGACTCTCCACCCCCAGCGCTGCCCGGGGTGGTCACTCACCACCGGCTGGAAGTCGTGGTGAGTGTGGGCGGGTGAGGCCGTGGGGGTTGCCGGCCGGAGGTGCGCGTAGGCGCCGGGGTGCGGGGCCCTGGGGTAGGGCTGGGCGTGTGTCAAGCGCGGGGGGCCGGCCAGGATGTCGTCAGCCCGCCAGGACCGCGCTGTGGGGGGCGGGGGCTCCCGGCGGGGGTACGGGTTGCCCTCGTGCAGCTGCACCACGGGGGGCTGCAAAGCGGCCACCTCGTTGTCCTGCAGGCAGAGAGGCAGACAGCGCCGTGGGGCCGGGCCTCCTGCACCTGCGGGTCCCGCTGCCCGGCCCTGCACGCCCTTCGTCTGCACCCGGCTGTGCTCTTGGGCCGGCGACGCTGGACTGGAGGTGGCGAGCTGGACCCCGGGGCGCCCGGCGTGTCAGGCCAGAGCCGGCCCGGTGACACCTCAGTCGGGCTGGGTGGCCCTCTGCTCAAGCCCCCGGGTCCATCACCCTCAGGAGCCAGCTCCTCCCCGTGGCCCTGGGCACCCTTGGGCCGACCACCTCCCCCTGACCTCCCCCTGCTGCAGCCGTGGTACCAGCAGCCCCTTAAGCCTCTGCCCAGTTCCTACCTCCGGCGGTGACCTCGACCTCCAAATGCCAGCCCCTGTGCCCCACCCACTTCCCAATTCCGTCCCTTTCCCACAGCACCCAGCACCTTCGGACACCCGTTACCTGTGTACCTGTTACCTGGTACCTATTACCTGGTAGTAACGTCTAATGCAATCATAAGTTATAGAATGAATTCATGTATCTAGCTGAAATGTTTATATAATTATATGCTATTGCCTAGTCACCTACTGCCCTTACTGCCCATCTCCCCACCATGATGTCGCCTCCGCGGGGCGGGGGCTTTGCTTGCTTCAGGCACAGCTGTGCCCGCGCCTAGAACAGCGCCCAGGACTAGGTGCTGCGAGAGAGAAGGGACCCCCCCGAGCCTGGCGGCGGGGCAGACCAGCCCACGCTGAACCCGGACACCCGAGACCTAGCACGGAGCCCTGCTCTTGAGCCGTCTGAGAGGCGTGACTTCTATTCAGAGGAGCACCGCCTGGGGGACGCGACCCCTACTTAGGGAGACTGGAATATCCTGGGCCCCCTCCCGCCTGCCCCCCTCCTTCCTCCTCCCCCCACACCCTGAAGGGTCTGTCCCCGTGTCCAGCCCTCTGGACGAGGGCAGACAGACAAGGACTCAAAGGAGCCCCTCGCCTGGGGAGGGTGATGAGCGCGGTCTGCACACCCCCTCCCCGGCAGGGGGGCCCCACCCAGGCTGCACCCCTGCCCACCGGTCCCCCGAGATAGTCGTGGGAAGAAAGGACGCTCCTTACCGTCCCGCGGGGGAGGGGCGTGCGGGCCTCCAGCTGGAAGAAAACAGGGGGTCACCCCGGGACCTCCGACCCAGCCAGCGCCACTCGCCCTGGCCGCCCCCCACACCGGTGAAGGCCGGCACGGCTGCGTCCCAGTGCCCCCCACCCGGTGCCCGGCGCACAATAAGCACATCTGTTAGTTTAAAAACTGAGAGTCACTTCTCTGTGAACCTAAAACTGCCATAGAACAGCTTCTAATAAAGAGAGAAGTGGAGGGAAGCGGGTGAGGATGGAGAACCGCTGGCCGCATGCCCGCGGGCCCCACCCGGCTGGTCCTTGCCGCTCGCCAGGCGCCGGGGCCCCCTGCAACGCAGGTCCTCCGCCTCCCGCCTTCTCTGTACCCTTTGCCCCAAGAGCAAAGCGGGAAGGCGCCCCACCACGTGCAGGGATCACCCTGTCCAGAACTCACCAGAACCTTCCGGAACCCGTTCCGGACCCGGACGTACAGCTCCTCCCTGTCGGCCACATAGACGAGCCAGCCCTCTGGCACTTCGGGCACCTGGTCCAGCAGGGTCTGGTACGTGGCCCAGACCCTCACCTGCTGGAAGCCCAGCCCAATGGGGTCCCCTGTGCACAGGAGACCTCTGGGCTCATGGGGAGGGTTGGGGGCTGCAACAGTCTGAAGACCTACGTGGCCGCCTCCTTGCCAGGCTGGCCCCATGAGCGCCACGGGGAGACCTCAGCCCCCAAGTGCCTGGGCCACCGCAGCCTCTGCACAGCAGACCCGCCCTCAGGGACCTTCTCAACGCCCCTCCTTCGTCCTCCTCCCCTGCCCATCTCAGACCCCAGCCACACCTGGGTCCCCCACTTCTGCTTTGGAAACCTCGTCTCAGGGCTCTTGGCACTGGGGTACCCACCCACACGCCTCCAAAGGGAAGGGCAGCCAGGCAGTGAGGGTCCGACAGGTCAGGAACAGGGTGGTGCTTACCCCTGAGGAGGTGCCCATGGATCCGGGCGGTCCTGGGGGCCCAGGTGGGCCTGGGGGGCCAGGAACACTGATAGCTACAAGAGAGAAGCCAGAGGTGGGAACAGTGGCCCTTCCTGGACGAGGCTGGAGCCCAGGGCCCACTCTCCACCCGACTTACTCTGCCTGTAAGGGCCAGGAAAGGATGGGGGTCCCGGGGGCCCTGGAGGTCCGGGGGGCCCAGGAGGCCCCTGGTGTCCCTCGTAGCCGATGCCAGGGGGTCCCTGAGGTCCAGGAGGGCCAGGCTGGCCCTGGATGCTCTCTCCCTTGGGCCCCTAGCGTGGAAGGCAAAACACAGGGCGCTGTCACCTATGTCCCCAGGCTGGGGACGAGCAAGCTTGAAGGTCCTGGCTGCATCTGCCACAAGCCCCTGCAGGGAGCACGGGCCACGACCCCCTGCAGGGAGCATGGCCCCCAAGCCCCCGTCCCCACACTGCCCACGCGGGGCCTGGGAAACCCAGCCTTCCCACTCCATGTGCCCCACACTGGGACGGGACCCTGGGACGTAGACGAGGACAGCCGCCCACAGAGGTGCAGCCCTGAGGGCCCCCACCCCTCCTCCACTCCCGGACGGAAGCTGGGGCCCACGGTCCCCCAGACGCTTTCAGGACAGAGGGTCTCCCTGAGGGGGTTTGGTGGAGAACAGCGCCAGCAGGAGAATGGAGGAGCCCCCAGGTCAGGTGCCCAATCCGGGAGGGCAGCCACTATGCACCCACCAGGCTCCCCACGTGGGTGCCCTGCGCTCGGGCAAGGAGCCGGGAGGCGGACGCTCGGGGCCCAGCCCGCAGGGTGGACCTGCCCTTGGCTCCTGGCCCCAGGGACCCCGGGGACGCGAGCTCTGGCACAGGATGGGCCTGGGCCTGTGTGTGGTACCCACAGGCGGCTGGGGTCAGACTCACCGGAATCCCAGGGTAGCCTGGCGGGCCGGGGGGGCCAGGCATGCTGGAGCTGAAGAACCCGCCGCCCCCGGGCTCGCCCCTTTCTCCTTTCTGCCCGGCGGCCCCTTGGTCACCTTTCTCACCCTGTGGATGGAAAAGCTTGTCGGGACAGCCCCGTTCCCGGTGCCGTGTGGGGAGGGGCGGGCGCCGATCCCCAGAGGCCCCCGGTGAAGCTTCTGCGGCCCAGGCCTGGCCAGCCCGACAGGAAGGGGCTCGGCCTCCCAGCTTCCCATTGCGTCAACCGAATTCCCGAAAAACGGAGCCAGGGGTGCGCGTCCCGGGTGCCCTCTGGGGCCCCGTGTGGGGGGCAGCGTGATGACCCGGGGTCACCCACCTTCATCTCAGCGCCCAGGTGCAGGAGGTCGAACGGGAACTGCCCTACGGGGGGGAGAGTTTGGGAGGTCCTCAGTGAGACACTGTCTTCCTGCCTGGTCCACCCGTCCCCCCGCCCCCGAATTTACCTAAGTCCCCTCTTTCTCTAATTTCTGTATTTCTGTGTAGAGATCCCCTGCATGTTTTGTTACAGTTATTCCCAATCACTTGATATTTTTTTGTGTTTTTGTTCATGGTGCCTTTTTCCCTTCAGTTTTTATCACTGACACACAGCGCTGCAGACGGTCAAGGGGGACCGCTAAACGACCGACTTAACGTCTGCTGCGAACTGCACACCATAGGACGTTTAGTTAACAGCTACCACCTCGCAGAGACACACACACAGGAAAAAACATGGTTTTCCCTCGTGACAAGAGCTGTTCTCGCTTTGCACCTTCAAGGACACTGGGCAGAGGTGTCGGCTACAGCTGCGTGCCCCCGGGTGCTGTGTCCTGTAACTGGACGTTGGTACCTTCGACCCCCTTCACCCCCCACCCTGCATCCCACCTCTGGCAACCAACCTGATCTTTTTCTAAACGGTGCCTTTTAAGGATTTCATTTAGTCTATGACTGACCATCGATTTTTGTGAACTGCCCCTGTGACTTTGGTAAATTTACTCATTAATTCTGACGGTTTATCTGCACATCCCTTTGGGTTGTTGACATTCACAAACGTGTCCTCAGTGAAAACAGCAGGTTTGTTTCTTCCAGAGTCACACCCTGCGTTTGTTTCTCTTCCCTGCCCCGCACCCTGGCTGGGCCCCGCGCCGGCAGCAATGACCGGCCACCCCCCATGGCCCCGACCCGCCACTGCGGATGGCGGAGAGAGGGTGCCCGCTCTTTCCAGAGCACGGGGGTGCCATCTTCAATGTCTCTTGCTGTCTCTTTCCTTCATCAGTCCCTCGAGGGGAGTATTATTAGTCTTTTCAAAGAACTAACATCTGACTTCTTTGCTTTCTTGATGCTTCCTGTTTTGTACATTTTTTTTTTTTTTCCATTCACTGCATCTCCCATCTGCTTTCTGGGAGTTAAATCTATTTGTTTTCTAACTTCCTGAGCTGGATGCTTGAAGCGCAGGCTACTTAAGGCTGTGACCTTGTAGACAAGGAGCTGACAAGACCCTCGCTCCTTCTGGGTGGGAAAGCGACCTTGGCTTACCCTTCTCCCGTGGCCTTTCCCCTGGAAACCTGATAAAGGTGGGGGTCAGACCCCCAGGGTGAAGTGATGCCTGCTGAGTGAACCATGGGCCCAGGGGGCTGGGGGAGCCCCTGATCTGGGCTCCACCAGGGCTGCTCCGGGAAACCCACGCCCGCCCAGGGCCACCCGGCTCACGTTCACGGCCCGGAGCTCCTGTCCTGGGTCCTTCCTCAGAGCGGGGTGACCCCACTGCCACCGCGGGCCACGGAGTGAGGGCCGAGAATCCCAACCCCAGCCCTGGCTGCACCCCTGCCCCTCAGACACAGCCTTGTCCTTCAGCTCCAGGGTTTCCAGTTCCCACCGTGGCCTCTCCTCCCCGCAGGCGCCCTGCTCGGTGGGCCCGTCCCGGTTGTGTCTTCGATGCTCCCTCGAGGGCACACAGGCCTGAGGGACTTGCTGTGTGCCCGGCGTGAGCCTGTGGGCTGCCATGTTGGTGCTGGGACTGGGGGCCAGGTTGTCACCTGCCGTTCATATCTTCCACCTCCCAACTGACCCGGCCTTTTGTCTGCTGCTTCCCTCGCTTACAGATTTCCCCCTGTACTGAGTGACTTGTGTGTTTTTCCTTTTATTTCTGTCAATTTTTGCTTTTCATATCTTGAGGCTATGTGGTTACTGGCGTAGAAATTTAGAATCGCTGTACTTTCCTGGCGGGTTTACCCCTTTATCATTATGGAGTTTAAAAAAATTTTTGGCAGTATTTCCTGCTTTAAAATACACTTGTCTGATTTCTCACGAGCACACACACACACGGCTCCCTTCTCACCAGACTACCACCCCTTCCCCCTCAGCTCTCATGTCCTTACACTTGGGGGTGTCTCTCGTAAGCAGCACGGCTCTGGTTCTGTCCCGTTGACGATGTTCGTCTTTAAACAGGAGAGCGGACCCGCTCACTGAACATACGCGCCAACGGATCTGAGTTTAATCAATCTTCACCCCGTTTCCTGCTCCTCCACCTGTTCCGAGCTCCTCTTCTCTCCTTTCCTGCCATCTTCGGTCGGGTTTTTCCTACGCTGTTCTTCCTTCCTGCTCGGTTATCAGGGGCACGTTCCCTCCTGTTCTCGGCTGGTCCCTGAGGTGACAGGTGCGTCCTTCACTTGGGTCTGATGTAACGGGGTTTCGGCCTCCTCGGGGCCAGGCTGGGGTCTCGGGGATGCGACCTCTCTGCGGCGGGGCCGAGCGGGGACGCGTGGTCTCACCGCCCCCCTGCTGCTCCTCCTCCGTCCCCGCGTCATCAGCACCGCTTCCTTCTCCCCAGCGGCCCTCGCGTCCCCCCTGAGGATGGTGTCCTGAGAGGCCTTGTGGCCCACTTCCTCTTCCTGTAGAAGACGACGTCTTTACCGGCTGCAGAATTCTAGGTGAGCAGTTACCTTCTTCCGACCTTTGGGACCCTTTATGGCCTCTGGCTCCTCTCAACCCCGTGAGGAATCAGCTTGTGGCTCGTGTTGACCCTTCGTGTGAAGGGCTCCTTGAACCTTTCCCTGGTTTGGAAGCTCGGCCGTGACGCCTTCAAATGCTCTTCTGCCCCAGCCCCAGCCGCGTGTCCTCACCCGCACGTGTCTGACCTCCCTCGGCGTGTCCGACAGCCCAGCGCATCGCCCGGACTCCGGGCTGACCCCTCCCCTCCTCGGCTGTGTCCCGTCTGCCTGAAGTCGCACAGAATCCTCACGTCCAGGGGCTGCGGGTTTTCAGTCCCAGAACTACACCCGACTCTTGCCCGCGGGCTCCAGCTCTGTGCTGCCATCTCCTCTTCTCCACGTCGGGGCATCACCGTCACGGTCAAGGCCAAGCCTGGAAACTCCTGTAGTGCTGGCTGGTCGCTTGCCCGCTTGGGAATCCCAGGCCCTCAATGAGCTCACCTTCCTCAAGGGGAGGGTTTGCTTCTGCTTCTGGCAGCTCGCAGGGGAACCCCGAGCTTACGCAGACTCTGGCAGTGCCCGGGGGTCCAGCTCTCCTGGCTTCTGCCTGGCCTGTGCCCGACATCACACTTGTTCTCCTGCTTCATCGGCTGCAGAAGCAGGATTCAGCAGGGGATTCCTGCCATCCCAGGGGACATCCGAGGTGCCGGGAGTTCATCCCCTGGACGATCCAGGCCGATGAGGCCCCCGCGGTGCGCTGGGGGTGCCGGGTCTCCCCTGGGAGGTGCACGCTGGGGCCCAGCCCTGCTCCTCAGCGAGCGGGGGGCTGGGACATCCTGCCTGGCCACCACCTCAGGCCCCTGTCCTTTTAGCCCCCAGCCCTGCCCCGAGGCCGCGGGGCCAGCCAGGCGTCCCTTCAGAGCCCCCTGAGCCCCGAGGGCTTCCTTCCTCCGGGAGCCGGGTGGGCGGGTGGCCACACACAGCCCAAGGCCCCCAGAGAACTCTCACCTGGTGGCCCGGGTGGGCCCACTTCTCCTTTGTCACCTTTCGGTCCAGAAGGCCCCTGGTTCCCTGGAGGGACAGAGACCCCAGTGCCTGTTACTAAACATGTGACAGAGGCGCCTGGGACAGGCCCTCCTGCCCACGCATGGCCCAACCCTGGCGGGCACTGTGTGCGCTGCAGGCCTGGACCAGGGAGGGGGCAGCGTGTGAACCCAGGGACAGTCAGAGTAAGAGCTCGTGACTGGCGGAAGTGCCCGGTGGTCGCGCCCCAGGGGCTGCAGCCTCTGCTCCCAGAGGCCACGCCACTCCTGCAGGGAGGGGCTCGAACAAACAGCAGGCTTGGACGAAGAGCTGGAGCTGGACAGTGGGTGGCCAGTGGGTGGCCGCTTGGTGCCCACTCCCACCCACGGCTGGGCCGCCCGGAAGGCTGTGCTGGGAGGACCCAGCAGCCCAGCAAAGGGGGCCGTGATCAACTGGGCCTGGGGGGCCTGGATCATCCAGCACCCCTGTGAGGGCCGCCCACACCCTGCTCTGAGCTGTGGCCGGAGGGGTGACCTGCCCTCCCCGAGTCCCCAGGACCCTCACCTGGCAATCCCGGGGGTCCAGGGCGGCCAGACTCCACAAACGCCTGCGAAGAACAGGCCAAAGATGGCCGTTGAGAGACGCTCTGGAAACTGAGGCCACCACCTGCCCAAGGGTCTGCGAGGCCACACCCCCAAGCACCCCTGCCCCCCAAGACAGAGAAGCAGGGAGGGGGAGGGAGAGGACACAGGATTTGGAGTCGGGAGCCCCGGTCACGAGATGACTGCCCCAGGTGGTCACTTCATGTCACTGAGCCTTGTGAGGTAGGGGGAGTTCACCCCCCAGGACCCCAGGGCTCGTGCTCAGAAGCCCAGATCCAGAGAGCCCTCCCCCAACCTCACTTCCCCTGGGGGCTTGTCTTCTAACCAGCGGCCCACCAGGTGCGGCCTACAAGGCAGGTGGGCCTGGGTCCCACCACCACGCCCTTCCCAGAAGCCCCCCCCCCAGCCAGGGTCTCAGAGGTCGTGGCTCCGGCTGCCCTGCCTGGGGTTCAGCCCTCCCCGGGTCAGCGGAGGGGAAAGGAAGCCAGTGCAGGGAAGAGTGTGGGGACGCAGTGGGAACAGCAGGTGTCGCGGTGACTTACGTTGCTGTCATAGACAGGAGTCCCGGGAAGGCCCGGGGGCCCTGGGGGCCCAGGCGGGCCGGGCGGACCCTGCGTGGGGGAAGAGAAAGCCTGGTCAGTCAACACTGGCCAGCGACACTGTCCAGAACAGCAGATGTGGGCAGGAGCCGTTCTGAGAATCACGGTGAAGTCAGAAAACATCAGATGGACAACGCGTCCAGTTTACTCTGTGGTCGTGGGTTCCCTGAGGACAGAGCTGCCCCCTTCCCGTTCCCAGACCGGAGTCCTGCTCAAATCCTCCCACGGGAGACGTGCGGGTGGCGTCTGGGCCGGACACGACCTCGGACACGGCTCGTGTTGTTACTAACTGCCAGCTGGGTGAAGGTCGGCTCCGTTCGTTCACCCGCTCGCAGGAAAAGGACAAACGGCCGATTCAGGCAGTGTCAGAAGAGCCGTTCTGAAAATAGCGGCTCGCTCACCAAAGGGCTGGCCTGAGTGATGACAGTGCCTGGGGACAGGGTCCCGGGACCTCACGGCCACCTGCTCTAGGGCCCCTGGGCACCTTCGCCCCGACCCTGCGACCGAGGAGAGAGGCTGGCAGCGGAACAGAGGCGCAAGCTCAGGCCCACGAGGAAGCCGGACGCGCTGGACGCCCTGACGGGGGCGCGCGCACAGCGGCGGGCGCTCCGCCTCTACAACTCAGAACCGCGGGGGGAATTCAAGAGCCCCCCGTCCTCCTCGACGGAAGTGGCCTGGTCCACCTCCATCTCAGAACTCTGCAAGACGCCGCCTCGTGTTCTGAGTTTTCATGACACCACTGCAAGGAGGAGGGAGCCCGAATGAAGACACGCAGTGACGGAAAAACCAGAAGAGCCGCAGCCTGAGCCACTGCCCTCAGGACCCCGCGTCGCGCGGCCAGGCCAGGTGGGACGGGGTCCAGGAGAAAAGGCACTGGGTGCAGCCGGCGGGCCCACTGGGTGCCCAGCGGGGTCAGAGGTGAGTCCTGCATCTCGATGGCACCGTTTCAGGTAGAGGTGACGACAGGGCCTCACCCGGGGACTTTACCGAACCCTCGGCTCACGAGGCGGCAGCAACTGCAGCGTGAAGGCGGTCGGAGCGAGAGCCCCACGGGCCAGAGGCGCCCACCCCAGAGCCCACGCGGCCTACAGGCCCTTCTGAGAAAACCACGCCGGGGCACTGTCCGGTGGCCTTGGCGCGTGTGTGTGCGTGTGCGTGCGCACACGTGTGTTTGTGTGCATGGGGGTCTGCGTGTCCGAGGGCCACGAGGCTGCTCAGAAGCCTCCCGCAGGTGAGCTCTGGGACCCGAGCCGCTGCGGCCAGGCCTCCTACCCCCGCCCGCCCCGCAGGACACTCACCCTCGCGCTGAATCCCACGCTGGCATCTCCCGGCTCCCCCTTCTCCCCTTTCAGTCCGTTCATCCCGGGGCGCCCCTGGGGCAGAGCACAGTGGGTGGCAGCTGTGAGGGCTGGCCCAGCAGCCTGTCCCCACCCAGGGCCTCCTCGGGGTGCCCGTCCCTCTGCGGCCCAAGCTGCCCGCGAGCGGGGCTGGAGAGAGTCACGCTGGGGCGGGGGGTCCCCAGGAGGAGGACAGCAGAGAGACTGCAGCCCACTCCCCTCCGGGCCCATTGTCCCCGTGGGCCTGGGCTGCTGTCCACACCCGGCACGAGACCCGGACACTCACCGGCCGTCCAGGGAAGCCAATCTCTCCCTTGTGCCCGGGCCGCCCATAGGGACCCTGTGGGGGGAGCCAGGTTTTAGGTGAGCCGTGACCGGCCCCCCGCCCCGCGGTCTCCCTCCCGACACCTGCCCCCGCACTTAGAGGCGCAGCTGGGATAGAAGCTCAGCTGCCACGCCCGCCCAGCGGCCAGGCAGGCAACGGTGCCCTCCGCAGCACGCGCATGGGCGCTGTGGGGAAGCCTGGGTCTACTCACCGGGGGTCCTCGGAAGCCAGGCTCCCCCTGAACAGAAAACCAGAAGGCACCGTTAGGTGGCCGTAGGTCACACCCCCCAGTGGGCAGCCGCCGAGGGGTCCCTGTGTCCATCTGGATGCCCCTGGCGGCGCCCGAGGCACTGACAACACCCAGGAAGAGAAGGAAACAGCAACAGGGAGAAAGCTCTGGACTGGGGTTTGTGTCCCTGGGCCCACCCTGGGGGCCCTGAGACCCAGGGGTCGGCCCCGCAGCGCCCGGGCTGGAGGGGTCTGTGGGCCCCGACCTCAGCTGTGACACACGGTGGGGCCGGCGGAGTTCTCTCTGCCCCGCGGTCCCTCGGTCTATCCCCCGACAATCCTGGGGGCCTTTGGGGACCCCCTGCGGGCCTGTCCCCAAAAGCCTCCTGATCCAGACCCAGCTCTCCCCAGGGCTGGGGGTCCCCTGCTGGGGGGGCAGGGGACCCAGGGCACAGGCCCCCGTGGAGCCCATTCCCAAGCCCAGCCATGCTTGGCCCCCTCCTGAGGAAGGCAGGCCAGGATCCCTGCCCCCAGCGGCAGTGCCCCCAGAGGGCCAGTCGGGCACCACAGGGGTGCAGCTCCCACAGGCGAGGCCCAGGCCGGGGCCCCCAAGAGCCCCCGGCCCCTCTGCAGTGTGGGCCCCGCTGACGGGCAGAGGAGAATGAGGGGCCAGCCAGGCTGAGGCTGATTGGAGGTGCAGGCTCCGAGGGGCCCCGAGGACCCTCCCACCAGGGTGGTGGGAGAGGAACAGACGGACGGGCGAGGGGCCCAGGCTGCGGAAGCTTCCAGAGCCCGATCAGCAGAGGCTCCCACGCACGGGCAGGAGCTGGCCCCTCTCAGGAGGACAAACCCCTCTGTGCCGTCTCCACGGCCCCCGAGCCCCGCTGCCCCGGCCAGGCAGGACAGAGGGTGCAAGCTGGGCCCAGACGTCCCCTCACCTTGGCTCCTTTCTGGGCGGAGGTCAGCGCTCTGCCGTCAGGGCTGAAGACCATGCCCGGCTCACCCTTCTCGCCCTGGAACAGGGGGGCGGGTAAGGGAGGCCGGCTCGGGCAAGAGCAGGCCTTGCACCCCCCCAGCCCTGCAGTGAACCCCCCTCGGCACCGACGCGACAGCCCAGGACACAGAGCCGTGAGCGGGGCCTCTGCAGGTCCAGGGAAAAGACCAGAGGGGAGTCCGCCCCAGGTTCCCGGGCATGGCCCCCCTCCCCCGGAGCGGTCACCCGGTGACCCTGGACGGCCCCTCACCTTGGGTCCCGGGAGGCCCTGCTGGCCTCTGGAGCCCAGGTCTCCCTTCGGCCCGGCTGGTCCCTGCAGGAGACACAGAGCGCTGCCCAGAAGGCCCCTGCCTCAGGGCCGTGACCCCCCACCCCGCCGTAGACGCCCACCCGACACCCCTGTCCGGATGGGGTCTCCGGCTCCGGTTCCTCGGCCTCACGGGGGCCCACCCGGCCCCCTGCCTGCGAAGCAGAGGCCCCGCGCCCGCTGGGGAGGTACTCACGGGGAGGCCTGCGAGCCCCGCCCGGCCCTGTGGAGAGAGAGACAGCGACGGTCAGGACCTGCCGCGGGGAGGTGCACGGCACCCAGCCCGTCCCGGGGCCGCACGTACCTCGGGGCCCGGCACGCTCGCCAGTGCCCTCTGTCCGTGAGTCAGCAGAGCCAGTGTCCCGGAGGAGGAAGGAAAAGGACCACGTTTACCATGAACACTCAACTCCCGTGACATTACCCACACAAGCCCCACCAAGAACACCAGGAGGTCAACGTGAAAGGCATCTTCCTGGCTTTGGCCTCAAGGTCCCTGAGACGAGAAATGAAGCACCCCCGGGAGTCCGCTCCCGTGCCACAGAACCGGCCCGGGACCCTGGGACCAGGGGGACACTGCCCCCCACTCCCCTGGGTGCTGTGCATGGGGGCCGGAGGGGGCCTGTCACAGCTGGAGCGGGTGACACGCGGGCAAACAGCACGACCAAAGGGCAGCTCTGGAAGGGCCAGCTTCGACGCCAAGAAGCCCCATGGAACCAACAGACTGGAACCCCGGGGGTCTCTGGAGGTCACCCTATGGGGGGAGGGCTGGGGGCCCTGGGCAGAGCATGTGTCCACCCATGCACGGTTCTTACGTCCTGCTCCGACACGTAGACGACAGGCCCTGGGGGTCCGGGGGGTCCCGGGAGGCCTGGCTGCCCCACTCCGTCCTTCCCTGGGTCGCCCTGGAAGAGAGTTTCCCCTGGGGGTTGAACTGCAGCCCAGCCCGGACTTGGAGGGGTTTCCGGTGCCCACGGGGTGTGAGGAGACGCCTGAGGGCTGAGCACAGTGGCCCACAAGCCCCCACCCCAGGCAGGGCAGGCTCTGAGCCCGGATCCCGCCCAAGTCTCTGCGCCACATGGGCGGGCCCGGGGCAGAGGGCAGCACCCCCGGCCCTGCCGTGCACCTACCACCCGTCCACAGACACCCGCCAACCCCTGCAAACTCACTTTCTCTCCCTGGGGCCCTTTTTCTCCTTTTGGTCCCTGTGGAGACAGGAAGAAAATCGTTCATCATAAACAGCACACGAGCCCCGCTTCCTGGAGACCCCAAGCCGCTGGGACTGGCCCTGAGTGAAGATGCGGAGTTTCCCTGCACTGACCACATGGGGCCTGGCGGGTGGGGGGGGTCAGCCACGCAGGAAGCCCCCTAAGGCAGCCTGGACCGCCGACTCACGTCCCACGGAGCTGGGGTCTCCGGGCCCTGTGGGGACCCTGAGATACACACCGGGCGCCAGCTCTCACCCAGGCGTGGCTACTTTGGGGGAGTCAGCCGCAGCAGCCCCGGGTGGCCACTCACCTGGAGTCCGGCTGCACCCTCCCTGCCTGGAAGGCCGGGGGCCCCAGGAGCTCCGTCTGCTCCGACCTCTCCCTGCAGTGGACATGAGGAGAGCACGTGCGTCAGCCGCGGCACCTGGGGGCCACGGTGTCCCGGAGCTGGCCACCAGCTCACACCCGATTCAACCTGGTCTGTCGACCAGGTTGAGGGAGATCCAACCTGCTCGGCCTCCTGGGGAGCGCCGTGGGGCAGAGGAGGGGGCAGGGGTCAGAGGACTCCGCTGCGGAGCTGCATGGGAGGAAAGCTGTCCTATGGGAAAACCCGGGGGGACCCGGGGGGGACAGGGGGACAGTGGGAGAAGGACGCCGGGCCTGGCATGGACTCACCCCTGTTTACTGAGGCCCCAGGCGATGAGGACCAGCCAAGCTCCTGGTCTCAGCCTGGGGACCCCGCCCTGCACCCCAGACCAGGGCTGCTAACGACTGGAGTTCCTGAACCCGAGGTACTGTTCTTACCTTGGTCCCTGGTGGCCCCATGACTCCAGGATCCCCCTAAAGTGGACAAAGGGTTCTGTGGAGCTGCGAGCGCTGGCCCAGCCCCCAGGCAGCGCCCACCCCTCCTCAGGTAACCAGGTGGTCCCCACGCCACACCCCGCAGCTCAGAGCTGAGGACCCCAGACCCTGTGCCCACCCATGCGCTGAGCGCACACGGCCTGGACTGTTCCGGAGGCCAGGCCACCATTTCCCGCAGAAGCAGGAGCACTCAGGTGACTTCACCTTGAACAGTTCAAGAAAGCTAAGAAGGACGTCCTTCTAAAAAAGCCATCTTTCCAACTGTCTCAAAGGTTTGCAAATCAAAGCAGACGCTCTAAGGGGCTGGGCGGCACAGCTGGCGCGCGGGGGTCCCTGCACCCCCGGGACGCACGGGTGCCCGAGGAGCAGGGTGGGGCTGCTCCTGCCCTCGCCACTGCCCCCCCAGGGGCGGGAGCTGCTGTCCCCCAGGGGCGGGGAGGGGGCAGGGCCAAGCAGGGAGGCGGGGCCAGCGGCGGCGAGAGAAGCACCCAGGTCCTGCCGGGCGCCAGCCGCTGTCCCCCGGGCTGGGGGCTCCTTCCCTGAGCCCCTCGCTCTCCCCAAGTCAGCACACACCTGGCACGTGTGGAGCCAGAGATCCCGACTCACGGGGTTAGAAAGATGGGACGGCGCCACCCCCTGGACCGAGCTCTGGGGACCGTCTCCCCGTTAGGCTTTTCTGTATTTGCAAATTTCCCACGAGGAACTTGGGGCCACTGAGCAGTAGCTCCTGGCAGGAGGGGGTGAGCGGTGGGCGCCCCCCCCCCCGGCTAACAAATCTCTCACTGACCTTGACTCCAGGCGGGCCAAGCGGTCCCTGGGGGGCAGAGAAGGAAGCGGGCCAGGTCGGTGCTGCTTCCGCCCCTCGGGGGACAGCCTTTCCCCGCAAGAACACTAGCCCCTCTTATAAAACACGGAAAAAAGGGCGTCCGTGTCAACAGGGGCCCGCACAGCCCGAAACCCCACCAGACGTGGCCTGTCCTCGGCACTACCTGGTGTCCCACAGATGGCACACAAACCGGCCGCGGGGAGGGCATGAGCAAGTCACCCCAACGCAAAGAAACCTGCACTTTATTAACTAGAAACAAATGCATTTGAACGGATGGGATGCCGCCTTTTGGCCTCCCCAGGGAGGAGGAGGGTTTAACCCCACCCGAGGGTCTCCATCACCCTGAGGCCACGGAACAGCCCACAGACCCCTCCAGGGGTCAAGCGGCACTGGAGCTGTGTCCTTGGACCTGGAGGAGGGGACCCTGCCCTGCGACCTCGCCCTGCCACCTTGGCTCAGATCTCACCGGATGCCGAGGCAGCTGACTGCTACTGCCCCAAACTAAGCCTTTCTAACGCAGAAAGGGAAAGGCGCTAACTCAAAGGGGCAAAACCGCTCTATTTCACCAGAGTTAGCTTCTGCCCGAGTGAAAATCCTCAGCAGTGGTGCTCAGAACAGGAGGCCCGTCCCACCACCCTCTCGCTGGGCTGAGACTCCAGGAGCCCAGCTGGACACTGGTTCGAGGTCCCCTAAGGACCCCCAGTGGGGTCTGTGTCGGCCCCGCGGGCTCCTGGGGGAGGGAACCCTCTCTCTGCCCGTCCCAGGCATCCTGCCCCTGGGATGGCCCCTCGTGTGTCCGTCTGGTGTAAGCTCGGTTACCTCTGGACGCCAGGAGCTCCAGCTGGACCTAACCCTGACCAGTGCACATGTCAATGGCACAACAAGGTGGGATTTCATAGGAATCCATCCATTTTTCATAGGAAAAGTGTCCCCATTTTTCTTTAACTAAAGTTCTGCTCAGGTCAAAACTGTGTAACTTCCCCAAAGTTAGAGCCATAAAGAGAACTGGGCTAGTATTTCCCAGGAAGACCTGTCTTTGGGGCCCATCCTGCCCCGTGCTCATTCAGCTCGACCACCAGCGGCATTCCCCACACTGGAGACTGGACTCTCTCCCCAGCGGCCGTGAGGTAGACAGTGTCCCGGAGGCAGATGGCTCACTGGCTCTGCAGGGCTGCTCCTGGTCCCCCTGGAGGCCAGTCCCAGGGACGCTCCCCCGGACCCCCCAGGCAGCCCCGCCCCCAAGCCGACCAAGCCCAGCTCTGGGGCAGTACCTGCGGCCCACTGGCACCTCGGGCTGTCGACCAGAAGGGGCCCCCGGAGCCTTCCATGTCGTCCTGGAGGAGAACACACAGGGACGCCAGGGTCTGTGTGTCTTCTCACAGGAAGAGACCTGCCCCAGGCTGGGCAGGGACCCAGACGCCCGAGCGGGTGGATTCTGAGGGTGGGGTTCCCTGGTTGCAGGGCCCCTGCTGGGTGGGTCACGGGGACAGCAAGGCAGACACGCGAGGCTGCCAACGCCCCCCATTCAGCGCTCACATGTGGGGACTCCGTCACCAGCCAGGAGGAGCCCAGGCAGGGGTGGCACCAGTCTGGCTGCTGCCGGGCTGCGCCGGTCAGTGTGGGTGCCCGAGGGCGCCTGGGGCCGCAGAGCCGCGCTTTCTGGGGGCCAGGGGCAGCGGGTACTCACAAACCCCGCAGCGAGCCCGGGGCCTGGGGGCCCGGGGGGGCCCGGGGGCCCTGGTGGTCCTGCGGGTCCTGCTGGTCCGGGGTGTCCTGCCAGGCCGTGCTCCCCAGGCGTGCCGATGGGGCCGGGGTCTCCCTTGCTTCCCTGCGCAGGTGGGAGAGAAGGTCATCACCTCGGCCCTCGGGGTGTCCCTAAACCCCAGGCGCCACTGCACTGCCGGTGCACCTGTGTTTTCTCGCGAGCATTTTACATCTGAAGAGCCAGGGGGTGAACAACCAGCCAGGAGCTACGCTAACCCCACAGCACCTCTTCCTTCTGGCCTCGCCCGACTTTATCCACTTAACACGAAACCACCGAGCAAGACCCCCAGGCGGGGGCCCGAGACACTCCTTCCAGGAGGGGGGAGGACTCCGCTGGAGGAAGCGGGGCAGGGGGCCCAGGACCCCATTGCCACTGGGATGAGGGAACCATGAAAGCGTCTGTGACTGGGGCCGGCCCAGGCGTCTCAGTCAAGATGCTCGAGAGCCCTCTCTCAGGTCTGAGTGGCCTTGGTAGCTGAGCATCTAGCTCTGGTGTCCAGGATCTCCAACTACAAGTGGAGTCTGGCCTCGCCTGTGCTGAATTTCACCCCCAGCTGTAGCCTTTTCCCTCACTGTAAATCTCACCAGCTTTCCCCGTTTATCCCTGAAGCCCGTGCCCGTGTGTGCACGCACAGGTTGTGTGTGTGCACGTGTTTACACACCTGAGTCTCTACTCTGACCCTCGTCCCTCCCTCCAGGCCCCTCCAGTCCCACTGTCATCCTCCCCCTTCTCTCCCATGTCACCTTCCCCCTTCTCCCCTCCCCCTTCTCCCCCTTCTCTCTGTTTTCCCGGCGGACGAGTCTGGAGCTGCACCCCCTCAGCGGCTTCCCCAGTGACCGGCCCTCTCTCCTGGGAAGGCTGCCGGTTTGGCTCATGGAGGGGCTGGGGTGGCCTCCCCAGGACCAGGCCTGTGTGACGGTGCTAGGGACCCACTCGGACCACACTGGGGCCCCAGCAGCACCCCGACCGCCAGCAGCCCACTCCCCCGCTGCAGCCCCCGGGACCCCAGGGCTGCCTGCTTCCGAGCACATCTGCTCTCGTTTCGTCCCCAAACCAGAACTCGGGTGGAAACGGTCTTGCAGGACAAACGTGGTGCCTGCTGCCAGGGCGGTTCCTGGCCGGACCCCACGATCAGTGCCTGGGGGCTCGATCTCTCGGCCGCCATGCCCTCACCCCCACCCCCTCGGCTGGCGGGCCCATTCCGTCCAGGAAGAGCGGCGGCACTGGGGCTTTGTCTGTACCTTGGGTCCTGGGGCGCCGGCCTCGCCCTGCGGGAGGAGAGAGCAGTTACTACACAATCGGACCAGGGCGCAGGCAGCAAGAGAGAGGGACAGAGTCTCACTTGCTTTATCCCAGCCCATGAGGTCAAGTCTTCCCCTTGTACCAACTATCTCTAAAACTCCAAGTGTCTCCTCTTGGCCCTGGTGCACCCCTGGCTGTTCCCGCCGTCACCCCTGTTTCAGGTGAGGATGGAGGCTCCTGGGAGGCTCAGCCGTGGAGGGGGCAGAGCTGACCTCGCTGCTGAGCGGCAACCCTCGCCCCCCGCCTTCCCCGGAACCAGGAGGAGAGTCCTTCTAGCTCAACGGCTGCAAAGCAGCAAGCTTGGAGCAGCGGGTTCCCTTAAAACTGGCCTCCTCTGCTAAGCCCCAAACAGCCAGGTTCTCGCTGAGAGATCACAGGGAAGTGTTATCTCCAGATGACTGTGTGGGCATCTCCCGTGGTCCATCCCCGAAAAACCACACGGAAACCTCGGGCCCCGGTTACAGGTTTGTCCAGCCTTGAAAGTTTCTCCATTATCAATGCAACCAAAATGGAAACTAGAAATAAAATGTCCAAATCAAGTAAAGCGTCGATATTCTTCAAAACCACTAGGCCAATTGTCATCATGGAGAAACAGCATTATGTAGTGAAGTCCTGGATTTTTACAGGAGGCCCAGCGGCCGGTTCTGAGCCAGCGTGGGAAGCCCAGGGTTCCCCAGACGGCGGCTCCCTGTTGGATTAAAGCCGTCACCGCCCTGCCCTGTGGCATTTCTCCTCTGTTGACCCGGGGCCGCACCACCCAAATACCCACACGCCGTGGCGCTAGGTCAGGTCCGCCCTGGACGCCGGGGGGAGTGACTTACAAGGCTGCCTTTCTGGCCGGTCTGTCCTGGTCGCCCATCTTTCCCTGGAGGACCTGGGGGTCCCTGGGGAGAGAAGAGCAGAGTGTGAGGCCAGATGGAGAATGATTTGGGTTAGCAGGAGACCATCTCCGCATCCGGCACCTGACACACTCCCGGGACACGGCCCAGAGTCCCACGGCTCACGGGAGACCCGCCCACGTAAACGGTCAAGGGCGTCGGACAGCTCTGTTCGGGTTTTTCTTTCTTTCTTCCCCCTTTTTAGTTTAATTTGAGTCGCCAATCAAACTAGGGAGGATGAGAAGGGCCGCCAGCCCCGTGGGGAGGGGGTGGCCTCGTGTGCAGAGGTTGGGGCTGGTGACCGGCCGTGGACACTCAGTAAAGGGTCATCACACCTTCAGCAGGAAACCGCATGGCCCACGGACTCTGTGTCCCGAGCACGTTGCTGGGTGAAAACCAGGTGCACACCCCTGGCTCCTGGGACCCAATCTCAACAGCGACACCTCCAGGCACCTGCCAGGCCACGGTGTGGTGTCCCCAGTGCCAGGAGGGGGGCCCCTCTCGGCCTCCCATCCTCCGGGCATCAGGGCCAACCCCGCCCGAGTCACCCCCGAGACGGCCTCTGCAAGGGCAGGGAGGCGAGCAGCTGTCAGGTGGGCACCAGCGGCTCAGCAGCCAGAACCACGGGGCTGCCCACCCAGGTCCCTCCCACCCCGGGGGGCCCAAAGACGGGTGCCCCCCCGAAAGGATTTGAGGGGTGGGGAGGACGGAGGTGGTGAGGGGGGCTTTCACCCGGACGGGGGAAGGCCCCACGCTCCCTGTCCCCCCGACCCGGATGCGGACACGGGCAGGTAAGGGGAGGCGGGCCTTACTGGGGGTCCAGGAAGCCCGGGGGGCCCATCCCGCCCAGGCACTCCGGGAAGGCCTGCGGGTCCGGGGACGTCTGAGCTGTTCATCCCGAAGCGGCCTGGCTCTCCGGGCAGGCCTGGGACGCCAGGGGGCCCAGGGGGGCCGGGGACACCTCGAGGGCCCTGGACACAGAAAACAGAACCGTCACTGCATGCGGCACTGGCCGAAGGACGCCCACGGCCCCCACCCCCACCCCGCCAGGCCTCGTCGCCGCCCAGCGGGCTCCGCTGGTGCTTGGGGTCGTCAGGGCAGCGGCCACCCCGGCCAAGGGTCACTCACGCGGAGGCTCTCCAGGTCGCCACCAAACCCGGACCCCTCCATGTCGATGAAGGTCTGAGGGGAGAGGCCGAGTCACCGGAAGCCCCGACGGCCCACCTGCGGTCAGCCGGCGAGGCCGCAGCCCTGCCCCGAGCTCCGCCCCGAGCACCGGCCCTTGGTGCTAACCGTGCAGGACTGTCACAGTGACCTCGAGCCCCCCGACCCCCGAATGAAAACATCCGAGGCAGGGCAGGAGCCAAGTGCCCGGGGACTGCACACGCCCCGGGGAGGCCGGTTCCGGACCCGAGCAGTGCGGCATCGGAAGCCGAGCACGACCAGAGGCCCCTTTGCTGGGACCGGGGTGGGAGACGGAGGACTCACCAGCCTGTCATGTCTGAAGGAGGGTCCGGGTGGCCCCGGAGGCCCTTGGGGTCCTGGGGGTCCCCTCGGCCCGACCCCAGGATCCCCCTGGGAACAGAAGACCCCTGTCACACCAGGGTTCACAGCCCCACCTCGGGTTGCGCCCGCCCCACGCCTGGCCGGTTACCTCTCACCTTCTCGCCCTTGGGGCCCACGTCTCCCGGGGTTCCTGGGAAGCCCTGTGGCCCGGTGTCCCCCTGGAAGACAGAAGCCAGGAGGTTCGGTCAGGAGAAGGCCCTGTGCCCATCACCGGCCAAGCCACCACCGACATGCGGCTCTGTGCCTACGGACCAGATGGGGCTGTCATGGGGGCCGCAGGGGTGCACCGCCAACCTCGGAGATGCGAGGCCGCCACCAGGGAGCAGCGGCCCGCAGAGGTGACCTCGGTGTCCCGGGGACACCAGGCCGGAGGGTGGCACCCTGCCCGTCGCGTGTGTGCGTGCTCGCGTGTGCTGCGGGGGCACTGAGGAAAGGAGTGCCTCCGTGGGTGCTGCCTGGGTGAGTGGGTGGAGGCCGCGCGGCCGAAACGGCCCTCTCTGTGTTTGCGCGTCCGCAGGCAGGGCGCGTCCGACTCGAGGCCCCAGCGCACCCCGACCCAGGAGCTGGCTGATCCAGTCACCGGACCCTGGATTCCACACGTGCACACACGCACCCCGCTCTGCAGAGGCTCCCCGCAACGACTGAGCCACGCTTTGTCCTCAAGCGCAAAGAGGCCGATGAAGGACAGGCTGAGTCCGCGTGACACGTCCCCGCGTCCTTGCTGACGTCCCCCCGGGCGTCTGCTGTGTCTCCGCTCAGTCCTGCGAGCCCCCCTCCCTGCCTTCCCGTCACCATTTGTGGGTCTGTCGTTTCCTAAATCTTTATTTGAACCTTCTTGTGTCATTTTATTCTGTTATTATCAACCAATAGCATTTGTTGATTTTTAAAAATCCAAACTGTCTTGAGAGAGAAGCTGTCTTATCCACCGTGACGGCTGAAAAGCCTGTGGTTTCTCCTGCGAGCGTCTCTCTTCTTCTCTACGTGCTGTGTCCCCGCTCCACCGCCCACCCCCAACTTCAGGCTGTTTCTCTCTCACCTCTAAGAATCTGGAAGCTTTACCTTTTACTTCTTTCCTTTTCTTTGTTTCCTGGTAGCCTAAACGTCTCAATACACACGCAAAACTTTATATTTCTCTATCAACCGTTAGACTTATACTTTCTTAACAAAGTTGCATTTTGAAAATGGCTTCACTTTGAAATCTCTTCAGTTTGTCGAGCTTAAAAACAGTCACTGGGTCGGGGAGAGGGGGAGCCCGGGGACTCATGCAAACATCACAGATGACACAGGTTCTGAAAGAAGAGGCAACTTACAGGTTTCCCATCTTCGCCAGGATCACCCTGGAAAGCGGGAGAGAAACCATTAGTGACAGAAAATCGCACCTGACCCCACCCCGAGCTGAACATGGAAACGGACCCCTGTGCCCCCAGCCCCTCTGCTCCCACGAGAGGGTGGCTCTCTGCACGGGGCTGGAGAACCTTCCGTCCAGGGCACTGCGGCCGCGTCCCCGCCCGCGGCCCTGGGCTGGCTCTGCCTGCCCCCCGGCCACCCTCCCGCTGCACCCAGGGAAGGAAGCAGCCGTCCGGAGCCCCAGGACCCTGCTGCCCTCTCCCCTCTGGCCACGCCCCCGCCCCCGGCTGGACGAAGCGGAGACAGTACTCACGGGCTCGCCGTCCCTTCCGGGGGCGCCATCCTTCCCCGGGGGCCCCGGGGGTCCCTGCGGCCCGGGAACGGGCTGTGCATCGGGGCTCTGCACGGCCGGGCCTGCGGGACCCTGGGGACCGACGGGGCCAGGGGGGCCCTGAGCGCCTGGTTCTCCTTTCTGGCCCTTCAGGCCTCCCTGGGGACGAAGAGGAGAGGGTACAGGCTGGGGCGGGGGCACACACGCTCGCCTGCGTCCTGGGCCAGGCCCGGGATCACACAGCGGGGGGGTGCAGACAAGACAGGCGCAGGGGGCAGGCAAGGGGACATGCTTGTGGACGCACACGGGGCCGGCATGGTGGTGCCAGCACCAACAGGGGGCTGCCTGCCCGGCGTCCCCTACACCCGCCCTTGTGCTCTGGCTGGGGAGCGGCCCCAGCTGTGGACACCCAGTGCCACTGGCGCCCACGGGGACGGGGGGCACAGAGGACGGCCGGGAGCCCCAGAGCTCTGTCAGGGTCCCCAGTGAGCAGAGCAGGGGCTCCGACTGCTCTGGGGTCCCCGTGGTGACCTCACCTCTTTCAGGCCGCGCCCAGGGCTCCACTCGCTCCCGGCCCACGTGGTGACTGTGCTCAAGCTGGG
This sequence comes from Balaenoptera musculus, assembly GCF_009873245.2. Lineage (NCBI taxonomy): Eukaryota > Metazoa > Chordata > Mammalia > Artiodactyla > Balaenopteridae > Balaenoptera > Balaenoptera musculus. The sequence continues at coordinate 143,960,793 of NC_045788.1, read as the reverse complement.
GAGGGTCTGAGCTGTAGGAGGCAGAGGTGGCCGTCAGACCGTCCCCAGGCTGCCCCCTGCCTGGCGCTCAGTCCTGGCCGGGCCCCGAGCCCGGGCTCCAGCTCCGTCCCCGCACACTCCCATTTCTCCTCCCGATGAACCGTCTGAGGGTCTGCGGCATCCTCACGACCCCAAGACCCTTCTCTCCTGAGTGCCAGGCGTCACCTGGGAGCGAGGGCCTCCGAGAATCCGGCTCACGTGTGGGAAGTGCAGCGCTGTTCTGTGCAGTGACCTAACCCAAGTCTCCCCTCGCGCCCAACCGCGTCCCTGTGGCTTCCTTTTGGGGGATGGTGATGGTTCCATCACCATCGGTTCCAGGACCTGTGGAGGGTCGGCCCACCTGGCAAATCCGGCCAAAGCCAGCCTCAGCCCAAGCTAAGGATGGTTCCCACGGAGTTGGGAAAGCAACAAAACGGCCCAGAGAAGAGTGCCTGCGGCATGGACGCCTGGCCCCAACACATCATCCTGCGCGTCCCCCCTCCCCCGTCTGCGGGTTTTCCCTCCACTGGGTGCAAGATGGCGCCTCCCCTTTGTGATGGACAGGAATTTGGGGGTGGACTTTGAGACTGTTCCCCCAAAGCTTTCCAACAGTGTCAGCACCACTGAGTCAATTACAAAACGGGATTCAAGCCGCTTGGCAACGTCCCACTTCCTGAGGGGTCCGTGCGCTTGCAAGGTCCTGACCTCACTCTGATGGTGCCGGGCGCTGAGCTTGGGCGCTGGACAGGACCTAGGTTTCCAGGGTCGCACAGCTCTGGGGGACGTCCGTGCCCGTTTCCAGAAGAATTTGGGGCCACAACCCCCCATGCCCACCTGCAGCCGCCCCTGGGCTCGCCCTGCTCAGTACGCGAGCCGGCCGGCGCCTGCTGGGGGCACTGTCGCCTCAACCAGCCCCATCCCACCCCCGCAGACCCGCCAAGTCACAAGTCAGCCACCAGAGGGCACCCCATCCTGCCCCACGCTGGCCTGGGAGGACACCTCCCAGGCCTCTTCCCGCATTAGCATGATTTAAGGCAAAATTAAAATTCCTGCCTCAGAAACATTTAAAACTGCAAAAATGACACTCAGAGAAAGCAAAGGCCTAAATAAGCCACAGGAGACAGATCCTGAGTCCGGGGTCGGAAGACTCAACATGAGCTGGACGCCCAGGCCGGTCCCCACGCTGACCTACAGCATCAAAACCCCGGCAGCCTTCCTCGGAGAAACTGACATACGGGTCGAAAATTCACACGAGACTGCGAAGCACACAGAACACCAAAGCGGCTTCGTAAAGGAAGAGCAAAGCCGGAGGCCGCACACCACCCGAGCCCAGGCTTATCATGAAGCCAAGCCATCAGGACCGTGTGGAAGAGCCGTGAAGACGGTGAGACGGGGTCCGAATGGAGCAGAGTCCAGACAGACTGGCACATACGCACAGCTGTTCTCAGCCAAGGCCCAGGGCAACGCAGAGGCGAAGCACACTCCTTCCAACAAACGTGCCGGAAGCACATACGAGACCCACGTCCTATGGATCACAGGCCCGAGTGAAAACCCGAGACTGGGCCGGCTTCTCAGACGCGACACCAACACTGAGACCCATAAAGACCAAACCGATACCTCATTTCATCCAAGTTAAAACCCTGTGCTCTTCTAAGTCACCGTTAACAAAATGCAAAGATAAGCCGCAGACTGAGAGGATATCTGACGAAGGAGTCGTGTACAGAAGATAAAAACTCTCAGAAGTCGATACCAAGAAAACAAACGGCCCGTTAAAAAACGGGCATGAGACTGGAACAGATCTTTATTAAAGAAGATACAGGAATAGCAACTGAAGGGAGACGTGGGCCCTGCAGCAAGCAGCAACCTTTGTGGGCACCTGCACGCGGCGATGGGCAGCTGTGCACGAAGACACGGTCCGCTTCCCAGGGTGGCCCGGGCATCCGAGCCTGTGCACCCTCTGGGCCGGGCGTGGGGGGAGTCCCTGAGCCCCCAAATGCTGCCCTACTTCGCAGAGGGCCTGAGCAGAGGCACCTTTGCACCTCTTCCCTGAAAACCAGCTCTCACATCCTCCTGGTGACCCCGCTGTCCCCAGGCTGGGAAGGAGCAGCACCCTTGGGACGGTCCCACAAATCCCTCAGGAGCAGCAGAAAGTGAGAAACAAAACACAGGAGAGACCACGCCCACGGAGCCGCGGAGGACCCGCAGCCGGGGCAGCGAGGGGGCGGGGCAGTGAGGGGGCGGGGCAGCGAGGGGGCGGGGCAGCGAGGGGCGGGGCAGCGAGGGGCGGGGCAGGCATGGGCCCTCCCCCTCGGGGCGCGCGTGTGACGGACGGGAGCCCCTCCTCTGCCACACAGACAGACATGCGCTGGGCGCACACACTGCATGCACACGCACACGCCACTGACAAACACACCCTCCCAGCAAAGCTTTACCTCCTAACGAAGACACCGTGGTCTCCTCCTCAGTCTCCTCAGTTCTGAAATCCTCCTGGTTGCCCACTCCAGCCAAGGGTGGAGAAGTGACTGGAGGAGCCTCGGGGAGCCGGGGTCCTAGGGGTGCGCCCTGGGGTGAGAGTGGGAAGCAGCTCTGTTATCAGTGAGGCGTGTGGCCCGTGAGCGCTGGCAAAGCTGTCAGGTTTATATGCGTTTGGTTGTAAAATGAGATGTTTACGGCCTTCAGGGAAGTTAAGAAGGAGCCACCAGAGACTCCGTCACAGACAGGAAGGAGCTCTAGGCCCCTCCAGAGCCATTTTCTTCTGAACAGCTCAGGGGATGGGGGTCTCCTCGCCCTGCAAGTCGGCAAGTCCCCCAACCCCCCACACCTGGAGGGATGGCTGAGCGCCGGGCCTCCCCCTCCCCCTGCAGGGCCCAGGACGGCCCCTCGGAGACTCAGGGAGCCCCAGGTCCTGCCCGTGGTCTGGACGGTGACGGGCACGTAGCCATCACCATGGCGGACGCCCGCACAGGGGGGGAGCCTCTGCGTTCTCTGCACGAGGGGAGGGGTGGCCGCCACGTGTCCTTGGCGAGGGTCATGACCCGGCACCCACGGCCTGGCGATTCCACCCACCACCCCACCCGAGGGGACGAGGTGGCCCTGCTCTATAAGCCCACTTCCCTGTCCCCATAGGCACACGGAGCTGCGAGGACGTGGGCACAGGCGCAGTGAAGACGCTTCCCGTGACCAGCCGTCCACACTTGGCATGAGCTCCCTGGCTACAGTGCTCGGGAGACGGCGCTGGTCCAGGTGCCCGGGACGGCATGCTTGTGAGGCCCGCCCAAGGGCTCCCCCGCCGCCCGGCGGGCAAGCGGCACCCGCGCTGGGCACCAGGCCTCCCCGCCACAGCCACAAGCCTCCAACGTGGGGAAGGTCCCCAGGGACCCGGAGCTGGTCAGCCGCTGACACCCCAGACCCTGTGGGCGGGGGAGAGCGTGCAGGGGGCGCTGAGGGGCCGAGGGTGCCCTGGGCCAGGCCGGGCCCCGCACAGAGGCTTCCGCACGGCCCCTCCTCCCTCCCTCACTGCGGCCTCGGCCAGATTTTCTGAAGCAGGAGCCGGCAGGGACGGCCTCCTAGTTAGCGCACTGCAGGCCGGATGACTCTTTCCATCTCTGACTGCCCCCCGCCTCCAGTCTGTTAAGAGAGGCCCCGTGGCTGCAGCACGTCACGCCTTGGCACCGGTACAGCAAGGACACCGCCGTCTCCGCAGTTTGTGCCCAGGGCCCCTGGGTGGAGATGGCTGAGGAGTGGACGGGCCACGTGACCCCCGGCAGGGCCGTCGTGGGCACCACCCTCTGACACCCTCCAGGGGGCGGCCGGGCGCCAGAGCCAGCGCGGCTCCCAGAGGGCTGCTCTGGCCAGTGCTGGGAGCCCCGGTGTCCCTGGCGTGCGGGGGGCCGCCAACCGTCCACCCCAGGGCAGCTCAGCACTCTGCCCCATCACGGCCCCTCAACGCCCAAGCCCTAGGTGGGGGCAGTGCTGGGGATGGGGTGGGGGGTCAACACGATTCGTCCAAACAGGAGACGGCGATGTCCCTGTCACTCCCGAGACACCCCCAGCCCTGTGTGTGGCTTTGGGCCGTGTGGGCTACGGAGCAAGCTTGGCCCCTTAGTCCCTTACGGCCCCACAAGCTAACGGGAGACGCAAACAGATGCCAAGGTCACTCAGACAATCGCACGAGGTCTGGACCAGACACCGGCTTTGAGAGAACACTCCCCCCCAAGAGGAGGCTCAGCCGGAAGGCGCGCCGCCCACTCAGCCAGAGTCCCGGTCCCCCGTCTCCGGCGGGAATTGGTCTTGGCGACCCAGGGAGCCCTTAGAATTCGTACATGCGTGTGCACACGTGTCCCCGACACCCCACCCTGAGGGCCCCAGCACTCACCAACTCCTCCCCGATATGCTCCCAGGTCTCCGCCAGCCCGCTGCCCAGGTCTCCTGACGCCTGCAGGGTTGACAGGAAACAAGCCGGTGACCGAAGCCCCCCAGCCCCCCGGGAGCTCGGGGTGGGGGGAGAGGGCGGGCTGGGTGGGGGGCTCAGGGTGGTCCTCAACAGGGCACGTGTCCATCAGACCACTTAGAAAGAAATGCCCGCGGGAAACGAGCTCAGCGACTGGCCGGACACACAGACCCGCACGAACGCATTCCTTCCTCTCGAGGGGTCATCCTCTCCCACGGCTGAGAGGGGAGGCCCCGCCCAGGGACCCTCGGGCTCGGACTCAGCGTGAAGGTCGTGCCCCCTCTCGCCTGCCCTGCTCCCTGCACACGGCTGAGACCTGGGTTTGCCCTGGGGACACAGGTCTCCTGCCCGTCTGTCCTTCACACACCAGAGGTGGTGTGCCTTCTGCCTTAGGTCCCACGGGACAGTGTGCACACGCACTCACACACTACTGCACACGCACACACACTCTCACACACACACATTTTTTGCTCTGGCGACTACTAGTGACTCTATTGCCAACTGGCTATTCTAGTGGTGATTTTTAACCTTTAGGTTCTGTGTTCCTATGTGGAAAGTTCTAGGCAAGGGAGGTTCTTTCTCAGGTTACAGGTAGATAGAAACGTAATCCCAGGTAACATCGACCCAAAGTGGCATCTTTCAAAAGAGACCTTCCTGGTCCCATTACTTTGGGTTTCCAGGCAAGGCCACCCCACTCCCGGCCTTGAGTCCCTCGTCCCACAAGGTGGGGGAGGGGAGGGAGCCCCCTGCCTGAGCCCGGGCAGCGGCCACTCACCCGGTCGTCATCGTCCTCCTCGTCCTCATCCAGGCAATGCAGGGGGCTCACCTGGGGCTCCTCACGCAGCCTCAGATCTGAGATCAGGCCCTGAACACAGAGAGGAAGGTCACCAGGGGTCCCAAGGCAGGAGGCCCAGGGCGCAGGGAGACCCCGACTCAAGCTGCAGCCAGCTCAGAGCCCGGCACATCTGAGGCCGATTCCAGGGGTGACACCACAGCGGGTGACACCACAGCAGGGGACACCACAGAGGGTGGCATCACTCCCTCCCTCCCTCCCTCTTCACCATGAACACTCATCACCCTCTCACGGGCTCCCCGCTCCCTCCGTGGTCCCAGCCCCACACTAGGTGCCAGGACACAGCACAAACACATCTCTCGGGTCCCAGTGCAGAGAACAGGTCAGCAGTGTGCGGTATCCTTGGAGGTGGTGTCCCCTCAGGGCACGAGGTAGACGGCACCGGCCGGGGGGAGGTCGGGGCAGCAGGCACGGAGAAGATGCGGGACCCCCGCTCCTACAGAAAGCCCAACGCTAGGGCAGGGCCACCACCAGCTGGGACGGCACGATGGCCGAGCACCTCAGCCTGGCTGCACCGGGGCCTTTGCCATGAGGTCTCCTGTTCCCCAGAGGGTGACACAACCACAGGTTCTGAATCGCGGCAGAGATCTCGGAGCTACGTGCGTGAGGCCGCTGGACCCCAGGCCTTTGGTGCCCTTTCTAGAAGGCTTCCCTGCCTGGGAGTTATGAGTATTCACACATGCTTTCCTGGTATTTCTTTTGTTTTCATTTTAATCCACGGGATTTATCAGTGCATCTTCTCCTGAATAGAGACCACATTTCATCGAGTCTAAGACGCACATTTTCACAGCTCTTAATACAGACCAGTTTAGGTCAGGAGCTGGCAACCTTTCTCAGTCAAGGGCCAGATGGTGCATATTTCCAGGTCTTTGTTGACGCTGCTCTGCAGCTGTGTCGGGAAGCTGACCACAGACGGTTGGTGGACGCTGGACGCAGCTGCTCCCACCAGACCGTACAGGACACTGAAACATTCACACCTCACAAAATATTCTTCTTCTTTTGGTTTTTGCAACCACTTAAACATGCAAAAGCCTTTCTAGTCGCGGGCTGTATAAAAATAGGCGGCAGACGGGATGTCCTCGGGCCGTGTGCCGACCCGGTCAGGTTACTGTTTATCCCCTAAGTGCCCTTCACACTCCCTTTATCACTGATCCTTCGTCTCATGGCCATCCTGCTCCACACGTGACCACAAGCCGACAAACACCCCCGCGTGTCCCCATGAGCCCTCGCCTGAGGGCTCCACTCCTCTCTCCGGGCCCAGCTCAGGCCACCTCCTCCAGGAAGCCCCACGGACTCCCTCCCAAGGATCAGCACCTCTGGGGGCCAGTTCTGCCCCGCTCCATACTCCCCCTTGTACCTCCACTCCCACTGACAGTGAGGCCTATGGAGTGGGACACCCCACCTCCCTGTGTGTGTGTTCGTGTGTACACATCACGTGTGTCACGTGCACGTGGATGTGCACGTGTATTCATGAGTGTATAAGTGTGTCATGCAGGTACGCGCATCGTTGTGTGAGCGTGCACCTGCATCCATGTGCTTGTGTGTATGTGCACACATGGGTGTGTATGTGCACAGGTGTGTGTGCATGTTCAGGCACACACACCTGATCCTGGGAGGCGAATGAGGTCAGCTGGCCCAGGTGGGGGGCTGAGGGAGAACCCCACAGCCCCCAGTTACATGAGGTCCTCATGTCCCCAACACAACTCCCAGCCAGGCCTGCGAGGGGAGGAAGGGGCCAAGGACACGGGTGGGGAGGAGATGCAGGCAGGGGGTTTCAGCTCTGCAGTGCACATGTGACCGCCCCCCTTTCTCAAGTGAGCACGAGGTCTGGCCTCAGGGGCGGTGGGCCCTGCTCGGGGTTCCCAAAACTGCCGCGGCCTCACCAGCTGACAGGGGCACCAAGTCGTCGACAATGGCGTCCTGTCGCTGGTCGATCTCCGAAGGTGGCAAGAACAGCGTCCATTGGTGGTAACACGGGCCATCTTCACTGTTTTCCCCACCTGACCACAGCTCATTTCAGAAGCTCTAAGGCAGAAGCGCCCGTGGCTTCATGGCCAAGGCCCATCCTGCCTGGTGAGCCCCCCCTGCAGCTCTGACCCTCACACCATGGCAGGAGGCTGCACGCTTCTCACGCTCAGGATGACCAGCGGTTCCAGAAGGTTCTGCAGGACGGCCTGGCGAGGACCAGCACCGGCCTGGTGACGTCTGGGCCTCCAGGGGAAGCTGACAGACCACAGGGCTGGGGGGCGGGGGTAATGGTCAGCACTGCTGTCCAGGAGCCTGTCCCCTGGCTGGCGGGAGGGAGGTGGCAGCGTCTTCCCGGAAGTGACCAGGCGTGTGGAGCGCCGTCTCCCTCAGTCTGAGGTTAGCCCATGGTTTCAGCTGAACCAGTGCAGACACCTACGTCCAAAGCTGAGTCCAGCTGCTTCTGCCCTTCACGTCCAGCTCCATCCTTGCCTCCCCTGGGTCCCCCGTCACTGCCCCCCGCAGGGCAGAAAGCCGCCGCCTTCTTCGGAGCCTTGAACCAGCCTGCAGAAACCCCACAAGCCCACAGTCGGAGTGGAGCTGGCCCCTTCTCATGGCGGCCGCTGGGGAGCTGAGGCTGTGTCCAGGGCTGGAGATCACCGGCGGGACACAGGATGGCCTGACTGACCACGGGACGGTGCAGGCATTGGGGTCCCTGGGCCCCGTGTGGTACGTGGATCCTACGGGCAGAAAGCTGGTTGCGGGTAGAGGAGAGGCTGTGGGGCTGGCGGCCTGCAGACCACCCAGGGCTGGAGCTCTGGTCTGAAGAGGGACAGTCCACCCGGCCGTGATGAGGGGATTCGGCCGTGGGCAGTGGTTGGTCTATTCCCCCCTGCAATCCTGAGATGCTCCACCCACCAGGGAGGGCAGCGAGCTGCCGGGAGGGGCATGTGGAGGGTCTGTGTGCGGGAGGGCACACGTGTGTGCATGCACGGGGGTTGGCCACTGGGCTCGGGTCAGTGGCAGCAGCGTGTGGGGGATGGAAATTCTCGGCCCACCCAGCCCTGCTGGAGGAGGGACAGGGGGTCTCCAGGTGACAGAGAGTCATGCCAGGGGCGGCACGAGGGGCCAGACGTTCAATTTCTAGAAAGCCACACTCTGAACGGCACTGGGGGCACTTCGTGTGTGACAGGGATGCGGGGAGGGCACGAGGCTCCCGGCAGGTGGAGGGCATCTGGGCATGACCGTCCCCACACGGACATTGTCCCCTGAGGCGAGGGTCCCCACACAAGCCGGCATCAGGCCAGCCGCTCAGCAACAGGCTGCCGGACGCCGGGAGGCATGAGGAGCAGAGGAGAAGGACACGCCCGAGGCCACGTGCAGCTGGGAAGACGTCAGTAGCACAAAGGCCACGAGACCCGCGGCACGCAGCGGACGGACTTGGAAGCAGAGGTTATGAAATCCAGACTGTTTGAAATCTGTCCTGTTGCTGTCTCGCTAGGGCCACTGGGCTTAGAGTTGTGTGCAGACGACCAGAGCCCCACGCTGTGAAAGCGCATCCCTAGTCACTGGTGCCGGGTCTATCTCCCTGGGACCCCAACTCCGGGTGCCCCAGGGTTCTCCAGGGGGCCTCCCACACTGAGGGGTATCAGGGGTGTCTGCTCCATCTGGAAGGGCCGCATCCCGGCCCAGGGCAGTGGGGCTGAACAAGCCTGGACAGGGGGTGGGTGGGCCGCAGCCCTCCTGGGCCTGCTTTGCCCCTCCTCACCCCCAGCCCCTCCCTCCTCTGCTGGCTGACCCCCCAGGTTGCCTGGTCCCTTGTCACCTACCCCAGCTGTCTCTGTGATTGGCCCACACCACCACCGTCCCATTTCCCATATGTCCTGAACTGAGTGGCTTCTGACCAGCTTCCCGTATCAAGCCCCAACTCAACTATCTGCGTCAAATTCTATTACAAGCAACTCTCTCCCTATTTCTCCATTTCACGAAGTCAGGAAATTGCGTGACTGCTGCAGGACCGTGACCAGTTACACTACGGGTCCGGGTCACTTCAGATGACTGACAGGAGTATTGGGAGAAGCTGGTGACAGTGACCTCTGGTGCCCCGAGCTGCCCCTCAGTCAGGAGCAGCAGGTCTGGTGTGGCTGGACTTGGGGGCCACAGCGAGAGGACTGAGGGGTGTCAGAGGATGCCGGCACTTTCCCTGCCCACTGTGCTCCATCCTTGGGGCCAAGCCTGCCCAAACCTAGCATGGCTGGTGGGCACCCTCTTGGTTTCAGTGGACCAATCACTTATTTCTTATGTAACGTGGCCAACAAAGCCGCCTGCTGAGGAAAATTCACAGCCTCCAGTGCCCTCATCATAGAACAAGAGCAGTGAATGTTCAACATGAGGCGCACAGCTGGAGCGCAGCCCGGGAAGCTGGGCCGCGTCTCTTGTTCCCAAGCACAGTCTTGCCCTGGCCCAGTACCGGTTTCGGACGAGGGTCCCAGGAGGTCTGAATAAACAGATGACTAAACCTCAACAGAAACCTGGGTAAAGAGGAAGGTGGCTTCATAAAGAGAAAAGCCAACAAGAATGAGAAAACAGGAACACTTTCGACAAAGAGAAATTAAGTCAAGAAAATTCAACTACATAGTATTTGAAATAGTTAAAAAAAAAAAAAGAATGGGGTCAATAACCACTGAAAAAGAGTTGCAAGTAACATTTTAAGCAGAATGTTGCAACAACTGGGTGGAATTAGGGATTTCCCAAGAAATATTTATTACCAAATAAGCTCAAGAATAAGAACGAACATGAAAGACCAAGGACGTTCATAATTTTTGTGACGGGAGAAAACAGCAAAGGGTCTGCACGGACCGTCAGGAGGGGAGCCGGGCTGAGTGCTGGGTGGTTGGCGAGGGGCTGAGCACGCTGCCCCGGAGACCATCGGTGGGGACACCTGGCTCATTCCGCACCCCAAGCTCTGTGCTCATCGGGACCAAGTCTTAGCAGTCACACATGCGTGTGATTCTTTCCCAAGAGTCTGAATTCAGAAAGGCTGACAAACCCTGTCCTAAACCCATCTTGTCTACTCCTCCCCCCAGGCAACACGCTTCACCTCTCACTTGGCTGGAGTCTGATCAAACTCCCAGAGAGAGATTCGCGGAACCGGAGTCCGAGGGGACAGAGGAGCCACAGCACACTGGACTCAGCTGGAAGTGGCACGTTACAGCTGGGGGAGGGGCAGCACCCTAACCTTGCTAAGCAGGGCTCCAGACAGAGCCGGACAGTCTCCTCTGCTTCTGTCTCTCTAATCTTCAAAGATTTTTCTGGGTGTCTATTCCAGGCCAGATTTAACCCCAGAAACACTTTAAATATCCCAATGGTTGAAAAGAATGACTAGGTGAAGAGGCAAATGAAAAACTGGGAAATAAAATCTGCAGTGTATAAAACAAAGATCAGTGTCTTACATACATAAAGAGTTCATATAAACCAATAAGAAACAACTGAAGCCATTAAAGCAAAAATGCAAAGGACATAAACAGGCTAGTCACAGGAATAAATACAAATAGCCAGTAAACACGTGAAATATTAAAGTTTGTTTTCACTCACAACTAAGAAATGCAAATTAAAACACCCAGACACTGTTTGCCTATGTATCTAACTGGCAAGTGTGTTTTGCACAGATGACCCCAGCCTGGTGAGACCCTCTGGCTGTCCTCGATGCAGGAAGGTGGTGACCTCTGTTAGCACCCTGAGACAGGCAACCCCTGTTCCCACCAGCACACAAGCAACTTTTGTTTTAAAGTGTTAAAGAAACATGGACCTTATGGGGGAGATTTCCGTCTAGAAAAGCCTGGGAAATCTCAGAACAACTCGCCAGTCCACACAGACCCTCCCTAGATAGAACGGCTCTCTCCAACTTCTCTCCAGTTAAACAAGTTTGAGTATCAAAATGAAAACACGAAGAGGCCCAGTTTGGTATCAAAGTCCTGCTGGCTCCCAGACCCCACGGGTGAAAGTTCCTGCCAAAGGTGAAAGGTCAGCTTTCAGAACCGAGTCACCAGGACTTAGAACAACTTTAACCAAGCAGCCTTTGTCTGGGCAATAATTAACTTTCTGTCCCCTGGGGACACATCCCCCATTAGCACACACAGGGACCCCTGTCTGGACCGCCGGGCGTGGCGTGCCAGCTGCAGAGTGGCTGCAATGTTAGAATTCAGGGACTTGTAGGTCAGTGCCTGCTGGGGGTGCCCACGCACTGTTTCCAGGAGGCGGGCTCCAGCTAAGAAGTGTGAGGGTCGAGGGCCCAGGAGAAAGACCCCGCTAGGATCTGGGATCTACCTCCCCCCAAAAGTGAACGCCAGGGCCAGGCCTGGGGTAAGGGGCTTCCCTGGGGACATGGTGGAGACCGCCACATGCCGGTCACCGCAGGGGAAATTCTGCCCACGCTGCTCTGAAGTGGAGGCCTGCCCTGGGCTCACCGGCCATGGGGCCACTGCACAATTTGGCAAAAATAATAACCAGCACAATGAATGCTGGTGCGTGGCATGAACCCCCTGGCCCAGCCCAGCTGGTGTGCGGCCAGCCCCCAGAAAGGCCCACACTCAGCGCTCCACTGCCGTCTTGAAATTCTTAATTTTCACTGTGCGTGGTCTGCTGCTGGGCCTGGACAAAGCCCCCTGCTCACTGATGGGGGGGCAGCACACCCACGTGCAGACACACATATGCACACGGGGGGTGGGGCCCCTGACGGTGGCAGAGGTAGGTATCCAGTGAAGAAGGCGGTCCCAGAGCAGCAGGGGAATAAAGCCCAGGGGGAGCTGGGTGGACCAAGGGCCCGCTCCCCCCGGGGTTTTCCTGTCCCCGGAGCCCCCGCTGCAGCAGGTGGGAGCAACCACCGTCCCCAACCCCAGCCCGCCCCCTGCCCCGGGCGCTGGCGGCCATCGCGGTTACCTGGAACTTGTCAGGGTCTGCTCGGCCGGCCTGGGCCACGAAGAGGCGGGCGTCGGGCTCCAGCTGCAGGCCGCGTGGGGAGCGCGCCAGGGGCTGGCGCTGGACCTCCTTGCAGTCCACGAAGAGCGCGGCGTGCGTGCCGTCCACGGTGAGGGCCAGGCGCGTCCAGCGACCGTCCAGCGCGGGCAGCGCGAAGCTGGCGGCCGTGTGTGTGCGGGCGGCACCGGGCTCGGTGTAGAGCAGCTGCACCTGCTGCCACGCCCCGCGCGCCGCCGCCAGCTTCACGCCCACCAAGACCACCGCCTGCGCCGCGTCCGTGACCGCGAAGAGCACGCCCGCGCGCGCCGAGGCCGGCCGCACGCGCACCAGCAGGGAGAAGCGGCGGAAGAACGTGCTGGGCAGGAGGCTCCGGGCCGCCCAGCCGTCACCACCCACGTCCACACCGAACTCGTAGGCGGGTCCCACGTCGGGGTCGTGCACCAGGGCCACCTGCCGCGGCAGGGGCTCCCCGAGCAGCAGCTGGAGCCCCACCTCCATGACCTGGCTGTCTGTGGAGAGAAAGACAGCAGTGAGGCCGCGCACGCCCAGGGAAACCGAGGCCCGGCCGCCCTCCCGCCCGCCCCGGCGGGGACACGACAGCCACCTGCCCGTCCAGCCGCCGCGCCCGCCCCCACAGGCTCGCTGCTTCCAAGTGGGGCGCAGAGACCCTCCCAAATCAGCGTGGCGGGAGGGGCAGGGGCACAGCCCGCTGGGGACCCCGTCCCCCGTTAGCACAAGGAGCCACCGCCGGGTGCCGAGGGCTCGAGCCCGCCCCCGTTCCCACACTGGAACCACAGGGGGAATGCACCAGACACTGGTCAAGGTACCCTCACCCACCCCGGACACTGCTGTAACTTAAAGACATCGAAACGTTACAAAAAAGAGAGAGATGCACACAGGGGGTGCCCTGAGCTGCGTCTACACTAGGAACGTCCTGGAAACGAATTACACTCCTAGGAAGGGAGACCGTAAAAGGGGCCGCGTTTCTTGGGGGGCCCTTGTTAGCTGTGGTCTCCATGTCTGCTCACACTTGGTACCGCAAACTCCACCCCAGCCTCCCAGGTGGCTGGGGGTTTTACCAGCTGGTGGGTGCTTCACGGGGCTCCTCACTGCCCAGTGTCCACACCAGGCGCCACACGCAACCGCCCGACCTGGACGGGGCTGCCTGATGGACGACCCCGGCCTCCTCCGCCACCGACCGTTCACACTCGTGGCCCCACACCGCTCCACCCATCCTCTCAGTTACCCCGTGGCTTTCGTCCCTCCTCCTCCTCGTGTGGTCAGCGACCCCCCCCAAACAGAGCCCCCTCGGCAGCATGGGCCCAGGCTGGGACACAGCCACGGTGCCTGGACCCACCCGAGCCGTGGGTACACCATGAGTGCTGCTTCCCGGGCGTGTAGGGGCCACTAGTGGCCTGGACTGATGATCGCTGGGACCGGGGGTGTCCAGGGCTGGTGGCGGCAGGGCCTACCTCTGTACAGGGGACGTGGTCACTGGCCGCCACAGGAGGGGGAAAAACCACTGCAGGGAGAGGCGGGTTCACCAGTGGCTTCCCTGAACGCCCACACTGCCAGGCAGAGTGGGGACTTGGGGGCCGTGGTCTGGCCAAGGGCTCCCCCCAAGGCCTTTTCTCTCAAGACCCCCCATAATCTGGGCGCAGTCTGCCTCCAAAATGAGGTCCACCGGGAGACGCTCTCCTGGGGAGCGGCTGCTGGCGTGTGGGTGTCCTGACCAAGGTGCGGATGAGCCCCAGTGTGCACGCGACTGTGTGTGCAGGTGACAGCGTGACTGCGTCCGTGCGTCAGTGTGCGGTGGGCGCCTGGAGTCTGGCCCCCGAGCGCAGGGTCAGGCCGACCCGGGACTTCCTGGGACAAAGCAGAGGGAAGAAAAGCTGGACCCCAACTTCCTAAGACAAGCCGTGCCTTTCAAAGAGTCCCCTGAGGACAAAATATGACAAGAGAAGAGACAAGAGGCGCCCACACGAAGACCAGGGCTTTGGGTACCCGCCAGGCTGGTCCTTCCCAGATAGCGGCGTCTCTGCGTGGTCCCGACGTCCCACAGTGTGGGCTCCCCCTCGGCCTCACCCTGCCCCTTGCAGGTAAGACCCCGACGCAGATGAGAAGTGGGGAACAGCCAGGGCGGTGCAGACAGCAGCATCCGCGCAACAGTGGCCTGGCCTCAGCGCCTGCCCAGGGTAAATGGCCCCTCACAGGGGCAGGGGATCTTCACCAACACCCTGGGCTCTGGGAGGCCCGCAGTCACTTCCTGCTCAGAGACAGACACTGCCGCCCACCCAGATGGCGGCTGCTATACGGTCCCTTTGTATCAGAAGTGCCCAGGGCTCAAGTGTCCACTTGGGGAGATGCTCTAAGATTAGGAAACAGGACCCTCACCAGCCTGAGTGCCAGTGGCCCCAGTGTCCCAACTCAGCTGCCCCCAAAGTTAAACATGGATGTGCCCCAGCAGTGCCCTTCCTCCCAGGCAGCCAGAACTTTTCCAGATTAATTGAGAACACAAGATGCAGCAGCCGCTGACGTCCTGGGCTGGAAGACAATAGCGTGTTATCGGGACAGCCCAGGGACCCCAGAGATGCATGAGCAGTTCCTTTCCAAAGTTCTCCCATTTCCTCTCCATGAAATTCTCCATGGTTCCCATCGGGAGTAGGCCTCCGAATGCCACAGCCCTAAGATCACTGCTCCATTCTCCAGTTACAGGCGCCTTGAGCAGGGGATGTGGCCACACCTCCCTGCAGATCCGACAGCTGCTGTGCTGGAGGTGCTGGCCCGAGGCGCTGACCCAGCTGTCTCGGGAAGGGAACCAGTACCTCTCCAGAGAGCGAGTGCCCAAGCCAAGCTCTGGGAGCTCAGAGTTACGCCTTCCTGGGAACACAGTGGGTGGCACCTACATACGCCAGGGCCCTCTGGTCTGCCACACTCGCTTCAGATCAAGGAATCGGGGACTTGCTAGTTGAAGACAGTTTCCCTTTCAGCAAACAGGCCAGCCGGGACCAAGCGGGATTTAGCCCAGGTACTTAAGTTTGGTTCAACATTTGAAGATCAATTAATGGAGTCCATCACATCAACAGACTTAAGAAAAGTCACATGGTCCTATCATTAGATGCAGAAAAAGCGTTTTATAAAATCCAATGCACATTATGATAAAAACTCTTAGTAAACTAGGAATAAAAGTGAACTTCCTCACGTTGATAAAGACTACCTACTAAAAAACTACAGTGAACATCATACTTAATGGTATACTTAACGGTGAGAAACTTGCAGCTTCCCCACTAAAAGCAGGTACAAGGCAAGGATGTCCCCTCTCACCACTCCTTTTCACCGTAAGAGCTAATGCCGTAAGACCAGAAGAGGAAATAGAAGCACACAGACTGGAAAGGAAGAAATAAAACTATCATTCTGCACATGACATGAAAATCAAAATGCAGAAAACCCAAAACAATTATCCAAAAAATACTCCTGGAACTAGTGATAACGGCAAGTTTGTAGGATATAAGATTCATGTACAACAGTCAACCATTTTCTATATACCAGCAATGAACAAGTGGAATTTGAAATTAAAAACACAGTACCATTTACATTAGCACCCCCAAGATAAAATACTTATTTATATTTATACCAGGTATAAATACGACATATATGTGTACAAGATCTACATGAGAAAACCTACAAAACTCTGACAAAAGAAATCAAAGAAGAACTAAGTGAATGCAGAGATATTCCATGTTCATGGATAGGAAGACTCAATGATGTCAAGATATCAGTTCTTCCCAATTTGATCTATAGATTCAGTGCAATCCTAATAAAAATCCCAGCAAGTTATTTTGGGGCTATCAACAAGTCAGTTCTGAAGTATACAGAGAGGGAAAAGACCAACACACTACTGAAGGAGAAGAACAAATTTGGAGGACTGACAGTATCTGACTTTAAGACTTATTATAAGCTACGGGAATCAAGACACTGTGGTATTGGTGCAAGAGAGACAAACAGATCAATGGAACAGAACAGAAAGCCCAGAAATAGACCCACATAAATACAGTCAACTCATCTTTAATAAAAAAATCAAAGGCAATACAATGGGGAAAAGATAGTCTTTTCAACAAATGGTGCTAGAACAACTGGACATCACATGCAAAAAAAAAAAAGAATCTAGACACAGACCTTAGACCCTTCACAAAAATTAACTCACGATGGATCACAGACCTAAATGTAAAATGCAAAACTCCTAGAAGATAACATGGGAGAAACTCTTGATGACCTCGGGTTTGGCAATGACTTTTTAGATACAACACCAAAGGCACAATTCATGAAAGAACTGACAAGCTAGACTTCTGTGCTCCAACAGACACAGTTACGACAACGAGAAGACAAGCCACAGACTGGGAGAAAAAACTGCAAAACACGCATCAGATAAAGGACTGTTATTCAAAACATATAAAGAACACTTGAAACTCAACAATGAGAAAATGAACAGCCTGATTAAAAAATGGGCAAAAGATCTGAACAGATGCCTCACCAAAGAAGATATACAGATGGCAGTTAAGGACTTGAAAAGATGCTCCAAATCAGCTGTCATCAGGAAAATGCAAATTAAAACAACAAGGGAATTCCCTGACGGTCCAGTGGTTAGGACTCGGTGCTTTCACTGCCGAGGGCACAGGTTCAATCCCTGGTTGGGGAACTAAGATCCCACAAGCCGCGTGGCTCGGCCAAAAAATAAAATAAAATAAAATAACAATGAGATATCACTATACACCTATCAGAATGGCCAAAATCTGGAATATAGACAACACCAAATGCTGGAGAGGATGTGGAGGAACAGGAACTCTCATTCACTGCTGGTGGGATGCAGAATGGCGCAGCCAGTTTGGAAGACAGTTTGGCGGTTTCTTACAAAACTAAACATACTCTCACTATAGGAACCAGCAATCATGCTCCTGGGAGTCAAAAACTTATGTCCACACAAAAAGCAGCACATGGAAGTTTCTAGGAACTTTATTCATAATTGACAAAACCTGGAAGCAACCAAGATGTCCTTCCGTAGGTGAACAAATAAATAAACTGTGGCCCATCCAGACAATGGAATAGTATTCAGAGCTAAAAAGAAATGAGCTATCAAGTCAAGAAAAGACATGCAGGAAACTTGAATGCATATTTCTAAGTGAAAGCAGCCAATCTGAAAAGGCTACAGGCTGTATGATTCCAACCACATGACATTCTGGAAAAGGCACAACTATGGAGACAGTAAAAAGATCACTGGCCGCCAGGAGTCGGGGAGGAGGGACGAACAGGTGGGGTGCAGAAGATTTGTAGGGCAGTGAAAATACCCCTCGTGACACTATAATGGTGGATACATGTCATTTACATTTGTCAAACGCATGACGGAACATATAACACTAAGAGTGAACCCTGAACTTTGGACTCCGGGTGATTGCGATATGCCAGGGCAGGTTCATCAATAACAACAAATGTACCACTGGGTGGGGGTGTTGACAGTGGGGAACTCTCTGGACCTTCCTCTCAAGTTTGCTGTGAGCCTAAAACTGCTCTAAAAAAAGTCTTTTAAAAAAATTAGGCAAATGATAACAAAAAGTAAGCAAATATTGCAACCCTATTATCAGATAAAACAGAATTTAAGATGAAAGGCATTAAGTGGGACAAAGGGGATGGTAATTTTGACAATCCACCGAGATGTGATGAGCCCGGTACCACCCCGTGCACCCAGGATGCATGGCAAAAAGGGGAGAAAGTCCTCATTCACGATGCAGACCCTGGGTCTCTCTCCTGCCCTACTTTCCCGTTAAGATGGGACATAACCACCTCAGTAAGACAACCTGATCACGTGTCTAAGGAAAGTCTATCCTGTCCCTTCCTCACACATGGCAGTGGTCACCAAGTCCAGACAGCTGCAGGGCTGGGGAACCTCATCTCAGCATCACAGAGCAAACCAACAGAGAAAAAACATCTCAGAAACATGCAGGACTGGGAAGCATCCTAAACAAATGGAGAGGTGACCCAAGTCCCTGCGGACGTGCCGACATGTTTATAACGTTCAGATCTGCGCACACATCCACCATGACCAATCACAGCCCCAGGGAATGTTTCTGATGATCTAGGAGAGAAAGTGCCCAAGGGCATCCGAGGAGTCTTTGAAGAAGGCTACGCATTCCAAGTGGGGCGTGTTACCCAGCACCCAAAGCTGGGATGCACAGGGGCTCTCGGGCCGCCAGTCATTAACACAGACGTGAACAATCGAGGAACAAAGAAATCGGGAGGCTGAGCGGGGCCACTGGCCCTCCAGCGACACAGGGAGGCTTCCCAGACTCTGTGCAGGAAGAGGAGACTTTCAGGTGCACAGAACGTGATCCCACGTCCACAAAGCAGGACTCACAAGTACGTGTGGGTGCACACACGTGCACGCACACGCTACGGCAGCAGAATAATGGGCCCCAAAGATGTCTGTCCCGCAACGCCTGGAACCTGTGAGTTGTCACTGCACTCGGCAAAGGAGACTTTGCAGATGTGATTACGGTGACGGCCCTTGGGATGAGACCATCCAATCTAACCAAGAGCTGAGCAGAGAACCTCTCCCAGCCAGGGCAGAGAGCCAGAGAGACGCAGCCTGAGAAGGGCTGGCGGCACCACTGGCTTTGAAGGTGGAGGGGGGCCGTGAGACAAGGAACGCGGGCCGCCTCCAGAAGCTGGAGAAGACAGAAGCCGAATCTTCCCTGGAGCCCCAGAAGGAGCGCAGCACTGCAGACACCTTGCTTCTGGCCCAGAGCGACGGATTTCAGACTCCTGACCCCAAACGTGACACACTTGTGTTGACTTGAGCCCCTGAGTTTGCGGTCATTTGTCTTGGTGGCCACAGGGCGCTCACACACCACATGTGTGCAAATCCACAGAGACGCCCCCCACAGGGAGCCGTGTCCGGCCCTCCCTGGTGAGGCCCGGACCTTGACAACTGTGTTCGCGACTGGGTCTGGGATGAAAATCTAACACAGGGGAGAAGCAGCGGAGGACGCCGTGAGAGCCGGGGGGCCTCAGGGGCGAGGGAAGCAGGTGCAGGCGGTCCCGGGGCCAGCACGTGCACGGTGGCAGGAGGAAGGCCCGCTCTGAGCAACGGCCACGCTGCACTCTCCCTCCTCGGGACTGAGGCCGCTCACCTGCAGAACCTGCCCCTTCCAGTGGGGCCTCTCCCGACACCCCGGGCGCCCTCTCCCCGACCCCAGCTCCGTCCTCGCTCCCAGGGGTCAGTCCCCCCGCTGCCCACCCAGCAGGGACCCGGGAGGACCTGGGACGGACGCTGGCCCACCCGCCCCTGGGTGGAGGCCTCACTCCCCAATCTCCGGGGCCTGGGGGACAAGAGACCCTCCCGAACAGTGCACTCTCCCCACGGCACCACAGGGAGGGGAGGGGAGGGGGCCGCGACATGCACGGCCCACCAGGGACCGGCCAGGCCCGCCAGGCAGGGGGCGGGCACGGCTCAGGGGCCCAGCCTGACCGCAGACACCGACGGAGCTGCCGGGGCCTCGGCGGCGGCAGACGCCCTCCCCTCCCCTCCTGGCCACGTGGTGCTGGGGGCCCCGCACGGGGGTCCTCCCGACCACCTCCCCGAGCCCCACACCGCTGGCCGCGAGCCGGCGCCAGGGAGGAAGCCAGTCCAGGGGGAGGCGCTGTGATGGGCTGTACAGGGCCACGGCCTCGGGCTGCTGTGCACCCGTCCACGCCCCACCGGCCACTGAGAGGTGAGACGGCCCGTCTCTGTCCCGGGGTCTGCCACCGCCCTGCAGGACACACTTGAGAGGAGGGACGCAAGTGGTGGTACCGCGGGCGTGCGGGGCCCCTGCGGGCAGCTCTGCTGGGGCCTGGGAAGGAGGCAGCACCCGCGGCTCGGGCCTCCGCCCGACCGGCCCCACGGCCAGCACAAGCAGCCCCAGGACCTCCCTCGGCCAGAGCCAGTTTCATCCCAGGGCCGCCCTCCCCGGCCAGGCCTCCCCCCTCCGCCTGCCCCTCCCCCACTGCACACAGGGCTGGCCCAAGGGACTGGCAGTGGGCAGGAGGGGCAGGGCACTCCAGCCCCGGCCCCGTGGGACACCCCTGGCCAGGCCACAGCCAGCAGGGCCCCTGGGGGGGTGGACGTCCGAGCGGCCGACAAGAATCCCGCACGCTCCTGCTCTGAACGTGGCCTCAGGCTGCGGCCCTGCCAATGTCTGCCCACGCCCAGAGAGAAGTCCCCTTGAGGCCGCTCCACAGACGGGGCCAGCTGCAGTCAAGGAAATTCCACACCCCGCGCGGCTCTGCCTGGGCCCTGCCGGCACGAGACCCATCCTGCACCAGCCCCCGGCCCCGGGCCCACTGAGGCTGAACCCCCAACCCAAAGGGGACCTGGGCCCAGCAGCGGGATGTGTGTGCCCAGGGCTCTGAGTGGGCAGGCCTGGCCCTTCCCTGCTCCCTGCCCCTGCCCCGGCCCCGTGGAGGTGGGCCTTTGTGTGGCACCGGGGGCCCTCCTGGCAGGACACCTCCCCGCGGGGCTGCCCCCGCCCCACGCGCTTGGTGGAGACAGGGCAAGGCTGGCTGGGGGACGCGGCACAGAGGCTGCAGGGCCCGGGCTGGCCCAGCGTTCGGGTGTACCGGGCACTGACCGCATGGAGGGTGAGGGAGCACGCAGCTCGCCGCAGCCCCCGCCCTTGGCGTGAGATCAATGCCCTCCGTGCCAACAGCCCGGGCAGGCCCCTGCCTCCGCCCTCGGCCCCGCTCTCAGGGACCGCCACAGGGCCCGTGGGCTCCTCACGCGCCGGGCCCTCCCGGACAGCCCCCCCGCCCCCGCCCGGGCTGTTCCTGGACACCCTCCTGGCCATCCTGCTCACACGCAGGCCTCAGCCGCCGTCGCCCCTCAAGCAGCGTCCCCACCCGTCTGTCTGCAGAGGCCACGGCCCCACCCCCTCTCCTTCCCAGCCCTTGCTTTGCTTCCTCCTCGGAGCGGGCACCACCCGTCGAGGGCGCTTGCTCCTGCCCCGCCGCGGCCTGGGCACCGGCAGCCACCTCCTCGCTGCATCCCAGGCCTGGCCAGGGAATCGCCCGTGCACATCCCTCAGGGGCCCAGCAGAGTGACACCCCCTGTCGGGGTCCAGTGCAGGCGGCCCACCCCCACTGGCCCAGCTCCAAAGCCCAGTGACTTCGGAGACCAATGAGTGGGTCAAGGCCGCCCCCCACGGCACCGCGGTCGGGGGGGTTAGCAGTACACACACGGCAGGGCGCGGATGGGCCCGCAAGTGCAAACGGGGAGCGGGCTCCACTCAGGGGCCCAGCCGCACCCAGGGCGCAGAGGGGGCTGGTGGGCCCTAGGAGGCTGCGGCGGCCTGGCCTGCTCCCCTACCAGCCACGTGGTGACGGGGCGAGGTCCATGTGGGGGGACGTGGGGGTGGAGAGGGTCTGGAGCTCACGGACCGGCTGGGGGGGCCCCCGCGAGCCCCTCAGACTCACTGACCGCTAGATGGTCAAGACCTCTCGACCTGAAGAGCAGCAAGCCCCCCGTCCCTTCCGCCCCCTCGGCCGTGCAGGCTGGGCACAGTGGCTGGGAGCAGCAGGCAGAATTCGGTGGGCAGTCCCGTCGCCGTCCTGTGCCTTGGCTCCCCCTCCGCGACAGGCATGTGGCAGGCGACCTCGGAGCGTGGGGGACCTGCCGTCACGCACAGAACCTCTGGCCGCGAGCACGCCTCTCGGCCTCCGCAGACCTCAGCCTGCCCCCCAAAGGAAGCAGCGCACGCCGTCCAGCCTCCCGAGGGCGCTCGCCCGGCCGGACCGACGGGAAGGCGGGTGGCGGGCCGGCCGTTACCTGCAGGCGGCCCAATGAACACGCAGCGCCCGTCCTCACGGGCCGGGAGCGAGGCGCAGGGGAACGGCAGCCCGCGCCCGTCCAGGCGGCTCCAGCACGCGTCCTCCAGGGCCTCGCAGAACTGGCGGCAGGGCGGCGGGCCGGGCAGGGCGCCGGGGCCACAGGCGGGGGCCAGCAGCAGGCAGAAGAACCAGGCCAGGAAGCGGTGGCAGTGGGTCTGGAGGAGCGCCCCCCAGGCCCGGGCCGCGGCCTGCACCTCCTCGCCGCTCGCGTGGTGGAGGTGGTTGGGCAGCCAGAAGCGCCCGACGCCCAGGTGGCCACAGAGCGCCAGGGAGGGCAGTAGGGGCAGGCAGCGCCCGGCAGCCCCCAGCAGCGCGGAGCTGTCGGCGAGACCGGGCCCCGCAGGGTTAGCCACGCGGGGGACCCAAGCACCCCTGTCCCCACTTAGAGCCACGAGTGCGGCGTGAGACAGCTTGGCAGAGGGGTCAGAGGAGAGAGCCCAGGGGCCAGCGTGCGCTCCCGGGGAGCCCGTCACCAGGGCAAGCGGAGGAGGCGTGCGCGTGCGGTCATCAGGGCGTCGGTGCCGCTGGCCGGGACGGGCTGCCGCGGGCGAGAGTCCCTCGCTGTCCAGCTCCTGGGGCCACCCCGGGGGCGGCTGGCTTCCCTGGGGAGGGGCCCCGGCCCGCGCGGAGGACAGAGAAGGTCTACCTGGGGATGGCGGTGGCACCGCAGGCTCCCTGAGCAGGGCCCGGGGCCTGTCCGGGGAGGGCGGCGGCTGGGTGGGCGCAGGCAGGGTGCCGGCCTCGGTCCTCTGGGCGTCCGGAGAGCTCGGGGCCCCTGTGCTCAGCCAGACGGTGGTCCCGCCGTCCTGGGGGCCGCTGGAGGGTCCCGGGGTGGTGAGGGGGTCCGTGGGGTTCCCGGGGCCTGGCGTTCCCGCCGTGGCGGAGCTCTCGGTGGGGGTGGTGTCGTCCCACAGCTGGACGAAGCTCCGGATGCCCAGAGCCACGTTCAGGATCTTGGCTCCGACGCCGGCAATGTTCTCCTCCTTCGTGTCCGGGCTCGCAGTGGAGACCGCCGAGGGGACAGCGGGGGCCTGGCCCTGGCCCACCTCCGGCCTCTCCAGAGGTGGCTCAGGGCTGGCAAGGGCTTTCCACTGCTGGGTGGGGTCATCCTGGGGGGCCACGTGCGTGGTGGTGTCCTCTGTGGGCCGCACAGGTGAGCTGCCCGGGGGCGTAGAGGCCGGTGCGACCGTGGACCCGGCAGCGTTACCGGGCCACAGCCAGGACATCAGGTCAGCCCGGGCGGGCGCGAGGCAGCAGGCAAGCAGCAGCAGCAGGCCGCAGTGGCCGCGGCGGCCGCTGGGGTCCGGAGCCATCAGGCTGTGTGCACCGCAGGGCAGCGGGCGGCCTCTGCTGTCCAGAGGCGGGGCCAGCCCGCCCCCGCCTCCCGCCCCTGGGCCCGCGGCCAGCTCCCCATTCATGCATCCAGGCGGCTCCTCCTTCTACCTTCCCCTTCCCGCTCTCCAGGAGGAAAACAGACACGAGCCTCCACCCAAGGTGACAGGCCCCCTCGAAAACGTCTCACACCTCCTTAAAGCAGCCACAGATGCTCCCTCCACCAGAGGCCAAGGGGCACTGACAGAGCGGTAACAGGACTTCCCAGCTCCCTCCCCGGGCCCCCCCAGACTGCCGCCGAGTCCCTGCCCCGGAGCGTGGGCACGGGTGGGCTCCGGGCCAGCACCCCGCGGCCCCCTCCAGGGCGGGGGCGCTCCTGGGTGCTCTGGAGCTTTGGGAAGGACCCTCCTCCTTGCCCTGCAGCCTGCAGAGCCCAGACCCAAGAGAAAGCGCCTGGCACAGGTCCTCGGGGCGTCCGTCCTGCGCGTGGCTGGGAGCCTCAGGACACCGGGGTACAGCCCCCGGCCCCCCGTGCCCACCATGCTCTGCCCTTGGAGCTTCTCTGACTGACAACAGCCCGGAAGCCTGGCCTCAAGCCACGGCTCTGGGGCAAAGCTGGAGCTTAGAAACCACTGGATTCGCTGTGAGTCCGTCCTTCTGTTGCAGCTGCTGCCCTGAGACGGTAGCTTCCCGTCCCTGGGGGCTGCTCAGAGTCACCTGTTCCGCAGCCTGCCCAGCTCTGTCCCCCCGCAGACGCCCGGCCGCCCTCCCTCCATCTCGCCAGAGAGCACGCCTCTTTTCAGCTTTCGCTCCTAAAACCTGCTCAAATGCACCGGCCTCTGTCTCACGGGCTGGTACCGCGCTCCCCGGCTGACCTGGCCAGTGTCCGAGTTCTCATCAGCGCTTAGCTGAGGCCTGAGGGGGTTGCTGATGAACTCCTGAGAATTGCTCCAAAGGGACAGAGCACAGCAGTTGGGAAGCGACAAAAGGCAGAGGAAGATTAGGGACTCGGTGAGACCAACGGTAAACAGACAGACAGACAGAGGTCCCCCCGCCACTCCCACATCTCAGAGCTCAGCCCGTGTGCAGGGTGGGTGGCTGGGGGATAAGCCCTTCACGCAGCCCCCGGGCGCCAGCCTCCTCCAGACATCACCGGGCGCCCCTTCCGGGGGTGTCCCACTCTGCGGACCGCTCCGGAGACCGGGTTAGCCAGGCCGGCCTGCAGCTGGACTCTTCCCACCGAGCCCCGACTCCTTCCCTTCATAAAACTTGAGACAACACAACCCTTCTGTCCAAAACACTATCGGATGCTGCCCCGTGGCCTGAAGTCCCGCCAGCGCCTGCCTCGGGGTTTGGGGAGAAGGCCCGGGCTCCGGGAGCAGCCTTGCCTGGGACTCAGCCTGTGCGGGTGTCTGACCTGGATGACAGCTGCTCCCTCCCCACCTGGCGCCTGCCCGCCAGGCAGGGACCCGGCTCACGCCTTCACTGTGGCAGGCACACCGCGTGGTGAGGAAACCTCGGCCCGGAGACCAGAGGCTCTGGGTCCCAGCCCAGGAGAGGGGGATCCCGAGTGGAATCCAGGCGGCCTCTACACGCGCCCGCACACGCCTGCACACGCCCAACACTCGCTCACGCAAACACACGTGTTCCCTCCCGCAGGCTCGCGTCATCACACGCACCCTCACACATCCACACACACACGCACGGGTCTCACCACACGTTCCACGCCAGACCCCACGTGCGCCCTGCGTGCCAGCCACCCCTCTGTCTGAGTCCCCTCGGAACCCCATCCTCTCCAGGCTGTGGCGGGGCCCCCGCTCAGGATGCCGAGGACGCCGCCGGGGAGCGCTGGCCGAGGGCGGAGCTGGGCCGTCTGGGATCCGAACCCACGTGTCAGGACAGCTGAACAGCGGGCCCCCTCTCGAAAGGCGGGGGGCACCCTGTAAGCCGAATCTGGGCCCCACCGTCCATCCCGGAATTCTGAGAAACGCCTAGAGAACAGTTTCTTGCTAGTCACTGCCGCTAATGTGATTTTATGCCTAGAAGTCTCTGGAAAATCTCAGGACAGATATTCCAAAGGCCCTTCCCCTTCTCCAAGCACGTTCTGGAGAGGAACTCTGGGCCCTTTTGAGGCAGAGCCCCTGAGCCCATCAGGGTGGGGCTGCCCTTGTCCCCCCGATGGCACCGTGCCCTCAGTTACTCCCTGGGGACCACTCGCCAGCCCCCAGCCCTGCATTCACTTGCTCAACTCACGCTTCCCGGGAGAGCCAGGAAGGCGGAACCGCGGGGGAAAGGGGGATGGTAGCTGTGACCCCACTGCACTGAGCGACACACCACCATCCAGTGGGCAGCCCCTGCCCTCCCCGCTCCAGACCTCACCCTTCCTGCCCACCTTCTGGAGGCCGCGGTCAACCCCCGGCACTCCTAGAACGTCACACGTCCACCTTCTCTGGAAAACGTCAGCACAGCTCTGCCCCAGGACTCGGCTCCCATCAGGAAGCAACCTGCCGAGGTGCTGGTCCGTGAGGCTCCCTGCACACACGTGCCCACACGTGCCCAGGCTCGCATGCACGCGTGCACACACGTGCACATGCACACACACACATGCATAGCCCCACATGTGCACACGCTCACATGCACACTCACACGGACACTGCAGCACTCGGAAAGCCTGAGGTGTAGACCAGGCTCCCCCAGCAGGCTGTGGCTGCAGCAGGCCCCGCCCGGGCCCAGCCCCTCAGGGACACGCGGGGCTCCGGTCCATCCGTGCGCAGGGTCCCGTCAGCACTGGTCCCTATGGAGTCTGTGCTCATTGTGGAGGTTGGATAATCTCCCTGTCACTCGTGGGGATGGAGAAGGAGGGGAAAATGGGTTTCGAGGGAAACCATCTGAAATGACTGAAACACAAATACCTCTGGGTCAGGTGCCACGTTTCTGAAAGCACTTTGTTCTCCAAGGCCGGGCCCAGAGAGCCCTCAGCCCTCCTCAGAATCGTCACAAACGCTGTGCTGAGGAACGACCCCAGGCCCCTTGGGTAAGGTGGCCCTGGCAGATGTGCCCCCCCCATCGTGTACAGAGTGGTCCCTCGGCCACTCCCCCACCCGTTCATCCTCATGCCCTAGAGGGGGAGGGATCAGACGAGACGCTGAGGGGTGCACAGGCAGGGGCGCGTCAAGACCAACATCCCCTCACCCACCCCCCGGCGGTGACCTGGCCTTTCCTCCCTCTGCCCACCGCTCGGGGTATCACAGAGGCATTTCCGTGCAATCTGAGAAGTTTCGTGGTGCCTCGGCGCTGCCCAATCAGAACTCGGGAGCACAGCCTCCTCTGGCCTGCCCAGCCCCCCACCCGGAGCAGCCCGGGGGCCCTGTTTCCAGGGTCCCAGCCTCCTTCCTGGCGGGGACTTGGCCAGCTTCCCTGCAGCTCCTCAGCCCAGATTAGAGAGCAGAGGTCCAGGTCTTAAGGGCACTCGCCCCATCGCCTCGGGGCTGAAGTGGACAACCCACCCACCCACCCTGTGTGCCCTGCCCAGGGTTCCCAGCCGCTCCCGACAAGGAGCACGGAGGCCGTGTCCTCAGTTACTTCACGGGGAGCTCAGGAAACAAACCAGCCCCTAATCACACACCCCCAGCAAGCACGTGCAGACGAGTGGGCCCCCATGGAGCCCAGAGCAGCCTGGGACCCCGTGGGCCCCGTGTAGCCCCTTCCTCGCCCTCAAGGGTCTGTGGTCTCCCTTCGGGTTTCACTTATGAGAACAGCCGGCAAAGGGCCGTCCAGCTGACCATGGGCTGCCCAGCAACATCTAAAGCCTTCCTGGGCTCCTATGACCTTGGGTGACTCTCTAGTCATCCCCTGGTAACCCGGGCACTGGTGTCGGTGGGGACAGTGGCGCCTGAGAGGCCAGCCCCTTGGAAGCCATCGCGGGGGCTCCCTGCACGCAGTGACTCTGTGCTGGGCAGGCCCCTGGTGGGACCCTGGCCGAGAAGCCACCTCGCGTGGGGTCTGAGGCTAAAGGTCCCTCTGCCCTGAGGACTGGCCCTCCCCCGCAGGAGCTGAGCTCTGTCCCGGGCCCTCCAGCCAAGTTTGGCCACGAGGGTTCCAGGAGTCTGAGCAGCTACCTGGCCCTGGAAGACCCTGAGGGCACTGCCCCACCAAGGAGTGGCCTCGATGTCCATAGACCCATGCGTGGGCTCGCCACTGCCTGCCACCAGCCAGCTGGGCTCAAAACTCAGAAGCAGGCAGCAGCTCGGTGCCCAGGTGGGATGGCCTCTGGGGAAGCCTGAGATGCATCTGAGAAGACGCATGCATTGATCTAAGCTCCCCAAGCGGCCCCTGGAGGACCCTCTGACCACATACAGGTGCCCAGAAGGGAGAAAGCCCACGGCTGCCCAGAGGGCCATCCTCTGAGGACCTACGGCAAGTCCTGCCCGTGCAAGGAGCCCTGGGCCCCCAACATCCAGTTCAGGAACGACCGGGATCCAGGAATTCCTGGTGAGCTGGGAATTCACCAGGTCCAGGTCCATTGTCAAAAGCCAATGACAGCACAAATGCTGCTGTGGTCTCCATCTGGCAAACTCTTACACATCCCTCAAGACCCCATCCCCTATGCTTGCTGTCCTGCGGCTCCCAGACAGGGCTCGCTGTTCTTGCCTTGGATCCTGCCTTGGTGACGACGTCCCACTCCTCCATGGTGTGGTAGTTTCTGTTCTTTGTTAACCTGGTGTCCACCTGTACTCGCATTTCATGCTGTGTCCTGACTTAAGGCAAGTTCTCCTGCATGGGTGGGTTCCTCCTCCCACCCAGCCCTCCCCGTGCCTGCAGAACTGTCTCTGGTGGCTGAAAACTCCCCTGGAGGACATCGGATTTCTGTCTGAAGGCTCCTGGATACTATCCAACACAACAAGGGTAAATTAAATTATAGAAGAGAATTCTGGACCCAGAAGAGACATGCGGGTGGCACTGGTAATAACAAGGAGGCTTTCTCTTTCTTGGGAATGAACTGGCCAAAACTCCTGTAGATGCTTTGTAGGTGCCAGGTGGCCCCTAGCAAAGCTTTGGGTGGATTCCCGATGCCCCTTCTCCCCTCACGCCCTCACTCCTCCCACGCCGCCTTCCTGAAAGGCCCCCCTCTCTCCTCCACCCACGACACACACAGCGGCTCGTGGCCCAAACCAGCGAACACCTTCACCCCTGTTAATTCACCCCAGGGCTCGCCAGGTGCACGGGTGCATGTGCGGCTATAGGTGTGTGTTTGTGTCTCTCTGATGGGCGTGTGATTACGTCTCTGTGTGCGTGCATGTGCATGTCTGTGTACACACATGTGTGCACACGTCTTGGGTCTGTGCCCGCATGCACCCACTCACTCCCGTGCACACAACTGTCTCTGGGTTCCTGGACGCCAGGGAGGCTGCAGGAAAGTCCCGCCAAGCCGGGGTTTGCCGGCCACCCCCTGGGGTCTGCACTACCCGGGGACGGGGGTTAGGACTTGCTAACTTGTTAGCCAATGTTTGCACATTCTCGTTGGAATGACGTCCCAAAGCCGCAAATGTCTAAGTCGCTCCCTCAAACGCCTGCCTCGGCCTCCCCACGGGCACCCAGGCGCCGGCCTCATCAGACGGGTCTCTCTGGCTCAGGATCACTCCCCTACAAGCACTGGGGGGGGGGGGCCGGTCACCCCTTCCGAGAGGACCCAGCACCCAAAACTTCCAGAAGGTTCTGCCCTCCTGCTGCTGGGAGACCCGCCAGCCTCCGGCCCCACCCTGCACTGTGCCAGGGTTTGTTCTGTCTTGGCCCTTCTGGTTTGGATTCCTGAATAATGTGGTCTTTTATTTTCATTGTTTCAAAAGCACAAAACACCCACGTGTGAGCAGAGCAAATCCGAGGAACAAAGCGGAGAGCGTGTCCAGGACTGAGGCTTCGGGCTGTGAGCTCAGAGGACGGCCTTGTCTGCCGGGTCTCAGGGGTGCTGCCGCTGGGCCCACGGCGGGGTCTCTCCTGGGCCCCTCCGGGTGGACTGCCTGCGCCTGCCCACACATGGCCCAAAGGCTGGCCCTGATTCCTCTGTTCAGCCCATCCCTCAGGCCATCCCCGCCCCCATGCTCCCCAGGCCAGCAGTGTCCTGCAGGGACCCCTCCTCAGGTCGCCCAGGGTCACCTCTCCTGCTCCTCCCTCGAGGACCAGACACTAGAGACCAGTCAAGACGCGTGGGCCTGTGAGGAGCTGGCCAGCCCAGGCAAGTGTCCTCGGCCTCCAAGGAGCAGGCCTGGGAAACCACAGTCCCAGCACCCAATGCCGGGGACAGCCCCCAGGGCGGCAGCACGTCCAGTAAAGACCCGTACATTGTGGGGACGTCCCTGGTGGCTCAGTGGTTAAGAATCCGCCTGCCAATGCAGGGGACACGGGTTCGAGCCCTAGTCCGGGAAGACCCCACATGCCATGGAGCAACTAAGCCCGTGCTCCACAACTACTGAGCCCGCATGCCACAACTACTGAAGCCCGTGCGCCTAGAGCCTGTGCTCCGCAACAAGAGAAGCCACTGCAATGAGAAGCCCACGCACCACAAGGAACAGTTGCCCCCGCTCACCACAACTAGAGGA
Source organism: Balaenoptera musculus (assembly GCF_009873245.2). NCBI lineage: Eukaryota > Metazoa > Chordata > Mammalia > Artiodactyla > Balaenopteridae > Balaenoptera > Balaenoptera musculus. The sequence continues at coordinate 143,930,687 of NC_045788.1, read as the reverse complement.
AGCCCACGTGCAGCAATGAAGACCCAACGCAGCCAAAAATAAATAAATAAAGTTTTAAAAGTTAAAAAGAAAAAGACCCGTACATTGTGGACATGTTTACAGCCCTTCCAGAATGGAACACACCTTCTCATCTTTCTGTTTATAACTGTCCAAAGTGTCCAAACGTTCTGCCCCAACCCTGTGCTTCATGGTGACTTTTTTGAGCCACAGTGATAAAGGCCACAGCTCTTGAGATGCCCACTGAAGGCCCTGCTGCTGGGCCTGCTGACGACAAGCTCTGTGCCGACCGCTGGCCAGGTTCCCGCGCTGGCCGGGCCTCTCCTTGTGGCCACTGCCCGCCCTCAGGCTGCTGTGAAGATTAAGTGGCATGAGGTGTCCGGGCAGCCGGGGCTACAGGTCAAGGCCCACGGGTGCCTCCCCTCCCCTTGGGTGTCGGTCACCCGAGGACCCGCCTGGCCACACCGCCAGTGAGAGCCGAGCACACAGACATGAGGACCGTGGGCAGCGGGGACGTTGCGACACCGTCTAATCTTTAACCACCAGGCTGTCCAGCCCTCCCCCTCCGCCCTCAGGTGTCCTTTAACCCACTTTGTCCCAGTGTGGAGAGTGGAGACCCGGGTTCAGGTCGCCAGGTGCACCCCCTCAGCTGAGCCCCCAGCTCCCGCGAGCGCCGAGGCCCCGCTGCCTGGGCAGAGCGGGCAGGGGAGGTGCTGCCTGGTGGGAAGGAGGCTGTCCCAGCCCAGACCCAGATTCCTCCACGGTAACAGTGGAGCCCACGGGAACCCTCTGGTTCCCAGATCAACACCAAGCGTCGCCCCGCACTCAGCTGGGTGGGCTGTTCCCACAACCCCACCACTGGTCTGGGGTGACAGAACACAGGGGACCCTCCGGCCCCCACGGAGCCGGCCCTTGGGGAGGTGAGCGTGGCAGGTGGAGACCCCCGGTTGGAGGGGTCGGCAGTGGAGGTGAAAGGTGGCTGGGAGCAGAGATTCTCAAGACGTCGACACATCTCGGGGAAAAGGCACCTCCCCGGGGCCACCCAACGACCGCCAGACACCGCGCCCTCCCACCTCCCGTGGGAGGGCCACGCGGAGCACACGCGGTTGCCTGTCCAGGGTGCGCACCCGAAGCCTTAATCCAAACACGAGGAAACAGCTAGGCAAGTCAGACAGGGCGTTTCACGGGACAGCGGCCGGACTCTCCAAAAACGCCCACGTCAGGAAAGATGAGGAGGAAGGGGCGGCTCTAAACTCAGAGGCAGAGGAGCCACGGCCGCCAAGTGCCACGTGGTTCCTCGATGCCCCCAGGGCCACCGGGCAGAGATGGGGCCAGCTTCATAAAGGACATTACTGGGACCTGGAGGACCCTTGAACGTGGCCTGTACGAGAGAGGACAGGTGGCCGGGCGCGCACGTGCATGACCAGGACACGGGTCAGGACGCAGCGCTCACGTCCCCAAGGAGCGCGTGCACCTGCCCGGGGCTGTGAGTGTGGATGCACACGTGGACACGGTGTGCGGGTGTGCACGGCCCTGGGTACAGACAGGGACAGACCTGGAGACCAAGGGCAACCGTGGTGAAGGAAGTACGTGAGCAAACCCCACACTGTCCTTCCGGCTTTTCTGCAGGTTTGAAATGTTCCCATGAGAGAAGTTCATGGGGAAAGTAAAGCTCTCCTCCTGTGTCCGCCTGGAACACTCTCTCCACCAGCTTCGTCTCTGGAAAGGCAGGTGACGCAGCAGAGGGTGGTAAGAACTGCTTTCCAGGCACGTCCCGTCCCCGGGGCCACACGTGGGTGTTATCCCTGCCGAGCCTTCAAAAGCCCCTGGCAGGTCGCCACACGGCTGGGAGTGGCTCCCGCCTTCCCTGAGCGCCCAGCGGGCAGCAAAGTCGCCGATTTCTCTTACTTGGTGTCATTTAGGTTCACCTTCACAAAACAAAGATCTAAACGTGTTTCTCTCAGTCAGGTTTTAGACTCTACAGGAATCATCCAAGCTACACCCCAAGGCAAAGCAGATACGTTTACAGGCTCTAAAAACTCCTTTAAGAACCAAGGGGTTATTCTACTTTGTTCTTCTTTTTTCAAGAGTGTTATTCTGGGTGCCTTGAAATTCCATATGGATATTAGGATCGGTTTGCCAATTCCTACAAAGACATCAGCTGGGATCGGGTAGGAGCTGTACTGGTCGGAGGTTGTTTGTGGGAGTGATGCCATCTTAACGATGTTAAGTCTTCCAATTCGTGAACATGGGATGTTTTTCCTTAATTTCTTTCTATGTTGTTTTTTTAAGTTTTCAGAGTATACATTTTGCACTTCTTTGTTAAATTTATTCCTAAATATTTTACTCTTGTTGATGCTTTTGTAAATGTAATTTTTTCTCAATTTCATTTTTGGATTGTTCATTGCAAGTTATCGAGAAATACAATTGGTTTTTTAATATTGATCTCGTATCCTACAACCTTGCTGAATTTATTTGTTAGTTGTAACAGTTTTTTAGCAGATTCCTTAAGACTTTACGTATATAAGATCACGTCATCTGTGAACAGAGTACAACACTGAATAGAAGTGGTGAGAGGGGGTGTCCTTGTCTTGTCCCCAATCTTCGGGGGAGCATCCAGCCTCTCACCAGTAAGTTCGATGTTAGGTATGGGTTTTTCGAGATGCCTTTTATTGGCTTGAGGAAGTTCCCTCCTAGTTTTTTTAATGTTCTTATCACGAAAGGGTGCTGGATTCTCTCTAATGCCTTTTCTGTGTCTATTGAGATGATCATGTGATTTTTATTTTTTATTCTGTTGATTTGATGTATTACATTAATTTTCAGACATTAAACCAAACTTTCATTCCTGGGATAAAGCCCACTGGGTCATGATGTATAATTCTTCTTCTATGTGGCTGAATTTGGTTTGCTAGTATTTTAAGGATTTTTGTGTTGTAAGAAACATTGGACTGTAGTTTTTTGTGTTTGTGATATCTGTATGGTTTTGGTATCCAGGTAATACTGACCTCATAAAATGAGCTGGGAAATGTTCCCCCCTCTCATATCGTTTGAAAGAGTTTGTGAAGAACTGGTTTTAATTCTTCTTTAAATGTTTGGTAAAATTCAGCAGTGAAGCTGGTCTTTTCTTTATGGGAAGTTTTGGGATTACTAATTCAATCTCTTCATTTGTTATAGATATATTCAAATAGTCTATTTCTTATTGAATTTCAGTAGTTTGTGTCTTTCTAGGAATTTGTTCATTTCATCTAAGTTATATAATTTGTTAAAATACAGTTGTTCACAGTATTGGGTTAGAACATTGTGTAGGGTTAGAACAAAACTGGAGGAATCACGTTTCCCTACTTCAAACCTTTTATAATGCTAAGTAACCAAGACAGCAGGGTACTGGAACAAAGACAGGCAGATAGATGAGTGAAACAGAATTGAGAGCTCTGAAATAAACTCACACATCTATGGTCAACTGACTTTTGACAAGGTTGCCGAAACTATTCAGTGGGGAAAGAATAGTATTTTCAACAAATGACGCTGGGACAATTGGACAGCCACAGGCAAAAGAATGCAGTTAAACCCTTACCTCACACCATATACAAAAATTAGCTTAAAATGGATCAAAGACCTAAATATAAGAACTAAAACTATAAAACTCTTAGTAGAAAACATAGAATAAGTCTTCATGACCTAGGATTTGGCAAAGGATTCTTAGATATGACACCAAAAGTCTGAGCAACAAGAGAAAAAAAATAGCTAAATCGGACTTCATCAAAATTGAAAACTTTTGTGCTTCAAAGGACACAAGAAAGTGAAAAGACAACCCACAGAATGGAGGAAAATATCTGCACATCACATATCCAACAAGAGATGTGTATCTAGAATATAAAAAGAACTCCTACAACCCAACAATAGGAAGACAATCCAATTTTTTTAAATTGGCAAAGAACCTGAATAGACATTTCTTCACTGAAGACATACAAATGGGGACTTCCCTGGCGGTCCAGTGGTTAAGACTTCGCCTTCCAATGCAGGGGGTGCAGGTTTGATCCCTGGTCGGGGAGCTAAGATCCCACATGCCTCGAGGCCAAAAAACCAAAACAAAAAACAGAAGCAATACTGTAACAAGTTCAATAAAGACTTTAAAAGTAGTCCACATCCAAAAAAAAAAGACATACAAATGGCCAACAGGCACATGAAAAGATGCTTAATAACACCAGTCATCTGGGAAATGCCAATGGAAACCACAATGAGATACACTTCACACCCACTAAGATGGCTAGAATCAAAAACGTAATCACAAGTGCTGGCAAGATGTGGGGAAATCACAACCCTCATCCTCTCCTGGCCGGAGTGTAAGATGCGGCAGACGCTTTGGAAAATAGTCTGGCAGTTCCTTGAGTGATTAAGCAGAGTTACCTTATGCCCCAGAAATTCCACTCTAGATACATACCAAGAGAAATGAAAGCATACGTCCACACAACATCTTGTACACGAATGTTTACAACAGCACTATTCACAATACAAGTGTTCCCCAGCTGGCGAACAGATACACAAGGGGGTCCATCCACACTTCGCAGTGTGACTCAGCCACCAAAAGGAGTGAGGTCCTGACACGCGACACAACATGGGTGAAGCTTGAACACGTGACGTTCAAGTGAAAGAAGTCACCCACAAAAGGTCACATATAAGTGATTCCATTCACATGAAATAGACAGAATAGGGAAATCTATAGAAAGTAGATTAGTGATTGGTTAGGGCTGGAAGTGGTAACAGCTAAAAGGTTTCTTTTTTTTTACTGAAGAATAGTTGATGTGTAATATCATATAAGTTACAGGTGTACAATACAGTGATTCACAGTTTTAAAGGTTATACTCCATTTAGAGTTACAAACTATTGGCTATACCCCTGTGTTGTACAATATATCCTTATGGCTTATTTTATACCTAATAGTTTGTACCTCTTAATCCTCTATCCCTATCTTGCCCCTCCTCCCTTCCCTCTCTCCACTGGTGACCACTACTTTATTCTCTATATCTGTGGGTCTGCTTCTTTTTTTGTTATATTCACTAGTTTGTCACATTTTTTAAATCCCACATGTAAGTTATATCACACAGTATTTGTCTTTCTCTGTCTGACTTATTTCACTCAGCATAACGCCCTCCAAGTCCATCCACGTTGTTGCATGTGGCAAAATTAAAGGCTTCTTTCTGAAGTGATAGAGATGTTCTAAAATTGACTGTGGTGATGGTTGCACACATCTTTGAACACGCTAAAAACTGCTGAATCGTACACTTTAAGTTCGTGAATTTATGGCATGTGAATTATGGCTAAATAAAGCTGTTTAAAAAAAGAACGAAGGGAGACTGTGTCACCTTTTTCAAACCACACAACCCTAAACGCTACTGAATTTGCATTTATTTGACTGTCCCTGAGATTGAGGTTTTGAATATATCAATGAAAATATCTCTTTCCTTTATAAATTCCTATGAACTTTTACTCATTTTCTAAGGGAGTATTTGCCATTTTTTAAAAAACCAGGGATATGGTCATCTTTGCTGCTAGTGTTGTTTTTCAAGCTTATCACAAAGCCTCTTTCACAAAACCCAGGTTCTTACTTTTAATGAGCTTAAGGTTCCCCTCCCACTCTTTCTGTGCCCGGGGGCCTCTCTGGGCCTGGATGCCTGGCTCATCCACAGAGCTGCCCGTGCTCAGCTCCGCAGGCTTGTGGCTGACACTCACGGGGCGCTCGTTCTGCACAAGGCACGTCGGACCACGCTCCTGCCCTGGTAGGCATCAACCTCACTACCATCCTCCATCACATCAGGAGCCCAGGGGAGGAAAGGAGGTGGGCCGGTGCCCAGCGGGGGCGGCGAGCAAAGACCCTCCGGCTCGGGGCCCAACGTGTAGCCACACCCCTAATTCTTCACCTCGTGGGACATCGTCCCTTCCTTCATTCAACAAACACGCACTGAGCTCCTACTGTGTGCCCAGCCCTGCTCTGGGCGCTGAAGATGGGTCAGCCTCAGGGCAGGAAGAGTCCACCACAAAGAGGATGTGAAGGAACAGAACCAGCTGGGAGAGCAAGGGACACACGGGGTGAGCGCCCAGACCAGGACGCGGGGCAGAGGGAGGGCGCCTCTCGGAAGATGATAAACGCAGCAGCGTCCCCGAAGCCCCCGGGGAAGCGGGCTCCCCGCACGCGGGCACCGAAGTCCTGGGCAGTGACGTGGCCTTCCCCGTGGAAAGGCCAGACACCTGCTTGGCCACCCAGGAGGGGACAGGCAGCCCCTGATGGCCAGCGGGGAGGACGGTCCCCTTTCCAGGAGTCTTGAGGTCAACCAAAGCCGATGTCACCGTGAGACCTGGGTCCCTTAGCAGCTGCAGAGTCCTCTAGTGTCTGCAGCTTCAGTGTCGTGCCCGTGACACATAGGACGGGGCACAAGGGGGCCAGCGTTTCAAATGAAGGCTCTTGACCCAGGAAATGAATATTTGACTAGTGTTTCCACCAAGCGTCCCAGGGACTCGGAGCCGCAGGGCGTCACGTCACTGCTCCGTTCTTCAGTGACACGTCCCCACCGCCCCCTCATAGAGGCACAGGGCAGCCCCAACCCCCCGTGACCTTCTAGAACCCATGAGAACACGCTGGGGGGGCAGGAGGCCCCGGCCAGGGGCTCCCAGCATCTCGAGGGCCCCCCACACCTGGGAGCTGGGCTCCTGCAGGCGCGGGCCAGGGGGGAGCAGAGAGGACGCAAAGGACCCGAGGGGACCTCTGGAGCAGCGGGCAGCCTGACTAGTTTCTAAGGGCCTGGCGGCTGCTCGTTAACTAGGTTTCTCACGGAAGGCTGGGGGGCAGGCTCCCGCGGCCAGCTTCCCACGGGAGGGGCGGGGAGGCGGTGGCCTGCTTGGCCCCCACCTGTGCCCACCCCGGTTAGGGTCACGCTCCCTGCAGGCGCCGCGCTCTGGGACTCACGGCCCGGCCGGTCAAGGCGGGAGCCCGACGCCCCGGGGGCTGCACAGCTGCCCCACCGATTTCACGTCCACAGGCACTTCCTCGATGGTGGGACCCTCACTCATCTCACAGAGCCGTGCCCTCGGGGAAGAGGGCCCAGGCGTGCTCGTCCACCGGAGGGCCGGCCAAGACGCTGCTGCCCGATGCAGGAGGACCCCAAACCACAGAGGAGGTGTAGGGGGCCAGGGAGGAGGGCCGAGGACCCAGCCAGGCTGGAGGGTGCCAGGCAAGGATGGGGCATCCCCGCGGTGACCGTGACAACATAAACGGGGTGCAGCACGGCCACGGGTTACCTGATCCTTGCTCTTGGCATACGTTTTTGAAACTTATGAACACAAAACTCACAGACAATGAAGAATAAGGAGAAAGAGGAAGGTGCAGGGACTGGGAAAGCTGATGGTTTGCTTCACATGGGCGCTGTGCGGTCGAGTGTGTGGGCAGTGTCCAGTGGCGTCCAGACTCAGGGTGGTGGCCCAAGCTGGCTGGGCTGGGTGCCTGGGCAGGACCGGCCCACGTGAGGGCACTGCACGGATTTATTTTAAGGACAGGGGTGGGTGCGCCTCTGTGGGACGGCTCCTGTGTTCTGGTGCTACACGTGCACTGGGCCCTCCCCTGCCTGGACTCTCCTCCGGGTCAGCCCTGGCTTAGCCATCTCCCACCCGGACCCTGTTGTTTTAGCCACTACCGTGTGTGGTTATTTGTGATGACCACCCCAGGAGACCACCAGGGTGGGAACAGTGGGGGCCGGCAAGGGACGGGGGTCAGCAAGCCCACCCAGAGCACCACGGCTTTCCCCTGCGGTTGGGCTGCCGCCCTGTGACCTGCCTGCCCACAGCGCTGGTCCCACATCCGTGGTGGAAACGGTCCCTGGTTGGGCGCCTGTGCACTGGGTCACGATCACCCACAGGACGCCAAGGCCCTCGGGGGCAGAGCGAAGGCTGGGGGTCACCACTGCCTGCTCTGTCCCCTCCCCAGGTGAACCCTCGGCTGGGCACGAGACGAGGACGTGGTCTGGTTACAGCCGCCTATGCAGGCTGCCCAGGCCCCTGGCGAAGGTCGAGGCGCCACGGTGGCCTCTCCCAGAGGCGGCCTCTGGTCACCGTCCATCTGTGTCGCAAGAACGCGACCTCACCTACAGGGGCCTCAGCTGCCCCCTGGGGTCAGGACAATAGGGTCGCCTTGCTCTGGCCTCAGGTGGGGAAGCAGAGAGAGCGCGTGCCCGGCTGCCCGTTGGGCCCCAGGCCCCGCCAGGGAGGGCTCCACGCAGCTAAGACCCCAGCGGAGAGTCGGCCCTGGCCGGAGCGCGGGGACCCCGTGCCGCCCCTTGCACGGGCCGCCCACTCAGGGGTCCACTCCACAGGCTGAGAAGCCAAAGGGAGGGACATCTCAGCCCCTGACCCCCATGGCTTTGGATCCTTTGCTCACCGCCCCCGCCGCCCGCCGTGCCCCACCATCGAATGGCACTTGCTTGGAGGATGCAATCAAGTCCACCCAGGATCCAGAAAACGTCACTGGTAAGTTGGTGCCAGAACAGTTACGAAACAGACAGCTGGTTTGGGCCATGATCTCCTTCTCTGCCGCCTGAGATGTCCCAAGAACCAGGGGCAGGAGACACGCCAGCCCACCCGCGGGCCCTGCTTCCTGCCCTTTCAGGGCCGCCGGCCACATGGATGGGTGGCAGGATCAGCTCGGGGCTCCACTCTCACGGGCAGGCGTCTCGACACCACGGTCCACCAGGCTCGCCCTCTCCCTTCTGGCTGAACTCCTAGCCGGAGCCTGTAAATCCCGCTCAGGCTCATTCGTCCTGAGCACCCTTCAAACGCCAGGCTCGGTGCAGATAAACTGCCTCCCAAGCCCCTAGCTGAGCTCCCCCCGTGCGTCCAGGACTGTCCCGTGCTCTGCTGTCAACACGCTTTGTGCGTGGAAGACGCCCCAGGTCCCGCGGGCGCAGGGCTGTCATGAGGGGGACCGGCCGCTGGGGGGAGCCACAGACCCAGGGATGGGAGACCCGGTGGCGATGGAACCAAAAAGTTCACTTTGTGGGGTCCTTTCAAAGAATAAAAGTATCGTACGTGCTGTGATGCACAAAGGCCCAGGAAGCAGCCCCTCCCGCCCGCAGCTCGGTGACACCCACTCCTCTGTCCCCACCCTCGGACCCCCGGTGACTCTGCGCCTTGGGACCCTCCAGGCCAGCCTGAGGGGACCCAGCTCCCGCCGGCCCGCCGGGAGGCACAGGCGCTGGGTCCGCGGGTCTCGTCTGGTCTGGCTGCTCTAATGCTGCTGAACTGACGTCCTGACAGGAGGTGCTTCCCAAAATGGGGTCATGGGGTCAAAGACGTAAGCTCCCAGAATGTAGGTAACAGAAAGGGTCGAGACCTTCCGATGAAGACACGGGATCCACATGCCCCCGGCACTGCCAACCCTGCAGTGGGGATGGCGTGTTTCGTGTTTCCTCCACGCAGGGTGCAGGCAGATGAACGTATTCTGCACGTGGGCCAGAGGGCGGGGCAGACAGAATCAGAATCACCAAGACACGCACATGCTGTTCCCGGGGTCTGTGAACACTGCAGGGAATTCAGGTGCCGGTGGATTAAGGCTGCTAGTCAGCTGACCTTAAAAAGATGACCCTGGATTATCTGGACAGGCCCATTGGACTCACAAGGGTCCTTAAGTAGGGAAGAGGGAGGCGGACAAGCCACAACCAAAGAGATGGCATCACGAGAAAGACTGAACTGGTGTCACTGGCTTTGAAGGCGGAGGGGCCCAGAGAGCCAAGGACGCGGGCACCTCTAGAAGCCGGAAAAGGCAGGAAATGGATTCTCCCCTGGAGCCTCGGGAAGGATCAGCCCTGCCCACATCTTAATTTTAACCTAACGAGACCCACGTCAGACTTCTGGTCTCCAGAGCTCTGAGAGAATAAATCTGCGTAGTTTTAAGGCACTGACTTTGTGGTCATTGGTCACAGCGGCCACTGGACCCTCATCCGCTCTGCATCTCCTGCCTGCTCTGAGGTGGGCCCTTCACCTGCGACCAGCAGCACCTGCATCTCCACGTTCGGGGGTCCCTCCTCCATCCAGCCCTGTTCTTCCACGTTTGGGGTGTGGGTTGCCGGCCCCCTTTGTTATGGGGCACAGGCTTCCTTCTGACTAGCTCCCCCCTGCCCCCACACTGTGATGCCACCGACCTTGTCTTGAATGACAGCCTGATGTTTGCCGTTTCCTTCTTAACATGGGGACCTTCAGACCATTGCTTCTCAACCCGCCGGCCAGGACCCGCTTCCCCCAACCTGTCGCGGCCAATACTTTATAAAATACAGTAAAAATGTCACAGTGATGCAAGATGACACAAGCGTTTCCACATGGGGACTGCCTCTTTCTGTGCTCAGTGCCCTCACCCCAAACTGCACAGGAGCCCTGGGTCACCACATACGGAGGCATCTGAGTCGTTTTTTTCCAGCTGCAGGGACAGACCTGCCCACGCAGGTCAGCAAGCAAACCGCCGCTTGCAGAGAACAACCACTGAGGCGCGCTGCGCGGGGCCACCAGAAGGCCGAGCACAGAGGGGCCGCGGTCAGGCTCAAGCCCCGCGGCCCTCCCCTCCTCTCCTGGGGAGGAGCTGCCCCCAAGCCAGACACACCAGCCCTACAGGAGAGCAGAGCCCTAGGCTGGGGCTGGCGGGGCCGTGAGAAGCTGGAGGAGGGAAAGGAGGGGTTTGCGAAAGGGCAGGATGGACCGCCGGCGCACCCACTCCCACGGCTGCCGCACCCATGAGCCGGCTCTGGGAGTCCCCACCCGGGGCGTGTGCGTGTGCATCTGTGTGTGTGCGTGTGTGTGTGTGTGCGTGTGTGAGATACACGTCCTAACTCCAGAACTCGGGCAGCTAGGCTGGCCCAAACCTGGGAGGAGACAGTCCTTCTCGGCCTGGAGCTGCTGCGGATGGACGCTCAGGGACACACCATCAGCTCTAACGGCCGCTTCCCGGCTGCAGCCTGGGCGTGAGCTGCATCCAACAAAGGCGACCTTGTCCCCTAATTAACAGCCTCTCTTGTTCCAGAGGAAAGTTGAAAATGGGTATTCCATTAAGCTTTAAAATCACGAGAAATGTGGTCTGCAGGAAGTTATAAAAGTGAAAGTTGATCCATCTGAAGATGGTTTGTTTCACTGGGGCGCCAGGCACAGCCCCCTTCACAGCCCACCCTGCGTCACGTGGGCCGTTCCCCCTCCACGCGGCTGGACGGGGTCCAGGACGGAGAGCGGCTGCTTCCGTGCCGCATTCCACTGGAGGATGAAGGGGCCCCCCCTTCCTGAGAGGTCGCTTCTCAAACCAGGTCCCACCCACGTGGCCCAAGGAAATCAACGAAAGGTTAAAATCAGTGTCACCAACAAGATGACAGAGTACATGGGAGCACTGCAGGTCAGACTGGAGATGAATTCCCTCTGAAAACGTTCCTTCTCAGAGGACATTGTCTGCAAGGGCCCCGAATCATCCTGGCTTTACAGGGCACCCCCAGAAGGAAAGCCGGGGCCCCAGTACGTCCCACGCTGGCCCTCGACCAGGCCACCCGTCCCGCTCCTCCCCCGAGAAGGGCTGCCAGGAGGGGCTCCTATGGGTGATGGAAGGGAAGTGTGTTCACAGAAGTTCCGATTCACACCCACACGCCCACGCGAGGGGGACCACGTGTCGTCATGACCCCCATGGAGCCCCTGCCCTGGGCCACACCCGACCCCTTGGCCCCGTGGGAACCTCCTCAGTGGTGTCAGCCCCCCTCGTCTGCCCCAGCGAGGGGGCCACGCTCCCCACCCTGCCCCCAGCAGACCCCGCCCCCTGCAGACCCCGCAGATGTCCCTCGCTGAGCCGGCCTGTCTGTCCCACGGCCATGGATCTGGGCAGGGCTTCAGGGCTCAGCCCGTACCTGCCGGACACTCAAGCCATGCTGGGCTCCCTCTGCCAGGATGGGGAGCACCCTGGCCCCCAGTGCTCACCAAGCACAGGGCTGCCATTTCTGGATGGTTCTGTGGCCACCGCTGAGCGCCAGACGCTGGGCCTCCACACCCACCCTGACCGCCTGCCCTCAGACCAAACCACTCCCTCTGGGGGCCAGGGTGGGGGGCCCACAGCACCGAGGAGGTGTGTCCCCTCCTGTCCCCCTCCTGCCCCACCCTGCTCCCTGGGACCCTCACCTGCGCCTGCACCCCCCGCAGGGGCCTCACCCCACCCACACCTTCTCATGGCCCCCACCTGGGTGTGCACGAGCTCCTCTCCCACCTCGTGCCATCAGGGAAGGGGGCAGGGCTGCAGACAGGGGTCAGACACTGCCTCCCCGATTTACCCCCTAACCCGTGCCCTGACAGGGTTCCCACGCCTGGGTTCTTCTTAAACTACAGCCTGTCTGTGCAACACGGACCGCAGAGCTCCCACCTGCCTAGAACAGGCTGTTCAAAGGCCCTGGGGTCGTTCCACACCCAGAGCCATCCCAGCACCACCCAACGAAGATGAGCGTCCGCAGGAAGCCGGGCTCCAGCGGCTGCGACCCCCCAGGAGCCCTGGCCGGGATGAGGTGTAGCCTCCGGACCCTGCAGGACGCCCCCTATCTCCGCCCCAGCTGCCGGCCTGCCCCCGCAGACACACCCCAAACCACCTGCATTGACAACCCCTCGGTAGGAAGGAGGCTGAGGAAGAAGATCCGAGCTGCGAATCCGTCTGCTGCGCCCCCTGGGGCCCCGTCGCAGTGCGGGCTGAGCAGGACAGACAGATCCTCCCACTTGGACGTGTCACCTCGACCTGGGCTCACACGGTCTCTGAGCTGAGAGCAGCGGTTTCAGGAGCCCCCGCACCTGTGCCCACGTGGGGGCACCTGCGTCCTGCTCCCCGAGGCCGGGGTCAAAGGGCAGAAAGGCTGCTGCACCCCCCGCCGGGGGGCCACGCCCCCTGGGTGCCGTGCACGCGACCGTGTGGCTGGGGCTCCTGGAGAGGCCGGAGCCCGTCCCCGAGACGCCCACTTCTCAGCGCCCGCACGACGGCCTCCCAGCCCCTTCGCGGCCGGAGGTGCAGGGCAGGCACGCGGCCGGTCGCCGTGTCAAGAAACATCCAGAGAATGGGACCTGCTGGGGCCCCTCAGAGGCTCCCCCAGACCTGCTCCCCGACGAGCAGGACGAGCTCCCCTCTTCCCAGGACCCGTGAGGAGGCCACGGAGGCCTTGGGGAAGGGGCCTGTGAACCCGAATCCAGCCCCGAAGACCGCCAAGGCCGGGGCGCGTCTGGGCCGTCCGAGGCCCTCCCAGCCCCCGGAGTAGCCCAGCCCGGGAGTGCCCGGGGGGGCGTCCACTGATTCTCCCTCTCCCTCGGGAACCGGATGGTCCCATCTGCACACCTGGCAAGTAGTGACAACCTAGTACCTTCAAGTCTGTTCAGAATGTACCTATTAAAAATGAAGCATTTTTTAAATTTTAAAAGATTGAACCAAAACGTTCCATCTCATCAGCCAGACTTCCTACCGACATCTGAACAAATTCAACGTGTTTCTGTGTCCGTGTTCTTCTACAAGACTCAGAAGGTCAAAAGAAATCAAACATTAAAAAGAGTCTGTGACCCCTTTCAAAACGAAACCGCTGTTGTTATTTTCTTTGGCTACGCCGTTAAGTCAAGTTTCAAAGAGGATTAACATCTGTGCAAGCTGCTGTTTTTCTTTAGAACCCTTCTGGCGTTTTCTCACGCAGTCATTACAGGAAGGGGGCCGGGGTGCCCTGTAGGGGGCGTTTCTCGGGGGCCCTCAACGGCACATTTGACATCACTCTGGAAGTCGGGCGGGCAGTCAAGGGGTCAGTCTGATTTGTGCAGCTTCCGTCCACGGAGAGGTGAGCAAGCCTCGGGCAGGAGGGGACGAGACCGCGCCCTCCCCAGGGGCACCTCAAGTGGGTCCCACGTCACGTCTTCACAGCGCGGAGCCACCAGGGGTGTGAGGGAGGGGTCCGGCCCTGGGTGACCTGCTCCAGGCCCTTCAAGGAGCGTGAGGCACAGGAGCCTGGAGACGGGTGCAGCTGAACCTGCGGGGCTGCCTCAGGGGAGCTGGTCCTTGGCCAAGATCACGAGAAGCACCTCTGGGGGTCGCTCCCTCTGTCCCTGGGGTTCCTCCCCGGGGTCCCAGGGTCAGGTCGGCCTGCCCATCCCCGGGGCTCCAGGCCCTGCAGGATGCCCTCCCCCTCCAAGGCCGAGTCCCTCAGCTTCCCTCAGAAGCAGGCACCTGGGCCCTTGGTAGGCATCTGCTCCATTTAAACTTGACAGCAACTTGACTGGACCAAGTCTTCAAAGACAAGAAGGGTGGGGTCCCCGAGGCCTTCCATCAACGCCTCCTGCCAGGGACCCACAGGGCCAGCCGAGCACCACTTGGGCGGCCCTCCCTTCTCACCTTCCTCCAAGGTCCACCTCTGTCCACCTCGGGCCTCGTCCAGCCCCGCCGGCTGCCTGGCCCTTATCTGCCTCTGCATTAGTCCTGGGCCTGCGTCCAAAACTGTCTCAAGTAACAGACACTGAAAGCTCAGAGAGCGGCCGGGGGGCTCCCAGAGACCTCGGGGAGAATTCTGTTGGGTTCAGAAGCGTACCCAGCACAACCACTGGGGCCTTGAGAACACTGCCATCCTCTGGGGGCGGCAGGAACCCCCATCAGATCCATCCCCCTGCCCCACTCTGGGCCATCAGGGCCTGGCCTCCCCCCGGCCCCCGCGGCCGCTGAGTGGGGGGTTCCGGGCGGGGAGCAATGCGAGGCGGGGCTGCACGCGGTCCCTGCACACAGCAGGCGCCCACTGGAGGTGCCTGGAGATGCCCGCCGCCCTCGGCCCCCGCGAGAGCTCTGCTCTGTCTCAGGTCGCCTCCCAGGCTGCCTGACAGCCCAGATAAGCTGCTGTGCATGGAATGTGACCTCCCTGGGGACGTCAGGCCCCAGCCTGGCAAAGAAACCACCTGGAAGACAAATGACAACAGTCCCCGCAGGTCACAGACAGTGGAGCCGGCAGCCGTGGCCTCCCCACTCGTTTGTGTCGGTCCCTTCCGATCCCCTGCCGCAGTGCCCACTCTGCCCGGCAGGCCCGCCGTGCAGGGTGACTGGGTTAGGGTGACTGTGCCGCAGAGCCTGGTGACCCTAGCTTCTCGGCTGGTCAGTCCCCGCTGACCTGACGGCCTGCGCCATGAAAGGGCCAGGCCTGGGGCCTCTACCAGAAGGGTCTGCGGCCCTAAAAGTTCTCTCCCTGTGGCCTCTGCCTAGACATGAAAGCAAATTCACCCGCCGCACCACGAGGCCCGAGGCCCGGACCAGCCGCCTGCACATTCCTGGGCTTCCATCTGCCTTGGAACCGGACCCAGGGTCACCGGGAATGACCCCCGAGCCTGCCCTGCACAGGCCCAGCCCCCTTCTGCAGCTCCGACAGGCCAGGTGGGGCAGGAGCCTGGGGCACCCCACCTGGAACCCCCTCCCAGGCACCCAGGCAGGTGGCTGAGGCCCCCAGAGCGGTGGGGAGGCCCCCCCATTCCTGCCACTTTGATCGCTTCAAGCCGCCTGCCCTAAGCGGGGGCAAAGTGACTGGAGCTGAGGAGGGACCTTCCACCGCTCGGACTACAGCTGGGAGCCCCCGCGGAGGGTCCTTGAACGTGGAGGGATGCAACCGGGACCGCCTGGGCCCACATCCCCACTTCACGGTCACGACGCTCGCCGGCCCCCAGCATCAGTGTAGAAGCGACAAGCAGGGCAGCAGGAGCCCTTGCGGGGGGGACAGGGGGCGGCCGTCAGGGGGGATCAGACACAGCGACCCGGGGAGCCAGGCCCAGGGAGGTGGAGAGGGGGCGCCGGCAGCCCAGGTCCCATAGCGGCGGTCACGGTCACGCAGCTCACAAGGGATGCTGAGACAGTGCCTTCGAGATGCTGGGGACGGGGAACCAGACACCCAGCAGTGTACCTGGCTGCACAGAAGGACCGCCGACACAGACAGCGACCTGGGCCCAAGAGGCACTGCACTCCCCGCCCCACCCGCCCCCTTCCTCCTCTCAGGGGCTTCATCACGGCTGTGGGGCCTGGTTGCCTGCTCGTAGCCTGTTCATCGGCTCAGAGCTTAAAGCTGGAAGACGCCGCCTCCAGCCCCACCAGGGACCACGGGCGGGGCGACCCGGCACTGAGGCCCCCGGATGCAGCTCCAGCCACGCTGCGCACACGGGTGGACGAACGAGTGGACGGAGGATCGTGAAGGAAGACACCCCTGGGCCAGCCACGCGTGCCGGCGGGAAGCCTCCACCTAACCTGCTCTGCCGCTCCCCGCAGCGACCATCCTTCCACCTGCCCGCGCCTTGCGAGCCCCGCGCTGGTGAGCAGAAAACACCCCTCCATCCTTGAGGGTCCTCAGGAGGCCGTCGCCGGGGTGCTGTGCACACACGTTCCCGCGGGACTCGCAAGAGAAGGACCCTCAGACACAACCTGGGTGCTTTTAGGGAAAGCCAGTCGCGAGTCCAGAGTCCCAAGTCCAGAGACAGTTCAGATACACAAGAAAATGTTTTAAAAGTGAAAGGACCTACACCGGAGTATCATTTAGCCATTAAAACAAAACAAACAAACAGAAAACCCCACAAAGCACTGACACTCTACAACGTGGATGAGCCTGGAAACATGATGCTCAGTGAGAGAAGCCAGACGCAAAAGGACAAACGCTGTAGGATTCCATCCACGTGAAATGTCAAGAGAAGGCGAATCCAGAGACAGGAAGCAGATAAGGGGGAGCTGGGCGGGGAGAGTGACCGCCAGTGGGTACGGGGTTTCCACGGCAAGAATGTTCTCCAACTGCAGGGCCAATGGTTGTATGACATGGTGAATGTACTAAATGTCTCCAAATTGTTCACTTTAAATGGTTAGTTTTAATGCTATGTGAATAAATAAACAAAAGTTAAAAAAAGTTAAGGAATCTAGTTGGTCCCAAGACTAAAGAAGAGAGAGCATATGACACCCGTGTCGTGAAGTCTCCTGATCTCAAGTCCCAGCCCTGGCCACGCCCAGCCGGTCACCGCCTGCACCCGGTGGGTGAGGGTGGCCCACCTCCCCCAGTCTCCTCAGCCCCTGTCTGGGGAGGCCACCCCATCACGCAGCACATCCACGGCCCCCAGCCACGCTCACCCACATGCTCCTGAAGCCCTGAGGGGCACCGCGCGGTGAGATGCACCCTCAGAGCTCCTGGGGGGACCAGAGGGGGCATTCAGAAGGGCTGCGTGAGGGAGGTGGTGTGGGCACATCCGCCCACCTCGGCTCCGACCCAGGAGCCCTGGGATCCTCTGGCTCCCGGGACGACGGCAGGAAGCAGCCTTCGCCACAGAGGGGCCAGAACCCCTGGGGCCCCGGGGCCATGAGTCACTACGCCTCATTGCTCAGCCATGAGCTCATCGCCCAGGTGCCAGCCTGCACCCCAAGGCCGTGCCCTCTCTGCTTCCCCGTCAGGCCTGGGTGCCCGGCCCCGAGCCCCGAGCTGAGCGCAGACAAGCCAGGGCCCACGTGTCTGGAGGCGGAAATCAGAACCCAGATCCTAGCGGGACTCGGGCCACTCAGACCCCACCGTCCAGCAAAGGGGCCAGTGCAACGTGGTTAGCTCCACCCGGACATGCCCGGCTCGGCCGGCGGGGTCCCGACACGCAAGCAGGCAGGTGAGATCACGCTGGGTGGGGGCAGGGCAAGCGGGGGCCTGCCCAGAGGGCGCGGCGCCCTCACCAAGCAGCGTCCCAGCGGCACGGGCGCAGTGGGCTCTGGGCTCTGACTGCGGCAGAGACCAGGGGAGCCAGGTGCCTTGGGCTGCCGTGAGCGAGGGGCACCTGCCTCCTGGGGTCCAGCCCAGAAGGCGCGGGCGGGAGGGGGCTCTGGGCCCCGAGTCTCTGGGAACGTGTGCATACATGGGAAGGAGAGGGACGGGGACGGCGGGCGGGGGTGGGGGACGTTCTGAAGTGAAAGCTCCAGTGAGATGGAAGCAGACGGGAGGAAACATCAAGACGACAAGCTTGGCCATTCCCCGCTCGGGGCACCACATGGTCACACAGCATCCAGGAGGTTCAGCAGACCCGGCCCTATGAATGCTCCATCCAGAGAAGCCTCGTTTAACACACACACGTGTGCATACATGCACTTGCACACACACACACCCATGCACCTGCGCTCACACACGCACACCCATGCACCTGCATGCACACATGCACGTGCGTTCACACACATGCACACGCATACATGCACAGATGCACGTGCCTTCACACATATGCACACGCATACAAGCACACACTCACGGTCTTTAAAAAGAGATCTCATGAAGCAAGGGGCACTCTCTTCCTCAGGGACTGTCTGGCAGCAGGACAGGAGACGCCCGCTTGCACGGGAACACCTGTGTTCAGAGACCGTCACACCCTCCTACCTCTGCTCAGCCCCGAGCTCCCTGCACGGCCCTCGGCAGCTCCTTCCACCACCAGGGACTGTGGGTGAGACTCTGCAACTCCCAGGGTCTGGGGTCCTCCCCCCGCAGCCAGCAGCCCTGGGGCCACTGGCCACGGTGAGGAGGCAGGCAGAGAGTTGGCCTGAGCAGCGCATGTCTGCCGGGGGACAGGACAAGCCAGGAAAGAAGACAATGGAACCCACAAATCTGAAGCCTAGCCTTAAATCCAGGGATGCCGGAGTTATCACCCAAGGGACGTCACCTCTGAGGCCAGCAGACAGGCAGGGGCTCCCATGCGGCTCACCAGGAGCCCGGAGCCCTGGCTGCTGCAGAAACGGCCCCGATTTCAGACACACCTCCACCCGGGACTGTTCGTGGAGGCATGTGGGCCCCTGAAATCCAGCAGGGAACACGCCGGGCCCCGTGCACAGTCGGTGCACAGAAAAGGCGGGAAGAGCGCGCCCTCCAGGCCAAGCCCCCCCGCCCCCGCCATCTCAGACGCTGACCCCCACGGCCGGGGACACCGCGGGCCATCCGGCTGCGGATGCCTCTGCCCGGACACCCCTACCCTAAAGGCTGCAGGCAGCCCTGAGCCCAAGCTGCAGGGCCCTCGCCGGCCGCCTCGAGGCCAGCCCCCAGCTGGGACGGAGGGCACAAGGCCACGTCCTCAGAGGCACGCACCTCGGTCCACAGGGTGCAGCCAACACCCCTGCTGCTCCCGGGGCACCTGCAGGCTCCTCGGGGTCTGGGGGGAACGAAAGCCACCAGCTGCCCCCGCTGCCCTTCCTCACACAGTCACTGGGCCTGACCTGGGCAGGGCCCTAAGAGGCTGAGGGCTTTGGAAAGACGCAGACAAAGACAAGCGGCTTAAGAACACTCGCTGTCATTTACGCCGGGCAGGGCGCCTGCAGAAAGGCGGGAAAATCAAGGGGACTCGCGCTCAGCCCCTCCCGATTCTCGTCCAGGTTAAAGAGGTGAACAGAACCACAGACGATGCTCCACGACGTTCAGGCAAGACGGACGTCGCTGAGTCAGGAGCAGGTGCTTCACCCACGCGGGAGTCGCAGGTGGCTCTGATGTTTGCGTTTCTGCGCCAACGAACAGGAATCCTGGGGCCTGGAGCTGGACGCTCAGGCTCTTCTCTCTCTCTCTCTCTCTGTCTCTCCTCTCTGTCTCTCTCCCCCTCTCTGTCTCTGTCTCTCTCCCCCTCTCTGTCTCCCCCTCTCTGTCTCTCTCTCTCTAATTTATCAGCGTTTAAAGTCAGACAGAACTAGGTTCACAGCAGTGCGCAGCCACGTCCTTCGGGCCCTGGGAGGAGCCCTCCTGGATGCCGTGGGGAGCAGGCGTTCCCCAGAGGCCCCCAGTCACCCCACGCCAAGTCCTCAGGCGGGGGCATTTCCTTCCTGGCACCCCACGTCTGGAGCCCCAGCTCTGCACGCCCCCCGGACCAGGGCCACAGCTGGGGAAGGCAGGGATGCAGGACACACCCGGGGGACCTTCGCCCCTGCAGGAGGCCCCTGGGGGCAGCCGAGCTCCCACACATGCCGACCAGCCCTGCCCGGGCCCCTCAGGGCCGTCAGGCAGTAGAGCACAGGGGGATCCTGACAGCAGAAAAATGAGGTTTAGAAAATGAGAAACCACAGGCAGGGACGGGATCACGCGGGATGAAGATCAATAGGCCAACAGTCACAGTTTAAATTCCTTCCCAAAGTGACAGTAAAACTGAAAGCAGCCAGCTGCAGCCTCTGGCATCTGGGAAGTTTCGGGTTTGTTGCTGTCATTGTTTTCATCAGCACGGGTTCTACCGGGGCCCACCCGACGGCCCAGCCCAGGCCACCACCGGGGGCCGCAGGCCCTGCCCGTGGCCCTCAGGGACGCCCGTGAACTGGGCAGTGTCCCAGGCCTGGGCTGGCGCCAGCCACCTCCTGGAGATCCTGCTATGACACCAGGGTTTTCAGGGGGCTTTAGAGGGAGGGCCAGTAACCTGAGACCCTCCGGGGGCTGCCCGGGGCAATCTGAACCAGGTCACCAGGCGGGAAGGGGGACAGACAGCCTCGGGCCTCGTCAGACCTGTGGGAGACTGGGGGGGTCCGTGAGCGGTGGGCCCCACAGAGGGAGCTGTGGGTGGAGGACGGCGCCCTGCCCTTCCAAAGTGCAGGGCGGAAACCACAGGCATCCAGCCACAATCCCCCTGTGCCCCCTGAACTGAGGGGCTCGAGCCACACCTTGGACCGGGTCCTGGGGGCCGACATTAGCGATGGGCCCCAGCTCTGCCACAGCAACCTCCTGAGCCCTCTCAACCAGAGCAGCACGAGACACGGGGACATTCTGAAGTGAGAGTGGGAGCAGAGTGTCCCTTCCGTCCGGTGACACTCTGCGGGGGACTCCAGGCCAGCGCGGGGCCGGCCCCGGGCGGTCACCATGCTGCGGCGTCCCCTGAACACGCGCCCGGGCCCCGCAGCTGACACACGGCGGAGCTGGGCACCAGGCGTGATGACCGGCAGCCTGCCCACCTCCCCGCCCACTCCAGGGCCTCCCAGCGAGAGGGATCCCGTGTCCACTCCCAGAGACCGACAGGCCCGCCACGGGCAGCACCGAGTGTGCTCAGCCCAGCAATGGCCAGGACCCCGCTGTACAGAGGCGCTCAGTGGGTGTGGGCGCGCTCTTCAGCTGCTGGGTGACTCGACATCCCCTGCCCCGTAAGGTGCTGGCTGTGCTACCGCGGGGGTCACGTCGGGCGCTCAGACAAGGAGGTGGCCCACCGGGGTCCTCGGGCGGCGACTCTCTCCCGACCCCATGGCACCAGCGCCGGGCCCTCAGGGCTGCCCCACCAGGGTGGCAGGGGCAGCCCAGCTCCCCCAGGCCCAGTGCAGTTTGTCTGGCGGTTCCAGCCAGAAGGCCACTGAACGGCTGGCTGGACATGGGCTCCCCAGGCACTCAGACCCCGGCGGGGAGGGGCGTCTCCTCCGTCCACCCTCTCAAGCCTCACGCGCGTTCTCCACCTTAGACTCCTCCAAATCAGACGCGCGGCAGGAACGTCTGGGTTGGGGACGCTGGGCGCACTCGGCCGCTGCCCACAGGGACGGCGCTGCAGAGCCTGGTCCTCAGACGGCTCCTAGGAGCTGGCTCAACCTGGGGACCACGTGGCCGGAGGGAAGGTGCCACCGCAGCTGCCGACCATACATCTGGGGTGAGAAGGAAGTCATTCTTACAAAAACGGGGAGGGGCTCAGGGGGGCCTGAGCGTTCATGCTGAGGAGCTCGGCACGGACTGGGTCCCACAGCAGGGCCGGGACAAGGTGCCCACACGGCAGTGAGGGCGGCCCCAGGCTGCCCCTGGGAGACCAGGACCCAGAGGAGGCGACCGGCGGTCACCCAGCGAGGCAGGGTGCCCAGGCCGGTCTGCGGCCTTGGCCTCCCGTGCTCCGTCCCGCCTGGGGACACCCAGGACAGACGGAAGCTCTCAAAGGCACCCACCCCCAGCAAGACTTCGTCAGACCCCGAGGCTCAGTGACCCCATCTCCCAGCTCGATTTGCCCTGAGAACGAGGAAGAGGTAGCAGTGACGGCTGGCCACAAGTCAGGGCCCCTAAAATCTCTCGAATCTCCTGGAAACTGCCCTCCAGGCTGGAGGGGTCTCCCCCGCAGACCCCCATCTCCCTGTGGGGACGGCGGCCCTTCGGCCAGGGAGAGCCCGTGAGCCTCACGACCCCGAGACAGCCATCCGAGCTCCTCCCGGCGCTGCGTGGCCTCCTGCAGCAGGACCCACTCGTCTGCTCCGTGTCTGCTGACACCCAGCATCCAGCATGGTGGCCGGCCGGTGAGGGGAGCCAGGCCAGACCGTGGGCTTCAGCGTCTCTCTCCCATTCCTGCAGCTCCACGGCTACCAGCGTCCACACACCTTCCAAGCCCGCACAGGAGCGGGCAAACCCCCTGGTGACCCGTGGGTGCAGGAACACCTCTGCATCCCCAGTAACTGTGCACCTAAGCCAGGCCCTCACCCTGCGAAACTGCACCGCCAAGACCTCAGGCGGGGCCGGCCATGCGCTCTGGCCAAATTCATGAGCCATCATTCTCTTGAAGCCCTCAAAAGTGCATCCATGCATCTGGGAAGCATTTACGAGCCCCAGCTGTGCGCCAGGCATGACGTTAGGTGCTGGGGGCCTCGGGTCCCCGCGCTGGGGGAGGATGGCACCCAGACATCGATGCCCAGGGCACTGGGCAGGGGAGAGGTCAGCGGCCGCAGTGGAGATGCAGGTGTCGGGTCCAGGGGGTAGATGAGGTCCACCAGGCAGGGAAGGGGTAGAAGGAGAAGCAGGTGGAAACTCAAAGGAGGGTGTCAAACAGGAGGGTGTCCCCTGGGGGTGGCAGTCCCAGTGCCCCTTGGGCCACGACCCACCATCTCCTTCCCAGGCCACAGAGAGGCTGGCATGGAGAGGGGAGTGGGGGGCCCGGAGGGGCCTGTAGCCGCTTCCCTCCAGGTGGACGCAGGGTTGGGGAGAGGGGGCCGGGCCGGACCAGTGGCCAGCCAAGGAACCCCTGCCCAGGCTCTGCAGGATGAGGGGCAGAATGGCGGCTGGACAGCTCGGGAAGAAGCTGCGTGTGGGGGGTGGGGATGGGGGCGGCGAGCCTGCAAGGAGCTGACCTGGGGTGCGGGTGCCACTCGGTTAAACCTCAGGGTGAGCCTGTGAGCGTGTGCTGTCCGGGTGGAAGGAAAGGAGGCGTGGGCCAAGTCGAGTGTGGGGTGGGCTCGGGCCCCCCCCCACCGTGGGCGTGAGGGTCACAGCCGCCCGGAAGTCCCACAGGCCGGTGACCCAGGGCCCTCGGAGCCGAGGACATTTGCGCGGAGCTCTCGCTCCTCCAGTACAAGCAGGTGCCTGGCGGCCGGTGCCCAGAAGATCTTGACGGCCCTCCCAGCCCCAGCGCCCGCAGGTCGCTGCCCAGTACCTGGGGCTTCGTGTCAGGAAGGCACCCCCCGCACGTGGCCGAACTTAAAATGACATGAGCCTCGGTCAGCTAGGAGCAAAGACGCCACCTGTCACTCCCTGCCATGCGCCCACCCCTTTCAACCCCATGGGAGGCACCTGCAGGAATCGCCAGGTGGAAGGGACCGTTACTAATCAAATGAAAGCATAATAAGCCACATGCGGAGACTCTAGCTTCTCATTGTGAGCGGTTCTGGAATCTACTAACTGAGAACTAGTCTCACCACCAGGAGCGGAGGGATCTGGTGCCCACAGACGGGAGCTGCGCTCAAATCTCCACCCACGGCCTTGTGGTCGGGAAGGAGGGTGTGCTCGGGACACTGTACCCCCCACCCCCTCCCCCTCCCGGGCTGTGTCGGGGGCCATGTGACAGAGCGGGAGGAGGGAGCGTCCCCTGACCGAGGCCCCAGAAGGACAGTGAGATGGAGGAAGGCCCTGCTGGCCGCGTGGAACTCTGCTCCGAGGTAAAGTCGTCGGGACCCTTCCTCACTCAGCACAGCCTTGCTGCTCTGTGCACACTGGACCTCACCCCCCCATTCACCGGGCTCACCTCCTTCTTCCTCCCGTCCGACTACTGCTGACCCTGCGATGGGACCATTCCTACTGCTCAGCCCCACCCACTGTCACTCCTGGGGTCAGATGCACAGGTGGTCCTTGTACGTGGGCCACGGGTCTCCTCGCAAGGGGCACTAAGCGCATGGCACAGGACTGTAAATTTCAGTAAGGATGAAACGGGGCTGCCAACACTTCCGGGGACAAAGTCCAGTCTCGCCCAGAGGCCCTCCATCTGCCCGTCTGTCCTCGAGGAGCCTAGAGTGTGCTGAGCGGGACCCACACAGGCACCAGCTGACCTAACACAGAGCAGGTGCCAGTGCAGACGCCGCTGGGGAACCCGTCGGGAGCCGCAGAGAGGGGCCAGCCTGCCAGCTTGGTGAGTGGGGGGCACGCTGAGAAGCGCAGGCGGGCCATCAGAAGCCCTGCTCTTCCTGGTACAAGGCGGGAGTGCGCAGCAGGACCACGGAACTCGCCACGCTCAGCCCCCCGCGGAGGCCCCTGGGTCCGGAGCCGCAGCTCCTTCTCGCTGGAGTCCTGCAGCGCTAGCTCTTGGTAGCCTGAGGGCAGCTGGGTCCAACACCCACCGCTGGCCCCAGAAGGTTCCGGAGAGTGGGCGGACTGGGAACCCGCTCTCTCGGGGCTACAGGAATGCCATCCCGCCAGCCGTGATCCTGTTGCTGGGATACGAGCGAGGAGGAGCCGCAACCGTGCTGGACGAGCGTCTCGACGGCACGACCTTCTCCAGATATAACTGGACCCAAGTCGCACGTCATGAGCTGACAGCACGAATAAAGGAGGAAGCTGTTCGTGGGGCCTCGTGGGGCCATTCCTGTGGTGAGAGGGCCATCGCACCTGCTCAGGCCGTGAGCGCCCGCCCAGGGCGGAGCCAGCTGCAGGCTGTGCACAAAGGGGCTTTCATCTGAGGGGCCTCACGTCCTCGATGAGCGATGAGAGAGCTCAGAGGTGGAGGGGATGTGAATCGTGAGAGGGAAACTCCTGTGCTTGCTGCAGAATGAAGTCAGGGCAACCTGCACCTGTGCACCCACCTGGGGCCCAAGCAGGTGTGAGCAGCATCCCCAACCCCGGAAGCCGGAGCCCCACCCCCCATCACGCGCGTCCCCCCATCACGCGCGTCCCCCCACCTCACGGTCAGCCACCGGCCGCAAAGCGGCACCTCGGCCTGGCCTCGGGTGTGACGCAGGCCGGGGTGGAGGTGGTGTGGCTTCACCTGGGCCGACGCAACCACAACTTGCAGAGGCACAGCTTTACCTGAGAGCGGGTTACACCGCGGCCTGCGCGGCGTCTTCCCGCCCAGGTCCCGGGTGAGCCGGGGCTCACGAAACGGCAGGGTCGGCACGTTGACCACTAAGAAGGAGCAGAGGGACGGCGGGGGGCAGGACGCACAGCCCAGACCCCTTGGCACAGGGGGGCGGCCGGGCCGGGACCCAGAGCCGTGAACCACGGGGAAGAGCAAGGACACCCAAGAATGAGGTCGCAGGGACCCCAGGCCCTGGCACACGGAAGGGCGCGTGGGGGGCATCCAGGGGGGCTGGTTAACAGGCACAGGGAAAGAGAACGGGGCGCCCCGAAGCTCGGGCAGTCACAGCGAGCGACCGTCACCACTGATAGGTCGAAGTCCGCTCGGGACACCACGGCACAAGGAAGGGGTGTCCGCAGATCCCACCCCCGTCTCCGTGACCCGGGTCTCCCAGAAGCTCAGGCCCAGGGCTGCCCTTTAAGAAGTGGCTCCCCAAACATGCATGTCCTGAGCCAGGAAAACAGGAGACACTCCTCATCACTCAAAAAGGCCCTTTAGTAAAAGCACATTAAGGCACGAGGGTTGTTTCTGTAGAAGAGAAAGGCAAAGGTCAAATCAGATGCTTCCACACACCTGAGACTCAGAGTGAGCTGGCGCCCCTGGAAGCGTCGATCCTGGATCGTTCCCAAGGGATGCTCGCGTGTAACTGGGGAAACGCAGGGAAAGGAGGATGGGGGGCGGGGCTGATGTCCAATCCAGTGGGCAGGTGAGTGCTGCGGCTTTAGAATCCAACTCCCCATTGCCTACTAGCTAGTTAGGATTCAAAACCCAGTACAACCTGCACTGAGACCTGGGGAGCAGGGTCTTCGGCTGGGACTGAACAGACCAAGGTGACCAGCCATGATGGACGACGCTGCCGCCAAAGGCCCTGCATTTCTGAATCCGAGCAGAGACATGTGCCCTGCCCCTCCTCTGTCCCATGACCCTGGGGGGGAGCTGCACAGCCTCCCCGCAGAGTCCCCTGAGGAAGTGACCTTTGGGCTGGGCCAGCCCTGGCTGCTCCTGAGATGGCCTACAGAGGGCCTGAGGCGGGGGGCCCGTCCACTTCTGGGAGTCGGGGGACGGGAACAAGAGCAAACTGCACCCAAGGGTCCTGGGCACAGCCCCCAACCCCTCCCGGCTGCCCGCCACCCCGGGCTCCGTCTCTGGCCGCCCAGAAGGTACAAAGCCAGGCCTGCGGGAGCCAGGCTGAGCTCTCAGCCACACGCCCTGCCCGGACGTCCCTGCTCTCCCTGAGTGCGTGAGATCTGAGAAAGGTCCCTGTGCCGGAGGAGAGGTGACAACACGCAGTACGTGACGGCAAATGAAGATGTAGTTTGCACGTCAGGAGCCACCTCACAGATGGGCCAGTCTGGCCGTTTTCGTAAGCGAAGCAAGTCTGGCCACCAGTTCCCACCGGCCATCGAGTCTCTTGGCACAGATAACTGAAGGTCCACCTCGGATAACTGAAGGTCCACCCGGCATCTGGATAACTGAAGGTCCACCCGGCATCTGGATAACTGAAGGGTCACCCAGCACCGGATAACTGAAGGGCCACCCGGCATCCGGATAACTGAAGGTTCACCCAGCACCGGATAACTGAAGGTCCACCTCGGATAACTGAAGGTCCACCCGGCATCTGGATAACTGAAGGTCCACCCGGCATCTGGATAACTGAAGGGCCACCCAGCACCGGATAACTGAAGGTCCACCCAGCACCGGATAACTGAAGGGCCACCTGGCATCCGGATAACTGAAGGTCCACCTGGCATCCGGATAACTGAAGGTCCACCCGGCATCTGGATAACTGAAGGTCCACCCGGCATCTGGATAACTGAAGGGCCACCTGGCATCCGGATAACTGAAGGGCCATCTCGGATAACTGAAGGTCCACCTCGGATAACTGAAGGTCCACCTCGGATAACTGAAGGGCCACCTGGCATCCGGATAACTGAAGGTCCATCTCGGATAACTGAAGGGCCACCTCGGATAACTGAAGGGCCACCCGGCATCCGGATAACTGAAGGGCCACCCGGCATCCGGATAACTGAAGGGCCACCTCGGATAACTGAAGGTCCACCCAGCACCTGGATAACTGAAGGTCCACCTCGGATAACTGAAGGTCCACCCAGCACCGGATAACTGAAGGGCCACCTCGGATAACTGAAGGTCCACCCAGCACCGGATAACTGAAGGGCCACCTCGGATAACTGAAGGTCCACCCAGCACCGGATAACTGAAGGTCCACCTCGGTTAACTGAAGGTCCGCCCAGCACCGGATAACTGAAGGTCCACCTCGGATAACTGAAGGTCCACCCAGCACCTGGATAATTGAAGGTCCATCTCGATAACTGAAGGTCCACCCAGCATCCAGATAACTAAGGTCCACCCAGCACCTGGATAACTGAAGGTCCATCTCGATAACTGAAGGTCCACCCAGCATCCAGATAACTAAGGTCCACCCAGCACCCGGATAACTGAAGGTCCACCCGGCATCCGGATAACTGAAGGTCCACCTCGGATAACTGAAGGTCCACCTCGGATAACTGAAGGTCCACCCAGCACCAGCTAACTTGAAGGTCCACCCGGCATATGGATAACTGAAGGTCCATCTCGGATAACTGAAGGTCCACCCAGCATCCAGATAACTGAAGGTCCACCCAGCACCCAGCTAACTGAAGGTCCAGCCAGCACCCAAGATGGTTGGAGGCTGACAAGCACTGGTCCGTTCCACGAGTACTGGGTACTGTCCACCTGCTCGGCAACTGGTCAGCTTTACTTTATAAACCCTTTCTGCAACACGCCAGGACACTGGGCAGAACTGGCACTTTCTGGGAATGTGCTTTTGTGCCACTTGCCTCATTCTCCAAAAACAGAACAGAGCGGGTTGCTGTCCGACCTTGTGGACGATGACACCCGCCCCTGCCCTGCGAGGGCCCTGCCGGAGAGAGTCCCAGGACAGACCCCACACACCCACAGTCCCCTTGCCCACAGGCCCGTCCAGGCACTCTCGGGCGTCCCGACGTCTGCCCTGGCCCCGCTCACCTGCCCTCTGTCCGCCCGCCTCCCTCCCCCGTTCAAGCTTCCATCAGCCCGTCGGAGCCCAGAGCCAGCACGTCGGAGCCCCTGGTGCCACCCGGGGACACGCGGAGGTCATTCTGGGGCCTGAGAATGGGGTCCCGCTGAGCTCTAAGAGGTTCTTAGGATGGGGCCCCTCTAACCTCTCCACAGTGAGTCCCCAGCCCAGGGTGCTGGGTGTGCAGGACGGGGAGTCGACCCTCGGGACTTGGGGGTCCGGAAGGGCACTCAGGGGCCCCGTACAGGGCGTGGGGGTCCCAAGGCCTTCGAACGCATCAGAGGTTTCACACTGTCGAGAAGCAGCACTTTACCAACGAGGGGATCTGCGTCACCATGACTCCACCCCTGCCGCTGACCTAGCCACACGCTGCACAGTCTCCTGCAGCTGCTGGAGCAAATGACCCCAAAGTCAGAGGCTGGAAACCACACGAGCTGCGCTCCACAGTTCTGGAGGCCAGAGGCCCAAAACCCAGGTGTCGGCACGAGCGTGCTCCTTTCCGGAGGCCCCGGGGAGGACCCAGTCCCCGGTTCCAGCATCTAGAAGCCGCCTGTGAT
Source organism: Balaenoptera musculus (assembly GCF_009873245.2). NCBI lineage: Eukaryota > Metazoa > Chordata > Mammalia > Artiodactyla > Balaenopteridae > Balaenoptera > Balaenoptera musculus. The sequence goes on along the minus strand of NC_045788.1, from coordinate 143,901,785 downwards.
CCTCGGCTCGTAGCCCCTTCCTGCATCTTCCAATCTCTCCCTCAACCTTTGCTTCCATCGCCACGTCTCCTTGTTCTGACCTGACCCTCTGGCCTCCCCCATCCCTTCTTAGGACCCTAGGATTACATGTAGGCCCACCGGGATAATCCAGGGTAATCTCCGCAGCTCAAGAGCCTAATCCCACCCAAAGTCCTTTTTACCACGTAAAGCAGCGTTCGCGGGTCCTGTGGATCAGGATGGCGAGGTCTTTGGGGGCTGACATTCAGCAGACCATATGCCATGGGAAGAAAAAGTTTAAACGCTGGGAGGTAGGGTTGTTTAGGTTCTTAAATGTGGGGAAGTTAGGTGCTTGGGAGGCCAGCTCGCCGTCCAGAAGTGGGCGGTGGGGTGGGGATGTTTTCCCATCTGGGAAGCAGACCAGCTTGCAGCTGGCTCTCCGGGGGGCCCTGAGGCTTCTGCACCCAGAGGGGCTGTCCACACAGGCCGGGAGTGGAGTCAGCAGGGAGGGCAGCCCAGGTCCATTTAAGATGTCCCATTTCCCCGACACTGACAGTAAAGACTGTGTTGGAATGGGTGGGTTTTCTTTCTGGTTTCCAAACCTCCGCGGCATTCTTAACTATTGCCACAATATAAGGTTATGAAGAAACAGCAGAGCATGGCAGATTCTGAGTCAGCGCCGGCTGGGCCCGAGTCCCCTGGGGATGGAGGCTCATGTTAGCCAGAAAACAGGAAGGTCCTGGCTGCCCCAAGGACACCGGTGACCTGGACCAAGATGGGTCTCCCGGTGCCACGGGGGGACAAGGCCAAGATGTGAGGACCCAAGACAAGCAGAGGTCACTGCCAACACTACCCGCTGGTGCGGAAGCATGGTAAGCCCACAACCCTGGGTCAGCCTTGGGACCCAGAGAAGTGAGCAAAGTGACAGCCGGAACCTTGAAGTGGGGCAGGAGGGCCGGGCCCTGCAGGGGCACCTGGGCTCAGAAAGGGCCGTCCTCCCCTCCAGGGGCAAGAGGATGAAGAGCAGAGGTGGCCCAGGGCCAGGTGTGGACACGCCCAGGGCGGCAGAAGGAAAGCTGTCTGGTTGAAATAATCATTTATGGTAGAAAAAGCCTCTCCCAGCTCCACCAATGGGCTAGCTGCGCCCTCTCCTGAGGAGCCTGCCTTTCAAAGCCCTCAGGCCTCGTGTGAGGGGAAGGAGGGTCTGAGCTGGGCCTGTGGGCGGTGCCTGGCGGCCTGGGGTAGAGCCGCTGGAGAGGGAGCGGGTCTACCCCAGGTGGGGAGACCCCAAAGGTGAGCGTGGACGGGATCAAGGGTGGCTTCCCTTCGTTCTGGTTGGAAGGCTGGGGTGACAGAGGACAGAAAGGACGCCGTCCTGTCTGCTGTCCTCTGAGCAAGCGCTGCCCGGACGACACCCCATCAGGCTGAGCTCAGATTCCCAGCACAGACGGGGCCTCAATCCGGGAACCCCAGGAACCGGCCTGGCTCGCAGAGGACAAGAGGCTCCGTGGAATCTCAGCGGGAGAGTTTTTCAAAATACAGCAGCCTCGTGACAAGATCCAACAGGCAGAGGCAGGTCTGCGATCCCTGGATCACCCCCACAGGACACGTGGGTGGGCGAGACCACGCGGGCACCCGGGCCCAGAACACTTGCAGGACTTCGGAGCTGCGGACGTGAGTGGGCTGCTTTGTCTAAAACACATGATCGTCTTAGCAGGCGCAGCCCATGGCCAAGTAAGAAGCACAAAAACTGTGTTCCGGTCACGAGGACCCACTTCCTGTTCTTGGTGCTCACCAGGCCCTCCTTCCAGGCCTCGCCCTGACGGGTGGCTTAGGCCATCCCTGATGGTGTTCCCCAGAGCCCAAGGAGGAGTTGTCAGGACACATCCCAGGAAGCTCCCTGCAGGAATGCCCTATTCAGTCCCATAGAGCCCCACTGCCCTCCCCAATTTACAGACCAGAGGCACAGAGACGGTGAGGAATCTGCCAAAGGTCACACAGCGCTCAGAAGCTAAGCTGGAATTAAAACCTGGAGCCTGGGCTCTCAACCCACATAGCAGATGGTGTCCCATCCACAAACACAAAGTGGCCAGCCAGGTTGCCCGCCAGCTGTAATAGACCACGATTTAGTGACTCCATGCTTGTTTTCTGCAAGGACTAGCTCTAACTCCACGCCCACCGAAGCCAAGTAAAGAAAATAAGAGCCACATGCAGCACGTGGCCCCCCAGCATTCTGCCTGCTGGCGCACACAGTTTTCCTCTCTGAATTCTCCCGACCCCCGCATCACCCCTGCGACGCAGATGAGCCCAGGCTGCTGTCCCTGAGCCACGATCGTCACGCGTGTCCTACCTCTACAGGAAAAGGCCATAAAAATAAGGGAAAAAAACAACACCCTGCTTTAAGAAATTACACGTTCCCAATTAAAGCCTGTCCACAAACTAGAAAATATGCCAAATATGCCCCCCAGGAGGTGACACCACAGGCAGGCATGACAAGGCGGAAGACAGCGCAGAGACAGAGGATGGATGTCAGAGCAAGGAGAGATGCGAAGGCCAAATAACACTCCAGAACCTGCACCCTCACTGGACGGAAACTCACAAAATAGAGCACAGAAATGGTATTTCTCCATTTATCAGATTAGCAGGATTTTCAAAGTGACAGTGCCCAGCCCTGGCGGTTTGGGCTGAAAAGCTGCACGGAACTAATATCCATCTGGAGGGATGTCCACCCCCCTCCCGAAGGTCCCAACCACAGCACCCCCGCACTCAGCCCCAGCACTGCCATGGGGCCTCCCCAGATAGGCAGCCCGGACCCCAGAGTGGATGCTCTCGGCCTGCTGGGGAGATAACGGTCTGCCCTGCCCTCGGGGACAGAGACAGACCCCAGGGACACTGCTGTTTACCTTCCTGTTTGGGGCAGGCAGGGCGCAAACAGAGGTGCTCAAAAATGACTCAGGAAAGAGGAAGTCAATGGACCAAGGGGCCAGGTGGCTGGGTTCACCACTCACCACCTCCCAGCCCCGGACCAGCCGGGGAGAAAGGAACGCCTTCCCAAGTTCTCCTCTAATGCGAACCCCGACCCCCGGCCCCAGATGCGTGAGCCCCAGCTTGGAAGAGACCCTGGTTCCATCGGCCAACTGGCTGGTCCAGGGCAGCTCAGGGGCAGGCAGGGCCACCTCAGGGGCTCAGGCCCTCCCTGCATCAGGCGCTCGGTCGGCCTGCGGAACATTACCCCCTCCTCCCGTGGCCCTGCCCTCCCGACTGCAAGGGGAGGGGGAGAATCTTCCCGCCTCACACTGTCAAAGCAGCAGCACCCACGTAAATCACGGTTTCCCTTCCAGGATGAAGTCCCCTGGTTGCCTAAATGGAAACGGGGAAGAAAGGTGTCCCTTCGCCCTAGAGGCCATGGGGGCCCTGGATTCAGGCCCCAGCAGAGATGCATTCGGCCTCCAGCTCCCAGCAGCTGGGTCGGTGCTCTTCCCCGGGCCCTCCCCGTTTCCAGGATGAGAGAATCTTACTTTTTTTGCACAGTGGACACCAAGATGCGGTTCAACCGCTGCTGGGATGTGCCCTCCAGGCACTGCTTTCACATCGGCTCAAGTCTCCCCAAAGCAGAAGGGCGCCTCTCATGCTCACTGAGAACAGCCTGTGCCAGCAGGTTCTGTGCAAACAGGAGACCCAGCTGCCGGAGCCTGGTACCGTCTCCAAGATTTCTGAGCTTGGATGCAAAACAAGGAGGCCTGACCGTGCCTAATTCTGAATCTACTCAAGGAACAGTGCAAAAAGTAGAAATGAGTACTTCAGACCAAACTTAAATGAATGACTGAATGAATAAAAAAATAAATCAGTAACATGCAATATCTGCAGATGTTCGGTCCGGGCTCCACGAAAACCACCAACACCAATCCATCAAAAGCACGTACATGGTCTCTGCAGTTTCCATTCAGGCCCTGCCACTGTAACCCACCACCAAGCTCTGGTCACACAGGCTCCATCCCCTCGCCCTGCAGCCTCATCCCCGAGCCTTTGGCTCTGGTCTCATGTCCTTTGTGGGGAAACACCCTGTAAAGGTCAACCTTGACCCGTGGCCAGTGCCTGGGCCAGCTGGACCCACCACAGAGCCTCTTGGTCTTGCAGAAACCAGGGGTGGCCAAGAGCCCCGCCCATCACCCCAGCTCAGCGCTGGGTGCCCCTGCCCTGTGCCACCGGCCTCGTCACGGTGCATCAGCCCGGGAGGGTCCCCGTCTGCCAGCACGGAATTCCAGAAAGGTGTACCGGCCTGTGAACAAGTCCTCCTTCCTGGGCACTCGCTGAAGACAGCCAGGAGGCCGTGCCGGGGCTTGTCTCTGTCAGAGGAGCCGGGGTGGGGGTAGGACGCGCCCCTGCAGGCCGGCAGGCGGAGCACAGACACTGCCCTGCGGCCCCCAAGTTTCGTCTGACTCAGCGCATCCGTGATCTAAAGCTCCTTCTGACAGCCGTTCTGCACGGCCCAGACCCGCCAATCGAACACATGACCCCAAGGGCCAGCCCACGTCACCCAGCCACACCCTGCCGGCACCGGGCAGTGCTGGGGAGCGGGACAGAGAAAGCTCCCTGTCTCCACCAAGCATCCCCGAGGGATGCAGGGGACGGTGCGAGGTCCCGGACACGGGTGGAGATACCACGAGCAGCATCCAACACAAGGCACGTCATACACGGGTGCTGTGAGGAGCTTCAGGAGGCAACCACCTGCTGCTCAGGGCACCCAGCAGGGGGGGAGGGGCTGTTCCCGCCCCGGGTTAGAGCAGGAAACCAAGGCAGCGCCCACCACCCCAATGCTCCTCCCAAGACCGGCAGGAGGGCAGGGAGGGGCTCAGAGGCCCAGTCCTTCTTGGGAAGGAGCCGGGCCTGGCAGAGAGCTCATCCCAGACCCTAAGCCATCAGGGATGGGAGGTGCGGGGTCCAGAGAAGCCACGTGACCTGGCAAGGGAGCAGAGCTGTGGGGACCCAGGGCACACTGCAGGCACCTCCCACAACGTTCTCACTGTCCTTCTGGGCCCCTGCCGTCAAAATGTATCAAATGCAATCATCTTATGAGCGTGCCAAACATATATTTTAATTTTCCCAATAATATATCCCTCCCTCCCGCCAACAGCATCAAGTTTCGGGTAGTTTCACATGTCACATCCTGCAATGTCCACCTTCTACCCAGACATCAGACAGCTGGTGCTTGGCCAGCTGTGTTCTGGGGAGAGGGGCCGCCGTTTCGGGGTTCTCTCTCAGATGACAGCTAACCCAGAGCCTCCAAGCCTCCGAGCAGAGAGCTGAGATTAGAGTGTGCCATCTGTGGTCCAACCCTCGCCGGCACGGGGGTGGCCACGCCTCGACCAGGACTGCAGACGGGCATGTGCCGTGGGGCATAGGCCAGCCACTGCAGACAGAGCCGGGCCTGGGGGCTGCTCGTCAGCCACGGCTGCAGCAAGACCCGCTTGCCCCTCACCCACCCCTCCACTGACCGGCCCTTCCCCGCAGTGCTCAGGCCATGAGAGAGGGAAGTCCACTGGCCATCGTGTCAGAAGACGGGTCTTGTCCCATTCCGTCACCCACGGAGCGCCAGGACGTTTTCAACAACCCAGCTGAAGAGAGACCAGGCACTCTGGTGGGGAGAGAGCGAGTGTGTGCACGGATGTGCACGTGTGTACATCTGTGTGTGCACGTGTGTGTGCGCATTCATTGAGTGCATGCGCAGCTGTATTTTCAGGGTGAAGCAGGGCGGGTGGGGCAGGCCCTTTAGGCCCCTCGAGCTCTGGACAGCTCAGGAGTCAGTTTCTCTCCTTCTAGGTTTCCTTGCAAGGACCTTCCCCCTCCTCCTTCTTTTAAAGGAAAACAAGAGTGCCTTGAAAAACAAGTTTTGCTGAAATTCAAGACTACCTTAGAGGTCTTATTGCTGAACCCTGAAGACTCCCCATCTGTGCTGCCCCTCCAAACGAGCCTGCCTCGACAGAAGTTCCTACCCTCTGCTTAGATCACTTACCAGGTGCCTGTGAACCCCAGGATGACAGGCACCCCCAGACACGGGGACCCACAGGGTCTTGGCCGTGTCCTGTTCAAGCCTAAACCCTGCAGGCCCACCGAGGGAGTTGGGGGGAGGCAGGACCACGGCCATCAGCGGAGACCTGGACCCACTGATGGACCCTAGTGGTGAGAAAGGGTGGGACACGCAGGTCTGGGGGTGGGGGTGTGCGGGGAGCTGACGGAGCCTGAGCCCGAAGTCACATGTGGGAGGGGCCAGAGACAAGACGACTCAAAGCCTAGGGCTCTGGCGTGGCCACAGGCGTCCTGCAAATGTCCACAGGGCGAGGTCCTTCTTCCTCAGCCCTGAAGGAATGACCCATGGGCAGACGCCACCTTAGCACACGTGACTCCGGTACTTCCTCCGGGAGAGGGGACCGCAGGTAGCACTGAGCCTCCAGGCTTGTAAGCCCGCCCAGCCAAGGTCCCACCAGGTCTCTGGCTATGGGGGAAAGCACACGATGCCATTCAAGAGCGTCAGAATGACAGCGGCCAAGCTTAAACAAAACAGCAGAAGTCGTTATTTATTTATTTTTTTGGTCAAGTACAGCCCAGAGACAGACTCGGGAAAATGCATCATTTGGGGTCAGAAAAAAATGTTCAAATCAGCAAATGGGGCTAAAGTTTTTGACTCCCAAGGGTAATTTTGAAGTGTTTCTAGAACAAATTGAGCCCCTGCTAAGTCAGGCGTTCACATACTTTTGCTCTTCTCCAACATCTAGAGAGGCAATTATTATCCCATTCCAAGGGGACTTGGTCCCAGCAGGGAAAGGAGCCTGTGTTCTCCCAGCACGGGGGAGGGGCGGGCGGCACACAAGCCCTGCTGAGTGTGCTTCCTGCTTTATGCTCCGGGGAACAAAAAGAGCACATTCTGTTAGGCACCTTGCAAGGGGCTCCCTTCCTTCTGGGGGACCTGAGACTACGGCAAACCCCCACTGCAGCCACGTGGCGGGACAGAAGATAAAGCACACCATTTCTAGGGCTTCCCTGGTGGCACAGTGGTTAAGAATCCGCCTGCCAATGCAGGGGACATGGGTTCGAGCCCTGGTCTGGGAACATCCCACATGCCACGGAGCAACTAAGCCCGTGCGCCACAACTACTGAGCCTGCGCTCTAGAGCCCGCGAGCCACGACTACTGAGCCCGCATGCGACAACTACTGAAGCCCGCGCGCCTAGAGCCCATGCTCCGCAACAAGAGAAGCCACTGCAGTGAGAAGCCCATGCACCACAAGGAAGAGTAGCCCCTGCTCGCCACAACTAGAGAAAACCCGCGCACAGCAACAAAGACCCAGTGCAGCCAAAAATAAATAAATAAAATAAATAAATTTTTAAAAAAAACACCATTTCTTGAACTGTCACTCCACCACCCACCACCCCCAGAGTCTGCATTAACTTGAACACCTAGAGATCTCATCTCACCCAAGCTCCCGAACACAACATTTGATTTTTTCTTCTCTGTGAGGCTCAAAGTCAACACCCTTGACTTCCTCTCCTTGATTACAAAGTTTCATAAGCTGGGGTGTGGATGCTTCAGTGTCTTTCCTTTTCCCGACTAGACATAATTATAAAAGAGCCTTCAGGCTTACGCATTCCTGCACATGTCTGAGGGGATGGCCCCTGAAGCCACGATGTGGTCCCGGGCAGTCATAAGAACCCCAGGAACCCCGGGGACCACAGAACCCTATAAGGACAAACACTCCCTAAATGCCCCACCCCCAGAGTTAACCCAAATACCTGAGGAGTTATCTGCTACACTACAAACAGGTGCTTTCCGCACATCTATTTATGAGGTGGTTACTTTTTTAAAAGGTCTGTGCTGCCGTTGAACGATGACCAAGCCGACTGGAAACAATGAAACAAATTATTATGGCTCTCTCCCCAGAACACTTCCCTCCAGCGACACCCCCCAGCTGTGGCAGCAGGTGTGCGACTGCTGTGCTGACCACAGCGAGCAGTCACTCTGGCCGCGGGGAGCCGGCTGCCCGGGACGGATGTCAGGGTAGGCAGTCTATTTCCACCTGTGATAAAGCACATACGCTTTGCGGGCGGGGGCTCCCCTCGGGTCTGGCACCTCCACCGCCTCCTCCCGGGCCCTTGCTGGGCCGGTTGGGAAGAGGACGTGGGCCGCCGCGTGGTTGGGAATGGGGTCCCAGGAGCTGGGGGCAGAGGAAGTTTCAGCGCGGTCAGAACGGCCTTCCGGACCACAGTTTGCGGTCCACGCGGGAGCAGCGGCGGGCGGGCGCCGCCAAACAACGGACCCCTGCGCATTGTTCTCCCGGCGGCTGCTCGGCGCTCGGCCGCATCAAAGGGACCGCGCGCAACCCGACACCGCGGCGGGCGCGGGGGCAGAGGCCTGGCGGCCGGGGCGGCGCACAAAGGCTGGCCCCGGGGAAACCTGGGCAGTTTTGCCTCAACAGGTTGGAAACAACACGGCTGCGCCCCGCACCGCACCGTCCTCCCCGAGACCTGCTGGACTCCGCGCGCGGTTACGCTGGGGCCCAGAGGCGCTGGGAGGCACCAGGCCGGTGAGGGCGACACAGGCCCGCGGTCAGGCTTCGGATGCCCGGGCGTCTCCGAGCCACCGTGCGTGTAACGGCCGTCACCACGACCTCGGCTCCGGGACCTCACTGGCCCTCGGCCCGCAGCGCTGTCCGTCTAGCGCACCAACTTCCCCGCAGAGTCGCCGAAGTTTGGTCACGACACGAGGGTCTCAGGACGCAGCTGGCCCGCACCATCCCCAGCCCGTCCCGCTCCCCGAGTCCCGGGCGCGCCCAGGTGGCGCGAACCCCCGCAGTCGAGGAATGAATGGCCGTCGCGGGACGCTCGGGCACACGGCCCCGGCCCGACCCCGTCCACCCTCCGACCGCCCCCCGCGGGCCACCTGCGCGCGTGGGTAGAGCCGGGCCGCCTCCGGGACCGAAGCCGAGATGGGCTGGGGTGACGACGTCGCCGCCCGGGACCTGCCAGAGTCCCGCACAAAGTGCGGCCGGAGGCGGGCGGGCCAGGTGCGAGCCCTCTCGCGTCCCCGCTGGTCTTACCTGGCTCTGCGGACGCCGCGCTGACCCCGAGCAGCAGGACCAGGGGGGCGAGCAAGTCCAGGAGGCGCCGCCGCCGCGGCCGCAGCCAGGGCCACCTGCGGGCACAGGCCACAGGTTAGGGTACCGCGCGCGCCCCCGTCCCCCGCCCGTGAGCCCCCGCTGCCCCCGCCCGTCCCCGGCACCGCGCGGCCCGCACCTCGGCGCCATGCTCGGCGGGCCGGACCGTCTGTGCCGCGGGATGTTGCGCCTCCGCCGCGGTGCGCCGGCTCGGCCGGCCGCGCTCTGACCGCCGCGGGGACCAGGCGGAGGGCGGGCGGGGGCGGAGCTGGTCAGGGGGCAGGACGGGCCAGGGCAGTGGGCGGGAAGGGGGCCGGGCAGGGGGCAGGGCCTGGCGCGGAGTAAACCCTGCGCGGAGCGGGGTGCGGACCCGGAACCCGACCATGGGCCGCTCCCCGGGTCCTAGCACCGCTGCGCTGCAGCCGCAGAGTTTCTCCCCCGACCCCCAGTCCCCAGGCAGCGTGGCCGGCCCGAGCCCCGGCCTCAGGAAGAGGTGCCCCTGTCGCTGCCCAAGGCGGCACCTGGGGTCTCGGGCTGCAAACCGGGGCAAAGTCCAGGGACACGCAGTGTGTCCAGCCCGGCGTCTCTTCGGGAAGGTGACCGTAACCAGGGGATTCGTCCTCAGGCCCTGAGTCCGATGGGGCAGCAGGAAGGCGGGCGATTTAAACAAAGACGTTCCTCGCCAGGGGGCGACGGATGGAGGAAAGGGGAGCCGGGCTTCTCCTGCCCAGCCTCGTGGGCGCCGTGGCCGCGTCGTGGCAGCCCATCCGGCCTCGCTGCTTCCACGGACTTGGGGCCCAGAAGGGTCACGTTCCCCACGGCCCACTCCCCACGTTGCGCGCACTCCAGAAACCCCCCAGGGGATGGGCCCTGCGCCCCACGAGGTGTCTGCTCTGGCGCTCCTGCCTCCAAGACCTGGCCCAGGAGGCCCCTCCCCCTGCTGGAGGTCCAGCTGCCCCCCCCCGCCCCCCGCAGCTCTGGGAGTTCGGTCTGGCCCTTTCCATTTCCGCAGGCCACTGCTCCCCAACCCCCAGCTGACCGCCTGACCTCAGGACCCAGATCCTTCCTCCAGGCAGCTGCAAAAGGGGTCCACTCCTCAGACCACCCACAGGCCTCTCCTGGCAACCAGAGCCCCTCACATCGACCTCTTAAAGTAAACTCGCATTTCCCTGGATCTGGTCCCCTCATGGTTTGCAGAAAACAGGGGCCCCAGTGCCGTCAAAACCAAGGGTCCCAGTGCCGTCGCCCTTGGCTTAGTATCTCTGCTAAGCCCTCTGGATTCACCCCCCTCCTTCCCCACTGCCACCTCCTGATCCGGGTTCATCTCCTGCCTGACCCCTGAGCAGTGTCTGCAGCGTAGACTCTCTGGGCCTCTCCACACCCCTCTCCTACCACCCCCCCACCCAAGGCATCCTGCTGGGTACTCCCTGCGGCACTGACAGCACCGGCCTCACCCTCTCCTGGCCTAGAGGCCAAGCCCCTGGCCTGGTCCAAGCCGGGCGCCCTCCAGGCACCTCTCGTATCTACCCATCCTCCACCACCACCTCCCCAGGCCCCGGCCAGCGGGCTTCTCCTGGACCCTCCTGACAGCGGCTCGCAGCCCCTCCCTCTGCCCCTGCTGGCTCTTCAGCCTAAGCAGAGGGCCTGCTGGGATTCCAATCCCATCGCGTCATCCTGCCTCCCCTGTCTGCTTTAGTCCTCAGAGGCGGATGGATACTGCCCTGCACCCCGGGCCCTGCCCGCCCCGCACCCCGGGCCCTGCCCACCCCACACCCCGGGCCCTGCCTGCCCCGCACCCCAGGCCCTGCCTGCCCCACCTTGCTGTGCCCGTCCACCTGCTCGCTCCTCCGTCCTCACCTGACTTCGAACCTCCAGGTCCAGAGAAAAGTGTGCTCATGGTCCATGGCGAGGAGAGAAAGCAGCTTAGAAGATTGTGACCTCATTTTTTTAAAATGAAGAAGAACAGCATTAAATAGAAATGCAAAACTTTTGTTGTATATGTGGATGGAGGGGTGGGGTGGGGCCCATGTGCTCTGTGTGTCTGCCAACGGGTATGTGTGAAGGGGATGCATGAGTCTGTGATGGAGCTGTTTCTGTGACTGTGTGTGGTGTCTGCATGTGTGTCTGTTCGTGTTGTTACCGAACCAAACTTGGGTCTGCTCGCCCAGTTGCAGCAAAGCCAACTGACTGACACTGGGCTGTGGTGAAGAACAGTGCGGCATTTATTATTGCAGGCGCCAAGCAAGGAGACCGGTCAGCTCATGTTCAAAAGACCCAAACTCACTGATGGCTTTCAGGGAAGGCAGCGTTAGGGGTGAGGGTTGCAGCTCATGGACTTTCTTCTGATTGGTTGGTGGTGAGGTAATCAGGAGTCAGTATCATCGACCTTCTGGTTCCAACCAGTCTGGGGTCTGCATGCTTGTGGTCAGCATGTGGTCACCATCCTCCTCCTGGGTGAGCGTCTTAGTTTCTGCAGAACAGCTCAGAGATCTGCGTCGGGTCGCTGTGTGTATCCCTTGAGGAGGAGCTAGGACTCTGCTTCATCGCTGACTATGGTTGAAGCTATCATTGCTGCTCTGGGTTGACTGCTTCTCCTTTGTTTCTGGTTCCCTTACTTCTCTAATTAGTAACTGCTTGAGTCTGCTCTTTGGAACTCGGGGAAGGCCTAGGAGACTAAAGCTTCTTTTACAAACAAGAAATGGGGGACACGGAGGCGCTTTTGTACCCAGGAGGGCCCTGCAGGGTCCTGCTCGGTTTCAGTGTGTCATGCCCCTGTGTGTGTGGTGTGTTCATGTGTGTGGTGGGCATGTCCTGGGTCCTGACGGTGTCCCTTCCTGTGCCTTGTGGCCCATCTGTCCATCTGTCCATGGGCTGCGGCCCTGCTCCAGGGTGAGGAAGCTGAAGGGCAGGGCTCTTCAACCTCTTCCCTCTCCCCTGCCCTCCCAAACCAACCCACTGGGCCTGACTGTGGGTTTGGGAAGGTGAGGCTGGACCAGGGCGGGCAGTGCTGTGTCCCTGCCCACACTGGGACCTGGGATTTACCATCTCTCTCCTCTCTCAGGTTGGGAGCCCCACAGCAGGGGTGAGCCCACCTCTCTCGGCTTTGAGGGGAGGGCCAGCTTCAAGGGGCATTCTGTGTCATGAAAAGTGCTACAACAACAAAAAATACAAAAGTAAGACTTTTTACCGTGAAACACTTATGATTGCTGAACTTATAGCTGTGAAAGTACGTACCTTGTGCTCATTTTTTTCACTGAATGTCTTATTGCAGACTCACTGCTATGTGTCTCCACAGTTCCCACGGCTTTCTCATCTTTTTCTTATTAGAGTTTTATTTTTTCTTTTATATCCACAAGTAATAAGTGATCACTGTAGAAAAATACAAACCGTATACACACACAAAGAAAAGAAGACCCCCAAGCAGCACTAAGCACCAGTGGGCTGTGTGTCCTCCCGCCCTCCTCCACAAAGACCCCACCCTCCAGGGGGGACAGACCCAAATCAACTCGCCCCAGAGAAGGACCCCAGCCGTGCCCAGTGCTGTGCAGGGTCCTCGGGGCACAATCCGGGCAGCAGGGGTGGCCCAGGCCTGTGGGTGCCCCACAAGGGGCTTGGGGGGTGGCGGCGACGTCCAGGAGCAAAGGCCTGGGGGCAGAGCGCGTCCGGGGGAGGGCCAGCCCAAGCGCAGTACAGTTCTGGGACACGTGGTGCGTCTGGTGAGGAGGCTGGAGCCTAGAGAGAAGTGCTGACCCGCCTGAACTCAGGTGCAGGCCTCTCTCCTCTGTGCCTCGTGCTGTTTCCCATCCCTCTCCACTGCAGGGGGTCTCGCGGCTCCTTCCGCAGGGAGAAATGACAAATGACACAGAAGTAAATGACAGATGCCACAGAAGTGCTGTGCTCGTCCCAGCTCATCCTGGTGACACGCAGGGTTGGAGACTCCCAGACATTCGTCCAGCAGGGGCCCACAAGCCCAGGATGATTGACATCGCCCACCCACAGGGCTCTGGGTTGGTTTGTGATTTAAATCGACACAGGGTTTTCCAAAACCACAGTGGACCTGCTGAAGTCTGGGGCCTGTGCAGCGGGCGCCCGCCTACTCCGTGGGCACGTCCTGGGTGGGGACTGTGGGTTGGTGCAGGGAGAGGGGGGGTGCACAGGGAAGGGGCCGCGGGGCCAGGGGCACAGAGCAAGGCCAGGGACGAGGAAAGGGCAGGACCTCTGACCTCTGCCCAGGCTGTCCCGTCTCCTTGTGTCCAAAGAGACACCATGGGGCTTGCTGTGCTACAAAAGTAACTTTTCATCAGGAGAGGAAGAAAAGTTGCATGGTAGGCAGAGCCCGCTGTGAAAAACACAAAGCCTATCCAAAAAGTGTATCTAGCCACACGTCAGTTCTCAGGCCCTAATGGCCGGTCCACTGGATCTGAGACGCAGTTGTGGCCTGACAGTGAATGGACCGGCTGACCCTGGCCCTGGGCTCTGACCTCTGTTGGACTCTGCCCCCCACACTTCCTCCATTGCCCAGTTTCTTCTCTCCGCCTCACTGGTCACTATGTGAGTGAGAGTGTATATTTATTGGTTTCCATGCTTGCTGCCCTCAAGGCCAGCCCCCTACCTTGTGCCCAGGCATCACACCTTTTGTGTTTGCACCTGCAGCTCCTGGGGTGACACCTGCCTCTGGTGGATGTCGGATAATTACCTGCCAAATGAAAGATGGGAATTGCCACTGCCTTTTGCAGCCTGTGGATCTCAGCCCTTCCCCTCAGCTTCACCTGGACTTCAATCTCTGACCGGTGGAACCCTGGGCACTGGGCAGGGCAGCTGATGAAGCCGGTTTTCATGGGGGGATTTGTCAGAGCAGAATTTGGAAACAGCAAGTGAATGATGAGACATACATGAAATAGACTACCACATCCCCATGAAAAATCTAATTAAATGAGAAATGTTTATGTGGAAAAGCCACGTCCCACGCCACGGATGCCACGTGGTGCCGTGATAGGAAACACGCATGTGAGGAGGTGACGAGCCAGCTGTGAGAAGTGACTGTCAAAGGTTCATAACACACATTTCTATTAATTTTGGACCGTGCCACTTCCTCATTGCACTGCTGCACGGAAATGCCTCAGCTCCTGTTGAGTCACGGGGGAAGGGGAGGGGTCCCCGAATTCTCAAGTGCATCATCTAATGGCCCAGGATGGTCTGTTTCTCGAGAACTGCCTCCTCTCCACTGAGGCTCATCAATACAAAGGAAACGCATGTTGCCAACTCCCTCAGATGGAAGGAAGGTGTCTGGGCGACTCTCCCGCCCCCCATTTCCTGCCCACATGGCAGCCTTCCAGCACAAACAGCACCCCCGGCCCCTTGCCTTCCCTGGGGCGTGACCACGACAAAGCCACTTCGTTCAGACAAGTTAATCGGAGGGTTGCATTCCCCCCTCCACGTGAGCTAGAGTGACTGCTGAGTGCAAACCAACCCCCAACTAAACACCACACACACAGCCTGGGTCTGCTCACATTCAGGATCAGCGTTAGAACATCTCCAGCCCTGACTCCGCCAGGGATTCGGCCTTTGTCCTCCCTGCCCCCCCCGCCACCCTCAGTGTCCGCGGATCTCAGCCTGACCGCCTGGCCCTCAGAGCAGTCCCGGCCAGCAGCGCGTCAGGCTGGCCGACTTCCCTGCAGAGCGCTTATCACTAATATTCTTGTTCCTTTATTTGTTCACTTGTCCGTTTATTTGCTTGTGGTTTTCCCACTTCCTTCCAGTAGAATTCCGCCTCGCCCCCAGCCCCCATAAGGGATGGTGTCTTTGCTTTGTGCACCACAGACCAGAAGGAAGGAAGGAAGGGAGGGAGGGAGGGAGGGAGGAAGGAACACAGGTATATTTCAGCTGAGAAGGGCAGTTCCAAGTCCTCCTTCTCACGAGTGACACGAGAGCCCCAGGATGGAACCTCCAGGGTGGGACCGGTTTGTACCTAACACAGCCTCCAACCTTCTTCCCCCGCACAACCTGCTGGGGCACCCCTCCTCCACCTGCCCTCACCCCCAATCAGAGTGAGAGCCCATTGAATTGACTCGATTATAGCTCACTAAAAACCCCAAATGTTACAAATAAAGCTAAGGTCGCCCTGACCCGCCTCCGCACCTCAGCCTCCTGTCAAGTTAGTCCTTGTCACTATCTTTCTGCTGGTTTTTAAACATACATTGTATAGATATTTGTTACTTTAGAAATGTAGAAAGTTGTTTTGTGAAAATTTAAAAACATACATGGGATAATGCTCGTGGTTCTAAACCTTGCTTTAGGGACTTCCCTGGTGGCGCAGTGGTTAAGAATCCGCCTGCCAATGCAGGGGACACGGATTCGATCCCTGGTCTGGGAAGATCCCACGTGCCGCAGAGCAACTAAGCCCGTGCGCCACAACTACTGAGCCTGCGATCTAGAACCCGAGAGCCACAACTACTGAGCCCACGTGCCACAACTACTGAAGCCCGTGCACCCAGAGCCCGTGCCCCGCAGCAAGAGAAGCCACCGCAATGAGAAGCCCATGCACCGCAATGAAGAGTAGCCCCTGCTCACCACAACTAGAGAAAGCCAGTGCACAGCAACAAAGACCCAACGCAGCCAAAAATAAATTAATTAATTAAAAAATAAATAAACCTTGCTTCATTAACACAATAACTCTTGACACATCAGTATATACAAATTTATTTGTTTATTTATTTTTAAAATATTTATTTATTTGGCTGCGCTGGGTCTTAGTTGCAACATGCAGGATCTAGTTCCCTGAACGGCACTGAACCCGGGCCCCCTGCACTGGGAGTGCAGAGTCTTAACCACTGGACCACCAGGGAAATCCCCATATACAAGTTTATTTAAACGACTGCACACATATTCCACGGAAATAGCATACTGAGTGATCCCACCTTAATGAGATTTAAGTTGTTTTCAATCATTTGCTTAAAATAATGTACTTCCTTGAAAAGGGATAGAAACAGTGAGACAGAATGAAACGAGTAATACCGAAAACAGAAAGCACAGTAAACAGATGGAGAATGGTTTTGACAGGCTGATCAGTAACCTCAACTTGGCCAAGGAAAGAATCCGTGAATCTGAAAGTAGCTCTACAGAAGTTATCCCAACTGAAAAACAAAGAGAAAACAGAATGAAAAAAGAACAGAGCAATGCATCCAAGGGCTGTGGGACAATGGCAGTCTAATGTCCATAAAATTGGAATCAAATTTTATGGAGAAAGGAGACAGTGGGAGGAATAGAGGAAATATCTGGAGGAAAATGGCTGAATGTTTTCCAAGGGTAATGACAGACCCCAAACCGTAGATCAAAGAAGCCCAGAGCAGATGCATCAGGATAAATGCCCCCCCAAAGTCAAACAAACAAACAACAAAAAAACAAAAAACCCCATATGCATAACATATTCAAGCTGCTGAGAAAAAAAAGACATGGAAAAAAATCTCGAAGGAAACCAGAGAAAAAAGTAGATACATTACATTCAGAGAAATAAAGATAAGAGTTATAGCAGAATTCTCTTCAGAAACCATGCAAGCTAGATGACAGTGAAGGGATATCTTTATGACCCTGAAAGAAAAAAAAGTGTTAGGTCAGAATTCTGTACCAGTGAAAATATCTTTTAAAAATTAAGGATTAAAAAAAAAAAAAAGACCATCTCAGATAAACAAGAACTATGGGAATTTACTGCTGGCATTCCTACTCTACAAGACATGATAAATGACGTTCCTCAGTCAGAAAGAATATGGTATCAGTCTGCCAACTGGATCTTCACCAAAAAATGAAGGGTACCAAAAATGTAAGAAATGAAGATAAGATAAACTTTTTTTCCCTTATTTTTAATTGCTATAAATTATAGCTGCCATCAAGAGGAAAAACAGTAACATTGTATTGCACTGATAGCATACATGAAAGTAAAATGTATGATAGTAACATCAGGAAGGGTGGCAGGGAGGAATTAGGAAAATATTGTATTTGACATGTATGTGAAATGTCTAATGCTATTTGAAGGTAAACTCTGATTAATTTAAGATTTATATTGTAAACCCTAGGACAACCACTAAAGTTTTTTTAAAGAGGTAAAAGTAGTAAGTCAAGAGGACATAAAACAGAATGATAAAAAAAAATGTTCAATTAACCAAAAGAAGGCAGAAAAAGAGTAAAAGAGAAACAAAAAAACAAGTAGAAGACAGCTAGCAAAATTACAATTTTAATCCAATCATCAATGATCACATCAAAAGTGAACGGTCTAGACATACCAGGTAAAAGGTAGAGATGGTCAGATGGGATTAAAAAAAAAAGTATGTCATGTCTACAAGAAATCCATGTTAAATATAAAGACACATGTAAGTTTCAGGTATAAGGATGAAAAAAATACGCCAATCACTAGCCAAAATAAAGTCAGAGTAGCTATCTTGACAGCAACGGACTTTAGAAAAAGGAATATTATCACAGATAAAGCAGGACATTCAGTAATGGTGAAGGAGTCAGGTCTCTAAGAGGACATCACAGTCATAGATGAGTGTGTACCTGAACAGCAGGCTTCAAATATATGAAGCAAAACCTGATAGCACTGGAAGGAGAAATAAAGTCCCGACTGTAGTTACGTCAACACGCTACTCTCAGTGGTTGTTAGAACAAGTAGACAGAAAAGTCACTAAAGGCGCAGAAGACATGAACAATGCTGTCAACTACCTAGACTTCACTGGTATTTACTGAACCCTCCACCCAGCAGTACTTTTTGAGAAGAAGAATATAGGCAAGGGGAGCGAGGGCCGACAGAGAGAGATGGCTATGGAGCCGGGGGAGCACGGGAGATGCCCCACATCGTCCGTTGTTGGGGAGATTCGCGCTGAGGCCCAAGGAGATGCCCACACCCCTATTGGAAGGGCCAGGATTTAAAGACAACTGGGCCATGTGTCACCAAGGGTGTGGAGGCACCGGAACTCTTGCCACTAATCTTGGGTATAAAGTGGAACAAACACTTTGGAAACCAGTTTGGCAGATTCCTAAAAAGTTAAACATGCACCTACCTACGATCCAACCACGCAGCCCTCGGTTTCTGTCCACACAGAGACCCTACCCAAAAGTGCACAATAGCCCCAAAGTGGAAACAAGCAAGTGTCCACCAGGAGGTGAGCAGATAAACAGGAGGGAGGAACTTCTGCGGAAGTTCTGCGGAACTTCTCTGCAGAGGAGCGCCATTCAGCAATAAAATGGAATTAGTTACTGATCTGCACTAAAAGCAGTAAACGTCAAAATATCGTGCCAAGTGAAAGAAGCCAGACAGAATGTACACACGATGGCTCCGTCCTTGTGAGGTCCTGGGAGCACCAGAGGGGGACCAGTGCCCGGGCTGGGCTGGGCGGGTACAGGGAGCACAGATGACAGATGGCCAGGACACCCCGCGAATCACACACTGATGTATTTGTTCACCATGTGGATGGTGCTGACGGGTTCCCAGGTGTACACAGATGCCACCCACATCAAATGCACACTGTATTTCCAGCTTATTGTATGTCAATTACATGTCAATAAAGCTATTAAAAACACTTCACTAGGGCTTCCCTGGTGGCACAGTGGTTGAGAATCTGCCTGCCAGTGCAGGGGACACGGGTTCGAGCCCTGGTCTGGGAAGATCCCACATGCCGCGGAGCAACTAGGCCCGTGAGCCACAACTACTGAGCCTGCGCGTCTGGAGCCTGTGCTCCACAACAAGAGAGGCCGCGATAGTGAGAGGCCCGCGCACCGCGATGAAGAGTGGCCCCCACTTGCCGCAACAAGAGAAAGCCCTTGCACAGAAACGAAGACCCAATGCAGCCATAAATAAATAAATAAATAAAAATTAAAAAAAACAAAAAACAAAACACTTCACTAGAGACAGGCGCACCCTGGTTGGGAGCACACGGTAAATAGCCGTTAGCTGAGATATAACTAAACGCCACCCTGTGTCATTGATGGTGGTGGTCAAAATTAGTAAACTTTATTTAAGCTTCAAAAAGTAAAATAACAGGTAAAAGGCAACCTTAGCTTTGCTCCTACTGAGGCTCAGGTGGAAGGACCCTGAGCAGGAATCACCCTAAGAACTTCAAGTCGCCCCCCCCGCACCCGTCAAGCCGCAGGCCAGGAGGGGACACCGGGGTGGGGTAGGAGGGAGCCGCCCACAGCTGGGCCGAGGGCTCTGACATGGCACATGTGGGACCACAACAGAAAGCCCATCGGAAATGGACCCAGAACTTCACGGGGAACTTTGTTGCAAAGGGCTTTGTGACCCCTGTGACGTTTGGGCCTGGCACAGAGCTTCTTCTAGAACCCGTGGAATTCCCTGAGTGGGGTAGAGAGGGGTCTTTTGCTCTTCATAACAAGCCCTTTCATCCACACCTGAGCTCATGCTAATGAGGTGACCCTGGGAGGATGGGGCTGTCGCCAGAGGAACCAGCCACAGGATTAGAGGTCGGACCTTTCAGCCCAGGGAAGGGAGAGGGGCTGGAGACTGTATTAGTCAGCAATGGCCAATACTTTAATCAGTCGTGCCTGCGTGCTGGAACTTCCATAAAAGCCCTACACGAAAGGGTTCAGAGCTCGGAGTGCTCCTGGCTTGGAGAAATCACCCACCTGCCAGCACCCCCCACGCCTTGGGGACAGAGTTCGCGTGCTCGGGATCCTGCTGGACCTCGCCCTATGACCCCGTCATCTGCTGTTCATTTACACCCAGTATGATAAACCAGTTATAGTAAATAAAGTGCTTTCCTGGGTTCTGTGAGCCGCTCTAGCAAATTATTGAAACTGAAGAGGGGTTCGTGGGAACCTCTGCTTTGTCGCCAAGTTGGACAGAGGTGTGGGCGTCCAGGGACCCCCATCCTGGCAACTGGTGTCTGGGGGGGGCAGTCCTGCGGGACTGAGCCCTCACCCCGTGGGGTCTGCACTCCCTCTGGGTGGTTAGTGTCAGCGTTGCCTGGTGGGGGAACCCACATGTTTGGTGTCAGAATTGCTGTGCATAGAGGAATGGTTTTCCTTCAATGCCTTGCCAGGGGGTGGGAGGACCGCGGAGGCCGCCCTTGACCCGGCCAGCGGCCGCTGTGTCTGCCCACCCTCGAATCCACCTCACTGTCATCGGCTGATGGCTGGGCTGGTAGGCGAGAAGACTTGGGGGAGGGAGGGGAGTATTTTGAGGTGGTGGGTGACCGGGTGGGGCTGGTAGGAGACTGTGTGGGGAGGGGGTTGCTCCCCTGAGTTGGGGCCGCAGGAAGGAAAGGGTGGGCTGTACTTTGGCAAAGGGGGGCTTAGCCTGGGGAGCCTGGGGCGTGGGCTGGAGACTGCGGGTAACGTGGGCTGGAAGGGGAGGAGCTTGGAGAGGCTGGGAGTGGCTGGGAGGTTGGGCTGTCAGTAGGGCCGGTCAGCGTGTGGTTAGGACGAGTCGAGCAGCTGAGAGACCCGGGGCTACACGGGGAGGTTGGTGCATAGGATGGAGAATAGGGAGCAGGAGGGCAGGTGGGGAAAAAGAGGGACCCTGGGGCGTAGAGACCCCAGGGCAGCAGGGTTTGTGGGCACGTGTTGGTGAGGGGCTGGGGGATGTGGTACCACCTGGTAAGGGGCTGTACGGGCTCGGGGGCAGCGGGCCCAGGGAACCTGTGGGAGGCCCGGCCTGAAAGCGACCGGGCTGAAGTCACTGGTTCTGAAGCGGCACCGGGAGGGAAGCCAGCTGCTCCTGGGTCCTCCCTTCCCGACACTGAGCACGAGGTGCCGCGGCTGGCCTGCACCGGCTTCCAGGCGTCGCGGCAGGAGGAGCCGAGGAGCATGCCGGTGGGTCCAGCAGCCGCCCGCCGGCACGTGGCTGGGGTCCCCATGCCACGCTGGCCCATCTCTGCCATGGGCAGAAGGTCAGTGCAGCCAGCGCAGGGGAGCCAGTGGCCAGCACCATGCACTCAGATGCCCTCCGGGGCTCACTCTCCCCAACTGGTGTCCCCCAGACTCCAGTTGCCAGGATGGGGTCCCTGGGTGCCCACACCTCTGTAAGCACAGCCACTGTCACCCCAAAGGGACATCTCCTGAGGGGTCCAGTGTCCTGGTGTCCTGAGGGGTCCAGTGTCCTGGAGTTGACTCCATGTCGGGTGACGACCATCAAGTGGCCAGCATAGGTCTTGGTGTCACACAGGAGAGCCGAGTGCCACTCACTGATGTGGGCACCGTCAGAGGGGCCGGGTGGGGGGCAGCTCCCACCCCATGGCTCTCCCTGTGGCCCCCGGGAGGAGCTGGGATGCTGGCCGCCACCTCACCCCCACCCCAGAATTTCTGAGCAATCGTGACCCACACTGGGACACTGATGACAGGACCATGGCCTGGGGGTGGCCCTGGCAGGGCTGGTTCCCTCTGAGGCTGTGAGGGAGAGTCCTTCCAGGCCTCCCTTCCGGGATCCTTGGAGTCCGTTGGCTTTAGAGCCATCACTCCAATCCCCACCTCTGTCTTTACGAGGTGTCTCCTCCCTGTGTGTCTCTCAGTGTCTCTTTCTCTCTTCGTACAAGGACACCTGTCATATTGGATTAGTGCCCTCACCACTCCAGTGCAACCTCATCATAACTAATTATACCAGCAAAGACCCTACTTCACAGTAAGGCCGCGTACTGAGATACTGGAAGGACATGAATTTTGTGGGGACACTATTCAACTCAATACACCAAGCACTGGCGAGGCACAGCAGTATTGGGGCAAATAAGACTACTGTTTTCTAGAAGGTCACTTTGAGAATATGACAAATGAAATGTTTGATTTGCATCCATATGCGGAAAAATAAAAAGCTCGTAGCAAATGAGTGGGCTTGGAACAAGTGGATTTTTCTTGCAGTTACGGGAACTCCTTTTTTAAAATCCTGTTCCTCGCAGGTAGCAGATGCTGTGACGCCCCTGTTTCCCCTGGAGGCTGAGCACAGGCCGCTAAAATGCAACGCCAGCACCTGTGTCTCTTGGCCTGAGGCTTCTTCTGGAAGTGCTGAGCAATTAGCACACCCTCATACCCACCCTACAAGCTGTTTAATAAATACAACAGATCCCTTTCCCCTGGAAATTCATTAAAGAGGACATTCGTAAATGGAGAGAAATACCCTGTTCATGAATAGGAAGACCAAATCTTCATAAAGATGTCCAGTGTCTCTAAAGATGTTCAGGCTCAATGCAATGCAAATAAAGTACCAGAGTTTTTGGAACTTCACAAATTGAATCAAGATTTGTATGAAAGAACCAATGTCCACGAATTGTTAAGTTATCTAGAACCAGGTGGGGAATTTGCCCTGCTAGGTATCAAGATGTATTAAAAGATACAGTAATTAAGGCAGTGTAGTATCAGCAGGGGGATAGACAAAGAGATTAACCAAACAGGGTAAAAAGCCCCAAAGCCCACCCTCACAGATATGGAAACAAATGCAGTTAACGCACTTACAGCTCAGTGGGAAAGGATTGGCCTTACAAAGGGTGCAGGAATGTTAGTACATACGTAGTTAAGAAGGAAACTGAATCCTGCTCTCAGAATGTGATTCAAAAATAGTAATAAATTCCAAATACATTAAAGGAATGCAAATGGAAAAGTATTTTAAACTGAATATATAGAAGAATATTTAATGATCACAAGGGGAGGAAGGATTTCTTAAAACACAAAACATTCATCTATAAATAACAAGATTGATACATACGACTACATTAAAGAACTGTTCATAAAAAGACACAAGTATGAAAGTGGAAAGACAAGCTGAAAACTGAGATAAGACATTTGCCACAAAAGATTAGTATCCTGAATACATAAAAAACATCTACACATTTTAAAAGGAGAAAATCAAATAACATAAAAGAAACACAAAAACAAATGTCACAGAAAAGATGTAGGAATGGCTCATAAAGAAATGAAAAATTGCTCTTCCCCATTAGTAAACAATGCAAATTAAACCTACTAAGAAATTCCACTGTGTACTCACCCCACGTTGGTAAGAATGGGGAGCGATTGGAACTCTCCTGCACTGCCGATGGGCGTGTGGGGTGGTACTGCTTTGGAAAACTATTTGACATCTCCCAGTAGAATTAAAGATACACTTGCCACATCATGCTGCAATGCCATTCTTAGACACGTAGTCTGGACCAGTGTTTTTCAAACTGTACACCCATTAGTGAGTGATGAAGTCAATTTCATAAGATGATGAAAGCAGTGATGATGATGATGGTGGTGGTGATGATGGTGATGGTGGTCATGGTGATGGTTGTGATGGTGATGATGGTGGTGGTGGTGATGATGGTGATGGTGGTCATGGTGATGATGATGATGGTGGTGGTGATGATGGTGGTCATGATGATGGTGGTCATGGCGATGATGGTGATGATGCTGGTGATGATGGTAAGAACAACAACAGTAATAGAAAATAGGGCAGTAAATGTCAGCAAACATTGCACAGTCTAGGGTAACTATTCCTTCATAACCATTGGTTTCAGTCACGTGGGTGTGCCCTGTGTCACCATGAAAATATTGTGGTCAGAAAGTTTGGAATACACTGTCTAGAGAAACACTTTCACCTGGTACGTGTGTATTGGGTGACACGCACAAGAAGGCTTATAGGAGAAAAAACTGGAACCAACCAAAGTCCCCCGGCAGGGAGTACTCTGCAGACGTGCATGTGAACTCAGACAAGTGCTTGCTCTTGCTGAGACACGTCCCCGCCCTCCCCTCTGCTCTGTACCTGAGAACCCCACTTCCCGGGCTCCCTTATCAAGGGGCTACAGCTGAGCTTCAGCCCATGGGAGGTGCTGGCTGAGATGGGAGGGTGGGAGGAGGGGAAGCCAGGGCTTCTTCCATCTTTCTCGCTTCAGGGGGCCGGTAGGCGGGCAGTTGCAGCCCCTCCGTGGTCAGGACCCCTGCCCAGCTGGCTCCCGCTCTGGTGACACCCCTCCCTTGCTCATCTCTGGCAGCCCGGAGTTGCCTGCTTGAGGTCTCAGCCCTCTGCCCTTCACATCCAGCTCCCCTCATTAAATTCTGCCAATAACCGAGTGGGGAAAGCGAGCAGACCACATGCAGTACGATTCTTTATCAAGCTCTGAAAGTGAAACCAAGTGATTTGCGAGTCTCCGTGCACATGGTGTTCATTATAAAGAGTGACGGGGAGAGGCTCGTGGGGGACGGGACTGTCCCTCTTCTCAAGGTGGGAGGGCAGCAGACACCTCTGGACCCCCCACATCCTGGGGCCTTGCCAGTTCAGGGCACCCCGTTGGGAACTCAAGAGCGGCACCTCACCTGCCCGAGGGCTTTCTCAGACGCACACAGCGAGTCAGGGTGCCGGCTCCCTCGCCATCGTGGGGCGCGTCCCTGAGCCTCGGGGTCCACAGGTGTCTCCAGGGCCCAGGCTGGCTTGGTCACCAGCCCTTCGATGACTGCTTGGCTCCCGTCCTCCTGCCCCACTGCCCACCTGCCTGTGTCTCCTTGGCTGGAATCCTCATCTCAGAGTGGCTTCTGGAGCCACCGGAAGAGACAGTGGTGAATTTGGGTGCAATTTTTAAGTTATTATTCTTTAAAGTCCATGTATGTATTATAAACATACTTCTGGGAGTATGATGTCTTTTACAACAAGAAAAGTAGATAAAAATGTGTAAGACCAGAATTACAAATGGGGATGAATTTTTGTGATACAACGTGGACTCTCCAGGAAAGTTCTTGGTTGGAGAGGGGCATCCCGACCAGTTCCCGTCCTGTGCCACCGGACCCGTGACGGGACACATGAGCACTCCTGAGTCATGCAGGGAGACCTGGGGGAGCTGGCCCAGGACGGAGCCCAGGAGGGGGTGGACCCAGATGCCCCTGCCTGCCCCCGCCCTGCCCAGCCCCCTCTGTCCCCTCCCCCCCCATTGTCCCCCTTCCTCTGAGCTCACACCCACTTCCCCATCTGCTTCCCCTTTTCCTGTTTTCTGTGGGGCCCTTCTCTCTGCCTCAGCCTCCCTCTGGGTTTTCTGCGGATGAAGGAGGAGGAAAGGGCGGGTGCAGGGCCTGGCGGGCAGAGAGGACACCAATGGCCAGCTGTGCCCTCTTTCCAAGGCCTGCAGGATGCCAGGCTCGGCCCTTCCCTCTGGCCAACTTGGCTTTGGACTCCGCCTGTGCGGGAAAGAGGCTCTGGAGGGTCCCATTCCGCTCGCTCGCTGCAGGGCCCTTGTCTGCACCCTGACAAGCCTGTACAAAGACCCTGGAGAGACGCCCTCAGCTCGTCTTGATCTTATTTATGGCAAAAGGAAAAGGAAACCAGGCCGGGAAGCCAGCCAACCCTGAGTCACAGGCTGCGGGCTACAGAAATGCCGTGACAGGGAGCCGCCTGGGCCCCGGGCAGGTGTGAGCTCCTTCCTGGCTGTGCGGGCCCCACCCCTTGTGCTGGTGGCAGAGGTGCTGCGCCCCTTGAGGAGGCCTGGAGAGGAAGGCCCAGTGATGGTGAAGGTTCCCAGGGTGCCCAGTGGGGACAGGCCAGGGAGAACGCCCTCTGACCGCGCAGGTGGCACTGGAGGTGGAGAGATAGGTGCCCGGGATCCCCAAACACACGGTGGACCCCTTCCCTCAGGGACAGCTGGGCCTCAACCCTCCCACTCACCCAGCACCTCCAGAGGGACCAACGTCAGTTCACCTGCAAACGAGCACGCCCAACCCCTGAGCTCAGGGGATATCTGTGGCTAGCACTGCCCAGGGCCCCGTGGGGACAGGGGACATGGCCGTGGTGCTTGCCTGGGTTCTGGGGGCTGCGAGGGACCACGCCTGGTAATCAAATGGGCATGCGTGTGCACATGTGCATGTGTGTGCATGTGTGGGTATGTGAATGTTTTCTGGTTTTCTTATAGTAACTCCGAGCTCTACCACCCTTTTTACGGCATGAAGTCTTTCTTCTCACACCCAGAAACCCAACAGCCGTGTAACCTGGTTTCTTTTCCATCCCTCCTCCCCCCTCCCTCCCTCCCTTCCTTCCTTTCCTTCTTTCTCTTTACTTCCTTCCTTCCTTCTTTCTTTATGTTGAGAGCACATTTTGTCAACATAAATTAAGAGTCATACAAATGTTCAGATTCTCTAACGCCGTGTTGTTCCTGGGCTGAATCGTGAGGAAGTGATTCAGGTGACTCTCAAGACACATTCAGAGAGAGGTTCAGAGGGACGTTATTTACCCCTACAAAATGCAATGCGAACGACCAACGATTGGAAATGACTTGGGTGAGTTAGGGCGCATCGACAATGGAACATGATGCAAGGTTGAAAATTACTGCAATAAAGTCTATAAAATACGTGGATCACACCTTACTATTAAATAAAAAAGAACAAAAAAGTGAGCCCACAGTATGTCTAGTACTATAGCAACATGTGGACACAGAAAAACTAGTGGAGGGCAGAGACAACCACACACGCACTGCGGGTGTGAGGCAGGGGGGATACCCCTATGCTCCCCTCCGTGCTCCCCTCCCCCACCTTCTCGCACAAAGGGGAGTGGAGATACACTTGAGAACTATAAATATTTATTGATTCCACTGTGTGTGCACCACTATGGTCCAGAGTAAAACAATGGAAAATGACACCCCGTCTCCAGGAACTTACAGTCGGTTAGAAGAGACTCATATGCAATTTCAAAAATGACAAGTGTCGTGACAAAGTCCTAATCAGGTAAGGTGACTATGGAATTCACTGTCTAAACCGAGATAGCTGGGAGAGTGAAGGGGTCACTATTAAAAGCTACACCAGAAAAATGCACACGACCTGTCCCTGGAAATCCAAACCGAGGGGCAGCATCTCACATGATGGAGGCCCGGGAAGGCTCGACCCAAGAGGTCACGCTTGACCTGGGCTTGGAGAGCACACAGGTGGACGCCAGGTGGACGGGGTGAGGGAGGGGGAGAGGACCTTCCAGATGAAGAAGGGGGCCTCTGTGAAGCACAGAAGCAGGGACACCGGGACGGGATATTAAGCTCCATGGAGCTCAGGCCAGAGCTGATGTTAAATTCCCTGCACCTGATCGGTCCAGTGAACGGGCCCCGAGAGGGGAACGTCCGTGAGGAGGCATGATGTCCTGGTGTGCATGTGTGCTGAGCACGCCTTTTATTTTCTGTCAGATGCTTTGAAATCGGAGCTCTGCTGCCCATGGAGGGCCTGCCCCTCCCAGATTAGCTAATCCTAGAGACAGAAAACATTTCTTTCAAATGCAAAGGCACCAATCAGAGCCCACACTGCAACCCCCTCCTCTGCAGGGCCCTCTCACTCTGGGCCAGTGTCCACCTGCCCTAATCACCCAGGGCAGGTGCCAGATACCTGGGGACAGCCCCTGCGCCCAGCACCTGCTGGAATGATTCAGACCAGCCAATCCCAAGCCTGCTGACCCTGCCTCACCCGTCCTTCCTGTGGAAACCACCATCTAACACTTGCCCACATTTCCCTCTCACTCCCTCTGCTTCCTGACCGACCCTGGTGCTTCCCCATGTGGCCCTGAGTGGTGTGACGTGTCTCCTGATTCTTGGGGTCTGTGTGTATAAACTTCTTCCTTCGTGACATCATTTCTGTGTCTGCATATTGTACCACATGGGATTAGAACAAGTCCCGATGCCCTTAAAACAGCACGTGTACTGGGTATCTGCCAGGGGCCCGGCTGGCCTGGGGTGAGGCAGTAGGTGGAGCCAAGCTGCAGACCAAGCAGAGCCTAGGTTTTTCGGGATTTCATGGCTCTGCTGAGAAGTTGGGGTTTTATCCTGACAGGGACCTGCTGAAGGACTTCAAACACCAGCCTGATTGGCATTGGCTGTTTTTACCTCTTCAGCCCTGACTTCCCTTCCCTTCCCTTCAGCCGAGCCCTCCATCACTAGATGAGATGTGCACCCCAGGGCTCAGTACCTCTGCTGGGGACACTATCACTCTTCTCTCCCCTCTCCAGCCCGTGGACTGAACCCTGCCCTAAACCCCTCCTCCTGCCTGCCTGGGACCCTCTCCCAGGTCTCCAGAAACCTCCTCATAGGCATGGGTGGACTACACTAAGATAAGAACTTCTCAGTTCAGATAAGAACCTTTCATTAGGTGCAGTCTGTGGGTGGGAAGTCCACTGGAGCTGGTCAGTTCACCATGGGTGGTCCCACAGGATGGCCACGGGGTGGTCCCTACCAGGGGCTGCGTCCTGGTTGTCAGAATCACCCAAGTGTTACTTCTACAAGTACAGATTCTAAGGCTCTGCCCAAGACCCTGTAACATGAGAATTTGCAGAGAGAGGCCTGGCTGGGTGTCCCATGGGGCCCTGAGTGGTTCTGATGAAGGGCAGCCTGGGGAACTGCTGTTGGGCAGGGTTCCAGCAGCAGAGTGCCCTGAGTGTCCGGCCTCCATGCCGAGGGTGCAGGATGGCAGGGAGGCGTGAATGCCACAGCCCGGGGGGATTGTGCCTCCGGCTGGGCCACTGGGCTCAGGGTGTGGCAGGACTTCAGAGCCTTCTGCACCCCCTGCTCTTTGGGCAGACAGGGAACTTGTGAACCAGACATTAGGCAGCTGCCCCAAGCACTTCTGGTTTCTGGATACTGGACTTGAGAACCACTGCCAATGCCCCTGGGGGAAGGAAGTGAACCAGGACCTCAAAAAGCGGTGGGGGGCAGTGGTTGGAAGGCACTTAAGCACCACCTACACCTGCCTTACCTTTGCACCAGACTCCTTCCTGCTTTCTGAGGAATGGGATGCTCCAACCTCACTTGTGCTCCCTTCACAAAGAAAACAACTGACGTCAGCAGGCCCCCCTGTTCTGTGCTGCTTTATTGCTAGAAAGCTCCTTCTTGTATGAATTTTCAATCTGCCACCCTGTAACTTCTACCTCCTCTAACATTCAGTGTGACACCATCAAGGATTGAAAAGGAGGAAGTAAAGCTGTTGTTTTCAGGTGCTATGGTTGTGTATTTTAAAACCTGAGTCTACAAACATATTATTATAAATAAGAGAGCTTAGTGAAGTCACTATATAGAAGGTTAATGTACAAAAGTCAGCTGGATTCCTGTACATGAGTAGCAAACTATTCCCCAGAAAAGGAATAAATAGAAAACATATTTACAATAGAATCACAGAATATCAAGTATTTAAGGATAAATCTAACAAAGTATAAGTCTTCTGCAGTAGAAATTATAAAATTTCATCAAGATAAAAATTTCAAAGACATTCATGGAATGGCATACCATATTCATGGATAGGGGCACATGTTATAAAGATGACAATTCTCCCCAAATTGATGCATAAATTCAATGCATTTCCAATCAAAATTCCAACAGGGTATTTCATGGGACATGCTGGGATCAGGCTAAAATGTACACAGACGAATAAAGGACCAGGAATATCCAGGGCATTTCTGAAAGGGAAGTGGGGATTTCCCCACCACATGTCAGGATCACCATGAAATTACAGTAATTGAGGTGATTCAAGGTTATTGTGAGGGTAGACAACTGGGCACCGGGATTGGATAGAGACCCCAGAAGCAGACATACATGTGAGTAGAAGAGAGAGCAAGGTGGGGAGGGGGAAGGAGATACCCTCAGTCAACAGAGTGAGAAAAAAAGGGCTACTCACATCAAAAAACATATAACTAACTCCACATGGGTTAAGGACATAAATGTTAAAGACAAAGCAGTAAATTCTAAGTGGAAAACATGCATGACTCTCTTTTAGACATTGAGGTTGGAAAAGATTTCACAAGCATGGCACACAGGTTTGGACTATTGTACCAGTCAGTGCCCTGGCAAGAAACAGGGCACACTCAGAACAAATCATTTGTGGAGAATTTTAGGAAGAGATCATTGACAAGGATGTGGGCAGTGTGTAAGGAACCCAATGTAGGATGCAGGGCACACTGGGCGGTAACACCAGGGAAAGGGAGGGACTTTGCAGGAACCCAGAGGGAGCTGTGGGGAGCGGGTCCTGAAGAAGCCGTGGCCCCTGGTGGAGGGACTCGCTGACCCTCAGTGAGTGGTGGGGGGACCTGTGGAGTCCGTCCCTGACCTCACCCAGCTCCCAGTCTTGACTCCTGCTGGCGCCTCCCAGGGAGGAACCCACCAGAAGCCAAAGTGCAGCTGCCAGGGCGCAGGCCACCGTCACGCCTCACCTCAGGTATGAGGGGCTGCAGAGGAGAGTAGGAGCCAGAAGTGACCCGCACACCTGGGAGGGAGCGGTCAGCTGGCCGCACTGGGTTACAGGAAGAACCGCTAGTAAAGACACCCCGGAGAAAGCTGAAAGAGGCTGTAACGGGAGAAGAGGCTGACAACACACACAACTGAATACGGGCGGGGTCACGGGGGCACGGTGACTGCCCAGGAACCAGGATCACAGTCACCCCAATAAAAAAGGGCAAACCCTATTACCTCAGGTGGACACTTGTTCTGAGGCTTAAGGCAAATTAACACACGCCCATCCAGCCCCTGCCACGCGAGGACCAGCGAGGGGTGAGTCTGGGGTCAAGGACCCCCACGAACCAGCTCTGCACTGCAGCCTGGAGGTGGGTGGGCAGGGGTGGCTTCCCCATTGTTCTCACTTCCTGAGCAGTTCCCAGGCTAAGTGCCCCCTCCGTTCCCCACTGCTATAGGCAGGATTACAAGACCACGGCCTCTTCCTGTCCTGGAACAATCCTGCCTGTCAGCCTCTGCCCTGGGAAGGATCCCGAATGCCTCAGAGCTGGAGAAAGCCGTGACCTCAGCGGAGAAGATCTCTGGGGACAGGACGGATGCGCCCAGGCCCTGGATTCCTGCCTCCAACTCCAGCTTGGGATTCCCAACATAAGGGTCCCTGGGGGAAGCTCCTTTTAAGGACAGTGGTGCCATGGGGCCAGCTGGGCCATTCTTGGAGGAGGGGGGGTGCTCTGATAGGGACAGGGCCGGCCCAGCTGGTCCAGGAGCGGGAAGCTGGGAGTCTGCACACGGCCCCGACTCCCCCTTCCCCAGGGACTAGGGACAGTGTTCGGAAGACACAGTGAGGCTAGAAGTGGGCAGAAGTGGTCACCAGCCCTGGCACTGCTCGTAGCCTGGACCCCGTCACCATCCTCAGGCGAGTCACATCAGCTCAGAGGCCTGAGGTTTTCAGGAAACATTCTGGATCCCCAGAGCCATGATTTGATGTGTAGACTCTTCCTTCTGGCCCAGAAAGAGGGGTAAAGTGCTCATCTTTGATTTCTCTTCGAGCTCAGTTTGATTTGGTGAGCACAGCAGATCTTTATTCCAGAAGCTTCCGGCACAGATGGGGAGTCCGCGTGTGCCCAGAGGTGCCCACCGGGGGGTGTCTGTGCCGCGATGAGCGCTGGCCCACACGCACTCACCCACACATCCGCACACACTCTGTCCCCCGAGGGCCCTGCCGGAGCCGCCTCCATAGGACCTGCACCCTGAGCTCAGAAGGCCGGCCCCGGTCAGCCCTCTGGCTTCACACACCTTGGGGTTAAAGGTGAAATAGAACAGGAAATAGTTAACTCTGATGGAAGACTGAAAGCTGTGAGGTTTCAGAAGTCCTCGGTGGGGTGGATTCAGAGTTGGTAGCGTTGTGTTCTAGAAAGTGGCCTCAAACAGTGAATCAGCTGTCACTGAACCTCAGCTCTGGGGGAAACAGTCACACTTTTATCAACCAGCCAACAGATGACCTACTTTCTGCCTGTCGCTATGGAAAGCCTCCTCATTAATGTACGGTTGGTGTGGTGACATGCACGCCGGCTGCAGGAAGCCTGTTCTAACACGGGTTTTCCCCGTGAGGTGCACCCTTGCGCCCAGAGTCCAGCGCTTCAGCCCTGCTCCAGGTCGGGAGGGGGGCGGATTGTTTAAAATGAAACCACCAGCGAATGCAGAAGGCGGGCACCACCTAGACCTTGAAGAGGACACCCCACAGTCGGGGCTGAACCGGGAAGGCAGAGCTGGCCCACTCCACCCCAGCTGGGAACGGGCGCTGGGACTCGAGCTGACCAGCCCTCCCTGCAACGACCGTGGCCAATGACCACGGAAGCACACAGTACTGATCTGTGGCTACAATAAGTCTCAGGGAGTAGGCGAATTTACAAGAGCAGAATTTGTGAACCATGGAACTGAGAGTATTTCCTTTGAAGGAAAACTTAGAGATTAGAAGCAGTATGGCAACAGCTTTATGGGAAGGCGTGTTTCCCCTGCACTTACACCCATCAGAAACCCAGGCCTGGTGGGCCTGGTGGGCAGCGGGCCCCACCCCAAGGTCTTCAGTGGCTGAGAGGCGCTGAGTTCTAAGAGCCCTAACTAAACAAAGGCTTCGGGGAGGTTCCCCAGGAAACAGGCTCTGGGGCTCCGTCCACCAGCAGGAGTCAGTGGGGGCCTGGACACAGTCGTGCAGGCAGACGGGGACGGGCCCGGCTGGGACACCCTTCTTGTGCAACTTATGAAGCGGGTTTCCCCCCGTGTGAAAGCCAGCGTGTGGTGCTGGGTTCAAACACCATCAGGCTCCGCATCAGCTGTGTATCTCTGGAAGGGGTGGGGGGTGGGTTTCAAAGGAACATAAAGGAAAGATTTGTCACGGATGAGTCATCTGCTGCAGTCCCCCGAGACGCTGATGCAAAAATAGTCGGGACTTTTTCAAGGTCACAGTGATTCTCCAGGTCTATTTTAGGGCGAAGTGAGGTCTGAGATACACGAGCACATGGGACTCTGCAGAGGAGACCTGGGTGCTTCCCAGCTCTTCACCTGGGCTGAGCTGATACTTAGATTTGGTTTCAGAACATCTTTTATCTGCACAGCACCTTATGGAGCTGCTGTGGGGAAACAGGATTGAAAGCTTGAAGGTTAAGGGCTTCCCGTAAAAGCACTTCCGGTAAAAGGACAGCCCAGGTGTGTCCCCCCACCTGGCACCGCAGACCTGACGCAGCCGCAGCCGCAGCCGCAGCTGTGAGCCCAGCAGGTGAGGGCCAGCTCAGGTGGCCGCCCTAGGCCGCCTGCCCACCTGCCTGGAAGCCCTGACTTGCTGGCTGGGGAATTCCTTCTGAAAGGATGCGCCTGACCCCACAGTGCCCGTTCCCAGGGACAACCTCGGTGGTGCATGCAGGGGGTGCTGCACCGGGCCGGATTCCTCCCATAGCTTAGGATCCCCAGGAGGGTGGGAGCCCAGAGCAGGGGCGGTGCTTGGAATCTGCCTCCTGGGACTAACGGCTCCTTGGAGGACACATCTGTGCATTTTAAACGTGCTCCTGTTCCCGGACCTCGGGCCCCTCCCCACATCAGGGTCAGCAGTCACGGGCCACAGCCGTTGAGATGCAGAAATTGATAAAATCTGTGTAGGAAATAGTCTCTCAGCTTTTGTTTCCATTCTTTTAAAATAGAATTGTCCCGTTCCGTGGAAAGAGAAAGCATAGTCCATGCAGAGACACATCTGTCTGCATGAGTCAGCAGGGATGCGCGTGCCAGGTCAGCCTCTGACGCGCCAGGGAACAATCTGGCACATCTACCACCCTCGGCAAGGCACGGTGGTGCGTCCACAGCATATCTTGAGAAGTGTATGGCTTCTGTAGAGATCCCCCACCCCGTGTGACACATCTGACTGGGGGCCCTCAAGAGCACAGTCTGATTGGCCCGCACCCTCACTGGGCCTTAAAGCAGCTACTGAAGTGGGAGGACAAAGCCTGCTCCCTTCCAGACTGGATGGCTCCTGCCTAGAGATGCCTGCCTGAAAGCATCCCTCACTCACAAGGAGGGGGTCTGCCTTGGGCAGGACAGAGGCAGGATCTCACCTCCATTCCTCCCAGCCTTCCCCACTGGGACACCCACAGTCTTCAGGGGCAGGCACTGCTCAGCTGATTGGATCTTCTCCCAAGTCTACCCTACCACAAACCCTGTATCTCTCCACCTCTATCCTCTTCTCTGCCCCTACACCTATCCCTATCCCTACCTCCACCTCTGTCTCTCTCTAACTCCATCCCCATCTCCATCCCCATCCCCACCTCCACCTCCAACTCCATCCCCATCCCCACCGCCATCTCCATCCCCATCCCTGTCCCCATCTCCGCCTCCACCTCCATCCCCATCCCCAACCCCACCTCCACCTCTACCCCCACCTCCATCCCCATCCCCATCCCCATCTCTCTCCATCTCAACTTCCTTCTCCATCTCATCTCTGGCTTCATCCCCATCTCTATCCCTATTTCTAGCTCTATCTTTAGTTCTTTCCATCTATCTTAATCAAGCAATAAGTGTCCTCAGATGTGGTCACAAATGCTTTGGGGTTGGCAGACCCTGGAAATGGTCTACGATGGCTAAGCCCAGGCTGTGACTTGGCCACAGTCACCCCTGTGGCTACATCCTTGCCTCTGGTGGTAGAGAGTAGGGGGCAAGGGAATTGGTAGGTGGGCGTGGTGAAAGCCTTTGGTGAGGAAGGAGGGCGCGTGGAGCCAGAGTTTCCTGTAGGAGTTGGAAACACCGACGGCTGGGATGACATGCGTGCCAGCCACGGCAGTTTTGGTCTGACCCCAGTGCGTCACTCCTCGGGCCCAGCTGAAGGAGCCCCCGGAAGATAAAGGTCACTTTCTTCTCCTCCTTCTTGGAGGCATCTGTGCGTCAGAACATAAGTTTGCTTTTGTCTTTACTGAGAAAGCACATTTTGTGCTTCCTGAAAAATGAAACCAGAGAACTTGTTCCACCAAGAGCTGAGGGCAGATAAACAGAACAGCACGCAGCAGGTCCTGGGGCAACAAGGCAGCCACTCACGTCCCCGAATGCTCCTCACCAGCTGTGCCCGTACCTGCATCTGCCATTTACCTAAGGTGACCAGCACCCCCAGGCAACCACTGCCAAAGTAAGGTGGGGCCCCAAGCACACTTCCTCCATCATTCACCGTTTCCAGACTTTCTCATAGTTGCAGCATTAACCGTGTTTCTATTGGCACTGTTTTTAACTGAGTTAGAGAAATCAGACACCTCTATTTCAGTGATAGAGATTTCCGATCCCTATCTGGTTTTGTTGTTTTATTTCATCTAAGAATTTACCTCTTAGGCAGGAAAAAAGCCGCTCTGGTTCTTGGAAACTCCATCACACGCCCTTGCTGACCCTCGCGGGAACTGTGAGAGGGATTATCTGCCTTCTCAGAGGAAGAGGCAGAGGGAGGGCGTGGGGAGGGAGGGAGGGCTGAGACCGCCGTCTAGGCGGTGGGGCCTCCGGGCGCTGGGCCTTTGCTCCGTCCCCTGCGGTGCATCCCTCCTGTGCCGGCGTCCTCTCCACTGAAGCTGAGGCCCAGCCTGGCCTGGTGCTCCGGCCCCGGGGCACAGTGGGCAGTCACCTGGGAGCTGAAAGCCCACCGAAGTCGGGCCACCCACAGGAGTGGCGTCTTGGGTGGGGGGGCCTTAGTGGTTTCACAAGAGCCCGGCGAAGGTGCTGTGCAGCCTGGGCTGAGGACCCTGGACCAAAGGGAGCGTGACCTCAGGATGACACAGGGCAAGGGAAGGGCCTCTCATGGAGACTGTGTCGTCACCACCCGCTGGAGGCCAGCTGGAGGTGGGGAAGGACTCCCTCGAGCTTCACCCTGCCGTCATCCTCGGTTAACGCAGTCCCCACGTGGGGCTCATTGCCTCTGTCTCAGTGGCCGACTGGATTCCTTACGGGTCAAGCTTGGGGGCGCTGGATGCCCGGCCTCGGTGCCATCGCGGGGACTAGCCTGTGTGTATCTCCACGGAGAGACCAGTGACCAGCCAACATTTCAGCCAAGCCTACCACAGGGGCCTGGGCGTTGTGGGTCAGAGGAGTGGGTCCCGAGGGAGGGACAGAGGGACAGAGGCCAGCGCACCTCTGCACCTTGACTCCTGCAAAGTGCAGGTCAAGCCAGGCCTGGCCCAGCAGGGACAGGGCTCGGCCAGCTGGGAGCAGCGCGCAAGATTGTGGTCCGTGGATCCCTCCTGGGGGCTGGGGCCTGAGGTGGGAAACAGGCGGCTGGAGAGATGGGCCGAGGCTCCTCAGCCAGCCTCCCATCCACGGGGCGGGAGGCAGGGTACGTCCCCTCACGGTCACAGAAGCTGCAGCCCCTCCCCCCAGCTCCCTCCTCTGCCCCCCTAGCACCCGCTCCACCCCCGACGGCTCTGCCGAGACCCTCCTCTTTCGGCCTCTCTGTCCTGTGAGCGTCCTGGGGCCGCAGCAAATTACTACAAACCAGGTGACTTGGAATGACAGAAATTTATCGTCTCATTGTTTGGAGGCCCCAGGTCCAGAATCAAGGTGTCACAGGGCTGCGCTCCCCTGAGGCTCCGGGGAGGGTCCTTCCTGCGTCTCCAGCCCCCGGCGGCTCCGGCCGGCGGGCTCCCGCCTGCGCAGGCAGGTCCTCACCTGTCTCCCCCCCACAGACCCGCAGCCCTGCCCCTTCCATCTGTCACGTCTCCCTCTGCGCCCCTCTTCGCAGCCACTTGTGATGGTCTTCAGGGCCCACCCGGCGAGTCCAGGGTGGTCTCCCTTCTCAAGACCCTTCACTTAATCCCATCTGCAAAGACCCCTTTTCCAAATAAGGTCACACTCGTGTCCAGGGGGTTAGGACTTGGTGTCTTTGGAGCCACTTTCCACTGAGCGGCCCCTGGCAGTTCAACAGGACTCCCGGGCGCTCCCATCGGGACAGAGGGCCATCCTGCAGGGCGGCCACTCCCTGTCCTCTGCCGGGGCAGGTGCGCGCTCCTGCGGGACCTCCCTTCAGGGAGCTCCCAGGTCGCACAGAGGCCGGGCTCCCGCCCTTGACTCTCTGCGGGGCCCGTGGCACCCAGGGGAGGGCGGCTCTTTCGGAGGGTGGTTGGTGGCTGAGATCCCAGCTGTGGCCACCGTGCGCTTCCTCAGGCTCTGGGCTTCTCTCTAGAAGCCAAGCGCGTGTCCGCTGAAACTTTAGTGTCACACAGGTTTCCCTGAACCCGGCCCCGGGTTCTGTGTCTCCACCAAGAACTCTGGCTCCTCGTCACCGCAGCGGGTCTCACTTCCTGGCTAAGCCGCGCCCTCCTCTGCACTCCCCCTCCGTGCCCCTGCACCCCTGCCCCCCATTCTGTCTTCAATCTGCGGCTCACGCTTTAGCAGCAGCTGTCTGTGTGACGAGGCGTGCTGTGAGGGGACCGGCGCTGTCTGTGTGACGAGACGTGCTGTGAGGGGACCGGCGCTGTCTGTGTGACGAGGCGTGCTGTGAGGGGACCGGCGCAGGGGGCAGGAACAGGGACCTTCCCTGTCTGGGGCCTGTGGAGCCCCGGGCACTTCCTGTCCTGGGGGCTGCGGGCTCTGTCGTGAGTTGAGTCTCCCCTGCATCAAGACCATGAGTGACGCATCTGGAGACCAGGGTGAAGCCCGAGGCTTGGACCAGGCCACATGGGGCCACGTGCTGTGAGAGAAAAGGGGTGGGCTGCACATGGAGGTGGGGAATGCCAGCTGTGCTCCCAGGTGGCCCGGATCAGACACGGAGGTTACTGGCTAAAAGGAGAAATCGGGGAAGACAGACGGGAAATGAACCTGTGCTTCCCCGGGAGGCGTGAGATCGGGGGTCTGGGGCAAGCCGGACTGCCTCCGATCCCACTCCGCGTCCCCGGGTGGGTCCTCGGCATCCTCGCCCCCCGGTGGGGCCGCTGCCGGGAGCCGCGTCCACAGCTGTGCGGTCGGGTGGCCGTCGGGTGGGCAGATGCCGGGCTCGGGGCAGAGGGGAGGGTGTGTTGGGGTCTGTGGGGTCTGAGGGGCTTGGGGAGGTGTGGGCGAGGAAATCGAGACAGCAGCTGGACAGAGGGTCCCAGAGGGGCCCCGAGACGTGGGCGTAGAGGCGGGGTCGAGGCCAAGGGGCCAACAGGAGTCCTCGGTGGGGAGGCTGCAGGTCACGGCCCCCACGCTGCGGAAGTCAGAGCGGACTCTGTCATGGGTGACCCAGGATGGGGACATTCGTGGAGGTCTGCGGAGCGGGTGGGAGGTCTCGTGGTGACCTGAGTGCCGGGGGCTCCCTCACCTGGACCCCGGGGAGGGTGGGGCTGGGTGGGCTGGGAGAGGATCTGGGGGATCTGGGGGAGTCGGGCTTGGATCCTCTCTGGGAGCTGGTTTGTGAGCCCGGCGGGGTCTCAGACCACAGCCCTTTGTCGTGAGCAGTTGGAGCCTGGAGGGCCCAGGCAGCCCCTTTCCTGTTGTCCATGGCGGGTACTGGGGTGAAAACAGCAGGGAACTCTCCCCCTGCAGCCCCAAGTGTCCAGGACTGGCCCAAGGGCTTGTGCACTTGATTGACTCAAGGTCCTCCGTGGGGCTGGTTTAAATTTTCTGTACGAGTGCAGCTCAAGTGACGTGTTTGTTAATGAAGATTGTTTTCTCCTCCAGGTCTTTAAGGGAGAAAAAAGGAGAGTGCGGGGCTGGCTGGAGTCTCTTTCTTCTGTCCAGTCAGGGAGGCTGTGCTCACAGTGAGGGGGTCACTTTCACAGTCCTCTTGGTGGGTACAGGCCTTTGTATGCTTCCTGGAATGTGGCTTTTATTTTGTAACAAAGCAAATATTTTAATGTTTGTTTTCCTTTAACAAATAAACATTGGCTCCAGCAAATGTCAGAGAAAATACAACAATAAACCCAAGTGTTCATGATTAATGGAGGGAGAAGAATCACCCCCCCCCCCACCCCTCCCCCAGATCGGTCCCCAAGTGGGTTTTTCCAGGGAAAGTCTCCTCCACGAGCCCTTCAGAACCCTGGTCAGTTTCCGTTCTTTTAAGTGAGAGCTTTCTCCCGGCCTGGGGGACCCTGTCCTGAAGCCCCCTAAGCTCCAGGGAGGGCCCTGCAGGCAGCCAGTGCCTGACGTCACATCTGTGTCTACAAAAGCATAAGAATTTTTTGGACATAAAAAAGCACACGCGAGTTAATCCCCAGCCCCCGGGCTGCTGGGGGGGCCGAAGGTCTTTCCAAGTCACCCCCATCAGAACAGGGGGGCCGGGCCTTCAGATGTATCTCCCCACTGACCTGGGGGACCCCGCTGAGCGGCAGCCCCCCCCACGAAGACCTCCTAGGTTGTCCGAGGGGCCTTGGCCTCAGCCTGGGGGGGATGCCCCCAAACGGCCTGTGTGTCTGCTGATCTGGGTCACCATCTGGAGGTTTCCTCAAGGAAAACCAGGCCCGAACAAGAGTGAAGGATTGTGTGGAAGGAAGCGTGGGCGTCTGGTCTAATCACACCCATTCACACGTGTACACACACAGGTATGCACGCACACACACATCCTCACACCCACCCACACGTGCACATGCACACACCAGCAGCCTGGCCACTTGCCTTGGCTGGCGTTCCCGGCTTTCCCAGCTCCCGGCCACTGTCACAGGAGTCTGGGGTCGCTGTGAGGACACTGCAGCCCCCAGACCCGTGAGCACGTCCCCCTTTAAGGTGGCCTCAAACAATTCCAGGAGATGGCCCCTCCCCTCCCCTCCCCCATCCCTTCCTCCCCTCCCCTCCCCTCCCCCATCCCTTCCTCCCCTCCCCTCCCCATCCCTTCCTCCCCTCTCCTCCCCTCCCCCATCCCTTCCTCCCCTCCCCTCCCCCCCCCCCCCCCCGAGCTAAGACAACGAGAGACAGAGACATTCCAAGCTCCAGGGTGACACCAGCACCACTGACAAAGGGACACAGGACTATCCAGCAGGCGCAGGGTTTGACGTGCACACAGCAGCAGCAGGGTGGGCGGCCAGCTCTCCCCTCCTTGGAGGAAACACAACAGGAACACCTGTGTTGTCAGCCCCTGTGCTGCCCCTGGGCCCATCCCCAGGGGCACTGCTGGCCTCCCAGCCTCTCCCGGGGCCTGTGGTCAGCGATTCAAAACAATCCAGAGCTTGAGTTTCTTTCTCAGGAGCTGAAGCTCACACTTGGTGTGGGCAGAAACCACAGCCCTCCCGATGACCCGCGGGCCCCGTGGAGTCATCCCTCCACCGTCAGAGGCTGAGACCCCACAGGACGCCCTCATCCTCGTCCAGGGTCGGGTGTTGGGAGTCTGCTGAGTGACCGCCTCCCTTTTTTCTTCTGTAACTTGAGGAGGGGTAAAGTGTGGGACAGAGTTGTCCCACCGTGATGTTAAGCTCCATGGTGTGACCCCCATCTCCCGTGTGGGGTCTTGGGCCCTGGAATCTGGAAGGAGCTGAGCAGCTCTCTGGGCTCCACGTGGGAGTGAGAGGGGTGACATCACGCAGAGCACGGACACTCGGGGTCTGGGTCACCGCTCCATCTCCTCTCCCTCCTGCAGAGCTCCTGTGTGGGTGCGAGAGCCCTCTGGACAGTGCCCCCTCCAGGTCTCCTTCTGCTCTGGGCAATGCTGGGAGCCTCACGGTGGCCCCATGTGTGTTCTCCGGGCCCCATCCTAGGCTGGGGTCCAGTCCTGAGGAAGTGCCCCCCTCCTGGATTCTTCAGATTTCCCAAAGCCCAATCCCACCCCTTTCCCTGCCTCAGTCTGACTTGACTTGGTGACCAAGGAACTGGACCCTCTCATGAGGGCCAGGAGCCTGGAGCAGGCAGGGGCAGAGGACGGGGTGATCCAGGGCTGACAGACGCCCTGTCCCATGGGAGGCTCTGGGGCACCTGCTGTGGACTGCCGGCCTGCATCCCACAACTTCTGGGGCTTCTGGGGCTTCAGCTCCCGGGGCTCTGGCCACTGTCTCTCCACATGGCCTGCCAGGCCCCTTCCCAAGTTCCTCCTGTGGGAGAGGTCCACAGCTAAACCCCGCTCCGAGGGTTCTGTTGGCCCAGGCCAGGTGGGGAGCAGTGACCACAGACCTTGGTGGGGGGTCGAGAGGAGCCTCGTCCTTTCTTACACCTGCTGACCTGACCTCAGGGCAAGAGGACTGCAGGCCCGTGGACTCGTGGCCAGCTGAGTGGGCAGCTCCCTGGGGGAGACCACCCAGAGCTTCTGCACATTACCGCAGTGTCTGGATTTGAAAAAGGATGACGGAAGTGGGGGGAGTGTGGGTATCACCCCTGGACTTGGATGAAGCTGGGGTGGCCCTTCTCAATTGGCCAGCTTGGGTGTGACCCTCACAGAGGACCACGGGGTGGGGGCAGCCATCTGCTAAGAGCCTGGCTGAATGTGGTGGCCAAGGGAGCAGCTCTGGGGCTGGACCGTGGGGTCCCGGTCCTGCTCCAGCTGGTGTGTGCCGTGGGCGGCCACCTGACAAACAGGAGTGCTTGATAACACCTGCCCTAAGGGCTACTCCGAGGAAGAAGCGGGTAGATTGAAGTGATGGACCACACTCCCCACCCTGGGTCCCCACCTTTGCTGTGTGACTCGAGGTCCCTCATGCTCCGACACTGGCCCAGCCACGGGACTCTCTGGCCACTGAGGTGTCAGCAAAGGTGATGCAAGCAGAGGCTTTAGGGGCACACGTGCAGCTGGGCGTGTTCGTCTGGTGTCTCTGCCACCACCATTAGACCATGCCCATGCCAGTCTGATGGAGGAGGGGGAGCCTTACAGCAGTGCTGAGTCCTCAGCCAGCCACCCCTTGCGTGCGAGCAAACCCAGGCAAGATCAGGTAAATTTGAGGAAAAACACACCCACACACCTCAGAGCCAGACTACGGAAAACTAAGACAAAGAGAAAATCTTAAAAGCAGGAACAAAGGCAACTTCTGTCAAAGGAAACCAAGATCACAGCTAACTTTCCTAAGGAAACAATGGAAATCAGAAGACAATGGAAGAGATCTTTGAAGAAAATCAGTTCCACCCAAGAATTTTTTGAGGTCTTACTTAATTTATTTAATTTTTATTTTGAGATAACTTTAGATTCTAGTCTTTAGCAGAGTTACAAAAATAGTACCAAGGGTCCTCATAGA
Organism: Balaenoptera musculus; assembly: GCF_009873245.2. NCBI lineage: Eukaryota > Metazoa > Chordata > Mammalia > Artiodactyla > Balaenopteridae > Balaenoptera > Balaenoptera musculus. The sequence continues at coordinate 143,859,868 of NC_045788.1, read as the reverse complement.
TCCTTCACTGAGCACCCCTTAATGTTAACATGTTACATGACCTTGGCTCAGTGGTCAAAGCTAAGATGTGATCATTGATGCAATGCTGTGAACTAAACAGCAGAGTCTCAGAGGATTTCACCAGTTTTTCACTAATGTCCTCTTTCTGTTCTGGGATCCCATCCCCTCTTTATTATCACATCTCCTTAGTGTCCTCCAATCTGGTCAGTCTCTCAGCCTTTCCTGCCTTCCACGACCTTGACACTCTTGAAAAGTACTGGTTAGGCATTTCATACAATGACCCTCAACTGGTGTTTGTCTGATGTTTTCTCATGGGTTTTGGAAAGACCACACCACAGCACATCGTATCAGGGGACAAGGCCATCAGGATGCCTTGTTACTGGTGATTAAACTTGGTCACTTGTCTTCGGGGCGTCTGCCTGGAGTCTCCAACACAAAGTCACTTATTTCCCCTTTTGTGTTCTGTCCATCGGAAGCCAGTCACAGAGTCGAGCTCACGCTCCAGTAAAGGGGAGTTCATCTCTGTCTCCTGGAGAGAGGATAAACTGGTTAGCGATTCGTGCCAAACCATTGCAGAGCTTAGTATTTTGAGCTATGCAAATGTCCTGCTTTCCTTTAAAGTTTTGCCCACTGACTTTAGCATTTATCAGTGCATCTTGCCTACAGCAATCATTTCTGTAGTATCATAATGATGATTTTCTATTTCCCTTATTTCTTCTACATACATAAAAGATAGTTGCTAAAATTAAAAACAGGATAATTAAGGAATTTAAGGAGAGGAGACAGAACACAGGACAGATGGGAATAAGAGGAAATGAACTGTAAGACACTGGTTATGACCCCAAATATCTTACAAATTACATTAATGGCAGCTGAACAAAATACTGTCAAAGATTGTCAGACTAGATTAAAAAAGCAACAAAATCTAATTATATCCTGCTTATAGGGAATACATCTTAAAAAACACAGAAAGGATGAAAGTAAAGAGATGCAAAAATACACCATTCAATCGCTAATTGAAAGAAAGCTGGTGCAGTTACACAAATAGCAGGGCTGTGTCACCAAAATGACCCTGCAACACAGTTAGGAGGGTGATTTTGTCAACAAACGGTGCTGAGCTGATTGATGTCTGTCCGGGACTTTGTCTCACATCACACTGACACGTCAATTACAGATGGATTGCTGCTCTAAAGGTGAAAGGTAAACAACAAAGATCTGGGGATATGACATAAGGAAATGTATAATCATGGTATCCTAAATAGACCAGAAAAAGTGTGTGTTATAAAGACATGTGGAAAATGTGACCTTCTGAGTGAGAGGAGTTACTGTACATATCCTGTCGTTGAACTAACAGAGGATTTGTGTAGAGAACCCATAAAGTGCTCTTGCAAATCAAGAGGAATCATGTGCACAGCCCAGTAGACACACGGGCATGGGCTTAGTCCCTTCACAACGGGGGAGACCCGTAAGCATGTGAAGCGGTGTTCAGCCTCATGACGCATCAAGGAAATGCAAGTCAGACCATGAGACACTGTCCTACCAGAATGGTTAAAATGGAAAGATGGACAAACCCAAGTGTTGACAAGGACATGGGAAACCAGAGCCCTCACACAGTGCTGGTAGACGGGCAGATTGCTACAGCCACTCCGGGAAACCGGTGGTCACCCTCCTCTAAGGTGTGATCAGCAATTCCACTCCCTGGTAGGTGCCCTACTGAAGCACCCACTCAAGTTCACCCAAAGATTATTTATAGCAGCATGACCCATGATCCCCTACGTTGGAGACAACTCAAATGTCCACAGTGGGCTGGTTGCAGTATGTCCATCTGCTGGAATTCTGCGCAGGACTGAGAGGCAACTGCATACGGTTGGACACCAATGTGTGCACCTCGCACGTACACAGTTGGGCAACAGCAGCCATTCACAAGGAGCGGGATGTAAGGAGGCTCCTCCTCAGGTGGTGCAGGTGGGGGCTGGACCTGAGGGGGTGCCCCCTTCCGTTTCGCGCAGGCGCCTGGCCACGCCCCTCCTTGTGCCGGCCCTGCCCTCACTGCAGCTGGACTCAGGTGATACCAGCCGGCTTCTTCCCTCGCTAGACCACCAGCTCCTGGGAATGGGGACTTTCTGAGCCACTCCACACGGTGTCTGGCACGTCGCAGCTGCTTGGCGAGGATTTCACGAGTGAGTTAAGAGAGGAATGTTGAGCCAGAAGTGTCACAGCCAGATTTACTCAATGCTGGTGAGTAACTCCTGGGGATTCTGCTGAATCATAACTTCCTTTGGGCTTGGATGTGTTTTACATGGTATGTTCTGAACAGATGGAAGTTTCTTGGCCTCTGGGACTGAAACAGTGGATGTTTGGTAGATGCATCCAGAAGGAAGTGGCTGGAATGTGACTCACGCGGCCCATCTGAGTGCAGATGGGGTAAACAGGCTCCAACGACTTCTGCTCATTTAGAACCAGAGGAAGTTGGGAGCTGAAGCGTGAACAGAAGGGTGGAGGCTGGCCAAAGTCTGGATGGCCCGATTCTAGCTTTTTTCTCATTACACGGGGAGCCCGTGACAATGTCCCTGGAGTGTCTCAGGCTGACAAAATCACCCCATCAGCATTTTCACTGGCAATCAATTAGGTGTGTCCTAGGCAATCCATTCCCGGGGAGGAGAGCCAGGCCTGATCTTCTGCAGAGGGACAGCGGGGGGGTGGGGGGGGGGACGGGGGCCCACGGCCCAGCGACAGTGGGTTGGGGCCAGGGGAGGCACAAAGGCCTGGTTGGGACAGCTTGGGGTTTGCACCGGGGCTGCCTAGGCCAGCACAAGGGTGTTTGAGACGAGAGCAAGGATCCGACCCCCGTAACGTTCTTCAGGGGTCACAGTGAAGTTGGGATTCGCTCTGCAGCCAAACTGTGCTCCCAAGGGCATGCCTGAGGCTGGCCACATGGGGCCACGTTGACTGCGGCACTGACGGACACGAGGGACAGGACGTGGGGCAGCTGTCTGCTACAACCAGCCTTGCTCTCTTCCTGCGGGACCCAGGCAGCCCCTCCACCAGCTCAGTCCAGCCAACGATGGGAGGGGACAGGCAGAGCTGCCACAAGCCACCGCCACCCACTCGGTTGTCACAGCCGGTCACTCTGTCCTCGCACCCTCTGGGTTCACAGGAGAGCAGCCCACGATATTCCAAAGTATTCCCCAGTATGTGCTCCATTCCTGCCTGTTGTTGCTGTCTGCAGCCCCTCTTTTCGTGGGAGCTGAGGCCCCACAGTCTTGGAGTTGGGTTGAGCCCTGACTTGAGGAGGCGGAGATGCCAGCCTTCCACAACTCCGAGAAGCCGAGGCTGGGACGTCTGTGGAAGGAGGAAGGACTTCTGGGTTCTGAGTCCTGGGGGAGCTCACAGTGTCGCACCACGCCCCGGGAGGGGGACGCCAGGGCCGCAGGACACCCTGCCCCAACCCCACCCACCCACCCTGGAGTGGAGACCCTGAGAGGGGAGAAACCCAGAATCACCCGGGAGGGTGTGCGAACCCGAGAGAGACCAAGCCTTAACCCAGAGGAGACTCGATTGCCCTGAGAGGGCCTGTGAGGGAGCTGAGGGCAGGAATAGAAAATAAAGACCCCCTGATGCACATGTGACCTCTGCGCGGAGCTATCAAAGCCACCTCGGGGAACCGACCCGACGTCCGGGCCCACGAAGCGCCTTTGACCGTGAGCTCGTTGGTTCGGGTGACAAGAGGGAAGGTGAGAAAGTCTCCACTGTCTGCTGCCATTTAATCAGCTTCCGTTTATGCCTTGAGGCTCAGGGTCTGTGACAGACAAATTAGGGACTGGAAGAGGGGCTGTCTTTTCAGTTCCTTTAAGCTTGAGTGGTTTGGGGGAGTTCTCATGGGATCCCCAGAGTTCAGAGCCCCAGGAGATCTGGAAGAAAACCCTCCTCCGTGAAGTCAAAGCCACTTCTGCATTCCGTTCACTTGTACCTTTCATGACATTTGGGTGTTTTATCCTCCACGTGAAAAATGAAAGTTCTGTGCCCGTGGGTTTGCCTTTCAGCTTTCTTCTGTCTCTGACTTGAGTAAATAAGAGAAACTCAAGGTGCGGTTGCTGGGGACCAGCGGGCCAAGCGTCGTTTGGCTCTAGGTCCTGTGTCTGCTTCACGTCTGCCGCCCAGAAGTTCCCCGTGGACTCAGCGATGGGGAGAGGCCGGCTGGCCAGCCTCCCAGTTTGTCCCCTTTGAGACTCGAGACCCGCAGCCAGGGGCACACGGCTGGGGGCCTGGACGGGCGCTTTGGGGTAAGAGGCTCCCGCTGGCCCCTGGGGAGATGGAGAGGTAGGGGCGGGAGGGACTGGCCCCGCTGCCCAGCCTCCTTCCTGCCGATTCAGGCGACTCCCTCAGGCCCGTGGCCTCGGAAGTGTTAGCCACACACAGACAGAAGGGAGGAGGGAAAGGCAGCCTCTCTCCTCCGGGGATTCGGGTCCTTTACGACGGTGGGCCGGGGAGAGCCCGCGGGGTAGGGAGGGCAGAAGGTCCCGGCCGCAGGGCTGGGCCAGGGGAGGAAGGTCGCAGCACTCGGCAGGCCTCCAGGCTCAGAGCAGCTGGGCTGGGCAGGTCAGGGGGCCTGGGAACCAGAGAGGCCCTGGGGGCTGGGCCGGCCTGGCGGGGGAGGGCGAACTCGGGCCCTTCCTGCCCTGGACGGTGGGGCTGTGGCCCAGAGGGCCGCGCTGCCCCAGCCTTGGAGACTGAGGCCCCTCCGGCTCCCTGCCCATAGTGCAGGCCCGTGGGAGTCCCAGGCCCACCAGGGCTTCTGTTGTCACTGTCGCTTCCGGCCGAGGGCAGTGGTGGTGCCCTCCTCCCAGGGCCGGGCTCCTCCCGGGCTTCTGTGCCAGCTCCCAGGCGGGCACGCTGCCCAGCGCTCCTTCCAGATCCACGTGCGTGGGCGTGCATGTGCGTGCGTGCGCGGGCACGCGTGTACGTGCGTGTGTGTGCGTGCGTGTGCAGGTGCACGCGTGCCGGGTGTGAGGCCGGCTACGCCTCCCGAGGGGGTCTGTGGGGGCCCTTCTGCTGCGGGTGCTCGTCCCCGCCTTCTGCTTCACAAGCAGAGACCCAAGGAGGTAAGGGGGGCCCGGGAGAGCATTCCTGGGAGCCCCTGAGGCGGGAGGGCGGCCAGGCTGAGTGCAGGGCTTGAGGAGGCGGGGCGGCAGCCGGCCGGCTTCGTGTGGGGCTCTGGCTGGTGAGCGGGATGGCGGGGCTCACCTGGGACCGTCCACGGCGGGGACAGCCCGTCTAAATTGCTGACCCTCCACGGCTGTGCAAGGGCACTTGCACAGAAAAGGAAAGGTTCACGCCCTTAATGACGGAAAGGCATGGGCAGAGTCCTGGCCCCCGGGGGTCCAGGCGTGGGAGCTGAGCAGGCAGGGGACGTGGCCCATTGCGAGGCCCGGCCTCGCAGAGCACGTGCGGGTGTAGGGGCAGAGGAGGGGGAGGAGGAAGAAGTGCGGCTGCCCTCCGGGCCTTGGAACCCCTGACACTCTGTGTGGCCTCCCATCTGCCGGGACGTTCCTGAACCCCAGGACCAAACGCAGCCGACACGATGGCCACCTCGGCAAAGGTGGGCCCTAGGTTGTGGGGCATGGGTGCCCGGCAGAGGGAAACACGCCCAGGAGGGGAGGAGAGTTTGGCAAAGGCTGTTTACAAGGACTGGTACAGTAGCCAGGGTTTGCAGTGGGAGCGGCTCTGCCTGGGCCTGCAGGCGAGGGAGTGACCAGGGAGGGGGACGCCTTGACCCCTCTCTCCTCCCACTGCCAGGGCTCCATGGGGGACAAAATTAAAACCAAGTCTCTTTCCAGCCCAGGAAACCTCTCCATAAGGGTAGGAGAGAAGGACACGAGTCTACGTTGAGCTGGCGTTAAACCGGAACGGGACACACAGCACGGCCGCTGCTGAAGCCACTGCAAAGGCAGAAGGAAACCAGACTCTCTGCAATAAGCAGGCTCTGCAGCTGGAGTCCGTGACTCGTTCAGCCCATTCCCCACGCCCCCCGCCCCCCAGGAAACGGGTGTCGGGGAGGCACCTTCCTTGAAGATCACAGTTCAAATAGCTGGCTCCCAGGCCTTGAGGAGACATTCCTGAGTGGTGAGACAGCCCATTAAAAAGATTTACAAACATTTGGAAAGGACAGAGAAAGACATTCTGGAAAGGGAGGGAAGGAGGAGTCTCATCTCTCGTTTTCAGCGGGGAGGGGCTTGCACCTGCCCTGGCAGCTCCCACCGCCAGCCCTCGGGTGGCCCCTGGGCAGGCGAGGGTGTGGGCGGCTGGGAAGGTCTGCACCAGGGGCAGAGGGCAGGGCCCAGGCTCCGCTCAGGACGTGGGGCGCAGCCGGCTGTAGCAGGGACCCCAGCCCTGAGGGCATTAAGCCGCGTGGCTGCAGGACTTTGTGAGAGGTCAGTAGGGGCCCGTCTGGGGCTACTGCCCAGCTGCTCGCCCCAGCCCACGTTCTCTCGCAGGAAAAAGACTAAGGCGTGTTCCTTGTAACAGACCAACATCCAACAAAAACTGCCTCCCCAAATCCCAGGCCTGGGTGTGGAGGCCCAGCAGGCCGTGACTCAGGCCCGGAGCTGGGATGGAGACCTGCACCGTCGACTGCAGGATGTGGGGAAGGAGCGTCCACCCACACACTGCATGGCCAGTTGTGTTGTATCTTTTCCTGTAAAAGTTGGAAGTGAACTCCCTGACACGGGACATGATGTACTTTGGGATAATGAAGCAGCCTCTAATACTCGAGAAGCGGGTTCTGTGGGTCAGGACAACCTTGCAGAACATCTATGGGGACAGTGGGCCAACATCGGACTTTCTTGCTACCCCATCAGCTAATGGGACACCCTGCCATCTGGCCTGGGGGGCTGTTACAATTTTAAAAAGAAAAGATTTTTGAGGGTTTCTCAAAGTTTAAAAACAATGAGAACTCTATGTGTGTACCTAAACATACTGTAGGAGAGCAACAAGAGCTTTTCTTCTACCCTCTTAAGTTCTTTCCCGGAGGCCTGCGAATTAAACTGAGAAAAGCCAGATTAACAGAGGAAAAGGTTTATTTCACATGCACATGGGGGTGGGGTTGCGTCACAGAAAAGAAAACTCCAAAGAGGCAGGGTGCAGGGGCGGGGGGTGGTGGTTACACAATCATTTTAACAAAGGGCAGCCCTCATGGAGAAGAGACGGGGGCGGGGGGGGGGGGGGGTGGGGTTGTGGGCTAGGCGGGTAAGTTGTGGGAAGGTGACTAGGAAACTATGGAAACATGGTTGTTTAGTGAGGTCTGTTATACAGACTCAAGCCCAAGAATGATCTCCTGAAGACACCTTTGCACATGGAAATTATCTTTATAAAAGGGAAGAAAGGAGGAGGGCAGAGACCCCTCCTGTGCTTGTTGTTTCTTAACCACCTTCAGCTCAAAATAATCTTCATGCCAAAGTGGCATATTTTGGGGTGGCATGTTCTGATTTCCTTCAGTCCAAAATCAGATCAGAGTTTTTAAGGAAAATAAGTTCAAGGAAACTTTGAGGAAGAAAAATCTACAGATTTACCCACAGGCAGCTCTGTGACTTAGCGGGACTTGTTCTCTCTGTGGTCATCGCCCTCCAGCTGCCACGGGCCTGTGCTCTGGCCCTGGAGGTGCCGGAGGCAATTCCTGTGACCTCTGGTCCTGGGCGCTGTCACCCCAGCTCTCCCTCCCCCCACTCTGCCTCTCAGAGAGCCCGGCCCAGGGTGTTTCTGCAGCTCCCCCCCCGAAATGCGTGAGGATACCTGGGGGGGCCCACACAGTGGGCGTCACACGAATCCCTCTGAGCAGCACCCGATAACCAGCCCACCACCCTCACACCCACCGGGCTGCACCTGTCCTGGGCAGGTAGGGATGCCTGGTGGTCACCTCGCGCCTCCTGAAGCCTGCCCGGTGGGGGCCTGTCAGGAGCGCAGGACGGGGTGTCCCAGGGGTGGCTACCGAAACCCAGTGGGACCCTGCAGGGCCCTCCTGGGTATAAAAGTCCCTCCGTGTCCCCCATTTCTTGTTTGTAAAAGAAGCTTTAGTCTCCTAGGCCTTCCCCGAGTTCCAAAGAGCAGACTCGAGCAGTTACTAATTAGAGAAGTAAGGGAACCAGAAACAAAGGAGAAGCAGTCAATGCAGAGCAGCAATGATAGCTTCAACCATAGTCAGCGATGAAGCAGAGTCCTAGCTCCTCCTCAAGGGATACACACAGCGACCCGACGCAGATCTCTGAGCTGTTCTGCAGAAACTAAGACCCCCCACGCCCGACCCAGAGACACAGTTTCCCCTCTTGCTGCCCCCACCTGCCTCTGTTCAAATGGCCAAGAGCCTGGGCTACGCCTTCAGGCTCCTGCAGGGTGGGAGGGGCCCCCTGCTCCAGGAGCAGCGGGTGGGCCCCTCAGCTGGGGCGGTGGTCGGGGGCTTCCCCCAAAAGGGGATCTGGTGCCGCCCAACTCCTCACCCTGCTCCCAAGGGGCAGCAGACCCATCCTGCTCTCCAGCCCCCATCGGGGGTGGACACAGCACTGGATGAGTCAAGGTTCAAGGGTGACGGTGGGGTACATGCCAGTACCAGGGGCAGTGGGCGAGCAGGCAGGGCGGCTTCAGGGAGGAGGTGGCCCAGGACCTGTGACCCAACCTGCTGGGCCGGGAGTCACCAAGGCCAAGGCTGGGAGGGCTCGGGCAGAGGCAGGCCTGTGTCACCTCCTGCCACGGCCCCGAATCTCACTGTGCCCCCTCGCCATCCGCATGCCCTGCACCAGGGCCCCTCCAGTGTGACCTGGATGTCGAGCCACTCGGCCGGATTCCCTGTGGGTGACGGGGGCCGCACAGGCTGCTGCGGGGCAGCTGAGATGGCAGCAGCGGGGCCAGGGCCAGGCATGGGCCTCCCAGTCCCCGGCACACGCCGGCTGGAGCTCCTGCTGAGGTCCTCCTCGGGTGGCAGGCACAGCAGGAGGCATCTCTGTTAAAGGAAGAATGTGGCGCTGGAAGCTGAGAGCGTCAGGGGCCCACACCACCTGGCTCAGACACCCGTCACGGGGCCCTGAGTGCGAGCCTGGCGTCCCCAGGCTCCTCAGTGGTCGCCGGGTCTCTGCAGCTCTGAACTCCCGCCTCCTGCTGCCCCCAGGTTCCTGCCTGAGCAGAGAGGGAGACTCTGCCAAGACTGGCCGTGGGCGTCAGCCACCAGAAGGCTGCAACTCCCAGGCCCCTCACCCTGGGCACACCGGGAACCTGGTCGGGGACCCCGTTGGGAGGTCCCCAGCGCCGCCCGCCCTGTGCTCCCGCCCCGAACCTGGAAATCCTGACCGGACCCGAGCCTCCACCCTACTTTACAGACGTTAAGGTTTTATTTACCTACCTGGGCGATGTTCATCGAATTAAAACATTTTGCTTGTGACAGTTTTCCCTTTGTAACTTCTTTGCAATTCCCCCCAGATGAGTTGCTTTCAAATCTGTCTGAGTTTCCCTCGGCTGCCGTGACAAAAGACCACACACTTAGCGGCTTAAACAGCACAGGTATCTGACAGTCTCCCGGGCCACGGTCCTGGAGGCTCCCGGGAGAACCTGCTGTGGCCACCCCGCCCCAGCCTGCATTCTGCTGTCTGACTGCCTTCTGCTCTGTGAGGACCCTCGTGGTCACGTGAGGGTAACCTACGATGATGTCCCGTCCCACCGTCCCCAGCCTTGATGGCGTCTGCAAAGTCGCTTTGCCGAACGATGGCACTTGCTCACAGTTCCAGGGACTCGGGCCAGGGTCTCTTTAGGGGACTTATTCTGCTGACCCCCCGGTGCTAACAAAACTCTGTCACATCTTACGGAAGCTTTCTGTGGGGGGATGGCTCTGTCTCTCCGGTGACTTATGCTCCCCGGCCATCGGCCTCCCTGAGCTTCTCTCTGGTTTGAGATGCTCACTTTTCCCTCGAGGCTGGAGGGGGGCGGGGGGGCGCTGCACCCGGGGCTCCCAGCACACAGGGAGCGGGGGGAGAGCTTGGCTGAGTTAACCCCATAAAGCCCCCGACGCTGCGTGCTCCAACGTGGTCCCATCGCTCTGGAAGCCCCCTGCTCCCACCCCGGAAGGGATGAGGGGGTGGCTGACGGCTGGTCCAAGGGGATGAGCCTTACAACCATCCCAGGACAGCGCGGCCAGCTCCCGTCTGCAAGGCCGCCCTCCTCCACACTGGGCTTCAGGGTGCTCTCCACCTGAGGAGGCTAGCCTGCCCTCAGTGTCCTTGTCATGAAAACATTCCTTTATAATCTCCAGCTGTTAGGTATAAAATAGGTTTCAAAGTCACTTTCAGCTCATAAAGGATTCCTTTGGGGATTGTCTTCATTTCAAAGGGACTCCTTGGTTTCCACCATCCCGTCTGTAGGGGAAGTCGGTGCTGGGTCATCGGAGGCCCCAGGGCTCTGTCCCTCTGGGTCTTCTGGGAATGTCCCCTCCCCAGAGGGGCCTCTGACCCCATCCGAAGTGGCCCCCGTTCACCTCCTTCTATCCCAAGCAGGACCGTCGCTCCATTCTTGTTTCTTTGTCACTCACGAGGACGTAGCCATGGGGGCCCAGGAAGCCGGGCAGGGCTGACCCGTGTCCCAGGTCTCCCCGGGCCGCCCCACCCCCCTCAGGGGCTCCATAAACGCGGCTGAAGCCGGTGAACTTTCCAGCATCACCCACCCCCAAGTGGACATAGGCTCCACGGCTGAAATCTTGTAAAGCTCATAGTACAGTTTAAAAGTCCCCTTTTATCGGACCCCACACACTGTGGATTGCCTGTTCCTAATGGCCTGGTGAGGAGGGTCTGTTTGTTCCCGTACCTTTTCTGGCTGGTGTGAGGGCAGGTGGGGTGCGACCTCTGCAGGACTCGGGGAAGAGCGGGCGCGGTGGGGGGGACAGACCAGGCTTGACCACAGCTGAGGAGGGCCCTCCCCTGGGGCGTGCACTCTCTGTGGGTTTGGCCCCGGTTGCCAGGCCACCTCCGAGCACAGCCCCTGCCATCTTCACCCAGACTGGCATGCCTTCCCAGGGTCTGCAGAGCTGGCCCCGTCCCCTCAGGGCCTTTGCACACACAGACCCTGCCGCAGGACCCACCAGCCCTTCTCCAGATGCTCATTCCTGCGCTGCCCCAGGTCCCGATGGTCGGGTCCCCTGACATACTCTCCTAGACGGGTCCTAGGGCAGCTGGACGCCTGGTGAATCAGGGCTTCAAATCCAGGCTCTGAGCTTCCCAGCCGAGTGGCCTCCTCGTGCGTCGGTTTCCTCCCCCATCTGACGGGAATGATGGCGGCGCCTATGACGGGGTCGCTGTGAGCGCTGCATTAGCACCTGCAACTACTGGAATTACATACAGGCTAGTGCTGAGCTGACCCACTCCCTCCCCCGCCATGAAGCTCTCGTCCGGCTCTGTGCCCACGGCCAGTCCAGCCCTGTCTTGTGCTGAGGAGTCCGGTGAACGGAGAAATGGCAGGACCCGGGGACTCTGGCTCTGATCCGAGCGCCCATCTCCGTCCTGGAAATGGATGTGAATCAGGTCCTTGCCTTGCTCAGGAGTGGTGTGGAAGTGGCCCCGGGACAGTCTTGGTCACCCCTGGTCCGATCTGCTGGCAGGAGGGGCCTACTGGTACCCACGACACTCACAGCAGGGAGACGGGCTGGACGAGAAGCAGGCCTCGGCGGGTCTGCGTACTGACCCTCAGCGAAGGCCGTCTCCCTGCTCTGGAGCCTCAGCTGTCCGGTGACATTTGTTGGTGGAACCCCTCCTGGGGTCCTGGGCCGGTCCTCGGCTGCCACGGGGGCCCTCCCGCCTGGGGACAGGGCTCGGGAGAGCGGCCACAGAACCACGAGGAGCTCAGGCCAGCTGCCCCACTCAGCCGGGATGGTCTGTGTTTGTGACTGTTACATATGGGCTTCATTTACACCCATGCTGTTGTTTACATGATGGATTGAAAAATTTGAAAACTGCAAGACACCAGGCGATTTGACTATTCTTTCCATATTTGACAGGAGATAAGCTAGGACTCTCTACCCACCGCCCATAGCTGCCACAAGGATGGAGAGCTCACCCATGTCTCCCATGACACCCCCTGTGCCTGGCAAGTGCCCGGCACCTGCGTCTGTGGGCGAGAGATCTGAACTCTCTGTAGAGAAGTGTGTGTGCACCCGGAAAGCATCATTAACAGGGAGACCAAACGCGAGGAACTGGACATTCTTTCTCTGTGAAAGAACATCTGATTGGAAAAAAATGCAGCTCCAGGGACCTAAGGTCAGCTTTGAAATGTGCAGCTTCAGCTCGTTCGACAGCAAAACAGCCTCATAAGCACGGAGCCGGGGCCTTGCTTGCTGTGCTTGTGAGCATATGGCCACCTCCTTGAGAGAGACAGAGTTTGTCCCTGATTTAACTGCTCTTCTTCTTTTTTTTAGTGTTTATTTTGAAATAATTTCAAACAAAGAAAATTCAAGAAAAGTTGCAAGAATAAAGAGGGGACTTTCTGTGTAGCTTAACTCTGACTTACTGATTTCTTACATTTTATCCCATTTCCTTCAACACTCACACTCTCTCTGAAGTGCTTTTAGAACCAACGGAAAGTAAGAGGGAGACCCCATGTCCCTTCGCCTGTGAGTACCTCGGTGTGCGTCTCCTGGGAGCATGGACTTTCCCCTACAAATCCTCAGGGCAACAGTCGGATAATATAACACAATCATATGACCAAACGTCCCTGTTCAGCTTTTGCCAAAGTTCCAACAGTGTTCCTTCCCATCGCGGGTAATGTCTGGCAGCTCATACTAAACTTGGTTGTCACCTCTCCTCCAGGTGCTGGGCCCTTCCTGCCTCTCTCTAGCATCTGCTGCTGGCTGAATGTAAGGTGAGAGCCGGTGGGCAAAGGGGAATTGTTGTTTGCAGAGTCTCAGCCTGGCAACCCCAAGGTGAGAGCGGGGGAGGGGTTGGGTGGAAGATGGTCCCTTAGTAACAGACACACTTTCCTAATTGTGTGTCTCTGATTTCTCAGCCTCCCTTATTGCATTGGCTGTAATCTCCAGTACAATGTTGAATAGCATGGTCAGAGCACTCAGCCTTGCCTGTTCCCAGACTTCTGGGGTCAACATTCTGTACTTCACCAAGAACTGGGATTTTAGCTGTAGGTATTTCATGGAGGGGCCATATCAGGTGAGAAGGTTCCACTTTATTCTTAGTCTATATAGAGCGTTTATCATAAATAGGTGTTAAATTTTTAAAAAAATTTAATTATTTTATTAATTTATTTTTGGCTGTGTTGGGTCTTTGTTGCTGTGCACAGGCTTTCTCTCTAGTTGAGGCAAGGGGGCGTTACTCTTCATTGTGGTGCATGGGCTTCTCATTGCAGTGGCTTCTCTTGTTGTAGTTCACAGGCTCTAGGCATGCGGGCTTCAGTAGTTGTGGCTCACGGGCTCAGTAGTTGTGGCTCGCGGGCTCTAGAGCACAGGCTCAGTAGTTGTGGGGCACGGGCTTAGTTGCTCCGTGGCATGTGGGATCTTCCCGGACCAGGGCTCGAACCCGTGTTCCCTGCATTGGCAGGTGGATTCTTAACCACTGCGCCACCAGGGAAGCCAAGTGTTAAATTTTTGTTGAATGACTTTTCTGCATTTATTGATGATTATATATTTCATTTTTTTATTCTACTCATATGGCGAATTACATTGATTGATTTTTAAGTATTAAACAAATCTTGCAAATTTGGGCTAAACTATGCTTGATCACACTATGTGGTTTCATTTTACATGTATCACTGAATTTAATTTACTAATATTTTGTTAGGTATTGTATTTTGTATCTATGTTCATGAATGTTATTAATCTCTAAGTTTCTTTTCTTACAATGTTTTTTGTCAGGTGTGGGATCAGGGTTATGCCAGCCTCATGAAATGAGTTGGGAATTGTTTCCTCTTCTATTTTCTGAATGATTCTGTGTAAGATTCATAATATTTCCTCCCTAAATCTTTGATAAAACTCACAGTGAAACCATCTGGGCATACGGTTTTCTTTGTAGAAACAGTTTTGATGATGAATTCAATTTTTAGAGATAATCATAGGTCTATTCAGATTTTCTATTTCATTTTGTGTTAGTTTTCGTAAGATGTATTTTTCCAGAATTTGTGTCACCTAAGTTGAATTTATTGACATAAAGTTGTTCATAACATTTATTCATTCTCTTTTTATTATTTGAAGGATCTGTATTGATATCCCTCCTCTAATTCTTGATTTCTGTCTCTTCTGTTTTTTTAAAAGTCTTGCTGTAGAGTTATCAATTTTTACAATTTTCAAAAAATCAATTTTTGCTTTGTTAATTTTTTCTGTTTGTTTTCTAGTTCATTACTTTCTGTTATTATTTTTATTATTCTTTTACTTTTTTGTATTTAATTTGCTTGTCTTTTTCTAGCTCCTTATGGTGAAAACTTAGATAATTAATCCTTTTTGTTTGTTTATATCTAATGTAAACATTTAAAGCTATGAATTTCCCTCGAAGCACTTCTTTGGCTGATTTCTATAAGTTCTGACATGTGTACCTGTGTGTATGCACATGTGTGTACCTATATGTATATGCATACCTGTGCATGTGTACCTGTGCACCTGCATGTGTGCATATGTGTACCTGTGCACATGTGCATGTATGTGCTCATGTTTGTGTATCAGTTTGCTAGAGCTGCTGTAACAAAGTACTACAAATGACAGCTTTAATGACAGAAATTTATTATGCCACAGTTCTGGAGGCCAGAAGTCTAAGATCAAGGTGTCAGCAGGGTTGCTTCCTTCTGGGGTCTCCGAGGGAGAATCTGTTCCAGGTCTCTCTTGTAGCTTCTAGAAAATCCTTGGGTTTCCTTGGCTTGTGGAAACATCACCTTGGTCTCTGCCTTCATCTTCACATGGCATTCTCCCAGTTGCATGTCTCTGTCCAAATTTCCCCTTTTTATAAGGACGCAGTCATATTGGTTTAGGGTCCACCCTCATGATCTCATCTTAAATTGATTATCTGTGTTATGGGCTGAATTTTGCCCACCCCCAATTCATATGTGGAAGTCCTGACCCCTTAGCACCTCAGAATGTGAACTTATTTGGAGACAGGGTCTTTAAGGAGGTAATTAAGGTAAAATAAGTTCACTGGGGGTGGGTCCTGATCCCGTATGAATGGCATCCTTATGAGTAGAGGAGATGAGGACACAGACACACACAGAGAGATGACCATGTGAGAACACAGGGAGGAGACAGCCGTCTACACACCCAGGAGGGAGGTCTCGGTAGAAACCTGCCACATGACACCTAGATCTCAGACTTTAGTCTCCAGGACTGTGAGAGAATAAATATGTGTTGTTTAAGCCCCCCATTTGTGGTGTTTGTTACAGCTGCCCAAGCTAAGACACCCTATAAAGACCCTATCTCCAAATAAGGTCACATTCTGAGATATTGGGGGCCAGGAATTTAATATGTAAACTGGTGGGGGACACAGTTCAGCCCATGACAGCATGTATATGTGTGTACATGTATACATGTGTGTATGTCTATGTGGGGAAACCACATGACTCTGTGTATACAGGACACAGGTGAAGAAACTGGGTCCAGTGCAGTGATGGGACCTGCTGGGGAAACCCAGGAGGCTGGGCAAGTGGCCTTCCCCTTATGGTGCCCCCACCCCACCCTGAGGCCTCAGCTGCCACTGCCTGGCCCCCACCCGTCCTGGAGGTGACTTTCCCACGGACTGCTGAGGTCAGGTGATGGGTCCCTGCCGCCCTGGCTGTGGGCACCTGGACAGGCAGTGGGTCACCCACTGCAGCTGGGGATGGGCCCCACGGGCAGGAGTGTGATGATGCAATAGAGGTGACTTCTGGGCACCAGGACAGAGCTGTGAAGCTGAGAGCCAGAGGAAGCCCGTGAGAGGGGCTGGTGGGAGAGCCCAGCCGAGGGCAGAGCCTGAGGGGACCGAGGGCAGGACGGCAGGGCCAGGGTGTTGGGTCGGGACGGCTGGTCCTGCTCTGGGGTCTGGCCTCCTCTCTCCCGGTTACTGACATTTTTATTTCTGGCGTATCCTCCGCAAGGCCCCCAGGCCCCCAGCACGCGTATGGCCGCTTTGGAGAGAAGGCAGGGCCTGGCCTCAGGTGGTGCCCGTGCAGAGGGCGCGGGGCTGACTGATGGCCGGGGGCTGCCCCAGGCCCGCCAGCTGGCCACGGCCCAGGCCATGCTGCGTGGGACCAGGAGGAAATGGGTCCCAGATGCTGCTGAGTGGGCTGGGTGTGAGCCCCCCGATGTATGGAAAGAGGAGGTTGGCTGCGGTCAGCTGGTCAGCGTTCCAGGGCTGTGCCCCCGGGGTCACCTTGTGGGAGGAAGGAAGCGGTCCTGGGAGGGGCAGATAAGCCCTCCTGCCCCCGCAGGAAGGGTGGGCCACGCACGCTCCATCTGGACCCTCCTTTCCCCAGAAACCATGGGCCCAGGTTAGCCCCAGGGCACCTGTGGGGGTGGGCGCAGAGGTCAGCTGGCTGGCATGGCTGCACACAGGCCCAGTGCACCCCCAAGGCAGGGCTCCCCACTCAGCCTCCTGGGCCAGGGAAGGGAGAAGGATCCCCTCCCGTGCCCCCAGCACTGCAGGCAGGCAGGTGGCAGACGGGGAGGCCTGGTCTCTGCTGGCCGCACGTCCAAACTGCTCAGGAGGCCCCAAGTGTGAGCTGATCGCTGGCCCAGCACGAGCTTCAGGACCCCACACGCCAGGCTGGGGGTCTTTCACCGTCACTCAGAGAAGTTTGCTGGGTTTCTCTTATTTCTCAGCAGCTGCCTTCCTGGGGTGGAGGGAGACCTTGTCTGGACCCCCACCTGCTGCCGCCGAGCCCTGGTCCTCACAACTCCCAGAGTCTGGAAGCCCCTTTCTCACCTCTCCGGGGTCCTCTCGGCTCCCCAGTTCGTCCTGGCAGGTTCTTGTCCACCGGAGCCTAGAGTTCGTGCAGCCAGAGAAGAGCCACAGATGCCCGGGGGGAGGATGGGCCCTCCGGGACAAATCATCCATCCAGTCTCACCGCCTCCAGGCAGTCCTCCACCTTGAGGCTGTCTGTGTGCCCTTCCTCTGTGCCAGCTCACCCCTTGTGTCTGCCCAGCCACCAGCCCCTTACGACACTGGGCTCTGCACCCGAGGTCCCTACTCAGGCTCCTGATTTCCAGTCTCCTGTTGTCTGATAAAACACTGCTCTTCAAACCCGTGAGTTTTCTAGCAAAGTTCCCTGTTTATTGGTACCCAGACGAGGTTCTCTCCAGCTGGTGCTTTGATCAGTGTCCTGGGAGGTGTGAGGGGGGAGGGTGGATGGCAACTTTTTCCCCACCGGGACCTTGCTGTGTGTCTCTCCCCATGGGATGAGGGTCTGGGGACCTCCAGCCTGAGGTCTCCCGTAACATCCATCTGCATCCAGCAGGCACTCAGCGCTGCTCCACTGACCTGTCACAGGGTGAGTCACCGCCCCACAAGGTGCACCTTGGCCTGATTTTAGAGGTCCTGCCTGGGGGATCCGAGTGTCCCCAGACCCGGGAAGTGGGCACCAGTCGATGATGGCATCTGGGGATGGGGGTGTGGTATGGAGCTCTGCTGTGGGTGTCGAGGTTCAGGATTGTGACCTGGAAATCCTTGGGACCAACTTTTCTTTTGCCTGGAAGGGTGCAGAGTGGCCAGGGCCCTCGAGAACTGGGGGGCTGGCCAGGCCCCCAGTTCGTGCTCTCCGGCTGCTCCCCCGAATTTCCCGGGATGACACCCCCTTCACCTCTGCCCTCTGGCACCCCTTCCCCAACCTCACACCCACAATCCCAGCCTTGTTGCTCCCCAAACACAGCAGAGCTTCTGCCCTAGCAGGGCCACCCGGGTGAAGCCACGGGGGATTGAGGGAGGTGCCACTTCCACCTGGAGGGGAGCCCCCTGCCCGCTGCAAGGCAGGGCCCTCCCTGGAGGGACACAGGTCAGGACCAGGAGGGAGGGGGAGTGGCCCCACTGGATCCAATGTGGCAGAAACCTGCCTGCTTGTCCTGAGCCCGGGGAGCGTGCAGGAGGGTCGAGGGCTCCGGCTCCCGAGGACACGCTTCCAGCCCAGTGCAGGTGGGCAGGCCGGCGTCGGGTCCCGGGCTGTGTATGTGAATGCACATGTACGCGTGTACAGTATGTGCAGGTGTGCGTGTGTGCATGTATGTGGTATGCGCACATGTACATGTGCATAGTATAAGGTATGAGCATGTGTTCATGTACGTTTAAAATTCAGGGCCACTCACTTCAGTGATGTGGAAATGAGCATAGACAGAGCCTCCAGAGTTTTCCTCAAGCGGGTTGTGTCCCCCTCACTGGCCCAGAGAGACAGGAAAGCCCCCCTGTCCTCCCTTCTCCAGGGCTGCATGTGCCCCGGGCTCGTTAGAGGAGATGCTGAGTCCCGGCAATTTGGAGGGTTCCAGAGTGATGTGCACACACACACACCAGCACATGCACACATGTACACACCACACACACATGCACACATATGCCGCGGATCCCACTGCTAACAGCCGCACAGAACGCTGCCCCCCATAAGCCCCCAGGAGGTGCAGAAAGGCACTTCCTCTGCAGAGTGGGGTGTGCAATGGGATGGGGGATGCAGCCCAAACCACAGCCTGCCCTGCACCCAGAGGGCGGGAGGGGACTTCTGGCCCGAGAACCTCCGAGGGTTGTGAGTCGGTCCTGCTGCTGGTGCTAAGACCTGGTCAGTCTCACTGATCGGTGGTCCCTGACACTCGGGGATGCGGGACCCCAGACCCCTCCCAGCCCCCATCAGAGCAGACATGGGGATCAGCCCAGGGCCGTTCGGGGTACCCATCTCCCCCGTGTTCGCAGTACATGGCGTGGAAACCTGGGTGTGGGGCGGGCAGGGCTGACTCCAGGGCTTGCTGGTGACCCGGGCAGTCTGTCTGTCTGAGACACGTGGTCCTGGCTGCTGGACCCCAGGTTCACACGGCAGAGTCCATGGAATTGGGCTCAAGCGACCACAGACCAGGTGCTGTGTGCCGGGCAAAACCCTGGCTCACTCCTCAAACCCCCCTGCTGTGAGGAGTGTCCCATTTTACAGACGAGGACTTTGAGGCCCAGCAAGGTCGCGATCTTGCCCAAGGTCACACAGCGGAGGGGAGGTAAGCGGTTTGGAGCGTGACCCTGTGGCCCTGCACGCGGGGCCTTCACCTCCACGCTGCCTTGATCCTGCCTTGCTCCTGCCCCAAGCCTCCCAGGGGGCTGACGCCGTGGTGTCTCGGGCCTGAAGATGCTGGCGCTCCTGCAGGGGCCCCTGGACACCCCATCCCTCGACGGGCGACCCCTCCAGAAGGGAGTTTGTGACCACCCAGGGCCCCAGGGTCTGGGCCCTCCACACCCCCTTCGGCTCTTGACCCACGCATCGTGGGGAAACGTGATTCATAACCTGGACTGATGGCACATTTTCAGTCAAATTGGGGATGCCACGTCACTTGCAGCCGTGACTACCGTGTGTCCCGGGAACGACTGTTCCGTGAGCGACTGGGCCTGTGCCCCACAGGAGCCCCGTCTGGATTCGGTCACTGTGGCCACCTCGTGTGGTTTCAAAACTTGCTCTGTCCCCGCACTTCCCGAAAACCGGGGCTGAGTCTAGAGTCCCGATCAGATTGGGGTCAACAGGCAGTGGGGACCCCCTCCTGCTGCGTCTCTCGGGGGCCGCGATGCGGGTGGGGTCAGCCTGATCCACGCGGCAGCCCCCCAACCCGGAGCTTTCGGCGCCGCTCATGGCACGTTGGCCTCCCCCATACTCCACGGCGGGAGCAAAGGGTAGGTTTCTCTTCCCGCCACTCCTTCTGAACGTATCAGCTGGAAATCCTCTAAACAGCTGTGTCCTGGAGGCAGGCAGCTCCTGCAGGAAACCAGGGCAAACTACTGGTTTGTTCTTTCCTTGCCTTTTCTTTATTTGCCGGTCTTCAGAGTCTCCGCGCCCTGACAGCTTGCGAGGGCCACGGGAGATTTTAAAGTTTTAAAAACGTTTGATATTTTGCAGCCCATTGCTGCCATTGGTCTATTTGATGTCAAATGCCCCAGTTTTGGCCAGGGTGGGGGCCTTTCAGGTTGGCGCCTCGTCCGTCTAGCGGGACCCCGGGTGCTGAGAACACCCTGCTTGCAGGTGAAGAGCATTCAGGGCGCTTCCTGTCCCGCCCAGCCCCGCGCTTGGTCACGTCTCCAGAAAGCCCTGGTCCTTATAGCAGGAAGAGGTGCGTGGAGGGCACAATCTGGGTGCTGGGGGCCTCAGCCCCCAAACTGTCCTCGCTTACCCACCATCCAGGGGCAGAAAGGAAAAGACCTATTCTTTTTTTTCTTTTTAAAGATTTATTATTATTTATTTATTTTATTTATTTTTGGTTGCGTCAGGTCTTAGTTGCAGCACGTGGGATCGTTGTTGAGGTATGCGGACCCCTCGTTGCGGCGTGCGGGCTTCTCTCTAGTTGTGGCACGCAGGCTCCAGGGCGAGTGGGCTGGTAGTTTGCAGCACTCAGGCTCTCTAGCTGAGGTGCGCGAGCTCAGTAGTTGTGGCTCATGGCCCAGCTGTCCCTCGACACGTGGGATCCCAGTTCCCAGACCAGGGATCGAACCTGGGTCCCCTGAATTGTAAGGCAGATTCTCTACCACTGGGCCACCAGGGAGGTCCTAAGACTTATTCTTATAAGAGAAAAATACACTGTGAGTCCAAGAGTTTATACTGACACCTCCGATTCGAATGCAAGAGTTTTCTCAACTTCTTTGATTTTATATTTGTATCTATTTTTCTCTAATCCTGAAATCTTGGTTCCTAATGGCATTAACATAATATTTTTTGTTTTCATCCTTACATGCTTTATTTGAGACTGTATTTTTGTAGCTTAAAGTTAATAAAAACAGTATTCTTGCCAAAGATTGGATTATGAACGCAGTTTAATATTTCTGTATGATTCCTTTTATCCTTATGACATGTGCCATTAGGGGTGTATACTCCAGTTCCTTGTATTTAAAATTCAGATGAAACTATTCTCTGTGATTAAGCCACCAATGTAATATAAAATTTGTTCATTTGTTTTGGATTTTTAGGGATTGCTTTGTTTTTCATTTTTGTTTACTTTTATAACTGAATTATATATTTATATGATTCCCAAGGCAAAACTAGCAACTAAGGCTTCCTCAGTCTAACCTGGCTTTTTGGCCAGAAGGCCAGTTCGGCCAGCAGGGACCACGCCTCATGAGCCCATGTAGGACATCTGAGAGGTCCCTGCTCTGGGGATGGCTGGACTGTCACCTCAGCCTCTAACTGTCATCACGGACGTTCGGTGCCTCTGCTGGGACTTGGTCCCCTGTGTTATTCTATTTAACAAGCACACAGTGACTGCCGTGCTGGGCCTGTGAGGGGTCACGGAAGCCCAGAATCAAGTGAGATACAGAGCCTGAGTGATAACCCCAGACAAGCAGGTGGATTCCAAAAGGGGAGCTCGGGTCCCCATCACCCTGCCTCTCCCAGCTGCCAGCGTGGTGCAGGGCATGGGCAGGGCCAGAGGCTGGACCAGCTGAGCCAATGGCTGACCACAAGGAGCCTGAGTTTGCTCTGCTATGAGCCCGACTTTCCTCATCTGCCTCTAAATCCAAACTCCCTCCAGCTGACCACCGATGAGCTGGACATTCCACAGGCCACTTTGTAGACACCAGAGAAACCCCCCAGAGCTTCTGCCATTGGCTGAACCTGGATGTGGGTAGATGGGGCAGATGGTTAAGTGTACACGCGCAAAGGCCGCCAGGCCGCCAGCATCGTCGTGGAGGGCTCTTGCACCTCACTGCAGCTCCCGTTCTCATCCTTGTGGCTGAATTAGAACAGCTGTGTCGTGGAGTGCGGAGCCCGGAGTGGGTTCAGGGGATGGTTGTGCCGACCCAGGGGTGCGCCCACTGACCACGAAGCCCCCTGCCTCCTTCACCTCCTCGGAGGGCATGGGGCCCTCTCAGCCCCACCCGAGGCACCCAACACCGTCCAGATGTGGGGTCCTTCCACAGTCCAGGAGATGTAGACCTGTTTTTATTCCGTTATCGGGCTATGGCAATGTTCATCGATTAACATTGGGCTTGTTGCCACTCTTTGCTCTGCTACTGACGTTGTAATTAAAGTCCTTGCACCCACCTACATCCATCCCCACCATAAGCTTCCACACTCTGTTCTATCATCGACTTGGTTTGGGCTGGTTCCATGTCCCTCCCACCCGTGAAGGATGGAGACTTTGTCCTGTATACTGACGGACCTCAGGGTCCAGCCCTGGGGATGTCCCCACCACTGCAGACGCCTGGAAGCATCATTGTTTTAGCTCTCATGTTCACACCCACAACCCACCTGGGAATT
The DNA here is from genome assembly GCF_009873245.2 of Balaenoptera musculus. Taxonomy (NCBI): domain Eukaryota; kingdom Metazoa; phylum Chordata; class Mammalia; order Artiodactyla; family Balaenopteridae; genus Balaenoptera; species Balaenoptera musculus. Next base: position 143,837,464 of record NC_045788.1, on the reverse strand, counting down.
GATTTCGTTTTTCCATGTGGATATTTAATTAACCTGGAACTATTTATTAAAGAGGTCTTCCTTGTCTCTTGCTCTGTAATCCCAGTTTATTATAAATCAAGTGTCCAACATATGTGTGTGTCTTTATGTGGACACTTCATTTCATCTCATTGATCTATTTTTCACCTATTTTCCATCTTAACTTCTGGAGCTTTGTATTGAGTCTTGGTATCTGGTGGTGGAGTCCCTAAGTTTGGTTTTCTGCAAGGTTGTCTTGGCTATTCTGGTCCCTTTGCATTTCTATGTAAACTTCAGAATCAGCTTTTCAGTAGCCCCACCCACACATGCACACACACACCCCTGTTGGGATTTTAATTGGGATTATAAGGAAATCGATAAGTACATTTTTATATCTTTATAACATTTGTCTTTTAATCTATGAATATGTCATAAACCTTCGTTTATTTAGGTCTTCCTTAATACCTTAATAATTGTTTTAGTTTTCAGAATATTTTGTTAGGTTTATTACTAGATATTTGATGTTTTTGAATGCTATTGAAATGGTTTTGTTCAGAAATTCTCATTTTCTAATTGTTTGTTGAAGGTCTATATAAATACAATTGACTTTTGTATATTTATCTTGTATCCAGTGTCCTTCTTAAACTCACTTTAAAAATACAGCTTTATTGAGATATATTTCACATGCCATATAATCCAGCTATTTCAAGTGTAAATTTTTAGCATATTCACAGAATTATGCAATCAACACTGCAATTGTTTTAGAATAGTTTTATTACCCTCTCCTCAAAGAAACCTCATACCTCTGCTAAATTCACTTTTAATCAAAGCATTTATCTATAGATTCTTTAGGGTTTTCTATGTACAGAATCAAACTGCTGTGCTTGTGGTCGTGAAGCCTGCAAGGACCTGTAGAAGTAAAGGTTTAATAAAAACACGCATCTGCTAGTGATGGAAACAAACTGTGCTTAAGAAGAGCCGGAGTTTGCATATGTGCTGACGTGAACAAGGCAGCCAGAACAAAGTGGGCGGCACAGCGCACGCTCGTGTGTCTGTGTGTGTGTGTGTGTGTGCGTGCGCACGCGCGCACTTCTAATCTTAGGTGTGAATTGAGAATCAGTCAGATATGAACAGCATCAGGAGGTTTGAGTGATTCCAGTACAAGCTCCCAAGGGCCTCTCCTGCAAAGATGTCTCTGGATACACCCCCTCCCTCCCCAAAGAAGATTAAACCTGCCAGGTCGCAGGAGACTGATGGAGAGGTGGGATGAGCGTGGCCAAGCCTGGCCCCTCACCTGTGCTGCCAGCAGGTGAGGGGCCTGAGCAACCTCAGCACCTGATGGCCGGGGCAATGCCGATGGGGTTCGTCCATCTGGAGGAACCAGAGGGCCTTCCAGCCTCGTTCCCCGTGGTCCTCAGCAGACAGGCTGCTTCACAACCCCCAGGTGCCTTCAACAACTAAGAGATAAAAGTTCTCTCTGCCTCAACTATTTTTTCTGCACCAACCTCAGGTACGTTGGGAATGAAAGACACTCTGTTTAAGAAAATTTCTGCTGGAGTAAGGAGCACATGGTATCACAAAGCTTGTGCTTTTCAGGGGAAAAATCACATCGACAGCAACGCAGGAATTTTCATTTAGACAAGTTCGCATGGTTTACAGCTGTGATGTTCACACTGGTATAAAGCGTCAGGTTTTAAGAGCTGAGTGTCCACGGACACCTGGGCAATTCCCTCCAGTGCGGGGAAATCCCCCACTCGCCAAGTCCTTCCTTCCTGCCCTCCCTCCTCCTCTCCCGTCCCCTGTCCTGGAACCTCCCACAGGAGGTGAGCGGAGGCCGCGACTCTGTCTCCAGCCTGGCCCAGAGCTCAGCTTTCCTTTGTTTCGACAGAGCTTGCGCTTTCTAAGAGGAAGAAACGGTGTTGAAACCTCAGTTTGAAAGATGATGGACTCCTGGACTCCTGGGCGCTCGCACAAGTGAACGAGTGAGAAAATGAAGAAATGGGTGGACAAATGTTTACAAGGAAGAGACTGTAAGTTTCATCTGTTTCCATGTGAATTCCAACCAGTAAAACTAAAACGCTCTTATGAAACAAAACTGTTTTGAATCGAAGGTCCTGCTTTGAGTATAAGCTTACACTCAGAAGAAAAAAACAGCTCCTGAGCTACTCGTCTGTAAATTGGCACACACCACGAGAGATAAGATAACGTGCTTCTGGATGTGTGCCCGAGATGCAGAACAGTGGCTGGTTGTGAAAACATTTCCTTCCAAGGCTAATGTTTTCAGAAGGAAAAACATGGCAAAATTTATTACTGTGACGTTTAAATCTCTGTTAGGCCTGATTTAATTTTTAACCTAATAAAAAGGACCCAAACTAGTGGACAGGTCATTATACATTTTTCAAAACCCAAAGAATGTCTGTCACAAAGAGTAAGCCCCAAAGTAAACTACAGATTTTAGTATGATTTTAGTTTATAATAATGTGTCAATATCACTCTCATTTGTATCAAACGCAGCACATGGACGTCACTGAGCAGGAGGGAAGCTTGCCTGCCTGCAGGGCCGGGACTCGTGGGAACTCTCCTCTTTCTACACGCTTTATCTGTAGACCTAAAGCTCCTCCAAAAATAACCTTTACTCATTTAAAAAAATTTAAAGGAACCAAACCGCAGTCCACGTCTCTAATATACCCTATATATTTTCTGTAATAATAATATTAATCATTTTAAATGTCAAATTTGGAGTCTTTCATGTCAACTTTTGGAAACACATGGTCTAAGAAGCCTGGCATTTTAGCAATTCCCTGTTTGGTCATTTTCCGACCCAATGCTGCTAATTAAACATTTTGTAAATGACTGTAACATACAAAGCTGCTCCCTTTTCTTTAGTTTATAAATAGGAATTTATAGGCACACAGATGATATTATGATATTATAATATTATAAAGACCTAAGAACAGCTCTACTTGAATTGTCTTTGCCTGTTCAGGCTGCTGTAACAAAATACTGCAGCCTGGGCGCTTATAAACGATGGAAACAAATTTCTCACATTCTGATGGTCACGGTTGTGGAGGCTGAGGCCAGGTGCTGGCGGGGTCGAGGTCGGGGTCAGGGTCCCAGATGGCTCCCTGGGCGCCCACGTGGGGAAGGAGCGGGTGCTAATCCCACCCTGAGGCTCCCCCTTCACACCCAGACCACCTCCTAACACCTTCACACAGGGTCTGGATCCCAACACGTGGATTTGGGTGACACGGAGCCTCTGACCCCAGCACAGACGTTCGGGGTGGAGCTTGAAGGTGAACATCACCAGGGATGTTGGCGTGAACCATCGCTTTTTGATCTGATTTCATCACAGTTTCTGACATTCTCAACGGCCTCTGCACTCTGCACAAATGCAACATTAGGGAATAAACACCTGAGTTCCTTTTAAAAATTAGAATTCAAACCCAAACTGTGGGTTATTTTTTAAAAATCAGAAATTCCAGACAAATCTCCCAGGCCCGCGTGTGTCTGGCCCTTTTGTTGATCCCTCCACGTTCTGTGGCCACACTGGGAATCCATCCAGGCCTTTCGGAAGGTAAAGACGTCTTTTTCTCTCTCCTCCGAACGGTATTGATTTAAAACACCCGCGGGGATGACCACCCACAGCCGTCCGCTGTGACTCCGATCCCACGACATCAGGACAAAACGAAGGGAAGGGGCTCTCAGCGTCGGCGTGGCAGCCTCACGGCTCCTTCTGAAGCAGAACTAGGAGGCAGTGAGACCAGTGTGTGCGGGGCCATGTGTGTAATGAGTTACAATGTAAACTGAGGCCCCGACCACTTTACCAGTGTCATCTAAACAGACTGTTCGCTGTGACCCTATATGTGTAAGGTGTCGTATGACCATTAATAAGAAAGCAGTAAAATGGGACCGCGAAGGAAAAGGCTGATTAATCAGAAAAGTGGGAGCAATAAATGAAAGTACTTTTATTAAAACAAAATGAGGAAAGAATCGACACACTTCCTTTGCCCCGTCTTGCCGCCCATTGTAACCATGTATGGCGCCTCCCTTTCTAAAAATGTGTACGTTTCCATGATTCTACTAGACGCTCAAGTCCTGTGAACAGAAAAACATAGAGTGGGCTTGTCTAGTGGACCGTGTACCCATGGAGCCATCCCAGGTGGCCCCCAGGGCCTGGGAATCCCACCCATGACTCTGAGTGAGGCTTCCCGTGTGACAGAGGGTGGAGACAGACCGCCCCCAGGAACTAACTGCCACGGCCCAGGCGTGAGCTCTAGGTATTCAAATGCCAATGCCTTCAAAGGACACATTTATAACTGGACAGAAGCATAATCCACAGAAGGGCTTATACGTCATAATCACACAAAAATATCATGCATACCGGCTTAAAACAGCAGACGTTTATCCTCTCACAGTTCTGGAGGCCAGAGGTCTGAAATAAAGGGGGGACGGTCTTTGCTTGCCCCTTCCAGCTCCAGGTGGCCCCAGGCGTTCTTGGCTCGCGGCCGCATCACTCGGTCTCCACCTCCATTGTCAGGTGGCCTCCTCTGTGTGTTGTGTGTGTGTGTGTATGTATGTGTGTGGTGTGTGCGTGCACCTCCGTGTCCAAATTTCCCTTTTTTCTAAGGACACAGTCATACTGGATGACGGCCCATCCTCATGACCTCATCTCAATTGATTAAATCTGCAGAGACCCCATGTCCAGGTGAGGCCACTGTCACAGGCACGTGGCGTTAGGACGTTAACACATCTTTGGGGGGGACACAATTCAACCTACGACAAACATACCCGTGTGCAGGGCCGACCCAGTCCCTGTGAGCAAAACGCTGGAGGGACTTTTTCCCCAGGTTTGGGGAGACCTCCCACCAGTGGTGTATCAGTCACCTCTTGCTGTGCGACAAGCTGTTCCCTGCCCATAACCTTGACTGTCCTCGCAGCAGCTGAGCTGTGGGTCCTGGCTCAGACCTCTCCGCACTGCAGCAGGTGGTCCCTGGGGCGCGTCACCCCAGGGCTAACTGGGGAGACGGGCTCCCATGGCGGCAGGTGGGGCCCTTCCGCTGTCCTTTGGGAAGAGGACCAGGCCTCACCCCTCCTCTGCTGTCCCAGGACCAGGGAGGGTGACATTCCCGGCTAATTCCACAGGAAAGTTTGTGCAGACGGCCCGGTTTCCAGACATTCCTGCGGCCAGGGATCTCTCCTTTTTTGGAACAATGAAAACACCTGGGAGATTTCCCTTTTTTCCTGCCAGGTGTGAAAAACCACAGAAGCTTCTAGTCTTTGTGGCTCAGAGGTAGGCAAGAGGCCTCACTGCGCTGAGGGCACCTTGTCCGGAGACCATGGTGATGGGCGCCGATTTTAAGGCTGACCACAGGGCACTTGACACCTGTGGGGGGCTCTTAGATGAAGTGCCAGGTTCTTGCTCCTTTGGGGGACAGATGGGCCGAGGCGGAGCCTGGACCACACCCCTGGGAACAGGCCTGCCTAGTGGACGCCCACCAAGACCCATCTCACCAGAACCGAGGGGGTGGAGCGCTGGGGACCTTCCTGGGCCTCGCCCGTGGGGGCGGCCGGGTCTGGCACTCCTCACGCCCGTCTGGGTCCCCTCCCCACCTGGGTGACCCAGCAGTCTCGCAGTCCTGGATCTCCAAGGCCCGGGCCCATCTCTGGGGAAGCACTGGCCCAGAGAGGGGGCAAAGGCCCAGCTGCACAGGCAGCTGGAGGCCGGTGGGACCGCAGGCCCCGTGGCTGGAGAGTCTTTCCCACTGGAGTGCTGGGCCAAGGTTGCAGGTGGCCCCCCGGCGGGGGTGTCTCCAAAGGCTCTCACCTTCAACCACTCGCTTTCGGATGTGCCACAGAAATGGGGAAAAAGACCCTACGTGGGGCAGGCAGAAAGGATCATGAACTAAGCCGTCACCTCTCTCAGGGCTGACACCTCGGGGATGGCGCAGGGGCAGAGGGGCCAGGGTCTCGGTACCATCAGCAGTGCCCCCTCTCCACCCAGCACCCTTGGCCCTGAATAAACGTGCAGACAGACAAGCACAGGCCTCAGGTTGCGGCTTACAAGGCTGTTTTACAGACTCGTCTTTCTTGCCTGTCGCCAGCACACCTGAGCCCCTCTGAGCTGCCGGCTGAGCTCCTGTGGCGTCAGGTGTCAGGAAGGCACCAGCTCTGACTCCAAACCCAAGGCCTTCCCAGAGGCTGCCTCATCCTGGTGACCTTCTGACCCCAATGGATTGGGGTGGGGAAGCCACAGCGTTTTCAAGGACACACGACGTGTGTCATCAGCTCCCGGGGAGGTCGGTCCAGCAGCCCTGCCTGCCGTGTGGCCCCCAGACCCATCTTGCAGAGTGGCCTCAGGGAAGAGCCCGCTTTGCCTTGAGCACCCTGCCCTGCTTGTCCTGGGCCCTGAACCTGGGCCATGAGGGTGTCCCCTCACGGGGTCTGCGGAGATTCAAGGGTAGGACGGGTACAGACCCTCAGCCCCTCCTGACACACGTCGGCCCCGCTGACCCCTCTGCGGCTGCATCTCTCTGTCCCCTGCAAACAGGCTTCACCTGCCGTGGACGGCGCCCTGCCCAGGGCTCCCCAGGGCCCAGCCCCCCACCCCCCTGGGGCCACTCTCCTTTCTGCAACCCCCTCCCCAGGGTCCCCACACACCCTCGGACCCCCAGGCCTCGTCATCCCTCAGAGCCCGCCCCACATCCCACCGCACAATGGGCCAGGCTTCCTGAGTGACTTCATTTCCTGTGCACTGGGGGTGGAGGGGGCAGAGCAGGGACTCGGGCAGTGGAAGGCTCAGAATCCGTTCTCTCGAAAGGCCAGAACTCCTGAGGGTGCTGGATGTCGCGGTAACAAATGGGCAGGATGTGACGTGGTGAGATGGTTGCTGATGCCCGCCCTGGGTGGAGAACAGGCCGGCTGGGCCTCCGCCTCCAGGCAGCCCTCCAGGGGCCACTGGTTTCCAGGTTTCTGTCGTGTCTTTATCCCACCAGCTAGAGGGGCCCCCAGGGACAACTTGGGTCCCTGCACACCGCGTCCACTGGCCAACTTGTCATGTGGCCACACCTGGCTTCCAGGAGGATGAGATGCCCCACGGGCCTGGGAAGGAGCGGGCTGGGATTTGGGGAAGGCTGGGGGCTGCCACAGGCAGCGCTGCTGCTTATTTGTCCAAGCTCTGCTGGTTCTGGGAACAGTCTTGATGCGAAAGGAGCTTCCATTCCTGGGATCCCAGAAATTCCCGTCCCTGGAGAGTGGCTCCTTGGTGTCCCCCCCACACATGCTTACCTGCCAACCTCCCGGTGGTGGCTCCCCCCGGCGAGCTGGGGGCCACGGGGTGAGGGCCCCTGCCCAGGAGAGCCGAGGGCCGGAATGTGTCAAACCAGATCACAACTGGAAACCCCGTGGGAGCAGGAGTCCCGTAGCTGCATTTCTGAGAGCCGTGTGGCTGCAGCTAATTAAAAGTAGCCAAGATATCCTGGGGTCACAGCACGCGGCCTGGGCTGAGGGAGGAGAGAAAACCGGGGGTGTCAGGTGGCAGAATCGGGCCCACAGCATGGGCAGGGTGGGTGCTACTACCCAGGGTCTGAGTGGAAGGAGTGGCCAGGACCCCACGTGCCCGGGGACAGGCATGGAGACACCGCACTAGGAGGTCTGGGGAGGGTCTGGAGGACAACTGGGCAAAGGGCGCGTCTGTGATCAACTACCGACGTGGCCCCCGGCGGGGGCTGCCCCGGGGCTGCAGGTGGGTTCAGGGGCTGGAGCCGCCCAAGACCTGGGCACGACCGAGGTTCCGTGGGGCTTTTGATTAGTGGCCCCAGCGCGGCTCTCAGTCCCGCCCGCTGAGGGACGCCTGCATGCCCACCTGTGGTTTCCTCGGCCCTGCCCACCGGCTGCTGGGGGTCCTCTCGGCCATCGGGCCTGACGTCCACCTCGGGCAGGGAGGGCAGGGGTCACGGTGCCCACCGTCACTGCCCCTGAATCACTGCTCCCCTCTGGGCCGTGGAGGGCGGGAGGGACACAGCTGGCGCTTCCCCACCTTGGGGGGGTGGGGACACAGTGCTGGCACCTGCCGTCCCGCTGCTCTCACGGCCCCTCGGGATCCTGGACCCCTCACCCCCTCCCTTCTCTGAGGTCCTGACACTGTGCCCCGTGGCCAGACAGGGGAGGGCAGGGGGCTCAGAGGTGCAGGCCGGCTCCTTCAGCCCCTCCAGAATCATTCACCCAAGATCGGAGCCAGCGGCTGACCTCGGGCTGGCCTGCAGTCCTGCAAAACTTGGGAGAGGGACCCCAAGGGAGCTCTTCCCACCTGGTTCCTTCGATTCCCCTCGGTAAGAAAGAGCATCTGAGGGGAGGTGATTCGGGCCTGGAATCCCACGTCCAGGCAGACCCAGCGCTGGGTGGATGCGAAGCCGCGGCCTTTCACACAAGCCCGCCCTGCGCTCCTGCGGCCGGGCGGCGACCTGCTGGCAGAACCCATGCAGACGGCGGGGCTGACAGCTGAGTCTACACGGCGGCAGTGTATCACCAACCGCCGCTCTCCACTGGGACGGGGCCTGGCCTGGTCTCACCAGGGAGGACCTGGGCTCTGGGCTCGATGGGGACACGGGGATAAATGCGTGCGTTGAAGTCCATGTGTGACCAGAATGGAGGGTGTGGCTCCAGGCCCACAGTGGGAAAAGCACTGTTCCCAGTGGATTCTGTAGGATTCAGTTAACACCAGGGGCCTCAGCGTGTCTCATTAGAAGTCAAGGAAGATAGGAATTAAATAAGCCAGGCACGTAATTTAAGGATGTGGGGGAAGAGTAACAAAATGAATCCCCGGGCAGAGGAAGGGAAGCCCTAGCGAGGGAAGAGCGGGGTCGGGGCACAGGAAGCAGGACGGGGCCTCGGTGAGCAGACCCACAGCTTTAAAACCACCTCCCCCTTTCCTGTGGCCCATCACCTGCTGCGTCCACAGGGGCCCTGGAGTCCCCACGAACAGGAGGACAGGTGGGCAGCTTCCACAGCGAGGGGTGCCCTCGGCTCTGCGGCGCGGCCGACCCAGTGGAGCCAGGACACAAGCCACATGTGCGGTTCAGGTGGCAGGAGACGGGTGTTTCTCCAGGGCCGGAGGTGGCTTCGGTCTCCAAAATACCTGAGATTCCAGCAGAGCCCTCCTTCACGGTGGACGCTGGTCCAGGGAGAATGGGAAAGGCACCCAGGGGCCCTGGAACCCGCCGCGTCCAGTGGTCGGTGCCGAGGTCGGCTGTCCTGAGAAGAAGACAAAGGTGGCAGCTCCAAGCAGTGAGAACAGCAGGTCCGACGGCAGCCCCTCCACCGCCTCTGCTTGCGCTCGAACTTTCTCTGCCTCACACCCAGCTTCAGACTCAACGTACTTAGGTCTGTTTTGTGGGGTCACGTGGGCGGGGTGAGCAGAGGACCCAGCCTCGCCTCCGAGGGGGAGAGAGGACCCGTGTGAAGGTTGGAGCAGTCACCCCGATGTTGCTAAGTTAGACCCAAGCAGTCGAGGACTTGATGTTGTTGTTCACTTGGTTTCGGTTCCTCTGCGCGCTGGTGGGGAGAGGCTCGCAAGAGAAATCGGCCCAGTTTTAGACAAAATCACCTTCTCTTGCCATGGTGCAGTCTGGGTAAATTCGACTTTACACGGGTGTCACCCAGGACAGCCGGAGCCCCGGGTGGCGGTCTCTGCCCGGCTCCAGTCCTGCATCTTTCCCTCCAAGCAAGGCGGGGTCGGCGTCGGGGCTCCCAGGCCACGGCCGGGCGCAGGGTCAGCCCAGGCGGGGGAGGGGGATGTGAGAGCTGGGGGCTGGCTCAGCTGCGGGCACTGAGCGCTGGCCTGACGGAGGCCAAGGCCCAGCCCCGGCCCAGGGACCGTTCAGGCCAGAGAGCTCGGGCTCGGCCCCTCCGGGTTCCTTCCCCTCCGGGACGACGAAGAAAACATCCTTCCACGTGCCGGCTCTGGTCTGGCTGACGACACACCCGGCCTCGTACAGCCCAGGCTGGAGCTGTCTCCTGGCACCCGTGGCTGCTCCCTTCCCAGCTGCACCTGCGGGGTTGACCTCAGTTTGCCCAGCAGAAGCCGGCCAGAAAGCTCTGCCCTGCGAGGAAGGACCTGACAGCTGGGCAGGGAGCGCTCCCCCTGCTGCCCCTGCCACGTCCACGGGACACCGAGGCCCAGTGTCTAAGGCCCGCCCTGTCCACAGTGGCCAGAAAGCGCAGACTCAGGGTCAGGGCCCACGACGCCCAATCCCAGCCCAGAGCCGCCTGCCCGGGGGCCACCTACCACCACTTGTCTCAGGGCTTGGGCTGCTAGGTGTTTGCACCCACTTCGCCCAGAACTTGCCTGGCCCCCAGGGCTGCGTCCACACCTCGGGCCTCACCGTGGATGGCAGCACGTCTATGGGTGCCATCGCCAGGGGCTGGGGAGGGAGAGGGCGAATCCCAAAGCCGATGGCCCACTGCGCAGCTGGTAGCACGCAGTAGGGCAGCCTGTCAGTCCTGTTCCTGTCGGGGCCTGAATGTGGAGGAAGCCCACCTTTCCTGCCCCAGGCCTTGAGCTGTGGGGCCCCTGGGTCACCCCACTGCATTGTCCACGAAGAGGCAGACGGCTGAGGCCCACAGAGGCCATGACCGGCCCCGGCCCCTGCTCACCTGCAGCAGGTGAGAGGCCCCAGCTCCAGCTCCAGGCTCACGGCCCCCGGCCGTGCCCCACCTCCCAGCAGGGCAGGGGATGGACACACACACACACACACGCAGAGGCATACACGTGTGCACACTTGCCTACACGCATGCCCCACACCTGCTCGGGGCAAATTTCAGGGAGAAGATACCAAGAAACTCGGTCATCAAAATTTGCATCAAATTAATGCAAAAACTTCCATGATAAAAAAGAAAGAGAAGAAGAAAGACATTCTTCTTTCTAAAAGACAAATTGCTTTTTCCGAAGTCCAAGGCCACGTCTTGCTTGCTGTCGGTCATTCCCCTCCTCTTTGCTCCTGGCCTTTGTCACCTGGGTGTCCAGGGAGGAGAAGGGGAGCCCAGTCCTCAGTCTGTGCGTTCAGACAGCATCCAGAGCAACGTCCCCTGTGGGCAGCGGTGGCCACGGCTCCAGTGACGCCGCAGTGGTGACCACACAGGACCCCCCCCCAGGGCGTGTCCACCTCCTCCTGCGCCCCAGCCCCCTCCCTCGCTGCTCTTTCCTTCTGGGTTGTGCCGCATGCAGCCTTACTGGACGCTGAGCTACCAAAGAGGCCCTGGGCCTCTGTCCCGCTTCCAGGCCAGACCCCTTGGGGTGAGCCCTTCCTGAGAACCGCGGGCGCTGCCAGGGTCCTTTGCCCAGGGCGATACTGGGGAGAAGGTGGAGCTGTGTCCTCCGGAGCCTGGAAGGAGCCCCCAGCCGTTTGGACATTAGACCAGCATCTCTGACCACCCGAAGGGGGCCCCGCCTGCACTGGGGCGGGAGACCTGGGCCAGGACTCTGAAGAGAGGCCCAGTGGCTGCGGCCGTGTCTGCGGACGGAAGCCTGGCACCAAATGAAGGCTTTGCTTTATCTGGAGGCCGGGGCCTCCCCTCTACTGCCTAGTGCGGGTTCCACCTCCGGAAGCCCTGCTGCCCCTTCTGGGGGGGGCCTCCCCCAACGATTGGAGACCCCGCACCTCCGAGGGAAGTCTTCCCAGTCCCCCACCAGCACCTCCCAGCTTCTTCAGGAAGCAGTGCCCCTGTGGCTGCCCTTCGTGTCAGCTGAGCCCAAAGTCCCCGCACTGGGAGGGTCCTTCCCCGCTGTGGCTAGGAAGGTGGGGACACGGGGGACCGCAGCCACTGGACTGCTGGAGTCATGGACTTCCTTCATGGACCTTTTTGTTGTTGTTGGACGAAAAGAAGGAAAATGTGATGGAAAGCCCACCAGCCGTGTGCGAGCCCCTGGGCCCCCCTGCCCTGAGGTCCTGCACCCTCTGGCCTGGTCAGGTCAGCCCGTGGCAGCCCTGGCCAGAGAGCAGAGGACAGGCGGAGTGAGTGAGGGCCCCAGGTTGGCTGCGTTACTGATGAAGGCCAGTGGTCCCACCACCCGGCCTCTCCAGCACGCTCAGCTTCTGGTTCTGGAAACTGACCTCTGACCATGAAGGCGTGCTGTTGTGGGTCCACCCTACACCCCGCAGGCCCCTCAGCCAAGGCTCCTCCTCGAATTACATGCATGTGAAGGTGCCAGGCGAATCCCTGACCAGTGCGCGGTCCCTGAGGGCTCAGATCAGCGTCCATCACGAGCGTGAGGCACCCAGCCCGGGCCACAGCCCAGAGCCGCCTTTGCAGCAGAACCTGGGCAGTTGGGGTCATTAAACAACGCTCCATCTCCCTGTTTCAAGACCTCCTTGGCCAAACCCACCCTGACTTGTCTAGGGCTGACTGCCCAGGGCCCAGTGGAGGCATCTGAAGAAGCGTCAGCTGGAAACACCAGGGCAGGGCAGCCTGCGAGGCTCACCCACGTTGGGGGTGGGGTGGGGTGAAGGAAACCGTCCCCACCAGAAGGCAAATGTGTCTCCTCAGGGGACCTCGGTCCAGACAACGTGCCTCTTAGGTTCCGGGTCACATTTGGTTTTGGGACCAGATGAATGCGTGACTCCAATGGGAATATGGCATCAAGCTCACTGAAGTCTGATTTCCAGACTCCCAGGTCCAGCTGCGGGAGCTCCACTCCTGCCTGTGCAACAAGAACAAAGCTGGACAAACTGCACACTAAAAACCTCTCGAGCCCATCAGGGAACCTGAAATCTGGTCAGAGTCAAGCTTCCCCCAGGTGGGACCAGAGCAGCTGCCTCTCAGAGCAGGTGCTGTGGATGCCACATCAGGTGGTCAGCAGAGTCATGCCGAGATTATTAAGCCGGGGAGGTGTGCAGACCTCGGGACAAGATGGGAAGAGCCCTCGAGAGCTTTCCCCATGTGCTGGCAGCGCGGGTCCCCCAGCCCCCCTCCCCACGGCCCCCTTAGAGCCTGCTGGGGCAGGGGAGGGAAGCAGGGGGCAAGGACACCTGGCAGAGGTGAGAGCCTCCGACAAGGCCACACCTGAGACCAGGTTTCCCATGCCCAGGGCTGAGGTGGGGTCAGAACTTCAGAGCATGTTCCTTCCTGCCCCCAGCTGGTATGGCTGTGAGACACAGACTCTCTCTCAGGAAGCGAGACCCCAAAGCTAAGGGGGGACCAACACACGTATGGATGGAGAAGGGGGGGTGTGTTCCACCACAAGTGTGAGATTTGTGTACCCCCAAGCCTGGCTGCCTTCTGCATCCTGGTGGGGATGTGACATGGTGCAGCCCCTCTGGGAAATGCTTTTGCAGCTTCTTGTAAAACTAAATGCGCAACTACCCTACGACCTCACAGCTGCGCTCCTGGGCATTTATCCCGGAGAGATGAAGACCATTCACACGGAATAGGTCTGTACACTAACCTGTGTGGGAATGTCCATAGCAGCTTTCTTTGTGATAACCCCAAACTGGAAACAGCCCAGATGTTCTTCAACAGTGAGTGGGTAAATAAACCATGGTCCATCCACACCACGGAATATTACTCGGTGACAAGAAAGAGCAAGCTCTTGACGCACAGCCACCTGGATGGCTCTCCAGGGCATCAGGCTCAGTGAAGAAGACAGAACTGCACACCATGTGATTCCAATTACAGTCACCCTTGGAAGACACATTTGCAGTGAGGAAGATGGGTCAGTGGTCCCCAGGGCTTATGAGTTGGGGGAGGAGGTTATATGAAGGGATACCGTGAGGAGTGTTTTGGGGTGACAAAGCTGCTCTGTACCCTGATTGCGGTCGTGATCATACAAATCTATACATGTGTTACATTCATAGAACCGTACTCACATGAAAAACGGTAAAGCTATGTATAAGTTCAAACAAACAAGCAAGTATTGGGTGGTAACAAAGAATAAAATAAACATTCTTCAGTACACACTGATAACAACGATGAAATAAACAAACAGGGGAGAAAGAACAAATTCTCCTTCCTTGTAGAAACACTCCAAGTATAAATGCAGAAGGAGCGGGGAAATAGAAAATCAGCACCAAAGCCTCTCCGCCGTCGGTGGGCTCAGAAGTTAGTGGCGGGAACTTTTAGGAGCAAGAAGATCATTGCAAAGACTTAAAGCATCTCCCCAAAATATTTATTAATGACGCTTGTGGTTTTAATCTGTGCCCATAGTTTCTCTGATGCTCGCCCTTTGCCAAGGTGCAGCCTAGCGTCCCCCCCGTGAGCGTGGTCTGGGTTAGTGACCGGCTTCCAGTGAGTAAAGTGGGGAAAGGGAAAAATAGCAACTTTACTGTGGAGAAGCCAGCAGACGCCACGTTAATGAGTGATCAGGGTCAACAGCCCCTGTGATAGGATGATGCCAGGAACCCCTGATGAGATGTGATGAGAAGGGCACCCCACCTCTGCGGGGTGCTTGCCAAACACCCCTGACTCTGGTCCAACGGTGAGAAGACCATCAGACAAGGCTGAGGCGAGGGACGGTCCACAAGCCCCGGGCCAGCGCCCAGGTGCTGGAACAAAAGGAGAGCTGAGGCGGTGGGCTCAGGGTGGAGGCGCCCCCAGCGGGGGACCTACAGCAAGTGGGCTGCGGGACCCTGGACCGGAAAGGGCAGGAGAGAGAGCTGCTGAAACTCTATAATGGAGTCTGTGGCTTATTCACAGTGATGACCGGTGGTGACTTCCTGGCGTCTACCTGTGGGCTGTGGTCCTGTGCAAGTTCCCCCCCAGTCCCCCGGCAGGGAGGTTGCAGAGGGTCCCTGGAGCGCCCCTGGATGGCTAAAGTCATCTCAAAATAAAAAGTTCCTAAAAATCTTTCAGACAACAGGTGTTTAGGGAAACAATCTCTTTTTGTAGTGAGTTAGCTTCTTCTTGCTAATTTTGAAGCGAATCCCACGTCTCAGCTGTGGTCTGAGACAATTTAAACCAAATCCAAGAGGATTTCGTGTTTCACAGGGCAGCAAGCCGTAATTTGGGCAATTGTACCTGAAAATATTTCCTACTCCCTGGCGTTTCGTAACAATGAGATGATTATTCTTCCCCAGAAAAGGCCCCGGGGCCTGAGCGATTTTTCTCTAAAACCAGGAATGTCTTTCTAGGAGCAAAGCGCCTCCCCCAGCCCACATGTTAGCCAGATTCTTTATGTCAAAGGGGGCTCTGTGTTTTGGCAAGACCTGGTTTTCTTGATTTCCTGTTTTCTGAAGATGCCCCATCTCCCCAGATATGACCCCCCTCAACTCTGGCCGCCCCCAGCGGTCTGCACTGCTGGCCCCATCTGAGCAGCCAGCAGTCAACCGAGTGCCCCCCACGCAGGGAGCCTTGCTGAGGCTGGCGTCCCAGAGATGCACGGGCGGGCGCAGCCTCGAGGGACTCCCGGGCTCCAGGCCACGCAGACAGGGCCTGCTGTGGCCTATGGGCGAGGTCGGAAAGCGCTAACGTGGGCTGAGCTTGTGTTATGAGCCACAGGCCGCGGGGCTTTCAGAAGCTGTAGTCGCCCCGTCCCTAGACAAAGTCAGCAAGCCCAGAATTATTACTTCATTTCACAGATGAAGAACCTGAGATTCTGAGCCGTGGGCTTCCTGTGCATCTGGGAGTGGGTGCTGCTTCCCCCCTCTCCTGGGGGTCGAGGGCTTCCCCTGGATCTCTCCCCAACCCAGACCCCTCAGAGTCCCAGGAAAGGAGGGCATCTCGGCCCAGACACCACAATGGACGTGCACAGAATGAACGCCCCCCTCTTTCCGCAGATCCTCGTCCCCGAGGGTCCTGAACTTCCACATGGCCAAAGCCAGAGCCGCCAAGTATGCCAGACGCCCCTCCCCCTCCCTTGTCCAGTTCCGTCCAATGAGCTCAGCCTCCAAGCAGGTCCGTCCACCGTGCGGTCTTCAAAACCACCTGGTCCAAGACCCACTCACCTGGGCGTCGGCCGCTCCCCCACCTGGACCCTCCCACCCCCCATCCCATGCGATCTCCCCCAGCATCCCAGTACTCAGGACCTTCCACTGGCTCCCCGCCCTGAGGACACCTCCCGGGGTCTCTGGGCCCCTGGCCTCTCCACCAGGGTCCCCGTGCTGCTCCCCGTTTCTGCTTCACGGACCTCTTTCCTCCCACAGACCCTCCTTCCTGCCACAGGACATTTGCACGTGCTCTTTCCTCCTCTATTCCTCCCACTCTGCACTGGGCCTCACCTAAACGTTCTCACACTGACCCATCACCCCTCTCCCCCAACGCCCTGCACTGCTCCCAGGTAGCACCCCGCATGGTTCTCATTAAGTAACACTGGGTCCCGCCCTTGGGTGGCATCTGCCCTCTACAGCGTGTTCTGCAGAGGGCAGCTCCATGTGCCCCGCCCCTGGCCTGGACTCCAGCCATCCTCAGCACCTAGGACAGAACTAGCCACTGAGTGGGTGCTTCACAAATCCTCAGGGAATGTTGGGCGAAAATGGTACAGCAGGCCTTAAACCTGGTTGTTGGACTCCCAGATCTGAGCTCTTCATTACATCTAGATGGGGAAGATTAATTTCTCCCAGACAGTCGTGGAGGGAGGGCTTCCTGGAAGAGGTGACATGGTGACATGTGAACTGGGCTTTGAAGGCTGAACTTACTGCCCGGGAGCAAAGAGTAAGGAAGCAGCCTGTGGACAGAGTCAGCAGCAGTGATGCTTGTGGAATGCAGCTGCGGTCACTATAGCCAGGGGACAGGGCAGGGGAGGGGGGAAGACAAGAGAGGAAGGACCTCGGTGCCCAGCACATAGCGTGGGACTGCAGTGGGCGTCATCAGAGGTGACTAAGAGAGGACATGACCCAAGTCTGGAGGGAACGGGTTCTGAATAATGCAGCACAGTGTGGGGGGAAGACCAGGGGCCGGGGGGGCGTGGGTCCCAGAGGTCCAGGGGCCATGAATGCCGTAGCTGTAGCATTACTGAGCAGAACAGACAGAACCAGGGGGTGAGGCAGGGGCAGCAGATGCTGGGTAACCTGGGGGTCGGACCCGATGAACAAGGCACGGTGTGCATCTTGAAGAAAAATTAGAAAATACTGACAGCTGAAGTAAGAGAAGCGCAAGAGAGAGAAATGGGGGCCCCATTCTCCCCGCAGGGTGTCCCAGGCAGCCTCCCAGCCTGTTCTTCCAGCGGGTCCTGAGTTGTCCGAGCGCGGGCTCCGTGCAGTGCCCCGTCCTGGTGCGCCGCGCCCTGCCCGGGGCGGTGGGTCCCACCCGCAGTGTGTCAGACAGGCAGGGCCCACGGCTGGGGCTCCGGGGAAGGGGCGAGGCAGGTGGACTCCCAGGCAGTGACTCTGGGAAGGGCCTGTCGGCCTGGGCTCTGGCTTGGAGAGACACGTCGCGTCCTGCCAGACGTCCCTGCGGGCCCCGGCTGGAGGAGGGGTCCTCCGGGGTTTGGCTGGAGAACAAAGCCCCTGTGTGCTGCTTGGGGCCAAGGCCCCGGGGAGGACAGAGCCCCTTTCAACGCCAGCCCTGACCCCTCGGTGCCCAAGGCCGGCTCAGCCCTCTGGCTCCCGGGGCAAGCGGCGTGGGTGACGCAGCTGAGTCAGAAATAGCCACACGATGGGCCATGGCCAGCAAGCATTCGTGGGAATGGGCTCAGCTCCGTCCAGTCAGCTCTGTCTCCGGTCAGGATCAGAGCAGGCCCTCTGACGGGCAGGGCTGCTCACAGACCCCAGAGGGCGATGGCCTCGTCAGCTAGGTGAGAAGCTAGGTGAGAAGTTGCCTCCAGCAGGGTCTGCTCTGCGGGGGCCAGGGCTGCGGGCTGAAGAACCACGGGACATGGCGGTCCAGACCAAGCCCCTCGGAGGGCGTGAGGGACCACGGCCCCTAGGGGACCAGAGCCCTCCACGGAGGACCACAGCCCACGGGGGGACCACAGCCCACAGGACCACAGCCACGGGGGAGAGGTGGCATCATGCAGCCAGGTACAGGCACGACGGAAACCCAGGGGCACTGTCTGCCTCGAGCCTGGGACGAGGTCAGCAGCCGCAAGTACAGGGTCAGTGCTACGGCCCCTGTGGTGCTGGGCAGGAGGGTCCTTGCTGAGTCAGGTCAGGAGTACAAATGTCTGAACAAGCGGTGGGGACACAAGCGTCTTGCCCAGGACGCGCCCTTGTGCAGGTTGGCAGGGCCCTGTGTGAAGGGTCTGCGTCCGCAGCCACCCCCCAGCCCAGCCCCCCGCAGCCCCAGTGGCCCAGGCGTCGGCCACGCGGCACCAGCCTCCCCGTGGAGGTGAAGCTGGACGCCCCCCGCAGGCGGTGGATGGTGGCCTGATCGTAGGGACAAGGTGGGATGTGACAGTGGTGGGGCCGGGACGGGGTTCCCAGGCAAGGGGGCGTTTAGTCTGAGGGAGAGAAGGCGCTGGCACTGCCCGGCCCGCAGTCCTGCCTCTTCGGGAACACGACCTCCTCTAACAGCCCCCGGGGCCTGTCCCTCCACCACGGGAGGACCTTCCCTGTGGCCCGGCTGCCCGGAGCCCCGCCCTGCTCTGGCCCTTCGCAGCCGCAGGTCTCACACAACTTGGAAATGTGTGTCATTAACTTCTTCATCCCCCGCCCCCGGGTCCTCCGTGATGGATCTCGGTCACAGCTTAGGGGCTGGCTTGATGGGTCTGTGGCAGGTGGCGGACAGGCCAGGCTGGGGCACTGCGGTTAGGGGGAGGGGCATCAGGGGAGGAGGCCTGCGGGGCGGGACCGCGGCTTCAGGCGGGAGGGCAGGAGGACGGCGGGAGTGAGGGGGCCTCGGGGAACGAGGTGGCAGCCAGAGTGGATCTCGGGGCAGAGCTGGAAGAAGCCCGCACATCCTCTGCTCCTGGGTCCACTGACCTCACCCACACCACGCCGCGAACCAGTCCTGCCCCAGGCCTCAGTGCCCCCTCCCCGCCCCCCCGGGGGGCCCCAGGGCCCATCCCTGAGTCTGTCCAGGGAGGCTCTGTCTCCTGCCCACCCCTACCCATCCATCAGCAAGCCCCGATGCTGCACCTCCCAAACCCTTCCAGAATCTGGCTGCCCCGCGCCCGGCCCCCAGCACCTTTCTCCCCCTACAAGTCTCCCTGTCTCCCCCCACATCCCCCCGCCTTCTCCTCCCAAAGGCAGCCAGGTGTTTAAGTAGGTGAGGTCTCGACTCCTCTCAAGCCCTCTGCAGGGGCCCTTTCTTCAGAGGAAACCGCAAAGCCCTCAGGGTCGGCTGCCAGCCCCTGTGCCTCTGACACAGCCCACGCCCAGAGGGCCGGGCCTGGGGGTCTGAGCCTTTCCCCTCCCCATTCCCGAGCCAGGTGTCCCGATGTCTGCCAGGACGGTCCCTCACTCGTCGGCGTCTGCGCCGTGTCCCCCGTGCGCTGGCTCTGCCGTCTCCCTGCTTGAGCCCTCACTGGACTCCTTTGTTGCCCGGGACGGTCTGGCTCCCCGCCACCCCCTCCCCGAGCGCAGGCGCCCGTTCACTGCCCTCCCCCACAACCCTGCTGCCCCCGGGGCGGGGCGGGCCTGCGGTCGGTGGAGCTCAATGGTGTCTGAACAAACAGACCAGGGAACAGCAGGTTTGGAAAGGGGAAGGGGGAGGGGGCTTCTTCTGGATGAGCCCTGCGAGGCGGCCCAGGGGTGGGTGGTGCCCTGGAGACTGACCAGCCGGGGCCGGAGACCTTCCGGCCCAGCACGGCAGCACCCAACCTGTCGTGGGAAAGAACGTGTGCAGTGTTCCCACAGAGAGCGGGTGAGAAGGGGCTGGTGACCCTGGTGACCCCAGCCTGTGATCCAGCAAGAAGAGGTGATCCCAGTACCCCTGAGAGGCCCAGGGCCCAGCCCACATGGCCCTGCCAGGACCCCTTTGGGTGGCTGGGATGGGAGTGAGGGTCCTCCAGAGCGATAACTCAGGACCTCGGCGTGGCGGGCAACCTCCCCGCAGGTGGGCCGGCGTCTGCCAGACACTCAGGGACTTCTCATCCTGAGGTTCCCCCAGAACGAGAGGGACATGCGAGGCCAGCTTCCCACCAAGGGCTGCCCCTATTTGGCTGAAATCCTTGCTGAGCACCTACTTAGCGCCTCAAGTGCCTCAGGAGTCCGCGGGCTACAGCAGGGCGGTTCACATCATAAGGACAACACGGCAGTGGTGTGCAAAGGTCACAAGGGCGTCTCATAGGAGCAGCACCTTCTAGACCATGATCATCAAGCTGGGGATTTTGACACCGTGAAAGCCCAGGCACCTCAGTTAGCCGCTGGCTGGTGAGGGAGGGGCAGGGGGCACACGCCCTAGCCAGTGCTGAGCCCACACAGGCCAGCCAGGTCTGGGGGGGGCACAGCATTCAGAGCGCCTTGATTGTGAAAGGCCTGGAGAGTGGTCTGTGGCTCGGGGGCGGGGGAGGGAGGGCAGCAGGATCCCTGAGTCCCCAGAGCCTGGCCCAGGCGCTCAGCGCCCAGCCGGTCAGTGGTCAGCCAGGTGAGCTGAGCGTTTGCAATCGCACCGAAGAAGTAGCCCCGGGGTTCATACTCAGGGTGTAATGTCTGCTGGCTGCAAGCGGCCTTGGATCAGTCCCTCCGTGGGCGGGGGATGCCCTGGCACCGGGGCCGCAGCCGCCAGCGAAGCAGACGCAGATCCCCAACCACCCAGGAGCGAGGGGCGAGCCACGAGCCCTAGGCCTCACACACAGGTAGCGCGCGTCCTGTACTACAGGTGATGTGTGCTGCAGAGAAGGGGGACTGGGGAACCGGGTCCGAACGTGCGGGGACCGAGGGGGGTGGGGATGGCCTGATGGAGAGGGTACAGCTGAGCAGGATGGGAGGTGGTGTGCAGGGGGCTGGCGGCTCCCAAGCTCACACCATGAGGAGGCGTGGGCGTCCACCTGGGTCTCCTAGAACACCAGCTCTGAGGCCCAGCCACGTGCTGGGAGAAGCAGGAATCATGTGGAGTGGCCGTGTGGCCTGGGCCGAGCCCACACCTGACAGCCTCCATGGCCTGAGTCCCTGCGAGGGAGCCGTCTCAGAGCCCGGCCTCCGGGGCACCCCGCCCCGCCGAGCCAGTCAGCTGGCAGAGCCCAGAGAGCAGGTGCTGCCAGGGCTGAGCCACGTCTCTAAGGGGCTCCTGGTGATGCCAGGGGCCGCCTGGCGGGGTCCAGAGGGCTCAGCCTAAAACTGGGGACGAGGGGAGGGGCCAACCCGTCCCTGTCACCTACTGTTCCTGGGGACTTCTTAGCAAGGCCGGCCCCGTCCATCCTGTGAAAACACTTGGGAAGCACCTTGCGTGCTCTCCTTACCCCGTGTCCCGGGCCTGCCACACGCAGGTGGTCATGCCACACGCCTGGGCAGCTGCCACCGCGGGACCATGCTGGGCATGGCTGCACGGACGCCTGGGCACGGCTGGTGTGAGAGCCAGCTCTGCCCGCCATGCGGGGCCCCGACGACAACCCGCCACTCACTCGCGCTTTCCTTCTGTTGTTTGCACATTGAACACCCAGCGCCAACAGAGCGCCACGGGCGCCAGGCTCAAGGCCGGGCCAGGGTCCAGCCATAAACCCTCTCTGGGAAGACGTTACAATCTGGTCCTGGTCTCACGTTTCTAGCGCCATGTTTTTCCCGACCCCCTTTGGAAAGAAGAGCAGAAATGATGGGGTGACCCGGTTCCGCATGTCCTCCTGGGGACACATCCAGACAAGCCGGGCCCCGGCCCTGCACAGCGGGCGAGGGGAATGCACACATCTCAGGAAACACCCCGCCAGGCTCACTCGCTGGGCATTGTCTCCCCGGTGAATGCGTGGCCGTCAAGTTATGTTTATGAACCACTGAGATACGTGTATTATTTGGGCCCAACCCAGGTGTCCCGGTGAAGAGACTCTAAAAAGAAGCCGGAACCAGTGGCTTCTACGGCTGAGTCTGCAAATGCCGGTGACTCAGCTAGGGCCAGGCGCTTCATCATATAA
Source organism: Balaenoptera musculus (assembly GCF_009873245.2). Taxonomy (NCBI): domain Eukaryota; kingdom Metazoa; phylum Chordata; class Mammalia; order Artiodactyla; family Balaenopteridae; genus Balaenoptera; species Balaenoptera musculus. Next base: position 143,815,539 of record NC_045788.1, on the reverse strand, counting down.
GGGTGTGGAGGGCCAGCCTGGCCAGCTGGGAGCTCTGCTCCCCACTTCTCTCCCGAGGCCCCCCAAGGCGCAGATGTTGGTTAAATTTCATTTACATCTCAGGAGAGCGTCATTGGAGACAAGAGGGAATTTGGAACACCGGGTCAAGTGGGTAAGGGCAGTGAGGACTCTGCAGCCGTCAGGCCCGGACGCAGGCGGGGTGGCAGAGCAGACCTCGGGTTCAGACGGCACCAGGCTGCTGGAGAGAGCCTTATAAGGAGCTCCCGGGGCCTCCTCACAAGCTCCCAGAATAGCCTCCTGGCTTGGCCTTTGGACGGGCTGGCGCCAGGGTCCCAAGGAGAGTGCTGGGGGGGCCAGACCAGAGGCTGGTCCGGCCACACTCAGATTGGCTTCTTTCCTCCTGGGGGCCGCGGGGAGGGAGGGGAGAGAGGGGCAGGCCCGCAGATGCAGACGTGGGCTATTGTCCCGGCCCCATCTGGGCTGGTCGCTGCCCACCGGGCACTGCTCGGTGCAGACGGGGCCAGACCAGGGCCTCTGAGCCTCTTCCAAGCCATGGTCCCTCTGGCCGTCTGGAGAAGCCTGTTTGCTCTCAGAACGCTGTTTTAAAATGCATAAAACCAAACACAAAGGATTATAAACAAGTCGTGTTGACACACAGCCGCGACACATCTTGCGGTGTGTATCGGATACGTGTGCTTCCCCACCGGGGCACTAGATAGCAGTGTCCAGCTGAGTCCAGAAGCCACCGCCACGTTCGCGCGTCCAGCGCGAACACGCACACACACCCCGAATCCCACCCAGGAACCCTGGTGAGGGACCCCCGGCGGGCTGGGGTCTCGAGTTTTCAGACCTGACACCTCAGAGGGCTTTGTCACATGAAAGACTCAAACCCACTTCCTGTCTGTCTACCTGTTTCCACCTGCACACACGCTCACGTTCACATTTACACCAACACGGGCTTGAACACGCTGGCGTTCACTCACACACACTCACACCCTCCCCCTGCCCTGACACCACCCCTCCCACTCAAGACCTGGTGCTCCTTCCTGTCTTCTGTGCCCATGAAAGGCCAGCCGTATGGTGCCCTCTGACCCTGGCCTGACTCAGAAACGAGTCATCGACAGCCCCGCCATCCAGACAAGAGACCCCTCCTGCCCTCCCACCCAAGGAAGGCCACCCAGTGCCCGGGATCTGCAGGACGTTGGGCCACGACCTGTCCAGCTGGCCATTGGCCATTCAGGACGGGGGGCAGTGACTCCACCTCAGGATAGGAGGGACCCCAAATCCCGGATCCCAGCCTCGGGGAAGTGTCAGGGTGCACACAGACCCTGAGGGGGTCCCAGAGCACAGGTTATGCTGAATAGGTGCAGGAGCAGGGGGTGGGCAAAGGTGAGGCTCGAGGGGGCACCGGGGTGAGGGTAGGAGGGGCTGGGGTGGGGCTGGAGGGGACCCTCCTCCTCTCCTCTGAAACCCCCAAGGCAGACCCAGGCCTCAAGCCAGAACCCAGAAGGGGCCTCTCCTCCCGTCCACGCCGTCCAGATCCTGTGCTCACTTCTGCCCTGGGGCGGGGCTCCCTCTGAGAGCTCAGGCCCTGCCTGCCGTTGGTGGAGGTCAGCAGCTGGTGGCCACTTGGAGGCCACGGTGACCGAGGGAGGGGCTGAGAGGCTCCCTGGACCCCAGGGCTCTGGCATCCCTGACCGAGACCCAAGGGCACGCACTGTTTCTGGGCAGGCGTGTGGTGGAGGGGGTCCCCGCATTAAATAGCAGTGGCCTCCTGGGAGGGGCGGCAGCTGCGCACCCCTGCGCCTGCCCCCAGCTTGGTCCCCCTCCAGACCCGGCCCCCCACTCTTCTGTAGGGGGCCTGGGCCAGCTGTGAGTCAGGGAGGATGGTTGGGGTCCGGGTCGGGGGGAACGGAGGCGCCCACCAGGTGGTGCCCCAGCAGGGGGCTCTGGAGGTGGTGCAGGGGCTGCACAATGCAACCCAACCCCTGAGTGGGCCAGAGGGTGGCCCGGGCCCCTCTGTGGGACGTGCCTTGGGTGGGTGGGGGCACCTGGGGACCAACGCCTCCAGGCAGAGCCCGCCGGGACGTCACTGTGGGCAGGGATCCGGGTGAGGGGCTGGGCCACGTGGGGGCCAGCTGGGGGGCACGGGGGCCCAGTGTCCTGGGAACTGGTGTAAGAGCTGGTCGCAGGCTGGTGCCGGCCACTCAGAGATGCCCTCCCGCGTCCCCGAGAGCCCGGGGCAACCCGGATGACGCCCAGCCCAGGCCAGAGGCCACTGCAGGGGGCAGAAAGCTTGCTCCAGATAGAGGCGGGCAGCCTGGACTTGGGAAGGGGCTCGGGGTGTGGGTGATGGGAGGTTATGGGCAGCGGGGGGCGGGCAGCCCCTCGAGAGGAGGTCTGAAGCCCGGCGGCCGCCACCCAAACCTGCGAAATGTTCTGCTTCACGCAAGGACCTGGGAGCTTCTGAAGCAGAAAGGGGCACTGTGGTCCCCAGGGGACTGTCCGCGGGGGCCCCGCCCTGGGCGCCGAGCCTCCAGAACCCCTGGCAGCACCCACAGGCAGTGGGCTACCTCGGAGGCTGTGGGGAGTCCCCTGGCCCCCACCGGGACATGCTCCCTCTGGTGGGTTTCTCTCTGGGCCAGCCTGAAACGAGGGTCTGGTGACCATGGCCCCAGCCCCACCCTGGGCGCCCTCAGCCTGATCTGAAGAGCCGGGCTTGGCCTCCGTCTCAATGCGTCCATTTCCTCCGCAGCTGGGGGACCCGAGAGATGGGGGTGGGGACACAGTGGCCACCCCAGGTCCCATCCGGAGGCGGAGAGTGCTATCAAAGGCACAGGGTGGCAGCGTCTGGGCTGAAGCAGGTCCCCTTGAACTGAAGCAAATCCACACGAGTGGGACAGGTGGGCTTTCGTTACAGGAACTGCTTTTTCACGGCGTGACCAGCGGGGAGGGGGACCTGTCCTCCCACCCGCTCCCCGGGCTGCTTTCCCACTCTTCCTCCTGCTCAAAACTAGGTTCTCAGATGCCAAGTAGGAGAAGAGGGGTTCTCCCGGCCAGCACAAGCACCACCCCGACATTTCGTCCTCGGCGCACCCCTCTGGTGGTGGGTATTTACAAGGCAGCAGCAAGAACGGCGGGGGGTCCCCTTGAGGGAGCCTGGGCCTCCCTGGGGCTGGGTAGAAACGCAGCACCTGGGGTCCCACCCCGACCTGCTGAGTCAGAATCTGCACTTGACAGAGAGCTGGGGCCCGAGCGCCCAAGGATGGACACCCGGGAAGTGTCCGGTGTCACTGCCGCCTCAGTGCAGGGACGCCCACGCACGTCCACGCCGGCTCCTTCCCCAGCCTGACTTCTCAGAGCTTGGCAGACCTGAGGGCACATCCCAGAGGGAGTGCCAGCCCGGCCTGCTCCCTGTGGGTGGGGCCCGTGTCTGCATTTCTAGCTGCACCCAGGGGTGCGGAGGCCTCTCAGTGCAGCCCGAGGGCGTGGATACAGGAGCTCCATTTCTGCGTCTGGAGCCAAGAACAGCTGGCTTTACACTGAGCATCAAAGAACAGGGCAGGGCAGAGTGGCTGCGTGGAGAATGTCGGCACAAAGATGGACATCTTTACTGCCCCCGTGGCTCCGGATACCGAGATAGAGGAGGCCCCGAGGCCGCAGTCACGGCTGGAAACCACAGGGCCACACGACCGCCAGCTACCCGCTCTTGCCAAAGCTTCAGGTGGTCACACTTTTCCTCTTTGCTGACATTTCCCCTTGTTTCCATGAGGTTGAGGCATCCTTAGTGTTGACAATCACCCGTCTGTCACCTACCTTTTACTTCGCTTACGGGGTCTTTTTTCATAAAAATTTAACCTCTGCTGTCCTCCGATTCACCCATCTACTCCTTCCTGACCCGTGTGGGTGTGTCCCGGCTTCAGAAAGCTGTTCCTACTCCAGGGTCTTCCCAGATCCCTTCCGCTGCTCACGTCATTTGTTTTACATATTTTTTGAGTGATGTGAGGAATGGTCTGACTCCACATATAATTATTCCATTCTTCCATCCTCTCTCCTTATTTGAGATGCCCCTCCCCCCGTGTACAGAATTCCCACAGATGCAGGAAACTTTTTCTGCCTTCTTGATTCTGTCCCATTGAGTTATTTTTTTATTCCTGTAACCAAAAAACCCTGTTTATTTACTCTGGTTTTCTTATGTGTCCAGATGTCTATTAAGACAACTTCTTCTTAGTTGGTATTTTGTTGTTGTTGTTGTTTTTGGTTTTTTTCTTTAATAGGCTTTCAGGGAAGTTTTAGGTTCACAGCAAAATTGAGCAGAAGGTATGGAGATTCTCCATAGACTTCGTGCTCCCACACCTGCATAGTATACCAAATTATCAACGCCCCCCACCAGAGTGCAATGTTTACAGTCAATGAAGTTATATTGACACATCGTAATCACTCAGAGTCCTTAGTTTACATCAGGTTCACTCTCTTTTTTTATGGCAATGACTTTTTATTTTATTTTATTTTATACATCTTTATTGGAGTATAATTGCTTCACAATGCTGTGTTAGTTTCTGCTGTATAACAAAGTGAATCAGCTCTATGCATACGTATATCCCCATATCCCCTCCCTCTTGGGTCTCCCTCCCACCCTCTCCATCCCACCCCGCTAGGTGGTCCCAAAGCACCGAGCTGATCTCCCTGTGCTATGCAGCTGCTTCCCACTAGCTATCTATTTTACATTTGATAGTACATATGTCGATGCTACTCTCACTTCACTCCTGCTTCCCCTTCCCCCGCCCCCTGTGTCCTCAAGTCCATTCTCTATTTCTATGTCTTTATTCCTGTCCTGCCACTAGGTTCATCAGTACCTTTTTTTTTTTTTTTTAGATTCCATATATATGTGTTAGCATACGGTATTTGTTTTTCTCTTTCTGACTTAACTTCACTCTGTATGACAGACTCTAGGCCCATCCACCTCACTACAAATAACTCAATTTTGTTTCTTTTTATGGCTGAGTAATATTCCATTGTATATATGTGCCACATCTTCTTTATCCATTCGTCTGTCGATGGACATTTAGGTTGGTTCTATGTCCTGGCTATTGTAAATAGAGCTGCAATGAACATTGTGGTACATGACTCTTTTTGAATTATAGTTTTCTCAGGGTATATGCCCAGTAGTGGGATTGCTGGGTCATATGGTAGTTTTATTTTTAGTTTTCTAAGGAACCTCCAAACTCTTCTCCATAGTGGCTGCACCAATTTACATTCCCACCAACAGTGCAGGGTGTTGTATATTCTGTGGGTTTTGACAAGTGTACAATGACATGTATCTACCCTTATAGTATCCCACAGGACAGTTTCACTGCCCTAAAAATACCCTGCACTCCACCTGTTCATCCCTCCCTCCCCCCCACCCTGTGGCAGCCACTGATCTTTTTACTCTCTCATAGATACGCCTTTTCCAGAATGTCATAGAATGAAATCATATAGTATGTAGCCTATTCAGATTGGCTTCTTTCACTTAATAATATACATTCAAGTTTTCTCCATGTCTTTTCATGGCCTGATAGCTCATTTCTTTTTAACACTGAATAATATTTCATTGTTGGGATGGACCACAGTTTATTTATCCATTTACCTACTGAAAGACATCTTGGTTGCCTCCTAGCTTTGAGAATTGTGAATAAAGCTGCTATAAATATCCTTGTGTACGAACATAGTTTTCGACTCTTTTGGATAAATACCATGGGGCATAATTGCTGAATTCTATATTAAGAGTGTGTTTAGGTTTATAAGAAACCGCCAAACTGTTTTCCAACGTGGCTGCACCATTCTGCATTCCCATCAGCAGTGAATGAGAGTTCCTGTTCCTCCACATCCTCACCAGCATTTGATGTTGTCTGTGTTCTGGATTTTGGACGTCCTAATACGTGTGTAGTGATAATTCATCATTGTTTTAATGTAATTTAATTTCATTTAATTTAATTTAGTTTCCCTGATGACAGCTAATGTGGGGCATCTTTCCATATGCTGATTGGACATGTGTATATCTTCTTTGGTGATTGTCTGGTCAGGTCTTTTGTCCATTTTTTAATCTCATTGTTGAGTTTCAAGTGTTCTTAGTATATTTTGGATAACAGTCCTGTATCTGATACATGTTTTGCAAATTTTTTCTCCCAGTCTGTGGCTTGTCTTCTCATTCTCTTAACATTGTCTTTTGGAGAACAGAAGTTTTTCATTTTAAGGAGGTCCCGCTTGTCAATTCTTTCATTAATTATGCCTATAGTGTTGTATCTAAAAAGTCATTGCCAAATCCAAGGTCATCAAGAGTTTCTCCCATGTTATCTTCTAGGAGATTCATAGCTTTGCATTTTACATTTAGGTCTGTGATCCATTGTGAGTTAATTTTGTGAAGGATGTAAGGTGTGAGTCTATATTTATTTTTTATGTGACTTCTGGTTGTTCCAGCGCCATTTGTTGAAAAGTCTGTCTTTGCTTCGTGGTTTTGCCTTTGCTCCTTTGTCAAGGATCAGGTGACTCTATCTGTGCAGGGCTGTTTCTGGGCTCTCTTCTGCTCCACTGATCTATTTGTCTGTCTCTCCCCCAATACCACACTGTCTTGATTACCATAGCTTTGGAGTAGGTCTTGAAGTCAGACACTGTCACTCCTCCAACTTTGTTCTTCCCCTTCAGTATTGAGTTGCCTTCTTGGTCATTTTTCAGAACTGTCTTTGTTCTTCTTACATATACACTTAGTGTTTCCAATTGTCAGGTTCCATCAAAAATTGGGGGGGATTTGGCTAAGGTATGGGGGAATTATTGCTTTTAATGTATGAATCAGTATGGGGAGAGCTGATAACTCTGTAGTTGGGGTCCTGGGCTGTGGAGCAAAGTCCTCTGCTGTCCTGACCGCCACCCTCCCTGAAGGGAACAAGCCACCAAGGGGACCTTGCAGAGTGGCCTTTGGGGGCAGTATTGGGGCGAGTGCTCTGAGCTGACAGGGGGAAGCCCCCAATCTGGGTGGGACCCAGAGCTACAGATCAGTTAGGAATGCCAGCATCCTTGAGGGGCAGGGACCCTTGCTCTGTTCCAGGTCCCACCGGGGGTTGGAGGAGTGGGTGGGCAGGGCCTCTGATAGGGTCTGGACCCTGAGGCTGGGCTTGTTCAGATGGGCTGGTGCAAAGCCTTCCTGCCAAGTTTCCTGGAGACTCTAAGCCTCCTGGGGCACCTTGCAGCCCCGGAAGGAACCCCTCTGCTTGATCTGATGCTTCTTGCCTCCAGGGCTTGGGGAGCCGACTCCTACCTGCTCCATGGTCAGAAGCAAGTCTCACAGGAGCCGCGGCCCATGAGGTGCCACCCTGCTCTTCCATCGTTTCGTTGTTTGCCTCTGTCTCTGGGGTGGACCAGGGCTTCTGTGGCCGACTGAGCAGCTGATAGACATCTATTTATTTTGGCAGAAAGGATTTTTCAGGAAATGAGAAGTGGACGAGGTTGTTTAGTCTTGTCCTTCCGCTGGCTCTGGGAAAGGCCAGGGTGCCGGGCCACGAAGCGGGGGTCAGGAGCTGCCGGGAAGGGAGCTCCCTGGTGTGGGGGTCCTCAGCCTACTCGGGACCCCATCTCTCTCCCCAGGACACTCAGCCAGCTCCACCTGCGCCGACGCACCCCGGAAGCCAGTGGTCTGGCCACTTTCAGCATCTGAAGCAGGTGGAGCACGGGCTGCCCCGCCTGCCCGGCTGTGCCCTGCACACCTGTGCTCTGTCACCCAGCCTGGAACGTCCCCTCACCCACCTCCTCCTGCGGACATGCTGAAGGTGTGTGCGTGTGCAGATGCGTGCAGGTGTTCACATCTGTTCAGGCTTGTGCGATTGTGTGTCAGCGTGAGAACGTGTGTGTGATTGCATATGAGCATGTGTGCAGGTGCATGCAGGTGTGTATATGTGTGTGTGTGTTCACGTGCTCAGGCGTGGTCCTGGAGCAGCTCCATCACCAGGACAGAGCTCAGCGTCTCCAGCCAAGGCAATGCTGGAGGCCCGGACCTTCCTGGAAGAGGCTGGTTTCCCTTGAGCAGCCCTTTGGCTCAGCCAGCTTGCTGTCCCCTTTCAGGACCCTGCTCTCCCCACTTGAGGACAAGCAAGGGCAGGATGTGAGGCCGGCTGCGATCAGGGACACAGATGCCCACTTGAATTTACAGCCGGGCGGGTCTCCTGAGCCCAGCCCCCCGGGTCAGGGAGGAAGCTGGTCCACGGGGGTCAGGGGGTGTCGCGAGGTCGGTCCTGGCGCCACCCGGCTCTCCTCTGGTGCTGGCCTGACCAAAAGAGGGCAGCAATTAATTTTCTCACAGAAGAGTCAGGTGGACCTTTCTCTGAGCAGCCTGACCGTCCCCTCGTCCTGTCACCCTTAGTTTAGAAGAATTCGAGCAAAACGGGTGTCTCCGGTCCAGAGGGGAGAGGCGCTCAGTGACCCACGGTCACCCCAATGAAGACTACAAACCGGGGCTCAAACCACAGAAGTGGATCCCTGGCAGCCCTCTGTCTGGGTGTGGCGAGGCCTCTCCAGCTCCTGGGTCCTGGGCTGGGGTGTCCTCCTTTCTCCTGAGGACCCTGGTGACAGCGTTTAGCGCCCCCTGGATAATCCCAGATGAACGCATCTCGAGGGCCTTCGCTTAGCCAGGACTCTGTAAGGTCACGGTCACGGGTTCCAGGGATTGAAGGTGGGTACTGGGGGGCGGGGGGCAGTTTTCGGCCCACCACAGGTTGAGGACCAGAAAGCTTTCTCCTAAGCGCCCTGCTGCCCGCAGATCACAGGCCCCTTTGCAGAGGGAGGGGTGAGGCTGCCTGGAGGAAGGGGCTCGGCTAGAGGGGCGCTGGGGCTGCTCAGCCCTCCTTCAAGGGCCAGACCCCTGCCCGCTGTGCTTCATCCCCTTTCACCAGCCCAGCCGCACGAGGCAGGCGGGTTTATCCCCAGGTGACGTCAGCCCGGCCCAGGGTCCTGAGGGCGCCCACCCGCCGGCCTGCAGAGAGGCTGCCCTCTGAAAGCGCAGGCCCCCGGGGCCCTCGCTCCCCATGGAAGGCCCCCCCGACATTTGGATGCTGGAAAGCTCGATTTTGCAATTTTCCTGCAATGTTTACAAGAGCCTCTTCCCGTTGCCCCCGCGTGCTGTAAACACACAGGCCCGGCTCTCCGCTGCGGAATTGCGGTTTGGTGGCCGGTTCCAACAATGCGCTCCCAGCCCCGTGGTTATCCGCCTCTCCGGGAAGGCGTTGGGTCCGCACGGAGGGGAGCGTGGCAGCTCGCAGGACCCCCCCTTCCGGCCCGCCCGCCCCTCCCGCCGTGCCCCGGTGGCTGGGGGACGTTCCGTCCTGCTGGCCTGGCAGCATCTCGGGTCGCACTCGGGTCCCGCTCCTGAGAGCAGGGGTGGAGCCCGGCCCCTCCAAGCCCCAGCCCAGGGCAGGGCCGTGCGGCGGGCAGCAGGCGGGGACGGGGCACAGCGAGCCTGATTTCACCGAGACTGAAGCTCTGCTGGGGCTTGTGGGGCCGTGCGTGCACGTGTGCGTGCACGTGTGTGTGCACGTGCGTGCGCACCAATGTCCTTAAGGAGTGGATTCTGCACCTGCCAGTGTGCACAGAACGTCCATCTTTTTGTGTATTTGTGCGTGCACGTGTTCTCGGTGTGTGTGTGCAGGTGAGTGCCCGTGTATTCCTGCTGTGCGTGTGCGTGTGTGCACAGCTCCATCTGCCTCTGGTGCCCTGAGGGGAAGCTGACGACGGGGAGGTGGCTGGGGGGTTAGCTGGGCGTCAGGAAGCCTGCAGGGAGCCAGTGCTGGGGAGGCCACCCAGGGCCCCTTTGTCCAGAATGAACGTCAAACGTCAAACACAGCCCCAAGGGAAATGGTTCCCACACCTGATCCTGTGCTGAGAGAGAGGATGGAGCGGGGCCTGGGAGCCGTGACGGGAAGGAACAAGGCCCCTCTGTGCGCGTGGGGCAGCTGTGGCCACGCCAGGAGCCGAGTGGACCGGCTGTCTGGCCACCCGGCCCTCCTACTTGTCACCTCAGAGTCTGAGGCCCCCCGTCATGCCAGGCCCTGCCCCTGGACCCGCTCAGGAGCCGTGACGCTGGCTGCGGGCACGGGCCACTCCCTCCCCAGGGGAGCATTTCCAGGCCAAGATGGTCACAGATATGATGATTTCCGGTGGTTGCTCAGAGCGGCCAGAACGATTAGAAGTGGATGCTTTAAATTAGCTTCGGCTGAGGCCAAGTCCAGGGTCTGCAGACCAGCCTGGATCTGTTCTCCCCAACGGCCTCACGGAGATCGGGGCACAGTGAGGACGTGGCCCTGCCCCTGCCCTACACCTGCCGTCCCCCTGCGGCCCCCAGAGTCTCCCCCCTCCTCAATTGCCGGCCTGACCATGGGCTGCCCTGGGACCAGCAGAGCCCCTCGCCCCCAGGGGTGGTGTAGAGCTAGCGTCCCCTCTTCCGCACGAGGACCTCTGCCCTCGGGTCCCCAGGTGTCTCCTTGCTGCTGAGATGCGGGCAGGGAGGGAGGGAGTCCAGTGGTGGTCAGGCCCCCATCGGGCGGGGAGGGACGGGGCAGGGAGGAACCTGCAGGGGAGGGGGCCACACAGACAGGGCAAAGTCAGGAGCCTGGCTACACACAGGTTGAGTGGGGTGGGGACGCTGAGCAAACAGCACACGTGTGGAGGCTTCTGGGACCCGGCTTCTCTCTGGTAGAGGGAAGAGGCCAGTGCAAAGGAGGGGGTCTGGGCGAGCTGTGGGTTCGAACCTGGGAAGAAAATGCTACAGACACGGGCACATATTGAAAAGACAGAGAGACCAGCCTGAAGGGACTCCCACTGGGACAAATTCGAGCATGAAAAAAAACAAAGACAGTAACAGATGAGAGCCCATTACATGAAATGAGACTGTAGTGGCATAAATAGATTTAATTATTAATGAATGGGGAAAAGAGAAAGCTCTTCCCTACAGTAGAATTCCAGCTGACGAACGATGGGACTAGAAATTCACTGTTTGGTTTATTTCGCACTTATAGTGACGAGTTCAGGCTGTGAGAACATCGGAAGATGCTGACCAGCCATGGAAGTGAACTGAACCCACCCCGCGTGTTCCCGCAAAACCTGCACGAATTACAGAGAGGAGCCACCTTTCCAGGGCCATGGTCCCCAGATGGCCAGGGCTGCCGCCCCAGGAGTGACGTGGGGACGCGTCCACAGCCCGTGGACAGGACAGGACACACCTGGATGAGGTGCTACCCCAGGGTCAGCCCGGGTCTAGTCTGGGAAGTGTCAGAAAACCCAAACTGGGGACTTTTCACTCTTCAGCAACGTCAAGGTCATGGCAGCCCAGGGAGGACTGGGGACGTTCCTGACTGAGGGAGGACAGAGGCACGGCCGCTGGGCACACCGCGTGAACCTAGGGTGGGTTGTTATGCTGCAAACGACGCTACCGGGACAACTGACAAAACGGAACTGGGTCTCTGGGTGAAGGAGAGTTTGGTACTATTCTTGCAACTTTTCAATATGTTTGACATTGTTTCAAAATAAAAATAAAAATTTGAAGAAAAGGCAGTCGCTCTGGCGTCCGGGTTCCAGGGCCTGGAACCGTCTGATCCTGCCTGCACCTGCCCGGCCCTCGGAAAGCAGGTCCACAGGGTCCGGAGGGCGGCAGAGCCGGGACCCCCTCCCCGGGCCTCTGCAGGAAGAGGGAGGGGGGAGCAGCTCCGGCGGCAGGGACGCAGCAGGGGACTCGGAGCCCATGGGGTGGCCAGGTGGGGGGCCAACTCCAGTGCCCACTGCCCCTCCGCAGCCCAGATGGAGGGCGGGTGGCAGTGACCGCGTGCCCTAGCCCCGGGCCTCCTCTGCTCCTGCCCCACCACCACGAAAGCCCACCGTGGACACCCACCCACCTGGGGTCCTGCTCTCACACACACACGTAAACATACACACGAACTCACAGGCACACACATGCACAAACACACACACACACGCATTTCCCTTGCAGGTAAATCTGATCGCGTCCATGCTTTTTCACAGCAGTGTTTCCCGACCTGAATGGAGGGCTGCGGAGCTGGCCTGGGACGGGACGCTGCAGACAGGCAGGAAGGCCTGAGGTCCGGCTGGCACGGGGGGTCAGAGGGCACGGGGGCACACACGGCTAGAAAGGTCGCGGGGCCGAGTTTGGACTTGATCCCGCGCGTGGAGCGCAGCGCTGAGCCGCCTCTGCTTTGGTTCTGGGCTGTTTGGGAGCGACGGAGGCGGAAACCCACAGTGAGAAGCTGGCGCGCCGGCGCCTGGGATGCGCCATGGAGGCAGGACGGGCACACAGGCCGCTCACTGTGGCAGCAGCAGGTCCACCGCAGGGAGCCCGCGCTGAGGCTGGCGCCGGCCTGTGGAGGGCGCACCCGGCCCCGGCCCTGCAGAGCCCGGGGGGGGCGGTGACCGTGACGGCCCTTCGTTCCAGGCGACCTTCTCACGGCTGTCACGGGGCAGGGCAGCCTGCGCGCTGCCCCCGGCAGAGTCGGGTCCCTGATCCCGGCGCCTCTCCTGTAACAGACACGCGCATGGTGTCGCCTGGCCCACGTCGCGTCACCCTGTGGGGACTGGGCTCGGAGGACAACACAGAAACCGTGACCCCCTGGCTGCCGTCCTGGCTGTGAGGCACGACTGTCCTTGCCCCGGCCCAGCCACCGCGAGCCCGGGGCGGCGCGACCTGGCGTCTGAGAGCCGTTGCGCGGCCCTCGGACGCCGCCCACCTCTGGGCACAGCAGACCCTTCAGACGGCGCAGACAGGGTTGGGGTCCAGGAGTGCACGGGGCGACTCGGCACCGCACGTCTAGGAGGGAGAGTGAAAGGCGCTCGGTCGAGCACGGCGGCTGGGGTCGGGGACGCGAGCTGCGGTCCAGAGGGGCCGGCCCGGCTGGACCCTCCAGCCCTTCCTTCCGCAGACTACACGGACGGTCCGAAAAGAGCCGCCGGCCGCCGCTGGACGTGAGCACATTCGGGGGACACGCCAAGCTCACGGGAACGGAAGGAAAATCCATCCGGCCTGCAGGCTCTCCACCGCGGACACTGACGGATTCTCCGTGCTCCTCGGGACCCCAGGGCCGCATCTGGCCACCCGCCTCTGATTAGGGAGACAACTGTTTCCCTCGGGACGGCGGAGGGCCTGTCCACGCTCCAGGGTGTGAGGCCAGCCCCCGGGGCCACATCACAGCACCGGGCGAGGCTGGTGGACACTTCCGTGGCCAAGGGCAGAGGCACTTCCTCTGAGTGGGAGGGTGGCTACTCTGCCTCATATTTTGGGGATAAAAGTACCCAGGACTGCTTCCCAGCCCCTCCTCCTGCCCCTGCGTCGGGCTGTGGTGAGGTCGAGCTTTATTTTTTTTTAACATCTTTATCGGAGTATAATTGCTTTACAGTGGTGTGTTAGTTTCTGCTTTATAACAAAGTGAATCAGCTCTACATATACATATATCCCCATATCTCCTCCCTCTTGCGTCTCCCTCCTACCCTCCCTATCCCACCCCTCTAGGTGGTCACAAAACACCGAGCTGATCTCCCTGTGCTACGCGGCTGCTTCCTACTAGCTATCTATTTTACATTTGGTAGTGTATATATGTCCATGCCACTCTCACTTCGTCCCAGCTTACCCTTCCCACTCCCCGTGTCCTCAAGTCCATTCTCTACATCTGTGTCTTAAATTCTGTCCTGCCCCTAGGTTCTTCAGTACCATTTTTATTTTTAGATTCCATATATATGTGTTCATATACGGTATTTGTTTTTCTCTTTCTGACTTACTTCACTCTGTAGGACAGACTCTAGGTCCATCCACCTCACTACAAATAACTCAATTTCGTTTCTTTTTATGGCTGAGTAATATTCCATTGTATATATGTGCCACATCTTCTTTATCCATTCATCTGTCAATGGACACTTAGCTTGCTTCCATGACCTGGCTATTGTAAATAGAGCTGCAATGAACATTGTGGTACATGACTCTTTTTGAACTATGGTTTGCTCAGGGTATATGCCCAGTAGTGGGATTGCTGGGTTGTATGGTAGTTCTATTTTTAGTTTTCTAAGGAACCTCCATACTGTTCTCCATAGTGGCTGTATCAATTTACATTCCCACCAACAGTGCAAGAGGGTTCCCTTTTCTCCACACCCTCTCCAGCATTTATTGTTTGTAGATTTTTTGATGATGGCCATTCTGACTGCTGTGAGGTGATACCTCATTGTAGTTTTGATTTGCATTTCTCTAATAATCAGTGATGTTGAGCAGCTTTTCATGTGCTTCTTGGCCATCTGTATGTCTTCTTTGGAGAATGTCTATGTAGGTCTTCTGCTCATTTTTGGATTGGGTTGTTTGTTTTTTTAATATTGAGCTGCATTAGCTGTTTATATATTTTGGAGATTAATCCTTTGTCCATTGATTCGTTTGCAAATATTTTCTCCCATTCTGAGGATTGTCTTTTCATCTTGTTTATGGTTTCCTTTGCTGTGCAAAAGCTTTTAAGTTTCATGAGGTCCCATTTGTTTATTTTTGTTTTTATTTCCATTTCTCTAGGAGCTGGGTCAAAAAGTATCTTCCTATGTTTTATGTCATAGAGTGTTCTTCCTATGTTTTCCTCTAAGAGTTTTATAGTGTCTGGCCTTACATTTAGGTCTTTAATCCATTTTGAGTTTATTTTTGTGTATGGTATTAGGGAGTGTTCTAATTTCATTCTTTTACATGTAGCTGTCCAGTTTTCCCAGCACCACTTATTGAAGAGGCTGTCTTTTCTCCATTGTATATTCTTACCTCTTTTATCAAAAATAAGGTGCCCATAGGTGTGTGGGTTTATCTCTGGGCTTTCTATCCTGTTCCATTGATCTATATTTCTGTTTTTGTGCCAGTACCATAGTGTCTTGATTACTGTACATTTGTAGTATAGTCTGAAGTCAGGGAGCCTGATTCCTCCAGCTCCATTTTTCTTTCTCAAGATTGCTTTGGCTATTCGGGGTCTTTTGTGTTTCCATACAAATTGTGAAATTTTTTGTTCTACTTCTGTGAAAAATGCCATTGGTAGTTTGATAAGGATTGCATTGAATCTGTAGATTGCTTTGGGCAGTATAGTCATTTTCACAATGGTGATTCTTCCAATCCAAGAATGTGGTATATCTCTGCATCTGTTTGTATCATCTTTAATTTCTTTCATCAGTATCTTATAGTTTTCTGCATACAGGTCTTTTGTCTGCCTAGGTAGGTTTATTCCTAGGTATTTTATTCTTTTTGTTACAGTGGTAAATGGGAGTGTTTCCTTAATTTCTCTTTCAGATTTTTCATCATTAGTGTATAGGAATGCAAGAGATTTCTGTGCATTAATTTTGTATCCTGCAACTTTACCAAATTCATTGATTAGCTCTAGTAGTTTTCTGGTGGCATCTTTAGGATTCTCTATGTATAGTATCACGTCATCTGCAAACAGTGACAACTTTACTTCTTCTTTTCCAATTTGTATTCCTTTTATTTCTTTTTCTTCTCTGATTTCTGTGGCTAAAACTTCCAAAACTATGTTGAATAATAGTGGTGAGAGTGGACAACCTTGTCTTGTTCCTGATCTTAGTGGAAATGGTTTCAGTTTTTCACCATTGAGAACGATGTTGGCTGTGGGTTTGTCCTATGTGGCCTTTATTATGTTGAGGTAAGTTCCCTCTATGCCTACTTTCTGGAGGGTTTTTATCATAAATGGGTGTTGAATTTTGTCAAAAGCTTTTTCTGCATCTATTGAGATGATCATATGGTTTTTCTCCTTCAATTTGTTAATATGGTTTATCACATTGATTGATTTGCATATACTGAAGAATCCTTGCATTCCTGGGATAAACCCCACTTGATCATAGTGTATGATGCTTTTAATGTGCTGTTGGATTCTGTTTGCTAGTATTTTGTTGAGGATTTTTGCATCTATGTTCATCAGTGATCTTGGCCTGTAGTTTTCTTTCTTTGTGACATCTTTGTCTGCTTTTGTTATCAGGGTGATGGTGGCCTCATTGAATGAGCTTGGGAGTGTTCCTCCCTCTGCTATATTTTGGAAGAGTTTGAGAAGGATAGATGTTAGCTCTTCTCTAAATGTTTGATAGATTTCACCTGTGAAGCCATATGGTCCTGGGCTTTTATTTGTTGGAAGATTTTTAATCACAGTCTCAATTTTCGTACTTGTGATTGGTCTGTTTATATTTTCTATTTCTTCCTGGTTCAATCTCGAAAGGTTGTGCTTTTCTAAGAATTTGTCCATTTCTTCCAGGTTGTCCATTTTATTGGCATATAGTTGCTTGTAGTAACCTCTCATGATCCTTTGTATTTCTGCAGTGTCAGTTGTTACTTCTCCTTTTTCATTTCTAATTGTATTGATTTGAGTCTTCTCCCTTTTTTTCTTAATGAGTCTGGCTAATGGTTTATCAATTTTGTTTATGTTCTCAAAGAATCAGCTTTTAATTTTATGGATCTTTGCTATTGTTTCCTTCATTTCTTTTTCATTTATTTCTGATATGACCTTTATGATTTCTTTCCTTCTGCTAACTTTGGGGGTTTTTTGTTCTTCTTTCTCTGATTGCTTTAGGTGTAAGGTTAAGTTGTTTGTTTGAGATGTTTCTTGTTTCTTGAGGTAGGATTGTATTGCTATGAACTTCCCTCTTAGAACTGCTTTTGCTGCATCCCATAGGTTTTGGGTCATCATGTTTTCATTGTCATTTTTTTCTAGGTATTTTTTGATTTCCTCTTTGATTTCTTCAGTGATCTCTTGGTTATTAAGTAGTGTATTGTTTAGCCTCCATGTGTTTGTATTTTTTACAGATTTTTTTCCTGTAATTGATATCTAGTCTCATAGCATTGTGGTCAGAAAAGATACTTGATATGATTTCAATTTTCTTAAATTTACCAAGGCTTGATTTGTGACCCAGGATATGATCTATCCTAGAGAATGTTCCATGAGCACTTGAGAAGAAAGTGTATTCTGTTATTTTTGGATGGAATATCCTATAAATATCAATTAAGTCCATCTTGTTTAATGTATCATTTAAAGCTCGTGTTTCCTTATTTATTTTCATTTTGGATGATCTGTCCATTGGTGAAAATGGGTTGTTAAGTCCCCTACTATGATTGTGTTACTGTCGATTTCCCCTTTTATGGCTGTTAGCATTTGCCTTATGTATTGAGGTGCGCCTATGTTGGGTGCATAAATATTACAGTTGTTATATCTTCTTCTTGGATTGATCCCTTGATCATTATGTAATGTCCTTCTTTGTCTCTTATAATAGTCTTTATTTTAAAGTCTATTTTGTCTGATATGAGAATTCCAGCTTTCTTTTGATTTCCATTTGCATGGAATATCTTTTTCCATCCCCTCACTTTCAGTCTGTATGTGTCCCTAGGTCTGAAGTGGGTCACTTGTAGACAGCATATATATGGGTCTTGTTTTTGTATCCATTCAGCCAGTCTATGTCTTTTGGTTGGAGCATTTAATCCATTTACATTTAAGGTAATTATTGATATATATGTTCCTATTACCATTTCCTTAATTGTTTTGGGTTTGTTTTTGTAGGTCCTTTTCTTCTCTTGTGTTTCCCACTTAGAGAAGTTCCTGTAGCATTTGTTGTAGAGCTGGTTTGGTGGTGCTGAATTCTCTTAGCTTTTGCTTATCTGTAAAAGTTTTAATTTCTCCATCAAATCTGAATGAGATCCTTGCCGGGTAGAGTAATCTTGGTTGTAGGTTTTTCCCTTTCATCACTTTAAATATGTCCTTCCACTCCCTTCTGGCTTGCAGAGTCTCTGCTGAAATATCAGCTGTTAACTTTATGGGGATTCCCTTGTATGTTATTTGTTGTTTTTCCCTTGCTGCTTTTAATATTTTTTCTTCGTATTTAATTTTTGGTAGTTTGATTAATATGTGTCTTGGCGTGTTTCTCCTCGGATTTATCCTGTATGGGACTCTCTGTGTTTCCTGGACTTGATTGACTATTTCCTTTCCCATATTAGGGAAGTTTTCAACTATAATCTTTTCAAATAGTTTCGCAGTCCCTTTCTTTTCCTCTTCTTCTTCTGGCACCCCTATAATTCAAATGTTGGTGCATTTAATGTTGTTCCAGAGGTCTCTAAGACTGTCCTCAATTCTTTTCATTCTTTTTTCTTTATTCCGTTCTGCAGTAGTTATTTCCACTATTTTATCTTCCAGATCACTAATCCATTCTTCTGCCTCAGTTATTCTACTACTGATTCCTTCTAGATAATTTTTAATTTCATTTATTGTGTTGTCCATCATTGTTTGTTTGCTCTTTAGTTCTTCTAGGTCCTTGTTAAACGTTTCTTGTATGTTCTCCATTCTATTTCCAAGATTTTGGATATCTTTACTATCATTACTCTGAATTCTTTTTCAGGTAGACCGCCTATTTCCTCTTCATTTGTTTGGTCTGGTGGGTTTTTACCTTGCTCCTTCATCTGCTGTGTGCTTCTCTGTCTTCTTGTTTTGCTTAACTTACTGTGTTTGGGGTCTCCTTTTCACAGGCTGCAGGTTCATAGTTACCGTTGTTTTTTGGTGTCTGCCCTCAGTGGCTACGGTTGGTTCAGTGGGTTGTGTAGGCTTCCTGGTGGAGGGGACTGGTGCCTGTGTTCTGGTGGATGAGGCTGGATCTCGTCTTTCTGGTGGGCAGGACCACGTCCGGTGGTGTGTTTTGGGGTGTCTGTGACCTTCTTAAGATTTTAGGCAGCCTCTCTTCTAATGGGTGGGGTTGTGTTCCTGTCTTGCTAGTTGTTTGGCATAGGGTGTCCAGCACTGTAACTTGCTGGTCGTTGAGTGGAGTTGGGTCTTAGTGTTGAGATGGAGATCTCTGGGAGATCTTTTGCTGTTTGATATTATGTGGAGCTGGGAGGTCTCTGGTGGACCAATGTCCTAAACTCGACTCTCCAACTTCAGAGGCTCAGGCCTGACACCCGGCCAGAGCACCAAGACCCTGTCAGCCACACAACTCAGAAGAAAAGGGAGGAAAGAAAGAAAGAAAGAGAGAAAGAGAGAAAGAAAGAAAGAAAAGAAAGAAAGGAAGAAAGAAAGAAAGAAAGGGAGAGAAAGGAAGGAAAATAAAGTTATTAAAATAAAAACTAATCATTAAAAATTAAAAAAAATGTTTAAGTAATAAAAAGAAGAAAAAAAGAAAGAAAGAAGAGAGCAACCAAATGAAAAAACAAATCCACCAATGAACACAAGTGCTAAAAACTATACTAAAACAAACAGAACAAAAAAAAACATAGACATAACCCTAGGACAAATGGTAAAAGCAAAGCTATACAGACAAAATCACACAAAGAAGCATACACATACACACTCACAAAAAGAGAAAAAGGAAAAATATATATTTTTTTTTTAAAAGGAGGAAGAGAGCAACCAAATCAATAAAGAAATCTACCAGTGATAATAAAACTAAATACTAAACTAAGATAAACATAAAACCAGAAAAAAATTAGATGCAGAAAGCAAACCCCAAGTCTACAGTTGTTCCCAAAGTCCACTGCCTGAATTTTGGGATGATTCGTTGTCTATTCAGGTATTCCACAGACGCTGGGTACATCAAGATGATTGTGGAGATTTAATACACTGCTCCTGAGGCTGCTGGGAGAGATTTCCCTTTCTCTTCTGTGTTCGCACAGCTCCCGGGGTTCAGCTTTGGATTTGGACCCGCCTCTGCGTGTAGGTTGCCTGAGGGCGTCTGTTCTTCGCTCACACAGGACGGGGTTAAAGGAGCAGCTGCTTCGGGGGCTCTGGCTCACTCAGGCGGGGGGAGGGAGCGGTACGGAGGAGGCGGGGCGAGCCTGCGGTGGCAGAGGCGTCGTGACGTTGCAGCAGCGTGAGGCGCGCAGTGCGTTCTCCCGGGGAAGTTGTCCCCGGATCACGGGAGCCTGGCCATGGCGGGCTGCACCGGCTCCCGGGAGGGGCGGTGTGGAGAGTGACCTGGGCTCACACACGGGCTTCTTGGTGGCGGCAGCAGCAGCCTTAGCGTTTCCTACCAGTCTCTGGGGTCCGCGCTGATGGCCGCGGCTCGCGCGCGTCTCTGGAGCTCGTTTAGGCGGCGCTCTGAATCCCCTGTCCTCGCGCACCAGGAGACAAAGAGGTAAGAAAAAGTCTCTTGCCTCTTCGGCAGCTGCAGACCTTTTCCCGGACTCCCTCCCAGCTAGCTGTGGCGCACTAGCCCCTCAGGCTGTGTTCACGCCGCCAACCCCAGTCCTCTCCCTGCGATCCGACCGCAGCCCGAGCCTCAGCTCCCAGCCCCGCCCGCCCCGGCGGGGGAGCAGACAAGCCTCTTGGGCTGGTGAGTGCTGCTCGGCACCGAGCCTCTGTGCGGGAATCTCTCCGCTTTGCCCTCCGCACCCCTGTGGCTGTGCTCTCCTCCGTGGCTCCGAAGCTTCCCCCCTCCACCACCCGCAGTCTCTGCCCGCGAAGGGGCTCCTAGTGTGTGGACACCTTTCCTCCTTCACGGCTCCCTCCCACTGGGGCAGGTCCCGTCCCTATTCTTCTGTCTCTGTTATTTCTTTTTTCTTTTGCCCTACCCAGGTGCGTGGGGAGTTTCTTGCCTTTTGGGAGGTCTGAGGTCTTCTGCCAGCGTTCAGTGGGTGTTCTGCAGGGGTTGTTCCACATGTAGATGTAGTTCTGATATTTCTGTGGGGAGGAAGGTGATCTCCGCATCTTACTCCTCCGCCATCTTGAAGGTCTCGGGAGGCTGAGCTTTAAAACGTCGGCATCTCCAAGCAAATATTTTAACTGCTAAGTGCAGGCGGCACGGCCAGGATTATTAGAATTCACGTCGAAACCCCAAATTCCCACCCCTCCCCCACCGTCCGTCTTCCATCCCCTTCCCCCCAACCCCCCAAGACACATCCGTCCCTTCCCCTTGGCGACACCAATGCCTTGGATGGGCCTTGGTTGCGTCCACAAGGCAGGACGGGAAGCACCAGGCACCCACTGGGTTCACGGTGCCGGCACTGCTTGGCTGCGGCTTCTCCCGCAGGTCCCAGCCGGGGGGGTCACGGCCCCTGGGCTCTGGGCTGACACTGACTCGAGAGCATCCGCAGCAGCACCAGGCAGCACCCACGGCAGGTCCCGGCTGAGCTAAAGGCTGCTCGGGGCCAGCCGGGCCCAGAGGAGGGTAGAGAGAGCCTGTCCCCAGCCTCGGGCAGATGGGGACCTGGGCGCCCTCTGACCCACCACAGGGCTCGAGCCCCAGCCCCAGCCCCATGCTGGAACCTGCTGGTGGGCCTCCCTCGGGGGAAGTAAGGCACCAGACAGGGAGGGAGGGCCCTGCAGGAGGGGCTGATGGATGGACGGATGGGGCCTCGGGGGGTCTGTTCTGGGGGGACAGGGGCAAGCTAGATGCCTGGGGGTGAATCCGGGCAGAGGAGATTCCCAGGACGCTGACCGCCCTCAGCTGCAGGCACAGCTCCTGCTAGCTTTCAAAGGAATTTTCCGGACATTCTCATGAGCTAGGCTTTCCCAGTTTCGTGAGATGAAGATAGAAAGTTGTGGTTTGCTGTAAGTCGTCTGGTTAGACAATGGAAATTCCACCCCTGTGGTCTCTGGTGGGATAATTCTCAAATGTCTCCAGGGGTTCAGATGGACCAGCTAGCTCTGGGAAATTCTCCCAGACCCAGACTCTCATCATTCTGGGGGGTTTGGTGGTCCCAGGAAGCTCAGTGGGGTGGTGACGGTGTGAGTATAAATGCTGGACCCACACCTCCCAGGAGTCCAGGCCCAGACCTCTGTCTCCAAAAACTTCTTCTGTTCAGGAGCCTGGTGCTTACTTTACACTTTTCTGTATCTGTAAAACCAGGCGGCTTCTAAAGGCCACCGAATTCTGGCATCTCCGCCTCCTGTACGTCTGGCTCCCAGGGGTTCCATGGGGCCTCTCTACTCAGTGCTCACCCCATCCTTCTAGAAGTGTGTTCTGCCAGCTTACGTGGCTGAGCTGTGAGTGCCCCCACGGGGAGAGGAGAGAGACACGGAGAGATGGAGAGAGAGGAAGAAAGAGAGAAAGTGAGGCGGGGTTGGGGGAGAAGACGGGAACGGGGGAAGGGGAGGGAGACGGGGAGGCAGACACACAGAGGCCTGGGAGCATCAGAGGGGCCCCCAGACTTCGTTCCTCTCTCCCACTCTGCCTGTTTGCTCTAGACCCCAGGACATTCTTCTCTTTTTTTAAAATTGAAGTAGAGTTGATTTACAATATTGTGTTAGTTTCAGGTGTACAGCAAAGTGATTCAGTTATGTGTACATATATATATATTTTTTCCAGATTATTTTCCATTATAGGTTATTACATGATATTGAATATTGTTCCCTGTGTTATATAGTAAATCCTTGTTGTTATATATAGTAGTGTGTATCTGTTAATCCCAAGCTCCTAATTTATCCCTCCCCCCACGCTTTGGTAACCATAAATTTGTTTTCTGTCTGTGAGTCTCTTTCTGTTTTGTATATAGATTCATTTGTATCATTTGTATTTGTCTTTCTCTTTCTGACTTACTTCACTTAGTATGATATTGATAACTTCTAGGTCCATCCATGTTGCTGCAAATGGCATTATTTCATTCTTTTTTATGGCTGAGTAGTATTCCATTGTATATATGTACCACATCTTCTTTATCCATTCATCTGTTGATGGACATTTAGGTTGTTTCCATGTCTTGGCTACTGTGAATAGTGCTGCTATGAACATAGGGGTGCATGTATCTTTCTGAATTAGAGTTTTGTCTGGATATATAGCCAGGAGTGGGATTGCTGGACCATACGGTAGCTCTATTTTTAGTTTTTTAAGGAAGCTCCATACTGTTTTTCCACAGTGGCTTGCCAAGTTAACACTCCCACCAACACTGTAGGAGTGTTCCCTTCTCTCCAGCATTTATCATTTGTAGACTTTTAAATGATGGCCATTCTGAAATGTGTGAGGTAGTACCTCACTGTGATTCTGGTTTGCATTTCTCTAATGATTAGCAATGTTGAGCATCTTTCCATGTTCCTGTTGGCCATTTGTATGTCTTCTTTGGAGAAATGTCTGTTTAGATCTTCTAATTGATATTGAGTTGTAGGAGTTGTTTGTATATTTTGAAAATTAACCCCTTGTCAGTCACATCGTTTGCGAATATTTTCTCCCATTCTCTAGGCTGTCCTTTTGTTTTGTTGAGGGTTTCCTTTGCTGTGCAAAAGCTTTTAAGTTTGATTAGGCAGGACATTCTTCCTTAACCTCGAGTCCCTGGGAGTTCAGGTCTGTCTTTGCAGCCAAGAGGCCTCACCAACACATGGAGGCTCAAAGAGCCATTGCCTGTGAACACCAGCCCCGCCAGGCATTTGACAAGCCTTTAGCACGTGTTGGCTTTAATTACTGTATTCTAATATTTGATATTTGGTACAAATTCTATTTGATTGTGAAGTCGCCCCAGCACCCTGTGTCTCCCGGTCCTGTCTGGGGCTCTGGCTCTAAGCCCCTTTGGAGATATTGGCCCAGATGTGACTCTCTGTTCCAGAAGGTTCCCACAGACAAGGACTGCGATAAGAGCCTGGCCTGCTTTCTCCAGCTCTGGCTCTGCTCCGGCGGCTCCTGCCAGAAGCACGCCATCTTCCCCAAAGGAAACAGCTCAGGCCAAATGGTCTGCAGACCTGCCTCACCCCAGGCACTGACCACAGCTAACTGCATGCTCACACTGCCATCTCTTTCATCTTCTGAGACCTTGTTTGTATCACGGTTTTGCAGGGTGTTAACATCACTCAGTTACCCAGATGCTGCCCAGATTTTGAACTGGTTTTGGTAGACATAACCTGTTATATCCTTCTTAAAAGCACCATTCTCAGCACATTTCCATCAATTAACAAAATTCAGAGAAGGGAACTTTTCAAGTAATTTTAGACAGGTTATTATTAAAAACACATCTGTGTCATCTTTTTAAAATGTTCAGTAACTTCATGTTGACAATTTTTTTCCTCTGTGCCATTGGACACATTCTCTGCTGGATGTATAAGCTAAACTCTGGAATAAAGGTAACTTGGATAAATGTTGAAAACCAAAGCGACTCGGTAATTATAGCAATTTTCCTTTCAAGTTCTGCTGGGCGGAACAGGCATTAATGTGAGAGCACCCACAGAGCCCACTGGCTGCAGTTCACAATCAACCACTGTCCCTGTTACCAAATCTCACTCAGGAGACCTCGGGGGTGACAGGGGGCCACACCTGGGACACACAAACTATCCCCAGAATGAAGGGAGAAAGGAGAAAAGAGAATGGGGGATTTAAAAACTATGAAACTATCATGTTCCAGTTTGTAGTGATAAATTTTAAAATCTAGACTAAGTGAATAATTTTCTTGGAAAATATAAAGCACAAAATTGACTCAAGTAGAAACAGGAGATCTGGTCATTCCAATGGTGGGGGGGGCACAGAAAAAAAAAAGTAGCCACAATTTTATGCTTAAAAAGGCACCAGGCACAGGCAATTTTATGTGTTTCCAAAACCTTTAAGGTATAATCTCTCTGCAAAGGAGGGACAGAATTTAGGAATGTAAGCGCTGGAGACCAGCTGCCGAGTTCTAATTCCATCTCCACCTCCTACCAGCAAGGTGACCTTGGGATGGCCACTGGAACACTCTGTGCCTCAGTTTCCCCATCTGTCAAATGGACGTGAAAATAGTGCCTAATTCATAGGGTTGACCTGAAGGTTATTAACTCATGTAAAATATATAGAAATGCCCCTATTGCAGAGTAAGAGCTCAATACAGATGAATTGTTATGAAGAGTTAACATTATTCCGAGGCACAGAAAAGACAAAAGCATCACAGTTTATTCTATGTAGCTAGTCAAAACCCTGAAAAACTAATGGTGGGGATCACACACACACAGACACACACATGTCAATAGGGACACATGATTTATAAAGGGACAGTATTACTCTAAATGAAAGCATCGACAGAATCCAACACAATCCAATACAGGAGCAAGTAAAGCTTATCTCAGGATTGCAAGGATAAGTCGACATTATAAAATCTGTTAGTTCAATTTGCTACATTAAGAGATGAAAAAGAAGAAAATCCTCCATCATCTCAAAAGAAAGTCAGTCCCCCCAAAAGCATTTGGTACCAGTTAACATTCTTTATCCAATTTCAAGCATACACAACTGCAAGATCTTCAGGAAGCCAAGAATGGGAGGAAAATTCCTCGGCCTCTAACAAACATTGTGCTTAATACATTAGAACAGGGGTCAGAAAACTTCTATAAAGTGTCAGATAGCAAACATTTTAGGTTTAGGGGGCCACATGGTCACTGTCCCAACTATGTGACATCACTGTTACAGCACAAAGCATTAGACAATATGCAAATGAGTGCAAGTGGCTCTGTGCCAATAAAACTTTATTGAGAAAGAGAAACTACCAACCGTGGGCTGGGTTTGGCCTTTTGGCCACAGTTTACAGACCCGTGCATTAGAGCCATTCACGTTACAGTCAGAAACAAAAGAAAGATACTCGATTTCATGTTAGAGTCCTAGTGAATATAATAATACCAGAATATATATGTGAAGTACAAATACTAGAAAGGCAGAGATAAAAATATAATTATTTGCATAATGATATGACTATTTGTCTAGAAAGTCCAAAACAATCAACTGGCAAACCATCAGAATCAAAAGTGGCCAATTTTAAGGTTAACTTACAAAAACAATAGCATTTATTAAAACGGCAGTATATAATTATAACCTTTCATGAGAAAAAGGGTCCCATTTGTAATAGCAACAAAACCCAGGAATAAACCAAGAAATGAGCAATTCTGACTTAAAAGAAAACTAGAAACATTACTGAAGTTCTAAACAAGCCGCCAGACAGACCCCTTCCTGAGCAGGGCTCCCTGTCACACCAATGTCAGTTTTCTAAATTGTGCCCACACACTCAGTGTGATCCCAATAAAACTACCAACAGGGTTGGTTTGAAACAGCTAATTCTAAACTTCACATGGAAGAGAAAATGTGCAAGGTCCATTGAGACTTATTTTTAAAAGGACATGAGAAGGAACGTGCTGTAAAAACCATCGTAATTCACACTCTGTCATTGTGCAGAAATTGACACATTGGTCAGCATTGAAAGACCAGAGACTGAACCACGTTTGTGAGAAGTTAGCTCACGATGAAGGTAGCGGCTCACGTCGGTGAAGAAAGGATACCTTTTTCAGTGAATGATGATAGACAATTGTCGGTGCGTCTGAAAAAAGAAAATTATAAACCCCAGCAGCACACAGGGCCCAAGCCGAAGGTGCCCTTCCTCACAGCCCCCGGCAGCTTCTCTACTTCTTGCTCAAGCTCGGAACCTAAGGCGAGCCTGGACCTCCAGCACCTGTAGAGACAAGGCTGAGCAGGGGTGGGGACACGACCTGATGGAGAAGGGAGATTGATGGGGGGACACGGGGACGCAATGGGGGGTTACCATGACACCAGACAGCGACAGCCACTCCATCTGGGGTGAGGAGGGAACAGAGGGAAGGAATGGGGACCACAGTGGGGGTCACCTGGGGGGTCTGGGGGGGATTGTGTCTCAGCTGCAATGATTAGGCCGGGGGGTCTCGGGACAAAGGCCCCTCCACCCCCTGTCCAAGTTCTCAAGGGCTGGTCTAAAAGCCACCCCCCAAAGTCCACCCTCTGAGTTTCTGGAACTCAGCTGGAAGAATGTGCAATCCAGGCCAGACTGAAAGCACAAGCCAAACAGGGCAGGGGTCACGTGGAGCTGTCACCCCATGCTCTGCGGTAGGGCCTCCTCAAAAATCCGCAGAAGTCCCTGTTCTGCCTCATTCCAAGGAGGAGCCCCAGGCCCCCCTCTCGGCTCTGCCTGTGCTTCCGTTGACACAATCATCTGAGAGAACCCCGCCCTCCCAACATAAATAAGCAGCCCGTTTGATAAAACAAATTACGCACTTTTTGACATTTGCTGGTGTTTTTATCCCAGAAAGGCTGTAGGACAAATTCTCACGGTCCCCAGTCCCCCACGACCTGGTAGCCCTCTGCTTGGGGGAGACACGGTTTCCCACCACTGCAGCCCACCTCCCAGCTGGGCTGGAAGGGAGGCTCCCATGGAGACACAGATGTTTTCGGGGTCCTGCCCCCCAGCAGAAAACCCACTCCTGAGGACTGGACAGGGATCCGGCATCCGGAGCCAGAACTGGGGACCCAGAACGTGACTAAATAACTTTCTGAGTCACCTGTGTTGGGGGTGACCAATTTTTGTTTCCATGAACTGACACAGCGCAGCCTCTGTTTAGGGGGGACATGAAGGCTGACTTTCACGCTGGGTCTAGCTTCCCCCGACTGCACCCCAAGAAGGAGAGGCCCTTCCATCCCACGGAAAGGCCAGGTGGGGAACCCGGCCCAGCCGGGGGGCTTCTGAGGCTGCAGCATCACCCCCAGGCGCAGCAGCCCTGCAGAGCGGCCAGCGGGACAGCACCTCGTCACGCTCTCACTGTGGACCCCCGGGAAGCCCCGGGGCACCCTTCCTGCACGTGCTGTGAGCCGCCACCCTGGTGGGCAGGCCCCTCCGTGGGCAGGCCACCCAGGGATGCTGGGCCCACGTGCTGACCACAGGAACCCACACGCCCCCAGGAAACCCCCGGCAGCCTCACAACCTGGTCACTTGGTGGCCTGGGTCACGCGGGCACCTCGGCTGTCCCACTAGGGAGGTCCTGGCAGGCGACCCCCAGGTGCTCCTGTTAAGAAATGCTTCTGGCACATGGCTTATGGCCACAGAGCCCAACCCAGAAGTTCCCTGCCCAGAAGTGACTCCGACAGCAGTCAGCTCCCCTGTGCCCGTCCAGGGACAAACGCCAGGACTTTGTTTCCAGGAATCGTGATGAGCAAGGGGGGCAGGATTCCACACCAAGTCCTGAAGCTCTTGTGGCCAAGAAGTTCGTAACACGTGGATCTGGTAACTCACTCTGTGCCCTGGAAAGCGTCAGTGAGAAATGTGTGTATTGGGGTGTCTGCGACCCCAGGAGAGCTGCTCCTCGGGATCCCGGGACCCTCCACCAACCCTCAGGCTTCTCAGGGGCTGGGCCCAAACGTCCAGTCTCCCTCCGCGGGTGGAGGCTGCCCGTGTCCCGTGGTCCAGGTTCACTTTACTGCAACCTTGACATGTTCTCATCACTGGCTGCCCATCCTGCTCCCCGGCGCCTGGCCCCGCCCTGTTCTCACTGACCCTCGGCGCCCCTACCCCATGCAGGGCCAGGCAGCCCTGAGGCTGCCCTTCCCCTGTCACCTTCTGCCCCCACTCCTGGGCTGCCCCCAGGTGGGCTGGGGGTGTTTGTGAATGTGGTCAAACTGCGGACACGACTAGACAAAGCTGGGGGGCGGTGCAGGGCACTGGGCTCCCCCCAAAGCACCATCTGCCCCCGTCTCTGAAAAGGGACCTCCCCCCACCGTGGCCGTCTGCTCCGAGCAGTGTCCCCAGCTCTGGGCAGGGACTCGCCCTGGAATCTGGTTTCCAGAAGAATCTCTCCAACCCCCTTTGGAGATTCCCAGTTCGGAGTTGCTCTTGTGTCTTCCCCACCAGTGCCGGGACCCAGGGTGCCCAGGACTGACCCTTCTGAGACCTGGGGAAACGAGGCCCTGGGGCCCAGCAGGGGTCGAAGCACCGGCTTGAACAGGTGTGGCCCCAGAACTCACAGGACACACCTACCTGGACCCCACGCCAAGGGCCTTCCTTCTCCCACCTCAGGTGTGGATCCTGGGCTCCTCTTTGCGGTCCGCTGGACTGGGCCGTGGGGCCTGGAGTAGCTCTTGGGTGCGCTGGGCAGGGAAGACTTGGGCCAGATGGACTCACCTGGGCTCCCCTGCTGGGCCCAGCTCCAGACCCGGCTCCTTCCTCTGTGTCTGGAGGCTCCCACGAGCCCAGGGCGGGGCCCTTCCTCTAACTGCCTCCACGCCCTCCGATGGCCTTGGGGAAGGGCTCTCTTGCCCTCTTGTGGCCAAGCCGCTGTGGGCGGACAGGCTGCCGGTGGAAGGCTGCACGCCCCTGGGGAGGAGCGAGAGGGAGCCCGTTCTCAGCGGTGAGGGGCTCGGAAACTTGACACCCAGTTAACAAACCTGAACCGCTGGAAAGAGTATGGCGCAGGGGGAAGGAGGAACCTACTTTCAATTATTTGTATAAAGATTTCTTTTTTTCTCTTAAAGACTCATAAGACCTCTCCTGGGTCATTCGTGGTAAAGACCATAATCCAGGGATCAACCAGGAGATACAGGAGGAGAGAGGAGGGGAGAGAAGGAGAGGGGAGGGGAGGGGGGAGGGGAGGGGAGGGGGCCCATGGAGAGGAGGCGCCACTCCCTCAGATAACGAACTGGGCAGTGGATGCCTGGAACCGGGAGCCCCAAGGCACCCCGCGGGGCTCTCCTGTCCCCAGGACTCTTTCACCGGGGGTGTTTCCAGAAGAAACAATGGTGCACGGGCCAAAGAGGGCACCTAGACCTCCGTGAATGAACAGCGGGGCAGTCACCATGCTGGCCCCAGGGTCTGCAGCAGGGCCAGGACCTGCACTGGAGATCACAGGTCTTCCGGCAGCTCCATCCCAGCTGGAGCTCCAGCTCCCAACGTCTAGTGGGAGGGGCGGGGGCTGCCCTGGTCTTGTGGCCCTTGCTGGGGAGCGTTGATCTTTGGTTGCCGGGTGTTTTGTGACTCTCTCTAAAACTTGCTTTGGCTTCAGTTTGGGTCCAGAGCAACAGAAAAAGTGCATCCTTCATCCCTTTGCATTCAAATCTTTTCAAAAGAACAAATATTTGCCCACAAAAATACCTGTTGCTCTTCCGACGTGGCCCAAATGCCCAGCAGTGTGGGCAGTGCACTCCTGGGCAGCGATGGAGGAGAGGGGCCAGCTGCCATTGGCCACGTGTGGCCTGGTGTGGCTGCAGCGCTCTGGGCACCCGGCGAGGAGGGCCGGGCAGGGAATCCCACCTTGCAGGGCTCTGTGCTCTCAGGGGTGAGGGAAAGGCTCTCCCTTTCCCGGGGGGTTGCATACAGGCCACCCATCCTGGAGAGAACGTGTAGGTCTGTAAGGGGGTAACTTCAGTCTTGTCCAAGGGAGGAATGCGGGTTTTGTTTGTGTCCCTGGAGAGGGGAACTCAGGGGGCTGGGGGGTTGCACACTGGAGGCTTCTGGACTTCCCAGAGCCCCCGTGGTGGTCTTTCCCGGGCCAGGGGGCTGTAGGGGCCTTGGGGCCAGGCCTGGTCTGTGGCGAGGGAGCAGGTGTGAAAGCTGGTTTCGGTCTGCATAGGGCCCCCCAGGGCCCCCATCAGAGAGTGAAGCCCTGACAGGCAAGGTGGCTGCACTGGCTGGAGTCGCTGGGAACCATCCGTCGGGCGGGCCTGCCGGATCTGCGGCTCAGGTACCCCACCTGGCCAGCCGTGCGGGCCTGGGGTCAGTCCTCTGGCTTGCCCTCCCGCAGCCCGCACGCTGACCCTGTGCGCGTCCGGCGCGAGGGGGAAGCAGCGGAACCCAGGCGGAAGGCCGCGCGGCCCGCAGGTCAGGACGTCTGCGCCCCACGCCGCGTGGCCCCGCCCTCGGCGCCAGCCCCGCCCCGGCCTGTACCCAGCGCGGCCCGCAGGTGAGGACTTCCGCGCTTCTGAACGCGTGGCCCCGCCCCCGACCCGCCCCCAGGCGCCAGCCCCGCCCCAGCCTGTACCCAGCGCGGCCCGCGGGAGGAGACGTCCGCGCGGCCCCGCCCCCGTCTCGGCCCCGCCCACACCCCGGCCCAGTCCACCCGTCCATCAGTCCCGCCCCCGCCCCTCGGCCCGGCCCCTCTTCGGCCCCCAGCAGCTCAGCCCGTTCTGCCGCAGGAACTTCCCGACTCCGGATCAAGCAGGACTCATGCCCTAGGTGGGCCCCGTGGCGTTGCCGTGGTACAGGCGAAGCTCTCCACGAGGGCGGGCTGCACTTCCGGGGCGGGGCACGGCCACCGGAAGTGCGTGGCCGCCCGGGGCCATGGCGGCGCTCGGCGTCTTCTGCCTGCTACTCGGGGCGGTATCCTGGCCGCCGGCCTCGGCCTCGGGCGAGGAGTTCTGGCCCGGCCAGTCGGCAGCCGACATCTTGTCGGGGGCGGCGTCCCGCAGACGGTAAACGTCCTCGGCTGGGCCGGTGGGCAGGGACCCGGCGAACCGGGAGGCGGGGCTCGGAGGGCCGGGAAACGGAGCGGTGGAGCCTCGGTCTCCCCTCGCCTCTCGGGACCCCTGGCCTGGGGCCGCGAGCCCCCCGGAAGGGCAGGCTGCAGGTCCGCGTTAGGGGGCAGGCCGGGGGCCCCTGTCACATGATGCGGGCCCTCCCTGGAGTTCGAGGAGCCCCCGAATCAGATGTTCGAATGGGGTGGTTCTTAAGAAAGCCCAGCTTTGTTTACCTGCAGAATATCCGTCCCATCCAGGTGTTGGTTGTTTCATAGATAAGTCTCAGGAATAAGAGACAAACGTCAGTGCCATTCAGCAGTTACTGAGGGCTTGACCGAAAACAGACTGCTGGGTGCGGGACGTCAGGATGGTAGATGGGCCTCTTCCTGGCAGGCTTGGGGGATTGGAGGCTCACGCCAGGGATCACAGCATGGCCTCGTTTGTAGTAACGGAGATGCAGAGAAGGGAGCTGTGAGGACATAGCAGAAGCTGAGGTCTCCTGCCTGCGGCTTGTGTAGAGAAGTCTTGCTTTACATAGGGCAGCCGTTCTCAAAGTGTGTCCAGGGATCCCAGAGGTGCCAGGCCGTTTTCTTAGAAAGGCCAGGATATCATCTGCCTTTTGCACACACTCTCTCGAGAGTTTACTGTGGAGTTTTTCCAGAGACCACCTGGCCTGTGATACCATAACACAGGGAATGAAGAAGCAGACAGGAGAATCCAGCAATCACCAGACCAAAAAGAGATTTGCAAAAATTAAAA
The DNA here is from genome assembly GCF_009873245.2 of Balaenoptera musculus. NCBI lineage: Eukaryota > Metazoa > Chordata > Mammalia > Artiodactyla > Balaenopteridae > Balaenoptera > Balaenoptera musculus. The sequence continues at coordinate 143,783,589 of NC_045788.1, read as the reverse complement.
ACAGTGCCGCTCTTGTCCCTCATGATTTTTGTCTTGAAAAATATACTTATTTTTCATTTGGAAATTTGGAAATGCTAATGATAAAGGTAGTATGTTTATTTTTGTTATTTTTAAGGGAATTCATAAATACTTTCTAAAGTTCTTGCTCTAAATTCTAAATCAGGAATTATCGATAGATTTAATCCACATAAACAGTAGCCTTTGGGGTCCTCGGTAATCATTAAGAGTGTGCGGGGGTCTGTAGACCAAGAAGTTTGAGAACCCCTGGAGGGTGAGTGCTCAGATTCTGGCTGCGAGACTCTGCTGGTCTCAGCTGTGAATTATTGCTGGTGGTTAAACAGGTGCTGAGATGTCTTCTGCTCCTACTTGCGGGCTCTTTAAGTGGCTGGTCCCCTAGAAACGGGTGGGCCGCTGCCTCCACGTTACAGACCAGAAGCTACTGACCGTGCCTGGAGTCAGGCGCTAGGCCGTGGACGTGGGGTGTTGGGTTTTCTGTGCAGAGCCCTGGCCCTGAAGAACCGCTTTCCTGCCCTCCCTGCCAGGTATCTTCTGTACGACGTCAACCCCCCGGAGGGCTTCAACCTCCGCAGGGACGTCTACATCCGAGTCGCCTCCCTCCTGAAGACTCTGCTGAAGACTGAGGAGTGGGTGCTGGTGCTGCCCCCCTGGGGCCGTCTCTACCACTGGAAGAGCCCCGACATTCACCAGGTCCGGATTCCCTGGTCCGACTTTTTTGACCTTCCAAGTCTCAGTAGAAACATCCCCGTCATTGAGTATGAGCAGTTCATTGCAGGTGAGGCGGGCAGCGGTCCTGTAACTGGGGCCGGGTGGGCGTTGGTCTGGGCGTGAACGTCAGGCCAGGCCCGAGACCTCGGCCAGCTGGGCTGTCTCCCCTTGGGCCTTTGCTCCGCCTAGGGGCCCTGCTTCCATTTCCCCCACTACCAGCGATTTTGACCTTTCCATAGTTTTTCTAGGGAAATAGATCTGAAGCATGTGAGCTATGTGTCCCCTCGCCTCTGAAAACCCCGGCCGCCTGGTGAGCTGGAGCTGTGATGGGGGGGGCAGGACCACAGGCCTCCCCCTATGCAGGCCAGGCTGTTCTTACGTGAAGGAAGACATGTGGCATGTGTGGCGTTGGCTGGGTGCTGGTGGAGACGTGTGACCACACGTCCTGTCTCATTTGGTTCTGGTCAGCCTTCTCATTTTAGTGTTTTTAAGAGGAAAGAGTTGAAGATTTCTTAGAATGAAAGTACTTAGAGCTCACCGTTGCTTTATTGAGAAGACATAAACGGTCAGGGACACCTCTGCCCCGATCCCTGGAGCGGCCCGGAAGAGCGAGTCACAGATCCCGAGTGGCGGTCTTAGCGCTTCTGTGCGAGGGCCTGGCGGCCTGAGCGTCGCTGCTCCCGCCGAGGCCGGGCCCACACGTCCTCCTTGTCAGGTTCTGTTCTCACCGTACTGCAGACCCTGCCCCGCGGGGACGTTCTCCGTGTGGGGCTCCGCTGTGGCTGCAGGGCCACCGGGCGACCTGCTGCCGTCTGCGCTCCGGCTGGGGAGCAGCCTTCCTGACCCGACTCAGCCCAGGAAGCAGGCTTGGCCTCGTCTGCGCGGGCCCTGGCGCCCAGGGGACCGGCCCCTGACCTGCCAGCACGGTGGCGCCTTGGCCACGAGGGGTGCTTAGTGACTGCAGACAGGTGTCGTCCCTGCCGCTCTGCAGGCCGTGTCCCTCGGGCCAGGCAGTGGGGGTGGGGACCGAGTCCCCGGGTGACACTGGCGGTGGCAGACCAGCCTTGACCAGCTCAGGTTTCCCGCTGCAGAGGGGACAGGCATGGGGCGTCACGCCCGGAAGGCCTCCAGGCCGGCGTCTCAGCCCCGGTGTCGCATCCCCCCACCCCGCTGTATGAGGAGCCCCAGAGCCCGGGCCTCGTGCCCAAGCCAGAGAGAGTGGACGAGACACCGGGTCACTCGCTGTGGCTCTCTCGTCAGTGCGCTCCGTCGTCGCACCTGTGAGCACGTCTTCACTTGTCGCCGAGTCGTGGCTGGGAGGCTCCAGGTGTGGGAGAGCAGTGGGTGAGGGGGACACAGGCCCCTGCTCTCCGGGGCCTCCTGTTGGGGGCGGGGGCAGAGCATGAGTAAGTGGCGGGGACCCGCAGCGCTCGCGGCAGTGACCAGAGCCACAGGACAAGAAAGCAGGCAGGGGTGCGGAGTGCTGGGCGGTGGCCGTGGACTGGGAAGGCATCCTTTTCGGGGAGATGCAGATTGAGTGGCGAACTCAAACTGTTCGAGAACGAGCCCCGGAGGGGACGGTCCAGGCGGGTCAGCTATTCAGGCGTCCCGGGGAAGGAGCACCCCCATGGGCTCCAGGCACCACAGGCGGGCAGCTGCAGGAGAGGAGAGGGGCAGGGCGAGGGCAGCCTGCGGCCGTCGTGGGGACTGGCCCCGCCCACGGCGAAGGGGGGGTGTGGCTGGAAAGAGACGGGGGGCCCAGGCAAGGCCGGATGCTGTAAGAGGTCGGGGCGCTGAGCGGCCCAGAGGAGCTGCTGGCTCCTGGACAGCCCCCCCCAGGCAGCCCTCCCGTCCCCTGAGGGACCCCCATGTCCCGAGGTCACTTGTTCCATCATCTCTGCTTTTGTGAGCTTCCTCCAGTCCTGTTTGGGAAGGTGGTGGCGTTAAATACAGTGGAACTTCTCTGTATCGCCGCAGTGTGTGCTGTGGTCACCGTTCCTGTCGGTCCTTGTCTCCTGCAGAGTCTGGTGGGCCCTTCATTGACCAGGTCTATGTCCTGCAAGGTTATGCAGAGGGCTGGAAGGAGGGAGCCTGGGAGGAGAAGATTGACAGCCGGCCCTGCATCGAGCCGCCCCTTTACTCGCAGGACAAGCACGAGTATTACAGGTACCACCGCGTTCGGGGACTCAGGCTGGTTTAGAAATACCTGGCTGAGACACACTTACCTTTTCCCGTGCTGTTTAATGCACTTGAACGTGGTCGTGGTGGTGTTGTCACCCCAGACTGAGCTGTCATCAGAAGAGCTGCCTGTGGACGTGCTGCTGTGTCCTCCCCAACCCGCCCAAAGCACCCCCCGCACGGGGGACCAGAGTAATCCGGTTCTAGACCTGGAGCAGCTCAGAAGCTGCTGCGAGCACAGCTGCTTTCAGGACAGTTACCGTCAGAACCGGCCCTGGCCCGTCAGCGTTCGTTCCGCCGGGCTCCCTCCGGGCCGCCCCTGCTTTCCTGTGATCGTACCGTCAGATTCCTGAAGAGAGCTTCCGTGGTCTCATCAGATCAGATGAAATTTGTGGTTTCTTTAAAGATTTCCACAAGGTCACTGCCTGTGATCACGACCAATAAGTTGTGAAAACTTACTGGTGAAGTAAGAGAACCAGCTGAGTTTATCCAGATCAGGCCGTGCGTGTAGACTTTACTTACTGCCCGCGGAAAAAGAAACCACACTAACCAGGTGCCGTGGGTCTTGTTTTCCAGAGGATGGTTTTGGGGTTATGAAGAGACGCGGGGTTTAAACGTTTCCTGTCTGTCTGTTCAGGGATCGGCTTCCATCATCGCCCCTGTGCTTTTGAGAAACACGTCCGCACGGTGAGTGTGTGGTCTCTGGGTGATGGCTGGTGCGAGGGCACGTGTGTGAGCGTGTCTGCGTGTGCCTGTGCTCTGTCCTGCTGGCTGGCCCGCGGGCGTCGCTGGAGGGTCAGACCTCATCCCCTCTCCCACCCCCTCGATCCAGGGGGCCGGCATTTGGGATCCAGGGGAGCCCCCAGGTGGGGCGGCCGCGGCTGTTCTCCTCCCGGTGCTGCTCGGAGCGGCTGTGCTTTTGAGCCTCACCATGGGGGTCTCTGGTCCCACCCCTGGTGGGTGGTGCAGTTGGATTTACACCCGGATCCTGCCCTGGGGTCCTGTCGGAGGTGGTGGGGCGAGCGGGGGCCTGCTGGACGTAGCAGGGCGTGAGGATGGACGTAGGGGCAGGGGGGCGGGCGGTAAGAGGGGGCGGGGATGAGGGCCGTGGGGTCGTGAGGCTGCGGCAGGGGGACGGCCAGGACAAGAGCGGGCCCAGCGGGGCCAGGAGGGTTTTGAAGGGACTACTGAGTGACCGGGGCTGGGGTGGCAGCCCGGAGCTGGCCTTGGAGGTTCCGCATGGGCGAGGAGTGCTCCCTCTCGGGGCCACCCCTGAAATCAGGCTCTCTTGCCGGCCTCCTCGAAGCCTGAGCTGTGAGTGGTCAGAGGAACAGCTCAGGCCTTTCCTGGACACACCGCCCTGGCGGCTGCTCCTGGCCTCGCTTGTTGGGAGTGTGTCTGCGTGACCGGTGCCTCCTGGAAGCAGAAGACTAGCCACGTGGGCCCCGCCCGCCCGCCCTGCCACCAGAGGGTCAGCGGGGAGGGCTGGGGTTCCGGGCGAGCTCCTCAGGAGGGGGCTCGTGCTTGGTTTCTAGGCAGGTGTCCTAGGAGTTCCCTGCAGGTGTGAGTTGCTGGGGACATGGGGACCCTGAGAGGGCTCCTCCTCTTAGCCACCTTCAGTGTCCCTAAGCTGCGCACGCACAGGGCAGGCCTCCTGTGCTCTCCGGGGCCCGGGAAGGTGCAGACTGTCCCAGCACGGCCCCGGTGTGCCAGAACGCCAGGCCAGGTCCCCCCCGGGCCTGTGTCAGCAAAACGCAAGCGGGTCCACGGAGGCAGCAGACGCCTGCTCTGCGCGGTGGGTCCCAGCTCCACGTGAGAGACGAGGTTGCTGAGGGTACCGCTTGCTGGGGCCCCGCGTTACTCGTCTTACAACTGTTCGCATTTCAAAAGCAGATCTGGCTGAAGCTTTGGGCTGTGGGACCGTTTCTTCTGAGTCCCATTTGTGAGTAAGGGGAGCTGAGCCCAGGACAGACTTGTGCCCGGAGGCCCCTCTGTTTAAGAGAGACGCAGGGGGCTTGACAGCGGGGAGATGGCGGCGCTGAGACCCACGAGGCTGGACGGGGGTGGGGGGGACCCCCACCATGCAGAAAACTCAAGATGTGAAAAGCACTGACCAGAGAGAGAAGGTTGATACATTCAGTTACGTTAAAATTAATAAGTCTTGTCCGTCAATAGAGGGCGTTAGCAAGATGGAAAGGCAAACCACAGAGAGGGGGGCTTGTAGCACGTCAGTCACGTCAGTCCGTACAGGGCTGGGTCAGGTACAGGCAGAGCTTCTAAAGGTCAGCCAGGAAAGGGCCGGCGGCCTGGTAGCAAATTCAGCAGCAGACGCTGTCAGGGATGCCGCGGGGGCCACGCTGCTCCTAGACCCCAGGGGAGACGCAGGCCGCCGCCTCGCACTCGTGGCCTGTGTCTGGAGGGTCCTTTCCACGTGTGCTGATTCTTCAGGCTGCTGGATTAGCTCAGGCAGACCACCTTTCCTGCCCCTCGCTTTGCAAGGAGGGAGTTGAGCCTTCCCTGGAGAAGAGGCTGGCTTTTGGCTGGAGAAATACAACCGTGATAAGGACTCTTTCATTAAGGTGGTTTTTAAACATAAGAGTAAATACTGAGTTTTGTTCCTTTGGGGTAGCCATCATTATATGGTTTTGCCCTTTATCCAGTAACGTGATGAGTTAAGCCATAGATGTTCTAATACTGAACCACTTTTGCATTCCTGGTGTGAACTCCATTTGTCACGTGTGTCATCCTTTTAATATATTGCTGGGTTCCGTTTGCTAATTTTATGTTTTGTTTACTTGTGGGTTTTTTTGCGTTGAGAGTCACAAGCGAGCTTGGTAGCTCAGCCAGTTCAGTGGCTGGGACAGGACAGAGTCCGTCAGTGTTTAGAGCCAGTTAGGAATCAGAAGCTGCTGCAGGCAGCTGCCTGTGAGAGGCTCAGCAGAGATTTGCCCAGACGCACCCAGGCGACCCAGCAAGGTTTGACCGTCTCAGACTTCGTCCCTGATTGTTCCCTGGCCCAGGGCCTCCCGCATGACCGTGCTCTCTGGAGCGTGTGAACATGAAAACCTTCTTTTCCTGTTGTTTAAAAATAGGTCCGTGATGTTAGACCGAGCCGAAAACCTCCTTCACGACCACTACGGAGGGAAGGAGTACTGGGACGTGAGTGTTGCGTGGCGAGCATCTCTGTACGTGTGTTTAGTCTTGGAAAACCCAAGGCCCTCAGCAGCTCTTGTTTTCCGCCTTGCTGACTAACCCGACGAGGCGCTTAGCAGGCGTGGGGGAGGGCCCGCCGGTGAGCGTTGCCCCTGCCCAAGGAGGTGCTCCGGGGCGCGGGCTGGGGCGTCCCGGGCCCCGCCTCCTGCACTGCATCGGCTGTCCTTTCCTGCTGACGCACTCAGAACCTGGAATTAGAGCTCCGGCCATGTGTCCTCAGTGTTGCAAGGTGGGGCGTTCTGTGTCCCGAGTCCTTAATAGCGGAGTCGGGCTCTGCTTTGACGGGGAAGCGCTGGCTCTGGGTGCACAGACAGTGACAGTGAGGCGGGTGGGCGAGAGGCTTCTCCCGTCCTCCTAGGGGTGGGGACGGCTTAATCGTCAGGCGTCTGGTTTGGAAAAGAGGCGCAGTTCTGCCGACGGGGGCCGGTGCAACAGTTTGGCAAAAGCGTCAGACATTCCCTGAGAAGAGCCTTTGGCTGCAAGGTGGGGACCCAGGTGAAGTCGGCCTGGCCTGTCGGGGGCTCTGCCGGGCAAAGGAGCCTCCAGGGGCATCAGGGTGGGTGGGCTGCAGGGGACGGGGCCTGCCCCACTCGGCTCCCATGCTCCCCCAGGTCCTGGGACCTGTGCAGACACTGATCTTCGAAGAGGCATTTGTGTATTGTTGAAGTGAAGTAGAAGTTTTTAGGCAAATTACAGCTTTCTTAAATTAGAAATGAGTGCTGAGCTCCCTCAAGGCAGATACTTTGCAGCTGGGTTTCTCCCCACCGCCGCGGGGATTTGTGCCCCCCTCGTCTGGGGCTCCCGGTGGATGTGTCGCTTCTCCCGAGGCCCCTGTGCGGGAACCGGTTTCCCCGGATCTCTGCACCTTGGCACTGCCGACGGTGTGGACGGAGCCCTGTGGCCATGCCCCCCACCCCCGTTTCCACATGGTGGGCATGGTATTTTCTGCCGCAGGGGCTCCCAGGTCTGTTAATTGAGGTGCAGGTTTATCATTTATGGCAGGTAATATTTGAAAAAGAAAAACATGGTATTTGCTGTCAAAAAAATGCAGTTGGTATTCTGTAATCTCCGCACCTAATTCACGATGAAGGGCAGCCCCGCATGTGGCGAGGTCCATCCCTGGACCGCATCCTGTCCTGTCCCTGCAGGGCGTTGGTCAGTAATCAGTCCCTAGATGGACCCCGTCAGGCCCCCCAAGTCCCGCCCAGTCGTCACCAGCCTCAGCCTGTCTGGTCCTTCCTCCACTTGGGGAAGTGGGTGTCATACCCCCTCTGCAGCCCCTGACCCTCAGCTCTCAGGGTCTGCCCTGTCTGGGGGTCGTGGACGCCTCCTGTGGGCGGGCTGGGCAGGCAGAGGCCCCCAGGTGGGACCCTGCTCCCTGGACCCGTGACCTGGGTGCCTCCTGGGCGGGTTTTTGCAGAAGCGCAGAGGTGTCAACACGTGGACACGGTGGTTCTGTGCCTCATGACAGCACTGTGGTCCCCGCCGGCCCTGAAGGGTGGTGACCCCCCTCGGCACCTGCGGGGGGAGGGGTGACAGGCGGGGACCCCGGGGCGGGGGGGGGAGGGGTGACGGGCGGGGACCCCGGTGCGGGGGGTTGGGGTGACGGGCGGGGACCCCGGGGCAGGGGCTCACTGCCCGGTGCACCCGCAGACCCGACGCAGCATGGTGTTCGCCAAGCACCTGCGGGCCGTGGGGGACGAGTTCCGGAGCAGGTACCTCAATTCCACGGACGCGGCCGACAGGATCCCCTTCGAGGAGGACTGGACCAAGATGAAGGTAGCCCCCACCTCTGTAATCTTTGGTGGGGGGCATGCATTTTATCTCTTTAGACACCTGACAACTAATCCCCTCATTCAGGAAAGGGCAGAACGGGGCACCTTGTCTGTCACAGGGCTGCCCGGCCCCACTGCCCCAGTCACCAGAGGCGCTGCTCGTCAGCAGCGAGCCCCCTGTCCTGGTGCAGGTGTAGGGACGTTGGCCAGCAATCCGTCCCTAGAGGGACCCGATCAGGCCCCCCACGTCCCGCCCGATCGTCACCAGCCTGTCGGGTCCTCCTCCACCAGGTCAAGCTGGGCTCTTCGCTGGGGGGCCCATACCTGGGCGTCCACCTGAGGAGGAAGGACTTCATCTGGGGGCACAGGGAGGACGTGCCCAGCCTGGAGGGGGCAGTGAGGAGGATCCGCAGCCTCATGAAGACCCACCAGCTGGACAAGGTGTTCGTGGCCACGGATGCCGCCAGGAAGGGTACATGGTTTCCATCCGTCTGTTTCTCCCACAGTTAATGGGAGGGGGTCGTGTTTCTGTCCTCCTCGTCCCCCTCTCCGTGGTCCTGCAGTGTGAGCGCATGCACACGCATGTCTCCTGCGGCCCCGTCACCTCCCATGATGCACCTGCAGAGCTGGATGGGCTCCGGAGGCTGCTGCCCGAGATGGTGCGGTTCGAACCCACGTGGGAGGAGCTGGAGCTCTACAAGGACGGGGGCGTCGCCATCGTGGACCAGTGGGTCTGCGCACACGCCCGGTGAGCAGCCCCTCCCGCCGCGTACACGCCTAGCCCGTGTCCGAGGCTGAGTCCTCACGTGCAGACCCCCAGCTCGGCCCTCCTTGCCTCACCCGGGGTCTCTCCTCTGTCGCGTCTTGTCTTGGGGGAGGGGCCGTGCCCACTCCGCCCGCCCCTGAGTCCTGGTCCCCAGGTACATCTCGGGCACCCGCGGGGCACCCTGCCCAGTGTCCCGTCCTTGTCATGGGAGGCAAGCTGCCCACAGGGACTTGGGCCCGGGCCTCGGGGGTTCCTCTGGGGCTCATCTGCCCACCGGCGCTGGGAGAGCAGGGCTGGGGTGAGTCGGGCACTTGGAGTGAAGTGGAAAATCAGAACAGAGTAGGTGATTTTCCCTCTCCTTCCAGAATTCTCAGACATGCTGGGTGCAGGGGCGTGTGTGGTCTCCCAGGTAGACGTGTGCCCTGTCCTGTTCCAGGGGACACCTCCTGCAGGCTGAGCAGAGGGGTGAGGGCGGGCTCAGCGCCGAGTAGAGGGGTGAGGGCGGGCTCAGCGCCGAGCAGAGGGGTGAGGGCGGGCTCAGTGCCGAGCAGAGGGGTGAGGGCGGGCTCAGCGCCGAGCAGAGGGGTGAGGGCGGGCTCAGCGCCGAGCAGAGGGGTGAGGGCGGGCTCAGCCCCACCAGGGGTGCAGGGAGTAGCCCCAGCCCAGCCCTGTGCTCTGGGCCCTGCCCCTCGGCCCCGAGGTTCTGCTGGTGGGGGCGGGGGAATGGGGTTCGGGGCTTCACTCTTCCCCGCCCGCCTTGGGCTCAAACCTGGCGGTGACAGGGAGCAGACCTCCGGCACGTGTGTTCCAAGGTGCCGTCCCTGAAGGGGGTTTCTTCCTTCTCCGGCTGCAGCTCCGCCCCTCAGCGGGGAGGCCTGCCTGGCAGGTTGAGCTTGGCCCTGAGCCCCTGCCCCAAGCAGCCGAGGTCTAGCAGTGTCCCGAGCCTGCCCCCGGTGAGGGACCTGTCACCCGAGCCCCTGCGGCTGCCGCAGCCTGGCCTCTGGGCTCCTCCAGCCCAGGCCGCGTGGTGGCGATTGGCCACGGGGAGCCCCGGCTGAGGAGTCTGGGGTGGGGGGCCGGGCGGGCACCTGGGGTCGGGGGTGGGCGTGGCTGGCAGGTTTGCTCCGCAGCCCCGGTGACCTCACATTTCTCAGCAGGTTTTTTATCGGCACTTCGGTCTCCACGTTCTCCTTTCGAATTCACGAGGAGAGAGAAATCCTGGGGTTGGACCCCAAGACGACCTACAACCGGTTCTGTGGGGACGAGGAGAAGGCGTGCGAGCAGCCCACGCACTGGAGGATCGCGTACTGAGCCGGCCCGCGGGCGCCCCACACGCGGGCTCGCAGCTGCCCTTAGGACAGGTGGCGCCGCCGGGGCAGGGACCCCCCGGCTGGGCAGCAGGCTGTCCCCTCTCCGGTCTCAGGCCCGGGAGCCCTGCGGAGCCACGCTGCGTCTGCCCTGCCTTCCCCAGGCCCACCTGTCTGCCGTGACCCGGAGCCACCGCTTCCCCGGGATGCCTCGGAGGTGCCGGCTTGTCCTCGTTGACCTTGGTCAGGAGCGTTCCCCGCGGCGTCGGGCAGGCCTGGCGCCTGGGCTGCTCCTGTCCCGGGCGGCGGCCACAGTGCTGACCCTCTGTGTGCCACAGGGCAGGGCCCTTGGTCCTGCGCTTCTCCCCGTGGGACCGCGTGCCAGCTGGACGGCGGGCGAAGCGCCACATCACGGGGCCGGTCTGAGGCCTTTGGGGGCCTGTGATGCCCTTGCCCCATCTGCCCCCACTGCCTGGGCCAGAGCGTCGGAACATTCCCTGGCGAGTCCCGGTGCTTTGTGTGCTCACGGGGACGGGGCCCCCCCAGTTGTCTGCAGGGTCCATCCAGCTGTCCAGGCTGTCTGGTCTGTGACGGCCACAGCAGTACAAGGGGTGGCCGGATGCTCGTCCTCGATCCCTGCGTGAGGGCAGGGGTGCGGCCGAGAGGAGCAGGGTCACTCCAGCCTCGGAAGGCACCTTGGGGAGCAGCTGCTGCACACGGGGCGGAGGCCGGTCTGCAGAGCCCTGTGCTGGGACTTCAGCACGGCCGCCACGAGGGAGCTACCGTGAGGGCACTGCTGGGGCCCCACCCCATCCCCTCCGACTAGGCGCCCAACTTCCCACGACACCTGGGGTGACTGGCGACGTGGGCGCCGGGAGCCCTGCAGAACCCATGAGTCTGGGCCCCGGCCGTCCCACGTCTCCTTCCTGAGCTCTGGAGAGGCCCTGATCACACGGCGGGGTCCTGCGGTGTCACAGCCGTGCCGGGTGAAACGGTGAGATATTTATTCTTTGTACATCAAGTATTAAAATACGTTTTCTAGAAACGGTGCTTTTTCCCACCCTGTGTTCTCTTTCGGCTGAGCGCTGGTCCAAGCATTTGGACTTGGCCGTTTACCTTCCTTTTTAAGAAAAGCTGTGTTGTCATCTGTGTTTACGGCTGTGAGCATCGTGGAGGCACCAGCCTGGCACCGCCTGCCCCGCCGGCTGTTCATTCTTTGCACGTTGGCCGCCAGGCTTGTTTGGAAAGAGCGCACGGTTTTACAGGTTTGAGAACTGCTGTGGTCTAGGTGCCGAGGGGGCGGCAGTAGAGCCTCCCTGGGGTCTGCGTCCTGCTGGGAAAGACCAGGCAGCGAAACCCCACCCTAGAGGGCAGGGCACGTGGTGGGAAGGCAGGGAGCTCCGGGAGTGGGTGCGGGCCACGCGGCGGAGGGGGCAGGGGTGAGTCTCAAGGGGCAGTGAGGGTGGGGGCCGCTGGGGGTCTGTGGAGAAGCGGGGGACAGCCTGGAAGCCGGGCTCCAGGTGGCGCTGTCAGGGCCACCGGACGCGGGGTGGGTGGTCGGGAGGTGGCGTCTCAGCTGCTGGAAGGACGTGGGGACGGGGCCTGTGGTCTTGGCCACGTGGAAGGGCCGAGGGGGAGGGGCAGCCGGTGGGGACCCTGACCTTGGGCGGGGCTGGAGGAGGAGGGGGCCTCCGGGCATCGCACCCCCGTCCTGACGGAGGAGACGGGAGGAGCCGTGGCCTCGTGGGCCTCCCCGGCCCCAGGCCTGCCCGCGCTCTTGGCTCTGCCGTGTCTGACGGGGCACCGGGCAGGCCGCAGGAGGGCATCGTCAGAGCCTGTCTGGAGCGTGTCGTGCCGTCGTCGGAATTTCAGAAACACATCGAGGGTGAAGGAAGGCGAGCCGGAGGGGGTGGGGTGGGGTCGCTGTCCGCCTCAGCGGGGGCACGCGTGGTGAGTGTCCCCCGAGGGCTCCGGAGGCCCCCCAGGGACGGCAACCGCCCTCTGCAGGCCGGGGGTTCCCGGACGCGGAGCCACCTCCCTACATCTGGGGCCGCCCCACCCTGCGCCCTGATTTCGTGCCCGACTCTGAGGTCACAGGGTCGGCGCTGCACCGGGGCTTATAAATAAACCGCCTGGTCACAGAGGGCATCCCTGCATCGCTGGCCTGGACAGTCCCGCTAGATCAGGGCATCAGGTCCAGGGGACAGCGGGGGAGCCTTGCCACTGTGGCTCCCTGGGGACCCCAGCCGTGCGGGGCCGGTTCCCCTGCACCACGGGCCAGGCTCCGGGCTCCGAGGGGAATTTCTGCGAGGTGGCACCTTTGTCCCCATCCCTGGGCGAGGAGTGAGTGTGTCGTGGGAGATTGTTTTCTTATGACGACCGGTCTGTGCTCTCAGAGCCCAGGGGCCTCCAGAGGCCCCATTTCAGCAGAGAACCTTCCCTGTGAGCTGAAGGAGAACGGAAGCCCCCCTCTGTGGAATGATGACCCTTAATTGTCTTTCACTTCCTGTGGGCAGCAGGCGCTCATCGGCGGGGTCTGTTGTGAGTCCAGCTGTCGGGGGGTTGGGGCGGCGCTCCTCCGCTCGCAGGACCGCCTGGACGGGGACGGGGACGTGGATGGGGGAGGGCAAGCCTGGCTGTCTGACCTTGAGCCAGAAGGACCACGCGGGCCCTGCGTCTCGGCCCGGCCCTCCCAGGACGGAGGGTGGTGCAGTGGACGTGGACAGCCTGCAGCCTGGGGGCCGGGCCTTCCAGCACAAGGCCCTTCACCCACCCAGGCTGGGGGCGCCATCACGACGCAGTCTAGGTTAGGAAAGCGGTCGCAGAACATTCCCAGCTTCACCTGGGGACTGATTCTCTGGGTGGTGGTGGTGCTGTCATCCTGCTTTTCTACTTCACAGAGGGGTCACTGGTGTAAGACCACCCACGTGATCCCGAGGTGCCCTCTGGGCCGCAGGCGGACCCCTCATTCACCCCCTGGGCACTGAGCACCCCCCAACCCCCCGCCCCTGGCCTGGGTGTCCTGATGGAGTCGGGAGAGTGGGCGCTGGGGAGGCCTCTGCTCGAGGGAGGACCAGGGCCTTAGGTGATGGTCGGGGAGCGCGTCCAGCGCACAGGGCCAGCCGGTGCCGGGCCTGGCGGGAGAGCCTCGGAGGAGGGCGGCAGTGCTAGGCCCGGAGTTTGGAGGGGCACCCGCCCAGCTTGTTGGAGAAGCAGGGGCAGGTCCCAGCCCAACGTGGTGGGAGCCCCAAGGTCTCGGAGCCCTGAGGCCATCAGCAAAGGTTCCTGCTGTGGAGTGGGCTTGGGCGGCTGTGTGTGGGTGGGGACAGGAAGGACCCCCCACATGGGCCGGGCCAGGCTGGGTGCCCCGAGACAGACCTTTACAGGTGGAGGGCGAGGGAGACCCAGATGCCAGGGGTGCCTGGTCAGAAGGTGGGGAGGGGCAGATGGGAGATGACCAGGGCTGACGGCCACCCTGAGCTGCTCCAGCCCACAGCCCGCTCTCCTGGAGGGACTTGGGAGCTGTCACACGGTGAGGCGGAGCCTCAGCAAAGCCCCTCCCAGCTCTCCTCTGGACCCCTCAGGCCTGCTCCAGCTGACGTCTGACAAACCCACTCATCACTCATCGTTAACCTTTTAAAAACAAAGGGGAAGTGTCGAACCCGGACGTTTGAACTTTCAGGGATTCGTCTCATCTGTGGAGAAGGTCAGGGAGGCAGGCACGTGGGCAGGAGACAGCGGCTGATGCTCTAAAATTGTTCCCCTGACCTCGAAGGCAGGCGGCAGCTCAACCAAGCAGCGAGGCCCGGCCTGAGATAAATATTCACGTCCCTCCCCGCCTGCCTGTCATCTCTGTGATTAAGCCAGGTCCTTGATCAGTGAGGCGATGACACAGCCAATTAACTCTTGCAACACCGTCACCAGCGCTCAGAGAAACCCAGGACAGTCACATGGTCCTTTCCAACCAAGCAAGGAAGGTAAGGGACTGGAAAATTCAAAGATGTTATTTAAAGACTGACTTCCAAAGGAGATTGGCTCAAGATGGCGGAGTAGAAGGACGTGACCTCACTCCCTCTTGTGAGAGCATCAGAATCACAACTAACTAACTGCTGAACAATCATCAACAGGAAGACACTGGAACTCACCAAAGAAGATACCCCACATCCAAAGACAAAAGAGAAGCCACAATGAGATGGTAGGAGGGGCGCAATCACAATAAAATCAAATCGCATAACTACTGGGTGGGTGACTCACAGACTGGAGAACACTTATACCACAGAAGTCCACCCACTGGAGTGAAGGTTCTGAGACCCAGGTCAGGCTTCCCAACCTGGGGGCCCGGCAACAGGAGGAGGAATTCCTAGAGAATCAGACTTTGAAGGCTAGCAGGATTTGATTGCAGGACTTCGACAGGACTGGGGGAAACAGAGACTCCACTCTTGGAGGGCACACACAAAGTAGTGTGTGCATCAGGACCCAGGGGAAGGAGCAGTGACCCCATAGGAGACTGAACCAGGCCTACCTGCTAATGTTGGAGGGTCTCCTGCAGAAGTGGGGGGTGGCTGTGGCTCACCGTGAGGACAAGGACACTGGCAGCAGAAGTTCTGGAAAGTACTCCTTGGTGTGAGCCATCCCAGAGTCCACCATTAGCCCCACCAAACAGCCCGGGTAGGCTCCAGTATTGGGTCGCCTCAGGCCAAGCAACCAACAGGGAGGGAACCCATTCCCACCCATCAGCAGACAAGCGGATTAAAGTTTTACTGAGCTCTGCCCACCAGAGCAACAGCCAGCTCTACCCACCACCAGTTCCTCCCATCAGGAACCTTGCACAAGCCTCTTAGATAGCCTCATCCACCAGAGGGCAGACAGCAGAAGCAAGAAGAACTACAATCCTGCAGCCTGTGGAACTAAAACCACGTTCACAGGAAGATAGATGATATGAAAAGGCAGAGGGCTATGTACCTGATGAAGGAACAAGATTAAACCCCAGAAGAACAACTAAATGAAGAGGAGATAGGCAACCTTCCAGAAAAAGAATTCAGAATACTGATAGTGAAGATGATCCAGGACCTCGGAAAAAGAATGGAGGCAAAGATCAAGAAGATGGAATAAATGTTTAACAAAGACCTAGAAGAATTAAAGAACAAACAAACAGAGATGAACAATACAATAATTGAAATGAAAAATACACTAGAAAGAATCAATAGCAGAATAACTGAGGCAGAAGAACAGATAAGTGACCTGGAAGACAGAATGGAGGAATTCACTACTGCGGAACAGAATAAAGAAAAAAGAATGAAAAGAAATGAAGACAGCCTAAGAGACCTCTGAGACAACGTTAAACGCAACAACATTCACATTATAGGGGTCCCAGAAGGAGAAGAGAGAGAGAAAGGACCCGAGAAAATATTCTAAGAGATTACAGTTGAAAACTTCCCTAACATGGGAAAGGAAACAGCCACCCAAGTCCAGGAAGCACAGAGAGTCCCATACAGGATAAACCCAAGGAGAAACACGCTGAGACACATAGTAATCAAATTGGCCAAAATTAAAGACAAAGAAAAATTATTGAAAGCAGCAAGGGAAAAATGACAAATAACATACATGGGAACTCCCATAAAGTTAACAGCTGATTTCTTGGCAGAAACTCTACAAGCCAGAAGGGAGTGGCATGACATATTTAAAGTGATGAAAGGGAGGAACCTACAACCAAGATTACTCTACCCAGCAAGGATCTCATTCAGATTCGATGGAGAAATCAAAAGCTTTACAGAAAAGCAAAAGCTAAGAGAATTCAGCACCACCAAACCAGCTCTACAGCAAATGCTAAAGGAACTTCTCTAAGTGGGAAACACAACAGAAGAAAAGGACCTACAAAAACAAACCCAAAACAATTAAGGAAATGGTAATAGGAACATACATATCAATAATTGCCTTAAACGTGAATGGATTAAATGTTCCAACCAAAAGACACAGGCTCACTGAATGGATACAAAAACAAGACCCATATATATGCTGTCTACAGGAGACCCATTTCAGACCTAGGGACACATACAGACTGAAAGTGAGGGGATGGAAAAAGATATACCATGCAAATGGAAATCAAAAGAAAGCTGCAGTAGCAATTCTCATATCAAATAAAATAGACTTTAAAATAAAGAATGTTACAAGAGACAAGGAAGGATACTACATAATGATCAATGGATCAATCCAAGAAAAAGATATAACAATTATAAATATATATGCACCCAACATAGGAGCACCTCAATACATAAGGCAAATGCTAACAGCTCTAAAAGAGGAAATCGACAGTAACACAATAATAATGGGGGACTTTAACATCCCACTAACACCAATGGACAGATCATCCAAACAGAAAATTAATAAGGAAACGCAAGCATTAAATGACACAATAGACCAGATAGATTTAATTGATATTTATAGGACATTCCATCCAAAAACAGCAGATTACACTTTCTTCTCAAGTGCACACGGAACATTCTCCAGGATAGATCACATCTTGGGTCACAAATCAAGCCTCAGTAAATTTAAGGAAATTGAAATCATATCAAGTATCTTTTCTGACCACAACGCTATGAGATTAGAAATCAATTACAGGGAAAAAAACATAAAAAACACAAACACATGGAGGCTAAACAATATGCTACTAAATAACCAAGAGATCACTGAAGAATTCAAAGAGGAAATCAAAAAATACCTAGACACAAATGACAATGAAAACACGACTATCCAAAACCTATGGGATGCAGCAAAAGCAGTTCTAAGAGGGGAGTTTATAGCAATACAATCCTACCTCAAGAAACAACAAATATCTCAAATAAACAATCTAACCTTACACCTAAAGGAAGTAGAGAAAGAAAAACAATCAAAACCTGAAGTTAGTAGAAGGAAAGAAATCATAAAGATCAGAGCAGAAATAAATGAAATAGAAACAAAGAAAACAATAGCAAAGATCAATAAAACTAAAAGCTTGTTCTTTGAGAAGATAAACAAAATTGATAAACCATTAGCCAGACTCATCAAGAAAAAGAAGGAGAGGACTCAAATCAATAAAATTAGAAATGAAAAAGGAGAAGTTACAACAGACACCGCAGAAATACAAAGCATCCTAAGATACTACTACAAGAAACTCTATGCCAATAAAATGGACAACCTGGAAGAAATGGGCAAATTCTTAGAAAGGTATAATAACCTCCCAAGTCTGAACCAGGATGAAATAGAAAATATGAACAGACCAATCACAAGTAATGAAATTGAAACTGTGATTAAAAATCTTCCAACAAACAAAAGTCCAGGACCAGATGGCTTCACAGGTGAATTCTATCAGACATTTAGAGAAGAGCTAACACCCATCCTTCTCAAACTCTTCCAAAAAATTGCAGAGGAAGGAACACTCCCAAACTCATTCTATGAGGCCACCATCACCCTGATACCAAAACCAGACAAAGATACTACAATAAAAGAAAATTACAGACCAATATCACTCTTGAATATTGATGCAAAAATCCTCAACAAAATACTAGCAAACAGAATCCAACAACACATTAAAAGGATCATACACCATGGTCAAGTGGGATTTATCCCAGAGATGCAAGGATTCTTCAATATATGCAAATCAATCAATGTGATACACCATATTAACAAATTGAAGCAGAAAAACCATATGATCATCTCAATAGATGCAGAAAAAGCTTTTGACAAAATTCAACACCCATTTATGATAAAAAAACTCTCCAGAAAGTGGGCATAGAGGGAACCTACCTCAACATAATAAAGGCCGTATACGACAAACCCACAGCAAACATCATTCTCAATGGTGAAAAACTGAATGCATTTCCTCTAAGATCAGGAAAAAGACAAGGATGTCCACTCTCGCCACTATTATTCAACATAGTTTTGGAAATCCTAGCCACAGCAATGAGAGAAGAAAAAGAAATCAAAGGAATACAAATTGGAAAAGAAGAAGTAAAACTATCACTGTTTGCAGATGACATGATACTATACATAGAAAATCCTAAAGATGCCACCAGAAAACTACTAGAGCTAATCAATGAATTTGGTAAAGTTGCAGGATACAAAATTAATGCACAGAAATCTCTTGCATTCCTATACACTAATGATGAAAAATCTGAAAGAGAAATTAAGGAAACACTCCCATTTACCACTGCAACAAAAAGAATAAAATACCTAGGAATAAACCTACCTAGGGAGACAAAAGTTTTCTGTTCGCAGAAAACTATAAGACACTGATGAAAGAAATTAAAGATGATACAGACAGATGGGGAGATATACCACGTTCTTGGATTGGAAAAATCAATATTGTGAAAATGACTATACTACCCAAAGCAATCTACAGATTCAATGCAATCCCTATCAAATTAACAATGGCATTTTTTACAGAACTAGAACAAAAAATCTTAAAATTTGTATGGAGACACAAAAGACCCTGAATAGCCAAAGCGGTCTTGAGGGAAAAAAACAGAGCTGGAGGAATCAGACGTCCTGACTTCAGACTATACTACAAAGCTACAGTAATCAAGACAATATGGTACTGGCACAAAAACAGAAATATAGATGAACGGAACAGGATAGAAAGCCCAGAGATAAACCCACGCACCTATGGTCAACTAATCTATGACACAGGAGGCAAGGATATACAATGGAGAAAAGACAGCCTCTTCAATACGTGGTGCTGGGAAAACTGGACAGCTACATGTAAAAGAATGAAATTAGAGCACTCCCTAACACCATCCACAAAAATAAACTCAAAATGGATTCGAGACCTAAATGTAAGACTGGACACTATAAAACTCTTAGAGGAAAACATAGGAAGAGCACTCTTTGACATAAATCACAGCAAGATCTTTTTTGATCCACCTCCTAGAGTAATGGAAATAAAAACAAAAATAAATAAATGGGACCTAATGAAACTTAAAAGCTTTTGCACAGCAAAGGAAACTACAAACAAGACGAAAAGACAACCCTCAGATTGGGAGAAAATATTTGCAAACAAATCAACAGACAAAGGATTAATCTCCAAAATATATAAACAGCTCATGCAGCTCAATATTAAAAAAACAAACAACCCAATCCACAAATGGGCAGAAGACCTAAATAGACATTTCTCCAAAGAAGACATACAGATGGCCAAGAAGCACATGAAAAGCTGCTCAACATCACTAATTATTAGAGAAATGCAAATCAAAACTACAATGAGGTATCACCTCACACCAGTTAGAATGGGCATCATCAGAAAATCTACAAACAACAAATGCTGGAGAGGGTGTGGAGAAAAGGGAACCCTCTTGCACTGTTGGTGGGAATGTAAATTGATACAGCCACTATGGAGAACAGTATGGAGGTTCCTTAAAAAAGTAAAAATAGAATTACCATATGACCCAGCAATCCTACTACTGGGCATATACCCAGAGCATACCATAATTCAAAAAGACACATGCACCCCAATGTTCATTGCAGCACTATTTACAATAACCAGGACATGGAAGCAACCTAAATGCCCATCGACAGAGGAATGGATAAAGAAGTTGTGGTACATATATACAATGGAATATTACTCGGCCATAAAAAGGAATGAAATTGGGTCATTTGTAGAGACGTGGTTGGATCTAGAGACTGTCATACAGAGTGAAGTAAGTCAGAAAGAGAAAAACAAATATCGTATATTAACGCATATGTGAGGAACCTAGAAAAATGGTACAGATGAACCAGTTTGCAGGGCAGAAATTGAGACACAGATGTAGAGAACAAACGTATGGACACCAAGGGGGGGAAATGGCAGGGGTGGGGGGTGGTGGTGTGATGAATTGGGAGATTGGGATTGACATGTATACACTAATATGTATAAAATAGATAACTAATAAGATAGATAACTAATAACTGCTGTATAAAACAATAAATAAATAAAAATAATAAATTAAAGAAAAAAGAACAAAAGACTGACTTCCAGAAATTCTTCTGTCTCAGCTCGTGTACCTCCTTCTGGCCATGGATGCCCTGGAGGTCGACACTGATAATGCTCTGGTGTGGATTTGGGGAGAGTAGGAGCCCCTCTGTGGACCGAGAGCTGGAGACAGGGGACTCCCCTCCAGGCATCCCACCCTGGGTGACATATTTGGGAGAAAGAACCAGAGGCTGAGCTTGTCCCGGAGGGAACAGATCTCTGCTGCTGAAGGAGCGTGTCTCTTGGCCCTGAAGACGTCCCAGGGGAGGGGTAGCAGACAGCTGTGCCTGGGCCCTCTCCAGATGGGATTCTCTTCTCTAGGCCGGGCATCAATCAAGAGAACAGAAACCCAGCCAGACTTCTTAAACAGTTCGAGTACATACAAGTCCCACCACTCAAAAGGCCAGGGGTGACTGCCATCAGGCACAGCTGGATCCAGGGGCCTGAGCAGCCTTGCTGGGCTCTGGTCCATTCCTGCTCCCCATTCTGCTGTCTGCTGGTGACCCCAGTCTCCGCAGGGCCCCCATCACAGCGACAAGATGGACAATGTCTCATGTCCCATTTCCACATCCAGTGGGTGAGAGTGTTACCTTCTGGATACCCTGCAAGCATCCGTCACACCTGACCCCAAACATGGCCTGTTGGGGGGGGGTCAGCCCAGCCCCCACAGGTGGGTGGAGCCCCTCCCAGGCCAGCTAGGAGTGGGGAGGGGAGGCCAGCCCCCTCTACCTGAGCAGGTGGGCTCTGCACCTCGGGACTCGGCACTTAGTCCTGCAAATGGTCCCGGGCGATAATCTGGGAAGCCCTTTTCATGCCCCCCAATGCCACACATATGCACATGCACACACACACATACACACACGCACATGCATGCATGCACACGCACACGCTCGGGCAGGAGTCCTCAGGACACAAGCTGCTCCCTCCGCCCTGGGCACCTGGGGTGGGGGCCTCAGGCGTTCCCCTGGGTCCAGCACCCTCCCTGCCCAGGCACCTAGTCCGGGTGTGGCCAGTCTGTGCTGTGGAAGAGGCAGCTGTGCAGGGTGTGACCTCCCGGCTGGAGAAGGAGACTCGGCTGCTGAAGCAGATGCTGCAGGTGCTGCCGAGGCTGCACGGGCGTCACTTGGCGTGGCTGCAGGAGACGTGCTGCAGGAGGAGAGGCACCGCTTAGAGCTGGAGAGGAGGCTGCCCGCCGCACGTGGAGACCCGGCCTCCGCGCAGCAGACCCGCAGCCTCTCCCGGGAGATGGCCGAGCACCTGGGCCGGGAGATGGAGGCCAACGCCTCCTTCCGTCGGAAGGAGACCCTCTTCCAGGAGACGAGGGTCCGGGAGAGCTGGATGGCGGCCGTGCTGACGGAGGGGGAGCGCCAGGAGCTCAGGAGAGAAAACGCCGGCCGCAGGCAGGTGCTGGCCGGTGACCCGGCCCCCTCCCGGGCCTGCGCCCCCCCACCCCGCCCTGGAGCCCCCGCCACTCCGCCCACGGCTCCCCCCGGCTCCTCGGGCCCCCAGGGGAAGGAGGAGGCTCGGGGGTCCCGGGTGACCTGCAGGGGTGACTCGGCTCCCAGCAGCCGGGCCCAACCCCCCCCCACCACCACGCACAACACCCGCATGTGGGTCTGTGAAGGAAACGTGCATCGCTCTCTCTGTGGAGCTCCTGGGACCGAGTCGAAGCCACAGTGACTCCGGCTAGTGTAGCGTGATAACTCGAGGGTAGTGGGATTGAGGTATGGATTCGTTCATAGAGTTCTCGTGATGACATAATTTCCCCACTGAAACCTTTAGAGATGTATTCTAGAGTCTTGTTTTTTGGTTTAAATGAGATGCCCGCTCTGAGTTAAGAGTTCTCTAAGTGTGGCCTGAATAGAGAGAGATGTTTCAGACGATGTGAACTCCTCTGTGCACTATGGCTGGTACTAAAATTGACCTGAATAAATTTTGGTGGGTTTTAAAACCAAAGCAAAAAACAAAAAAAAAAAAAAACAAACTTAAGGGAAACAAACCCCATGCAAACTACTTAATATTTGCATTAGTGTAGTCTTAATTCATAGTTTAGTCCTAGATTTATAGACTAGAGAAAGTTAGGGTTTTGCAACCACCATTTCATGGTTTGTAATTTTTTGTTAACCTTTGTTGTTTTGTTTAAGATACTGTTTTTGTTTAGTTTTTCTGAAGATATGCAGTCAAAATTAAAGTCTTCTTTTGATGCCAAACACACACACACACATACACCCCACCCGGCAGATATTAGACTTTTTAAGTTGTTTCGTGTACCTGAAAAATGAAAAATACGAGTTGCAAGTTCCAAAGAAATTTTAAAATAAATATGTGTATGGGAAGAAACAATTATGTGCATGTAATTTTATAGAGATAAGTCTCC